>NC_140583.1:501090678-501690678 GCF_964204655.1 Triturus cristatus | reverse complement strand
AAAAATGAGGGCACATTTTGAGTGACTTCTCAAATCCTCTTCTATTTCATTAAAAAATTCTGACATGCAGACTGAAACATGCACTTTCAATACCAGCAGCAGTTTTCCCTGGTGAGCAGTAGCTTTACTACAGTGATCTAATGAGCAAAAAGAGTGCTAACATTCTGAATTTATGGCAAATGTGTGACACATCTGAATGCCTTTGGAATCAAAGTAAAAAACTGAAAGTATTTCCTACTGAGGAGACTGCAGTAAATGAGGAAATTAGGAAACTTCATAACAAATAAGTCTGCCTAGATGGCCACCAGAGACAAAAGAGCCCAAATGTAGCCCAAATATCACCCAGATGTAGCCCAAGTATAGCCCAATGACAGAATGTCCCAGAGTGTTCTTAAAAACAACTAGAGCGCTTACTGTCTTCATTATGACAAAAGTATGGCACACCTGAAGCCATCTTGATTGGAATAAACTGGTAACACTTAAAACATTTAATTTAAAAAGGAACACAATGAGGGGGTTCATTTTGCCATAGAAATTATGATTAATGCTGAAGAAAGAAAATGAGGGCACATTTTGAGTGACTTCTCAAATCCTCTTCTATTTCATTAAAAAATTCTGACATGCAGACTGAAACATGCACTTTCAATACCAGCAGCAGTTTTCCCTGGTGAGCAGTAGTTTTACTACAGTGATCTAATGAGCAACTAGAGTGCTAACATTCAGAATTTATGGCAAATGTGTGACATATCTGAATACCTTCATGATGGAATGAAAGTAAAAAACTGAAAGCATTTCCTACTGAGGAGACTGCAGTACATGAGGAAATTAGGAAACTTCATAACAAATAAATCTCCCAAGATGGCCACCGGAGACAAAAGAGCCCAAATGTAGCCCAAAATCACCCAGATGTAGCCCAAATATAGCCCAATGACAGAAGTGTGCAAAACACTTATTATTTTGTGTTTTTTCAGTGTTATATAGTGCAGACTTGTCAGGTATTGGAGTGCTTTACATGAGCATTGGTTACATCACACAAGAACAAATTCATTTTGGTTGTAGACATGGGGAGACTAAGTGATTTGACCAGAATCACAGAATGTCGAGCTGAAGCAGAAACTCCAACCTGGTTCCCCAGTTGCAAAGTCTGCAGTTCTGGAAGTAACACCACATCCTCTCCCCTAAGTGCAACATTTAATCAAGTGGTCAACTGGATAGAAAAACATGAAGGTAACAAATAATTTAAAAGTGCTTTCTCGCTATTTGAAAACTCAGAAAATATATTCTTATTTTAGTCTTTTAGAGCACTAACCATAATTTTGATGCCAATAAGACCATCTCATATATGTAATTTCTAAAGGAAATGCTCTAGGTATTACAGTTTTGATTACATCAAGATGACGTCAGGCGTTCCACACTTTTGTAATAAATTTAGAATGTTAGCAATCTAGTTGTTCATTAGGATACTGTTGAGAGGCAGAGGCCAGGGGCACGGACTCTGAAAATTGAAGGCAGGTAGGAGGGTGCAAAGGCAACAATTTAACCACACTGAGCAGGCAGGAAGGGCCGTGGCAGCACAACAGACTATGGAGGGCAGTGGAAAGGGGGGCAGGGGCAACAAACCAACAACACAGGACTTGCAAGAGAGGCTGTGGCAATGTAATAGACCATTGTGGGCAGAAGGAAGAGGCAATGGTAGTACAACCATACATGCCAACAGACCCGATTCAGCCAGGAAACGTCCAATGTTTTTAAGCTCAAATGGGCTTTATTTTATCTGTCTCCTGTCTACAATTTCCTCTTTTTCAATGTAACTCAAAGGGGAAAATCAATACCCCAGTTTTTTTTCAAAATCTCCCTCTTACCAAGTTCAAAATGTTCGCAAGTATGGTACATTGGATCATGGAAGGAAATGGGGTAGGGACATGGACTTGGATAACAGAGGACAGGAGGGACATGGAGAGGTGCACCAAACTGACCCTGCAGGGCAGGCATCAGGGTTTGCAGCAGCACAATACACCACACAGGGCATGCGGGACGGGAGTGCAGCACAACAATCCATAGGAAGCAAGAGGGAGGGGACAGGACCATGCACATGGACAACAGAGAACAGAGGGGCAAGAGGCAGGACCATAATGGACAGACAGGAGAGAAAGCTGCAGCATAACAGACCATAAAGAGCAGGAGGGATGGATCAGGGGCATTACAATGGGACAGACAAGCCAGGAGGGAGGGAGTAGGGGTCTGCACATGTAAACAGAGGGCTGGGGGCAAGGGGGCAGAGCAGGAGCAGCAAGATAGCCATGGAGGTCAGGCAGGATGGGCACTAGAAGCAAGACACACCATGAAGAGCAACAGTGAGACTGTGATGGCATACACACAGACCATGGAGGGAAGGTGGGAGGGGTTCAGTGGCAGCTAACTGACCACACAGGGAAGGTGGGAGGGGCCATGGCAGCACAGAAGACCATGCATGGCAAGTGGGAGGGTTAGTGGTAGCACAATGGCTATGATGGGCAAGAAGGAGGGTGCAGGGGCATGCACAAAGGACGATGGAGGATAGAAGGGAGGGTCAGGACCTGTGCACAGACAAGCAAGTTCAGGGGAAGGGGCCTCACAACAGACCGCACGGGGCAGGCAGGAGGAGCAGTTGCAGCACAACAGACCAGGGAGGGCAGAAGGGCGTGGCAGTACAATGGACCATGTAGGACAGGAGGAAGAGGATAGGGGCATGGCATGTGGACAGGCAGGGTGGAGGTGGCAGGGACAGGTTACAGTCATCTGACAATGCTAGGCAGGTGGGAGGGGAGTGGCAGCTCAACAGAACACTCAGAGTAGATAGGAGTGGCAGGTCCATGGAACATGGTGGGCAAAAAGGATGGAGCAGGGGCATACACAAAGACATCGGAGGGCAGGGGGAAGGAGAATAGGGGCAGCAAGCTAAGCACAGAGTTTAAGCAGGAGGTCAATGATGGGGCATAGAATTGGGCAATGGAGGGCAGGAGGAGTGGACTAGTACATCATACTAAATTGAGGACAGTGGCAGAACATCAGACCATGCATGGCAAGAGGGAGGAGGCTAGTCCATGGATTCACACAACAGAGGATAGGGAGGAGGGGGATGGGGCAGCAAGCTAACTGTTCAGAGAAGGCGGGTATTAGGAACTTTATTGTTTTTAAAACGTGTGTCTGTGCGAACTACTTAAAATATGCAGCATAATCTCACTTTTATTCAGGAAGAAGAGGACGTTTGTGACTGTGACTCCAGGCTCACTTGGCAGAAACAACCCCTGACCCTCCACCCCCTATCGCAAAATGTAATGCCCGTGAAAAGGGTAGGTGAACACAGTGTTATATAGAACATAGTCCTGAGAGCACGATTGAAAATGAAAACTAGATATAGTGTATGGTATAAACTATGCACCAAAAAGTGTGATATAAGATAAACCGGGCGTGAAATATAATATGCAATACATTGTGCGCAATGACAGATTCATTGGAGAGCGCGAAATAGCACAGGCACTAGCGCGTGCTATGCGATATGCGCCTTGGAGTGTAATATGCACAGGGCAGTGTTGTGTAACCTAACTAGTCTCTAAAGTTGTAATATAAAATATGTGCTGGGGAGTGTAACGTTGCATATGCACTGTGACAAAGATATGGATCCCAGATTGTAATATGTATGGCATAGCACTGTGCGTTATAACATAGGCATCGAGGAAGGCACGTTAGATGGGGCAATATAACCCGTGCGAAGACAAGTGTGGCATGACATATTCACGGGGTGGTGTTACAGTGCACATGGGCTCGAGAGTGACATAGCATATGCACTGGCACGTTTTAAATTGGGGATATAATTTTCCTTCAATACTTAGGGCCCCTGGGGGCTAACTAGCCCACCAAGTGCTTCCAGTAAGCGCCACTGAGCCGCATTGCAGAGAGGTGGTCCAGGCCGTGCCACTTTTTACACCTCTCTGCAACGCAGCTCTGTGGCACTTAGTGGAGGTACCTAGTGGGCTAGTTGGACCCTAGGGACCCTCAGGATTCAAATGAACTTAATCTCTCAACTAAAAACGGACACAGGGCGTGTTTACACAGTGGTTAAGGGAGGGGACGGGGCCTGAGTTAACGTGTGCAAAAACGCCCTGTGGCCTGTTTTAAGAGGTAGTTTTAATCCCCCTGCCCTATTATGTACTAGGAGCTTACAGAGGAGGTCATGCTAATCACAGGGGGACCCCAACGCATAATGTTCCCTAGTGTATGTAGGTGTTTTCACTGTATTCTAAGTGTCTTTTAACATAGCACTGGCTCTAGGACTGGTTAGTCAGACTCAGTTACCACCAGTATCCGTCTGAAAAAGTTGAGGGTGCAGGATGATTTTGCAACAAGGCTTCTTTCTGCTCTTCTTTTTGTTCTTTCTGCACGTTATCCTTCTTCCTGCATTTTTCTTCGTCTTTGAGGACTTCTGTTGCTTCTTTCTGCACTTCTTTTTTTTCTTTCTGTGCATTTTTTCTTCTTTCTTCACATGTCCTATCTCTGTAGGCATAGTTAGAAATTAGCATTTAAAAAACCTTTGAAATTCACAGAAAAAACCATAGGTTTCAGGCACGTTATAGTTAGGAATTAGCATTTTAAAAACCTCAGAAATTCACTGAAAAAACCATAGGTTTCAGGGGTGTTATAGTTAGCTGGACTTTTCACTTGTACAAAACCATTGAAATTCCCCCGTTATAGTTAGTTCAGCTAACTATAACTCGCGCGCCCGCAATGCACTGCTGATGACGTCCAATATTACATCACTCATGACATGGTCAGTGACATCACTCATGACATCACTGATGACATCTCAAATGACATCACTGATGACATCATCCTTGTGATAGAGTGGCAGACCTCCTCTCACCCTAATATAACCTTTGATACACACATTCAAAAATAGGACTAAACTTTTTAAAACAATGGACATACCAATACCAGTTACAACAACCTCTTCAGTAATTCTAAGATCCACATACACATCCACTCATTCACCAACAGTCCTATACAGTCACTCATACATGTATTCACTCATCATATGTACTCATACACCTATACATCCTGTTACACAATGCCACTCATCCATAGAGTTACTCACACACATAGTCACTCATGCTAATAAAGAATCAAACATACATTTATTTGCATATACAGTTATACACACACCACCACACTTACTTCTACGGAAACTTACACATACTTAGTCTTTTAAACAATCACTTATAGAAACACATACTTATTCATACAGGAACTCTTTCAATCTCTCACTCTCACATATACTCACTTATATACACCAATAGTCACATATACTAGTTTAAAACATATGTAGTTACTCATAAAGACACTATTGAGACAGTCATTCACTCACTAACACACCCATACACACACTCATCCACCCATACAGTCCTGCACACATGCTGTCTTCAACACATACAAAGAGTGAGTCACTCATTCATGCACCTATGCACTACGTAATACCCCCCACCGAACCATGCAGACACTCAGACTGATACTCAAAAAACCAACTAATAACCTATATAGACACCCATGTAGCTACTCACCAACCCATGCAGCCACTTATACACAAAGTGAGAGACTGATACAGATATTTACATATTTAAACATTACTCACTAAGCCATGTATTCACTATGATACACTTAATCAGTCAGTTACACAATCAATTTTTCAAAAATAAATCATCCATTTAGACACTTATATACCCATTTATTCTTCCATCGACCTTGAGATATACATATATATAACATATTTAATTTTCAGAAAAACACACATTCACTGGATGATGTCATCAGTGATATCATTTGAGATGTCATCAGTGATGTCACGAGTGATGTCACTGACCATGTCATGAGTGATGTAATATGTGACATCATCAGCAGTGCATTGCGGGTGCGCGAGTTATAGTTTGCTGAACTAACTATAACGGGGGAATTTCAATGGTTTTGTACAAGTGAAAAGTCCAGCTAACTATAACACCCCTGAAACCTATGGTTTTTTCAGTGAATTTCTGAGGTTTTTTAAATGCTAATTCCTAACTATAACGTGCCTGAAACCTATGGTTTTTTCTGTGAATATATATATATACACGCTCCTCTTTCCACACAAAAAGCGGAGCACTCTCAGGCAGGTGCAGACTTTGCGGCTGTGGACCCCGCAACAATATTTTGCTCCACTCCTTCTGTTTTCGTCCAAAGGAAAATATCGCACTCCCGGCTGCGTTTTCAACAAAATTTATTCAAGTGACCAAATAACCAGCAACAGACGCGTTTCGGCAGAAATGCCTTTCTGAATGACATTGAGAAAGGCATTTCTGCCGAAACGCGTCTGTTGCTGGTCATTTGGTCACTTGAATAAATTTTGTTGAAAACGCCGCCGGGAGTGCAATATTTTCCTTTGGACGAAAACAGAAGGAGTGGAGCAAAATATATTATATATCTATATATATATATTTTTAGCCTGATATAAATTTTATCAGACAAATCCTCATTAGGCCACACATACATGTTAAGAAAAGGGATTCAAAAATACTTTAACTGGCCATATGAACCATATGCACATGCACTATATCTTACATTCAGGATGGAATCTTTTCCTTTAAAGAGATTGATGGAAAGTGGAAAAACTAGTATATGTAACTGGATATGTGATGGCAGAACTTACAACAACAATTGTCATTTCTGTTTCTTTATAGGTAGATTTAAGGAAGATGTGTCTGAAAACAATACTTAATAGATTTTGAATTCCTTCATCTAAGTTAGCATTATGGGTTTGCAAGGACTAACAATTTTTAAGTGTTTGATTAGATTAATTAAAAAATCTATTTAATTAGTTATTCAACTCTTATTAAAAAATTGTGAATTGATAATTTAATTAGTTAAAATGTTGCGTTTTTATGGATTTTGTTTCTGAATAAATAATTTAAATTTAACTGAAGTTTATATAGGATATTTAATTTAAAATTAACTCAGGTATGTGGAGCAGTAAAGAAAAGTTAGTTTTTTCCAGAAGGAGCAACTCAAGTTTGAAGCTCTGTACACTGGATAGAAAGTTGCACATGAGGTCTGGTTGAAACTAGGGTACAATTATTGGTGTGTGATAAAAAAGTGTGTGATATGGATATTTGATTGGGATATTTTTCTTGAACTGGAATGGGGGGCAAAGGAGCCAGTCATATGTTACCATCCTATTTGGGCCACCTGTCTACTTAACAACAATGGAAAATGTGCCTTCCAACATTCTGCAGAATGGCTATTCATCAACCAAAAAGGGAAATGATACACTCACACACACACACTCTCCTATTCCACACCTGTGTCTGATAGTCATGCCTATCGTTCCAAAAATGAATATTTGTGAAGTTGAAGCATTTTTATGAAGCGCCGGAAGTCTAAGTGCATTCCGTACTTCTCCCTATAAAACTAAAAAACTCAAGCTGTGCACTTTTGTCCTGTTCTGTCACTCCACCACTCACCAAAAACAAACGAGTTGCTAAAAAGAGGACCACATCTCATGCGCTCCTGATCACACCAAAGATATTTTAACATTGTAAAAGAACCTCAAGCAGCCAATCAAAACATGATCAAATGAAAAGTAACTTTGGTAGTGCAGAAAGAGTGAGAACAATACATTTAAATGCAAAAGGCACTGAATCTTTGTAGAGCCATCAGGTCTCAGTACATGCTGGCCAGGCTCTTGGATTTCCCTGCTGTGTGGCAGTCTCTGGGTCCACTTTCCCCCCAATAAGTCAAACAATCTAACTAGGAGTCATCTACCAATATCAGAATGCCTTTTTCAAATTGTGTGTGAAATCTAAAATATCCCCCCTCCAGCTACGACCAACAATATCCTCTTTAAACAACTTCTTTTGGACAGTGAATGGCAAATATTTCTACTACACAAAGATTCGACATAAGTACATCCCTTAGCTTACCTTAGTGTTTGTGCACATAACCCACACCTTAGTTAACGGGGCTAAAATTAAAATATTCAACATTACACATACCTATTCTGTCATCTTTATAGTTCATAGTGCTGTCAGAATAATACACCAGAGGGCTTCCCTGAATTCAACTACTTAGCAAATACTACAGCAAAATGTCCAAACAACACAATGAGTCACTGGAATATCCACATGTGAATCTTTTCATCAGTTGTTAAAGCCACTGCTAGTATCAATAGAATTCAGTCATGCATGCAAGATGCTCAAGAGGTACAAGTTTCTTACCTTCATGAGCCCTGTGATGCCGGAAAACCACACCTGGAAATACTGGTTCTCAAGCATAATGTCGTCTGTGTTTGACTCAAACACTTTAACAGGAAATGCCTCATGCTTTTTGACTGTCAGATCTCTCCCATGAAGATAGACTCGCACAGTGGACTTGAGAGTTGTGTGACTGTCGAATGATTTGTACAGCTGGAAGATGCTCAGCCCGAGTGCAGGTAGGCGGGCTGTAAAGGACACCTGAGGAAGGACAGTGGAATTTTAAAGGTGAATGGCAACAATATAATTTTATAAACCAGAACATTTAGTCATTTTTGATTTTCAAACATGTATGAATACTTTTACAAAACATTTCCTTTTTGATGAGTTTTTGTTAACATTTACCTACAACCATTGGCCAGCAAGGTAAAGCTGGAAAGCTAGGCAATTCAATTGATTTATTAGACATTATGCATTTCTAAAAAATAGTAACTACTATTCCCTCTGCCCCTCTTTTCCTTATACCCAAGATACGACTCACAGTTGACAATCCTAGTTTGTCAGCCAGTGAACCTCTTTGAGTACTGCAGATCATAGGAAGTAATCATACAATTTTGCACTGCCTGCTCACCTTAGTTGGCTGCCTCGCTGGATCATCCTGGTCCATATCTTTTAATCTGCTCTTGTGGTTGTTAGTTTAAGCACTTTCAAGTGCTTGGGGCAAGTTAGTTCTCTGAATTACTCAGAACGGAAAATTAAAAACGGCTACAAACGTTCTCAAAACTGTCCTGGGTTTGTTCTATCATGGTAATCTTTTCCATTATAAAGACCTCCCACAGCAAATAGGGCCAAGAGCAGTGTTCAAGGTTTGTGTATTTACCCTAAAGGCAACAGTAGCACGTTTTGCCACACCGAGGGCCAAGGCATCTGTTTACCTCTGCATTAACAGAAGAGTTTGTGAGGGAGACCATGACTCGTACAGGCCAAGAACCAAGGGTTGTGTGTGTCCAAAATGTTCTCTAAGTTATCTAGGACTCCTTTACAGTATTTGGTCACCTTTGAGCAGGTAGATCAGAGAACCCATGGCCCCATAGTTGCAACACCATAGTTCTGATTTGTTGAGGTCCTATGTGTGCACTATTTCTGGTGTGTAGTATCAGTAGGAAATAATTTGTTTGAGGAGCTCTCTGCGTGTGTGAAGTGCGTTGACAAGTTCTTTGGCATATGTCTCTCTATGCTGCGTGGGAGTAAAATCTATTCTTTTCTTAGTCCCTTCTTTCTGTCTATGGAACTCGACGATAACATGTGCTTGCAGGGAACATTTAGTATATTTCCAAGAGTATCTGCTAGTCGTTCTCTTTGGATAGCAGCCATTTTTCTAAAGGGTAATTTGTCTAGTGGCGTTGGGCTTAACCATCTCTGCAGCATCCAGTGTAAAATCTGATCAGTGTATTCTCTCTCTGGAATGTGGAACCCCTTCCTCTTGATTTAGAAGGTCTTGATCCAATTTTTACCAAATAATGCACACAGTCCTGTTCTCTCCCCTTCAAGTAGCCCTCTGCTCGAGCAGGAGTAAGCATGCTGGGTTGTTATTTATGAGTGGTAGGGTTCAGAGGAAGATAGTCAGCTCATATAAGTGCACAGCTGAGTAACACACTGCCATTGTGACCTTTGTCATGGGTGAGGAGTATATACCCTGTGAGTTATATTTTCTAAGAAGCCAAGGCACTTTTCAGATATAGGTGCCAACAATAAATTAGTCAATGAGCCACCAGTGCTTTTCCGACTTTCCTGTGCCACTCCACCATGCAGCAAATCTGTGCCGTTTGGTAGTATCTGAAGACATCTGGGACCCCCTCCAGGCCCATCTCATCCGGATCCTACGCTTGTGCAGTTTAGTCTCCTCAGATCTTACGGGTCCACAAAAAACTTTCTATGGTTTCTTGCAGTCCCTGAAAAGCGAGTGGTGGAGACTGAAGTGGAAGTATCTGAAACAATAATAGGATCTAGGGGTGTATGATCATGTTTACTGCCGCTATGCAGCCTTACCATGAGAAACCATGTCCCAGCATAGTTGAGTGTCTTTTATTGAGAGAGGACAATGTATCTAAGTACGTTTGGATATTGTTTGCAAGAAGAGTGCAACGTGTAATCCCAGGAATGTGACTTTTTCTGGGGCACATTGTAGGAAATAGTATGTTTAAATGAAATCTTGCTGGCGTTGTTGAAGATTGACATTCAGAATGATTGGCAATTGCAGATTTAATATAAACCCTGAAGCTGCACCAAATTCTAAAACGGGTAGAAACTTTACTGGGTCAGTCAGATTGGATAGGACATGGTCATCTTACGTGTTGAGCATGTAAGTCCGAACCAATCCTGATTTCTGGTATACCCTCAGTTACCTCCACGATCAGCTTTATATAGAGCTTGAAAAGTAGCAGTGATACGCTTGTGTAGCTCCTTCATGGATCAGCATGCAGAGGGAGCATAAATGGTTTACCCTCACTGTAGGTAAGATATAGCTGCATTTAACCCATGCCCTGAATTTTGGACCAAAGCGGTTTTTGATCAGAACTTTACTAAGGGAGGGCCAGTGAATCCAGTCAAATGCCCTCTTGACATCCAATGTGAGTAGTAAGATATTCATGTGCATCCTGGGGACGTTATTGAGAATGAAACAAGATACAGTACAACCCTGATTCAATTACATAAACCTTGATGGCTTTGAACCTAAACCTTCACCAAATGGCGAGTCACTTGGATTCACCCTGACACCAATTTTGCCCTTAAGGTACACATTGCCAAAAAAACAAACAAGAAAGCCAACATCCATCAGTACCACCTCAATGTGGCTCCAATTTAGGAAAGGGTTGAAGAGTCACCTCAAAGAGCACTACATGACAATGTCTTAACCATCCACAACTGAGCTTCCTCTATTACTCTCCAACTATATGCTTGTCTTGATCATGTATAACCTGCATAGGTCTGAAAGTCAATCTTTCGGTCCTTAATCATCAATATCTCCTGCCCAAAAGCGAGCTTCCACCTACTCCTCTCTAGTGTCCCTCATATTTTTTATTGTGGAAACTCTACCCCAAAGATTAGCTAAGTCCACCTACTTGATGAAGTCTATCTTTTTTTTTTTTTTTTTGAAAACCTTTATTGACATTTCAATCAAGAACAAATATGGGCCTACAACCCCCCGGGGCCGGCCGCTAAGCAATCAGAGCAATAACGATCAAATGTAAACACAGGCAGCATTTCGGGGAGCAGAATCCTCATGCTAATACTGCGAACAAGGCAGGTAGGGCAACAGGAGAAAAAGGTTTTCATTTTATAATAGAACAAGACAGAAGGATCAGGTGCCAGACAATTTCCCAACAACGATAAAAGGTATGCAGAGTAATAGATGTAAGCAATATACCGCAATCTATTGGATCAATGGCGCAGACACAAAAACGTCAGGATGGGGAAGAATATCATAAACAGTTGCGCCTGCAGTCCCCCGCCCAAACTCCCAGAGAACACCCCGGAAATTGTGGCACACATGGAATGGCAACGAGTCATAACAAAGGAGGCGTATCACACTGATCCCAGAAAAGGAAAAACAAGAAGAATCAGAGAAGAAAAAGGAGGCCATGGAAAAAGAGATGAAAGACTAGAGAATCCCCTCCCCCAACCCCCCACCCTGCACCTCTGCAGATGAGTACGGCCCCCCCCCCCAGCAGTGTGCCTGTCGCCCTGGAACCAGACCCGAAATATAGGAGAATAGGGAAAAAGAAGCAGGAAAAAAAACCCCACCAGACGGGGGGGTAGAGAAAGTATTAATAAACTGGAGGAGGGCCTTCAAAACATACCCCCGGCTTCTCCCTCCCGCACGGTAAGTATCCCCCAAAGTGAACAATAAGCAGCACAAAATCGATCGTATCAAAGAAAGAGGGGGAGCATTATGCACCTATTATGCTATTAGCTATTCCAGGGGAGCACACAACCCCTGAGCCCGCCCATCCACTAGATAACCACCCCTGAAGGATCAGCCTTATCCCTGACCACTCTTTGTAATTCTGCCCATGCCTACCCCTCGACCCAGCACCATAACCGATGTTTCAAGGTAGAGGATTGTCCAAAAACGACCGAGAAGCGACGCACACAGGTGGGGTGGAAGTCTCTGAGCACAAACACAGTCCGCAGCATGGAGGGACAGGCTTCCCAGTGCTGCCCCAGGATCTGCACAGCACTCAAGGTCCAGGAAGGCAGAAGCAGCCAAAGCTGACAATTGTTGCTGGAATTGTCCCTGGGTCGCCGGAGGCCATGTACGGGACGAGGCCACCACCTCCCACTCAGGTCCAATGCCTCCGGGACAGATCAGGCCCTCAGCTGGCCGAGCACACGGTAGCATACTGTCCGGAGCGTCCAGCTGTGCACTATCCTCGGGGGTGGCCGCCACCGTGTCCTCCTGTGCGCCGTGTGTGTAGTCCCTGTGTACGTGAGGACAGGCGGGCCGCCACTGTCCCAACGCTGACGCCACACCGTCGAGCTTACTCCCCAAGACCCCGACACCATGAACCAAGGAGGAGTGAAGAGCACCAAGGGCCTCGAGGAGGTCGCCGTACCCCAGCACAGCTCTCTGCGATCGCTCCGCCACACTCCCAAAAGTCACACACTCACAAACCCGCTGCGACACAGCGGACAGGATGGTAGGCTTCATCGCAACAAGATGGCCGCCATGTATGCCCGACCCGCGCCGGGACCCAGGGACAAGCGCCTCGAGGTCCACGTCGCTGGGGACCGGGTTCCGGGGGCAGGCGAAAAGTTATCCGTTGCGTGGTCGCGGGCAACAGTCGTCCCCACCACGGACCAGCTCCCGCGAAAAACCGGGAGCGGCCCGCAAGGATCAGGGCAAGATACGGGCGGCGTCTGGGCAGCTCACCATCAAAGGCAGGGGCAGTCACCGGAGGATCTGAGAATTGCACCCCCGGGCGTGCACTCGGTCCGCTACGCTTGACAGTAGAAACGACCACGACGAAATGTAGGTCAAATTTGGCACCGCTCCGGTGGACCGACTCCCCCCAGTCACCACAGGCCGCTGTTGTCGAACTTCCACCCGGCCACGGCGTCCACTCGAGGTCCCGGCTCCAGGGCCGCAAGGGCCGCTAAGTTCAAATGCACATTTCTCCGGCGATACCGCAGCCAGAGACCTCGGAGTCACACGATCGGGTGCCACTCTCCTTCAGAAACACAACCGCGTAGCACAGGCTGAGGATCTCGTACAGGATATCCGTGCGGGATGCGGAGGTTCACGGAGCCGGGAGTCTACGCTGCCGTCCCGGTCGCCATCTTGGCTCCTCCCTCCGATGAAGTCTATCTTTAGAGAAGAAATATCTTCTCCAATGTTCACCTGGGCGCAAATTTAACTGCCTCCGTTGTCTCTGTGGCGATAAACTGGAATCAGAGGTCAACAACTTGGCTCACCTCCACTATGCCACCAGCATAGGAATAACAAGACCCACAAGAGGCCTAATGCAATTGTTCAAATGCTTCAGGCAGCGGGAGACGGCAAAGGCCCTGTCAGCATCAGGAGGAGCCCAGGCCTCCTGCTACTGCTGTGCACCAGTCTTCCACCTGGGAGGGTCAAAGGGCTGCTCGGCTTGGTTCCCCCAGCAGGAGTGAAGAACGGCCTGGTCCAACCCTGATGGCAATCAATGCACTAATCAGCAAGGACCCCACCCCACCCACATTCTTTTGCTTAAAATTGACTGGAGGCCATGTCAATAACTGGAATAGTGTTCCCCAACCATCTTCTTTTAGCTATTCCTGGAAGAGGTTCATGCCTCCATTTCATTTTTCCCTGATGCAAACTAATGATGTGAGGTTCAGTGGCTCTAAGAGCAGTCTCTTACGCCTTCATCCAAATCCCCTAGGGATTCTCCGTTTGCAACACCAATCACACACTACAGTTTGTCACTCAAGTTACTGCACACTCTAAGTAGTTGTTGTAAATCACCTTCTCGCTTCCATTCATTTTGATGCAATTCACAACTTTCCATAGTATGCTACTATTATCAAAGGTCATCTACCATTCGTTTGGATCAGTTACACAGGGCAATAGCATCTTGCAGCCTCACAAACACATGCTCTGAACACTCTCCTTCACTTGCCAAGGGATCCACCTTTTCCCAACATCAAAGCAGCCTAGACAAGCAATCTGTCTGTAGATTTTGCCAGTCTTCCTGTAACCTTCCTGCAAGCTGAACTCTTCACAGCACCTGTTACATGGTGTGGATTGGATCAACAGAACTTCATAATAATGGGACTGTGTCTTCTTATATCAGGAAATACTGGTTTGGCTAGCTCACAGTAACGCATTTAAACTCTGAAACCTCCAGAGTTATACATGTCAGCAACCTCGAACATGACCACTTTTATTCCCAATGAATTTGTGGAAACAGAGCTAACCCTTTCATTTGTCACTTTTACATGCCCAAGGTTTCACAAAAAGAAGAGACAATAATACATTTTCAAATGTTTATTGAAAAGATCTAATCCTTGTAAGTAAAACATGAACTGCGATTATTAGACAGATGAGGCACATCATTATCAGCATTATTAGTGGTGGAAAATACAAATAATTCAACCATGTCGATTATTCCTAATACTACTCCTATCCATCACTAATGCCCCTACACTAGCATGAGCATGGTGGGAGTACCCTTCTGCCGGACCTACTTGGAAAGATCTACCTTGGTGTAATGTCTCAGGAAGCCGGCCTCAGTGCATTACTCCATCATTAGTGTGCAAGCCTACGTACATCTGCCTGCGAAGCGGTCTTCTTTCTTAGAACAAATATTGGGGCTGCATCACATTCACAGGTCTCTGCAGCTTCCATGATAAATCTGGTGTGAAGTGTCTTCCCTCTAATCCAAAACAGACACTTTTTAAATAATAAAACACTGGCCTGATCTCATTCTGCCAGAGACACAGAAAAACATCTTTACTTAGTCTGGGTTAAAGAGTCGTCTCCTACGAGCACAATATAAAGCAAGGACATTGCGTTCTAGTATGTGCCCCTGAAACTAACAGTACAGACAACAGAACAACAATAAAAACCCTAATAAATGGGTGCGTGGCATTTTATCGTGTTAGTGAAAAACATATTCAAATCAACATCTTGGAAAGATGCTAAGATAAAAAGAAAAACTAAAATGAAAACAAAGTACAATCCCCTCAATAACCCTATAAAATCCCTTTGATATCTTCATATATATGCCTGTTTTGAGCTTTAAATATTTTGAAATACTAGTTCTGTAGCTGATATTACTATTGTTTTGCACTGTAGTCACTTGAGGGAGTTGTTTTTAAAAAATAGGCTTTCGGATGTGTACCTGATTTCAGACATCCTTTGCAGCATTCCCTGGTTTGCTGTGGCTTCATTGTAACCAACTGAGTGGAGGGAACTGCTGCCTTACTTTCGCTACTGCTCTGGTGGAGTAGGTCAGCAGTTTAGCGCTGAGCTCTCTCTTTCGAGAACGCTTATACATGCAAATGGGGACATGGGCGTGCAGCAGACACGTGCAGCGGGTGTGACATTGGTATATTGCAGGCAAGCTCAACTGCGCCTTGTGCCAAAACCCCTGGCAGTTTTTCACCAGAGGAGACCACTAGTATCACTTACTCGAGAGAACAGCTTTAAGTTGGAGCAGTAATGTTATGCAATGCCCGTACGCTACGGAGTTCAATTAACTCTATCATACGTATAACTGTAGGTGCACCTCATGTGGTTTTAAGGTCACTCCATTCATTTCACCTTTTCACATTGTTACCACCCCCTCTAGTAAACTTGAAGAAACTCCACCTGGAAAATCCTGCCTAAAGAGTTTTCTGATTAATGCTCGTTCACTTTTTAAAAATAAAGTTAAGGTTGTGGAATTCATTCTAACTCATTTTTTTTTATTTTTTTTTAAAACCTTTATTATTCGCAGTTGCATCATCTTACAATGTACATTCACCAGCCAAGGTGTCGAATCAGTTAGACAATAAGCACACGTTTCCAGATGGTAGGACACAGCCATTCAGACGGCAACCCGGAGGTCCGGCGGCGTTGTGCAGGGTGTTTTTTTTTTGTTTTTTTTTGTTACAGGAATAAGGTGCGTACATTGTTAACAAGTAGGCCTGTGGTGTTTTCCGGTGTTTTGTTGTGGTGTTCCTTATGCGCATTGTCAGCAATAGAGGGTGGCGCTTTGTTCCAGCCCACACCGGGGCCATTCCGGTTGTCACCCAGGCCCTTGGCGTAAGTCGTACAGGACACCGCAGTTACCCCCAAGTGTAAAGGCCTCCGGGCAGCTTGGCGCCAGCGTCGTGTTCGTAGTGTAGACTGGAGCGCGACAAGGACTGTTCGGTATAGCTCACTGTGGCATATATATGGCAACACATTTATCTGGCAAGTCCAGCTTGCAGCCTCGCAGTTCAAGTCTATGTGTGTGCTACGTGGCGCGCATCCGTCCCTCCAGCGCTGTGCCCCTCAAGCCGCTAAGTGTCTGGGCACACCTGGTATGTAACACAATGCGCTCTGGGCAAGAACTTTCTACACTTTCCAGGCGTATCTGTCCCTCGCAGGGAGTGTGCGCCATCGCTGCCTTATCATCAGTGAGCGGGGCGCGCTAGGTAGGGTAGCGCCTCGGAGGCGCCGGAAGGCGCAGCCGTCGCCTGTCATCTGCGGTTAGGTAGGGATCCGGTCAGGGAACTTTAACCAGTAAACAAACTGTTCCTTATGCATGTGCGGCGATAGGGGGAATCGAGGTTAGGGTCGTAAACTCAGGCGGGATCAAGGGGGAGGGGAGGGGAGGGAGGAGGAGATCATTCTGCGTTGGAGCGGGAGAGGGCATCAACTGTCGAGAGGGGCCCAGCGGGACCATGCGGTATATGCGGGAAGCAGCAGGCCAGTGGGGGGGGGGGGGAAGGGGGCTGTTAGGATAGCTGGGATCCCATAGCGCCGGTGCTCGCACCCATTGCCTCTATGTGTAGGGCGCCCTTCTGCGCCAGAGAGGGAGTGGCTGGGTAGTGTGGAGTGGCCATGCCTTCCCATCCGGGCCCGCAGCCGGCCACCGTACGCGTTGCTTCAGACAGTGGCGGCAGCAGTCCCTGTGTGCCCGCCATAGTTGCACAGCGAGTGCTGCCCGGCAGCAGCCGCATGTGGGGTGGAAGTAGGGGGCACCAGGGGTATGCAGAAGGGGGGGCCGGAGTCTACTCCGTCGCGGTCTTAGGCCTGTCGCTGCCCAGCCAGCAAGGGAGCGGCAAGCTCCAGGGACTCAGGTTATCTCTTGGTCTTGGCAGGCCACCTGGAACGCTGTGAGGAGGTTATCCCAAAGCTGGGCGATGGGGAACTTCCGGAGCCCCGCAGTTTCCTCACGAAGAAGGACCGCACTCTCCGCCCGCGCCCAATTAACGAAGGCGGCTTTCCAATGGCTGATGTGTGGGGGGGCTGCTGCCTTCCAATGCTTAGTGAGTAAGCACTTGGCCGTTATAAGACCCATGTCCCAAAAGCGTGCCTGCACTTTGTTATCTTTTGTGCGTTTATACAGCCCCAGTATGCATGCTTCCCATGTGGACGGTAGTCGTCCGTCAGCACCGCGCGCGAGCAGTGCCAGTACGTCGCCCCAGTATGCCTGTATATCAGGGCAGTGCCATAGCATGTGTAAGAGGTCTGCTCCCAGTAGCGAGCACCGTTGGCAAGCTGTATCTGTCCGCGAGAAGTATCTGTTGATCTTTTCGGGCGTGAGGTATGCGCGCTGTAGTATGTAGTACTGTATGAGTTTAAAGCGGGGGTTGCGGGGGATGTTGGTCGGGCCGGCTAGTACCAGTGCCCATCCTTTGTCTGTCCAGTCTCTTCCCCTGTCTGTCGCCCAACGCTCCCTTAGTGTTAGTGTGGATGGTTGCGAGTGCGCCTGCAGTGCCTGCGCTAGCCAGTGTACGATGTGCGCACCATTACCCATAACGTGTAGATATTGTATGAAGGTATGCGTCGGAGGTTCCACCGCCATGTCGCCCCAGGAAGTCGTGAGTGTGTGTAGGAGGGAGGCATGCAGGAGGAACTGCCCCGCCGGGAGAGCCGTGTCTTCAGCTAGGTTGACGAATGTGAGTAAGCCGCCATCCGCATACAGATCGCTCAGCGTGTCCACTCCCGCTTGTTCCCAGCCAGCCAAGTGGGTCTCTGTGAGCGGCCCCGTCGGGCCAGGCATGCCCAAGAGTGGCAGACTCGGGGCATATGGCGTAGTTGCGCGCGTGAGACGGAGGCACCGCAGGAAACATTTGCGCGCTACTGCCAGGTAGAGCTGTGAGGGCCAGGGCGTGTGGGTTATTGGGTGGAACAGCGTATTTATTTGCGTTCGCGTCCAGGCAGCCGCGTGTGAGGTGGTGTCCTCAAGTTGCCTGCCGCTCAGCCATCCCGCCGCCCATTGCATCTGTGCTGCGAGGTAGTACAGTTCCATATTAGAGACCGCCAAGCCCCCCGAATCCGTGGGCATGTATAGCTTAGCCAGCGCTACTCTCGGTCTCCCCTTGTTCCAGATGAGGCTACGTAACAGCGCCTCTAGGTCGCGGAAGAGCTTGGTGGGAACGTACAGAGGCATGTTCGCAAAATAATAGAGTAGGCGAGGTAGCACTATCATTTTGGCCAGTGCCACTCGACTAGGCACGTTAAGGGGTAAGGTGTTCCAGAAGCCAATTTGTGCTCGTACTGAGGCTATTGCACGAAGGAGGTTCCCCTCCAGGACGTCCACTGGGGTTCTGTATATTCTGATCCCCAAGTAGCGGAAGGTGGTGGAATGCCATTGTAACCTGTCCCCTCCCAGCCGGATGTCGCATTCAGGCGTTTCTGGGCTAAAGGGATAGGCTCCCGACTTGGCCCAATTGACTCTCAGGCCCGATACCTCCTCGAAGGTGCGGAAGATGTCAGTGAGGGAGGTATGAATGGCAGTCATGTCCCGGACGTACAGCAGCAAGTCATCCGCATACAGTGACACCGCATGCAGGCCGTCCGCCAATGGAATTCCCCATTCCAGCCCGTGCGTCCTGAGAGTCGCGGCCAGGGGTTCCATGGCCAGTGAAAACAGCAATGGCGACAGTGTGCAGCCCTGGCGAGTGCCTCTGCGGACCCGGATGGCAACTGAGAGGAGGCGGCCCGTACGGACTCGGACTGTCGGCCTGTCGTAGAGCAGGTCAATCATAGCACTGTATCCCCCTCCCAGCTGATAGTTCTCCACGACCGCCCTCAGGTACGGCCACTCGACTGAGTCGAAGGCCTTCTCCAGGTCTAGTATCAGGCATCCCGCTCTCGGCCACTGCTGCGTGGCGTATTCCTGTACCCGAAAGAGGCGGCGGATGTTGTAGGAGGTGTGGCGAGTGGGGACAAATCCATTTTGGTCTCGGTGCACCAGAGCTGGCACGTGAGGGGCCAGCCTCCTGGCTAATGTAGAGGCCAGGATTTTATAATCCGCGTTCAGCAGCGCCAATGGGCGGTAAGAGCCCACCTGTGTGCCATCCTTGCCAGGTTTAAGAATAGAGACCAACGTAGCTTCATGTAACGTTGGGGGTAAAGCGGCATCATCCGCTGCCGCGTGGTACATTTGCAGGAGTTCCGGGACGAGGATGTCCGAGCCGGCCTTGTAAAGCTCAGCCGGCAGCCCGTCCAAGGTTTTAACATTTGACAGGCTAAAGATGGCTTCTCGGAGTTCGTCTGACTCCAGCGGGGCTCCCAGCTCGTCCGGCTGCACAATAGTCAGTTACAGTATTTGCAGGTGGGAAAGATAGCCGGCTATGTCAGGACGGGGAATTGATAAACGGGAGCGATACAATGCTCATAGTGAGCAGTGAAGGCGTCATGTATGTCAAGTTGCGTGTATACTAGTCCCCCCCCTCCGTCTGTATGGCCGCCACCGGGGTCGAGCGGGCATCTTGAGAGATCAGCCACGCCAAAAGTTTGCCTGGTCTGTCGCCAAGATGATGTGTTCTCGCCGAGTGCGCGGCATAGTTGACATTGCGGAGCCGCTCCAAGAGGCGCGCATGTTCCGCATGGGCCCCGTGTAGCGGGTCCCCGTCTCCATCTATAGCCTCCTCCTCCCGTGCAAGTAAGCCCGATTCCAGCCTAGTTAAGTCCCTCTCCAGTTGGTGCCTCACGTGCCCTTGGGCGTGCAGGCAGTGTCCCCGGAGCACCACCTTAAAGGCGTCCCACTCCACCTGTGGAGTGGATGCCGTACCGGTATTGTCCTCAAAATATTGCGCGCGCAAACAAGGCATCGATGAAAGCTGCGTCCAGTAACAGCGCAGGTTGTAGGCGCGATGTGGGTACGGGAGGGTGCGGGCGGGCCCAGGCAATGGACATGAGGTGTGGGTTGTGATCTGAGTGCGTGCGGCCCATGTATTGCGTGTCTGTCACGTGGGGTAGTATGTCAGTAGATGCCAGGAACCGGTCTAGGCGGACGTGCAAGTCGTGAGCGCCAGAGTAGTAGGAATACGTCCGCGTCCCCGGGTTGCGCAGCCGCCATACATCATGTAGGTCCCATTGTGCGGCCCACTCCAGTAGTGCTTTCGTGGCTCCTCTTGTAGAGGCGTTAGCCGGGGGTGGGAAGGAGCGATCCAGCGCTATGTCTAGGGTGCAGTTATAGTCTCCCCCTATTATCCACGGGGTTGCATGCCAAGGTGCCATGGCCGCTGAGAGCCGCGCCAGGAAGCCGCCCTGATCTACATTAGGGGAATAGAGGGACAACAGTGTAATAAGCTGGCCGTCTAGCCTACCCTGCGCAGCTGTATATCTGCCCTCCCGGTCCACTACAGTGTCTATGGTTTCCCAAGGAGTCCCAGGGCGGACCCATATCAGTGTGCCGCGAGTGTATGAGGAGTATTCCGTAGCATACAGTTGCCCTCGCCATCTACGGCGCAGTGTCCGCACCTCGGCTCCATTCAAATGGGTTTCTTGGAGCAGCGCTATGTTGATTTGATGCCGCTTTAGGTATGAGTATATACGATAACGTCTAGCCGGCGTGTGCATTCCCCTGACGTTCCAAGTGCATATTTGTACATTAGCCATAGCAGTCGCGTGTGTGCGCGTCACCCCTGCCCCCCCAAGGCATGGCCGCCAGTCCAAGGGCCCCCCAAATCCAGCCGTCCGCTCCCTCTATACAGTTATGTTGAGCGCCGTGCGCGCAGTGTCTTGATCTCCAGCAGGGTAGGGGGATATGGTAGAAAGGGAATACATAAAGCCTGAACATGGCAACAAAGTCCAAAATACCAAAAGGTCGGCTGCACAACGGTTCGCCGTCCAAACACTCAAGTGAGCCCATAAACTATACAGTCTTAGGGGGATCTTGTGGGTTATATCTTATCAGTAATCAAAACAGTACAGTCCTGGATACGCCCTGCACCTCTCCCGGGTGAGGTGTGCAAGCCACTGCTGACCGGCGGACGTCTCCTGCCTGTCGCTCAATGCCGTGGCAGCCTTACGCCCAGTTACCAGTCAATTGCAGGCAAGGGTGCCAGGGGGGCATGCCCCTTTCTAAGTGGGTCTCGTGGCAACGGGTCAGCGGCAGAGCACTGTGGGGCGCATGTGCGCATCCGCGAAGTGGGTGAGTGTTGCACGTGTCTATGATTAGAAAATGTACTTACAGTGTCCAACTCCGTGCCCGAGTCCCCCCAGAGCATCGACGGTGTGGGCGCCGGAAGGCCCGAGGTAGTTCCAGTGGCCTGCGGGGCCGCCAAGCAGGAACTCAGGGAGGCCCGCATCACGCGGCAGATGGCAGTCCGCCGCCGGGTCCCGTTAACCAAAGAGATCCGCTGTTTGCGGCGTGACCTCCGGGGGTCCCCCAGAGCTCTGTGCATCCGGGATGCCGAAGATCGCTTCATCGTCTGTTGAGGACACTGCCGGGCTAGCGCCCGGGCGGAGCGACGGCGTCGGGGAGTTGCTGATTGCCGCCACCCTGCGCAGAGCATCTTGCTGTTCCTGTTGAACGAGGTCCACCGGTGGGGAGCGACTCATCGCTCCTCTGACCAGCGGCGGCGTGGGCGACCTGCGACGGCGCCGCCGTCTTGATCCTCTGGCCCTCTCTGTTGTGGCAGCTCCCGGCGCCCTTCGCGGCGCGTCAGGCATTCCTCCATCCAACCAGGTCTCCGCCTCCTCGGGGCTCGTGAAGAAATGCGTCTTGTCGCGCGCCACCACTCTCAGTTTGGCCGGGAAGAGTAGCGAGTACTTGAGGTCCGCTTCGCGCAATCTTCTTTTTACTGCCAGGAAGGATTGCCTCTGTCTCTGCACTCGCGCTGTGTAGTCCGGAAAGAACATCACCGCAGCGTTGTCGATGGTGACTTCCCCTAGATTTCTGGCTTCGCGCAGTATGGCGTCTCGATCTCTGTAGTTGAGAACCCGAAGGAGAAACGGTCGAGGGTTAGAGCCCGGGGGGAGCGGTCGCGTGGGCACACGGTGGGCTCTCTCCACCACAAAGTAGGGGGAAAGCACGTTGTCCGGCATCAGATCCCGTAGCCAGTCCTCAACCCTGCGGGCGGGATCTGCTCCTTCCCATTTCTCCGGAATGCCCACTAGGCGGATGTTGTTTCTTCGTGCCCGACCCTCCGCGTCTTCGGTTCGGCCCTCCAGGAGTTCCATTCTGTTCAGGAGGTCGTGGACCTTTTTGTCTGTCTGTATTCTAACTCATGACCCTGGTTGGGTATTTATCATGGAAACATGAGCTATGGAGTTGTCCGGTCCCAACCTGGTGGACGCTATACCACCAGGCTTTACCATCCTCAGGCAAGCTAGGATGGGTTGGGTGGGAGGGGGGCTGGCTATCATTTCTAGATCCACCTATACCGGTCTCATTGAGCCAGTGCAGAACCTGACTCTTTGTGAAGCATTATGGTTCTCCGTTAAGATCAACTCCATTCGTTAGTTTACTGGATTTGGGTTTATAGGCACCTTGGAATTAGGTCCTCCTTTACATCAGAGGACCTGATTTAGATCTTAGAGGATGGGTTGACTCGTCAAAACGGTGACGGATATCATGTCCGGCAACATAGAAATCCCAAAGGATATAATGGGATTTATATTTCGGCAAACGGAATATCCATCACCATTTTGACGGAGTAACCGTCCGCCAAGATCTAAATCAGGCCCAGAGTTTTTATATCTTGTAGAACCTCATTTAGGTAAGCATTGTATTACCTTTATGGGGGAGTTTGACTTTCATTTAGAAGATGAGAAGTGTAGAGATTTACTGGAGTTTAGAGATGCGATGTTAAGTTGTGGATTTTCACAATTGGTCAATGACCCCACAGATAGGGCAGGCCATACATTGGATGGTATTTTTTCCAAAGACGCTACTCTTAGGATTCTTACAGCGCTGCTAATAATCTGGTGTGCCCATTACGTTGTCCCTTTCATGCTGGATGGACATCAACCCCAAGGGAATTCTAAATGCCTTTGTAATAAAATCTCTAAAAGGAATTGGAAGGGGCTTCCGGAAGATACTCCATCTCAGGCCCTGAAGGAATGTAGCTGGACAAACCATGACGATGAAGATTTAGCGGCAGCTGAATTTTCGTCCTGGCTTTTTCAGCCTTTGACATTGTTTCGCCCATTAAGGAGAATTACATTCGCAGAAAGTTGCCAACTTCCCCATGGTTTTCTGAGAAGCTAAAATTGTTAAGACAGGCTTGCCAGCATCAAGAGAGGACATGGTAAAAAAGTAACGATCTGCAGGGGAAAGACCAATATTGGACCCTCATGACAGAATACAAAGCAGCCATTAAAGAATAGAAAGCTTGCTTCTGCACTAACAAACTTGAGTCAGCCAAGTCCTCAAGAGAGCTCTTTAAACTGACCAATTTGCTCTCTGTGCTTACTATACCCATCAGTATATAAGGTACTCAAGAATTCTGTAATAGTCTGGCGAGCTTTTTCCAAACCAAACTTTTGAATACATGTAGGGAACTTGACTCCCTAATGATACTCCTGTATATCTACTCGCAGGGGAAAAGTAGCTTATTAGAGTCTACAGAATCTGCTGCCAACCAGATAATGGGCCTTTCTTGTTTCTCTTGCTTGACTCATGAGCAAGTGAAGCTTTATCTTCTTAGTATGAGTTCTCATTCTGAACCATGTCCCCCCTAAGGTTCTGCAGCTGGTAGCTAAGATGGTTGCTCCTCATCTTGCAACTACCATTAATAAAGCCATTAGCTCTGGAATTTACCCTCAACTGTGGAAAAGAGATGCTGTTAAGCCTCTTTTATAAAAAAAACTATCTTAGATAGCCACAGATCTGAAAAACTATAGGCCCATCTCTCTACTGTCAACTCAGTCAAAATTTTGGAGAAGCACCTCAACTTACAATTTGTGGCATATTTGGAGGCGCATGAATTGTTAGATTACTCCCAATTTGGTTTCTGAACAACATATGGGACATAAACTGCTTTGCTTTCAGCTGTTGATAATATCAGTTCTGTTGTTGAAGCACGGCAGACTGCGGCATTGATTCTCTTGGATCCATCCTCAGCTTTCGATACCATTTCTCCTGCCCTGCTTGCTGATCGGCTGCGGAATCGGGGACTTTCATGATCAGCAATAGATCTTTTAACACCCTTACCGAAGGATAGGTCACAGGCGGTTGTTATGAATCAATTTAGTTCTGATCCACTGCCATGTGGAATGCCTCAGGGTGCCTCACTGTGCCTGACTCTTTTTATACTCTGTCTCCCTACAGGAACTATCTTATGCCAATGTCACTCAAGTAATCATGTCCATCACTAAGGATACGGAGGCTATTGCTACCAGTTTTAAGAAATGTATGCAGACAGTAGCTATCTGGAAAGATAGCAACTATTGTAGACTGAATGGGGACAAGACTGATTTTTGGTAACCAACCTTCCATTTGGAATATTTCCTGGTGACAAGACACATTAGATGCATTTCCCATTCCGGCATACGCCGCCAAAAATCTGGGGGGACTAGTGGATAATAAGCTATCATTTGACCTTCAGGTCACTCGTACTGTATCCACTTGTTTTTGGATTATTAGGATGTTGAGGAAGGTGTTCCCTTTTATCCCTCTGAAAGCACACACAGGTAGTTCTTGTCTTGATTTCTTCTAGGCTAAACTATTGCAATGCACTTTATTTAGGGATCAATAAATCAATAATAGTTAAGCTACAGCTCGTACGGAATGCTGCAGCAAGACTGATACTGGAAATTTCTAAACATCAATCAGTCTTGACAGAGGACTCCGTATTGCATTGGCTACCGGTGAACAAACGCATTTACTTTATGCATTGCTCATAAGGCGGTGCAAAATACCGGCTCAGATGACTGACAACGATGTTCTAGAGATATATCCCCTCTAGACAGCTTTGGTCTGCACCTTACAATCTCGTAGTTGTTCCTAAATTCAGCAAGACTAGTTCGGGAGGTAGAGCCTTTTTTTGTGGCCGCAACAAAATTGTGGAAGTCTCTTCCATGTGCTTTGCAGTAACAATAGCTTTTGGAAAGCGTTGGAGACCTTTTAATTAACCCCTAGCAATTCTCCTATGTAATATGAGTTTTTTCTTTCTGTCTTTTCCTTCGGAGCTCTCCTTCTTTTAGCATATTGACATCTTGTGATAGATGTGCGCTCTTATAAATGTCAATTCACTTAGACATTTATGTCATTTAATCCCCCCTGTGGTCGGAAACCTATGACTATATAAACAAGCATTTGCAATGCAATAGGTCTCGCATTTGCAAGAGTTTGAGCTATTGGCATTGTAAATGACAATGCCTTTTATTTATGTGTTGTTTTTTAAAACATAAATAAAAGGCATTCTCATTTACAATGCCAATAGCTTAAACTCTCGCAAATGCAAGAACTATGGCATTGCAAATGCTTGTTTCAAACGCCACCGCAGCAGATGTAAAACATTAACAGAAACCAATATTTTTATTGAAAGTTTATATTTTTTAAATTGAGCACTAACTTCACCATCTATGTATGTTCGACCTGCGGTGCCCATATTCGTGCCCCGTTATGTAACGTTTGAATATTAATTCTTATATATTTTGTGTTATGTGAAAGGCAGGCAATGTTCGTACTCCAAATATAGTCTAACGTTGCCATTTTAGACGAGAAAAAGATAGCAGTTTTTAATAACTAGTTTTATGTGAGGTAGTGACTGAGGTTTAACAGCAAAGAGGTGCTTGTGACTAAAGCATGGTGGTGCCTGGTCCTCCTGAGGTGACCCTTCCTGGGCTTGTCCGTCACCCCGGGGGCAGAGCAGTGTGCATGCGGGTCCACACACACACACACAAACAAACAAGGTCAGTTCTTTGCACTCTGCAGCAGCTACCCCTCATCCCGCCACTATTACGTGAACAGGTCACGAGTACCTGTCACACACTGAGGTGTCTAGGCTCTCTATGAAGCCACGGGGAGGGGGGCCGGACACAAACACATGCACAGGCGTCACGTTAGCGTCTCAACCGGCAATGTCTGAACCTACTCCATATCATGCATTGTCTGGACAGGAGCACATATGCGTTCACACACTCACAAATCAAAGACGCCATGTTGGCGACAGCCCTCTCCCTCCTGCAGCCTCTACTCCGGGCAGTAATAGTCACCTGACTCTAATGCACACTGTACGGTGTCTTGTGCCCTCAGTGGAACGCCAAGAAGGGTTACACAATGTAACTTGGCAACAATTTAATTTTCTTTACAAAGAAGTTAAGGAGGGATCTAATGTTTAAACACACTAGATCAGTCTAGACAGAGAAAATAATGTGTACACATCCTTAGTTAGTTTTAAGTTAATTTCTATGAGGGTTGCTGCTGGTCCACAGGGTGACTTCAAACAGCACAATTAGACATGTTCTCACAAGTGTTATGGTTTGCAGGGCAAACTTACCGTCTCTCAGACTAGACCAGGCAGCAGCGTTGTGTCTGACCTGCACAGTCGTAACTCCTAACCCAACGTGACGGTTCTCGCAGTACCAAACTCGTGCACGTGTAGAACCTTCAAATACAGACACACACTGCATCGAGGGCAGTAAGCCTCAAACTCTAGGGGCCTATTTACAAGCCTTTTGCGCCGCCGGTGCGCCACTTTTAACATGGGAAAAAAGTGCCGCAAGGACCCTCCATTGCCACACCTGCAGTGCTCACATGGAACACAGAGGCCACAGGGCTGAAACACAGTTTAATGTAGAATAGGTGATAAGATCAAATAATATTTTTAATAAAACACAGTGAATATTACTGTGGTGTAGAAAAGAAGTTCAAAAACTTTGTATCATCTTGTCTTGTCATTGAGAGGATGGCTCCGACAGTATGCCTGCGAGTACAGAAAACTGTAATCACGTTAGCGCTGCGAGGCCACCCTAATAGCAGACTGTGCGATACATCTACGTTTAATTATGGTATCAGAAATCTCTGACGTCACGGGAACAATGAAACTCTAATCATGAGTACTGTTATGGATCAAAATTAAGTAGAGCAGGAAAGAAACGGGTTGTAGGGCAGGGAGCAAATATTTAATTCTCGCTCCCGAGCTCCGAATCTTCTCCTGACCCCTTTCTCACGCATATGCACACACTTTGCTCAACACGCCGCCCCGAGGCTAACTTACCTCTGTAGCTGGCTCCGGGATTGTAAAACTCGGGGTCTCCCTCCAACCTCAGGCTGAAATCGTTGTACCCTTCCCTTCGCGTTCCCTGGACACGCAGGATCCGGCTACAGTACCCTTCGGACTTGGAGGCTTTATTCCACAGTATCGTCCGTAAACCCACACGCCACCCGAGAGGCAGTGAGAGCCAGGAACTGACAGAGTAGCGTCTGCCGCGCAACTCCCCTCGCCATGGTATCAGTGAACTTCTCGTCACAGCATGGACCTCGCTGAAGCCGCAGTCTGAACCTGGAGTCCTTCAGAACCAGCAGAGAGCTGGGTGGGCGCAGCCGGGGCTCAGGCAGGCGGCTGGCAGGAGGGATCACCGCCGGAGGGTCTGCACAGCAGCAGTACCGAGAGCAGGAGCTGGGAGAGACTCTGCCGAGCTCTGATCTCCGCCAGATCCCCGACTGAAGTGCTGTTTTGTTTCAGAGGATGCGATTAGCAGCTCCCAATGTTTACTTTGCCGAGCAAACTTCACAGGCTTTGGTGAAATAACAGAGAGAGAGGACAGGACTGTCTCCAAGACAGCCAGAAAGGATGCGGGCTGCACGGAATAACGAGGAGAGGTCGCCGTCGCTGCACTCGGGCTCCTGCTTGATAGCGGCCCGGGCCTGCGGTGCCACGACGCAGCTTGTCAGCAGAGTGGAGAGCGTGCCCGTGCCGCAGCTCGTCAGCAGAGTGGAGAATGTGCTCATGTAGGAGTTGGATGGGAGGGGCCTAAAGGAGACTGGGAGGGAACACTAAAGCATTACTTTCAATAGAAAGCGAGGCTGGGTGAAGCTTCCACCCCACTTCCAAAGAAACCCGACAGAAAACAGATGACAATAGATCTCGCCAGAGCGAGCAGCGCATGCGCTGCGATGCAGGCGAGACCTAAAAATAGGAATAGTACTAAGTCTGTGTAAAAAGCCTTGCATTTCATATGAAAACTTTAGCAGCATAAGCAGACTCTAAGTCCATAAAAAATGCCAATTAAAAACAAAGTAAACTACTAAAGAAGAAAGAAACAAATTCACAAAATGCTAATTTATGAGTATAATGGCATCCAAGGTAGAAGACGGCATCTCTGAAGTGTCCACAATATCCATGTCTACAGTGTCAAGTGGGCCCAAGAGGGAACCCACACATCACATCGAAAGAGGCCTGAAACCAATATCCAAGTAACGAAGATAGTCATTAACAGCCCATCCAGCAGATACCGAAGGTGACAGTGCCATGGTGCAGCATCCGAAGAGTGCCCAGATGCCAGGATATCTAAAGCCGAAGGAGCATCTGGCATTGGTGAAGGCAGCTCAAAATGGGCATCTTGCAGAAAAGGAAGAAGCCTCATTTGACAATATAGCTGATGTGACTGCCAAGGACGCACAAGCAGGTTTAAATCAGGAGACTACGACAATTACGTAACTGGGCATAAATCAAGTTCACACTTGAATGAGCACCATAGACAGCGAAACAAAGACTGCAGTCTCTGAAACTGTGTTAATTCAGTTCTAGTAGCACGATTGTCCAAAATTCTGCATCATGCATTCACAACAGATAAGGACATTGGTTAGTTCTATTTCAAGATGGTCTTGTTGTGGGACATCCATCTTGGAGCAACAAAAATAGAACCAATACACCTACAAGGAGCAATAATAAAATTGGAATGCCTCCAAAAACACTTGAAAACAAGGAGTGCAGAAAGGATGGAATGATTCCAAGTCTGAAACGCAGAAACCAGTCCAGATCCAATTACTCAAAAAAATGTGTGCCACTACAGCAGTCTTAGATGCATTAAAAATACAGTGTACAAGCTCACCGAAATGCTGGGGCAATTGAGTTTGCAAAAGAGACTGCACCTCTGTCGAGGAACGTGGTACTTGGAGATCAAACGTTTCTCGGGCACATGCAAGAGCCACATCTTTTTGAAACAGCAAGGTATTCAGTCTGCTTAAACGATCAAAGCATATTTTATCTACAAGGACCTTGGGCCATGTTAGACCTGGCAATTTTTGGCATGTTTCCTCCGTCTTTTTGCTTTCTGACCTCCTGGATTTGACTCTGTTTTTGCTGGTTTGGTGTCTCTGCGCACTTTCTCATTGCTGTTCAGTGTTAAAGTGTAAGTGATTCTGTTGTAAATTGTATGATGGATTGGTGGTTCCATGATTGGCATATCTGATTTACTAGTAAGTCCCTAGTAAAGTGCACTGAAAGTGCCTGGGTCTGTAAATCAAATACTGCTAGTGGGCCTGCAGCACAGATTGTGCCACCCACATAAGCAGCCCTGAAAATGGTTCATACACTTGCCTCTGCGGTGTCTGTGCGCAGTTTGTAACTGCTATGTCGTCCAGGCAAGTGCACCCACTTGCCAGGCCCAAATCCTCCCTTTTCTTACATGGACGTCACCCCAAATATAAGCCCATGGTATCCCTGTAGAGACGGTGCTGTGTATGTTAGAGGCAGGACATGTACTAGTGTGTGTGACATGTCCTGGTAGTGAACTACTGTGTATTTTGTTTTTCGTTATGGAAAGACTATCTGTCCCATAGGATAGAATGGGAGTTTACTTATAACTTTTTATAAGCATAACTTCCCTATGAGATAAGATGGTGAAAAGGAGTTTAGTATGCCTGGACTCTGAAGGTAAAAATGCATCTTTTAGTTAAGATGATTTTTATGTTTTGGGTTTGAAAATACCAATTTTAGAAAATAGGTATTTTCTTACTTAGCCATCCTGTGTGCCTGTTCTGGGTTTGTGGATTGACTGTCTGGCTTTGGAGTGACAGGGGCTGGAGATGTGCATTCTCTTCAGAAAGCCAATAGGGTGGGTCGAGGTCGAGGTATGTCCTGCCTTTCCGGGTCAGGGCCGGGCTGAATAGACGTTGGCGTGGAAGGAGATGTCCTTGCACCTTAGTGTGCCTGGTCTGCTTTAGACAATGCTGTCTCCACCTCCTGCGGGAAACTAGGCCAAAGAGGACCAAACTTGTTTGGGCTAGGTACAGACACTATCTGCCTAAGAGAACAAAGCTAAACTGAGTATATATATTGGGGCCCAAACCCCAGAACTTTAGAACTCGCTGGAATCAAGGAACCTGCCAGGAAGAAGAGCTGGAAGAGCTGCCAGGAGGAGTACTGCCCCTTTGCTAGGTTGTTGCTTTGTCGGGTTGGACTGCAGTTGCTGCTTCTGTCCTGGGCAGTGAAAAGAATGGACTGAACTTTCTTTACTTGTGTTGTGTATCTCCAAGTGCATGAAGTAGAGCTTGCCTCCTGTTCTGAAGTCTTAGGGACCGCAAAGACTTCACCGACCTCTGGGAACCGACTCTAGAACCGTGGTTTCAGTTGCCTCAGTTGGGGAAAAGCAACCGACTCCATCACCGACTCAGTCGCTGGCTCCGTGTCCTGAAGGTACTGCAGAGGGCACTACCGAATCTCGCACCGCAACCCTGGTCTCACCGACGACCACCACCGCTGCCACTGAGCCACTGCTTGCAATGTGACGTTTAGGCACAGCACTCCGCACTGCTTCACTTTGCCGCCCTGGTCTCACGGACGCCGTCGCTTCCTGCTGACTTTGACACCCGTGACCGCATCATGGTTGGGGGTACCGCTCGTGTCACGACGCACCGCCTCGTCCCACGTCGCAGACCGGCCCCAGCTCCCACCAACCGGCTCTGTCGCTTCCACCGGGATCTTTCAGCACCGCAACGAGCGCCACCTCACTCCGCAACACAGCCCTCGTCTCACGGACGCCACTGGACGACCATCACCGAGCTGCTGCCTGCGCCGCACCACTTCACTTCACATCGCAACTGTGACGGTTGCCACGACAGACTCGTTCCACCGTGATCGACTAAAGTGAAAAGGTACTGTTTAAGAGTCTGCGGACACCTCAGACAACGCGGTCAGACGGAACTGTGGGATTCTGTTCTTTTCAGTATCGCACTGTCAGGATCCATCGGACTGCCCACCACATTCTGCACTCCAGCAGTAGTGGGGGATCTATTCAGGGTGAACCCCAGGGCGCTAGGTGCATTTCACTCACTTACATCATACCTAGGAAGACTGCCTGTCGGGTGGGGGCTCCCAACAGGTTCTCAACACATGCCTCTCGTCCTCGACTTGTCCCCTCTTTTACTCCCCGTGTTGCCTGAGGAAGAGAAGCTGATATATTTCTTTAATTCTCTGCTCCGGTATGTGATGGTGTTTTCCTTATCTTTGTTTCCAGGCCACGCCAGAGCTCGACTCAGCAACCTCCATGACTCAGCAACCTTCATGACTTCGCAACCTTCATGACTCCGCAACCTTCATAACTCCGCAACCTTCATGACTCAATAAGCCTCCGTGACTCAACAAGCCTCCGTGACTCAACAAGCCTCCGTGACTCAACAAGCCTCCGTGACTCAGCAGCGGCCTCCGTGACTCAGCAGCGGCCTCCGTGACTCAGCAGCGGCCTCCGTGACTCAGCAGCGGCCTCCGTGACTCAGCAGCAGCCTCCGTGACTCAGCAGCAGCCTCCGTGACTCAGCAGCAGCCTCCGTGTCTCAACAAGCCTCCGTGTCTCAACAAGCCTCCGTGTCTCAACAAGCCTCCGTGACTCAACAAGCCTCCGTGACTCAACAAGCCTCCGTGACTCAACAAGCCTCCGTGACTCAACAAGCCTCCGTGACTCAACAAGCCTCCGTGACTCAACAAGCCTCCGTGACTCAACAAGCCTCCGTGACTCAACAAGCCTCCGTGACTCAACAAGCCTCCGTGACTCAACAAGCCTCCGTGACTCAACAAGCCTCCGTGACTCATCAGCCTGGCAAAAGGTCAAATCCAATAGGCCGCACCCTGCTCGTCACACCAGCAAGTTGCCCCAAGGAACTGTGGTTAATGTAGTGGCGACGGCGAGTACGCCTGTGCCACAGTGTTTACAAAAAAGTATGTGTCGCATTAGCCATCCCTGGACACGTGTTTCGAGGTAGTTGCCTCTCGTCAGCAGGGAGCAGGTAAGTGTATAGGGGTGCCGCGTGGACTGCCAAAAAGTAATTAAAACAGGTAGAGTACCTCTCATGGCGCGCAGGTGCAGGTCCAAGGCTCGTCAGCCCGATAGCTCAAGGGAGCCGTAATAAATCAAATCCAATAGGCCGCACCCTGCTCGTCAACCAGCAAGTTGCCCCAAGGAACTGTGGTTAATGTAGTGGCGACGGCGAGTACGCCTGTGCCACAGTGTTTACAAAAAAGTATGTGTCGCATTAGCCATCCCTGGACACGTGGCAAACGGTATTTAACTCTCACCCAGGCTCATCTTCAGTGCTGCGCATTGAGTTTCCTGTTGAATATCCTGCGGCGTGACGGCTCTTCTCTACAGGTGCTGGTCGGACGAGACCTGTTCCATCCTTGCTGCTGCTACTCGCAGATAAGTCTAAATCCTTTTTGGGCTACATTTAACTCTTGTGCTCAGTGGAATTCAATTGTTTTGACTCTCGGCTCATTTCTGGTTATCGGGGAGATCTTGGTTAACTGCGCACAAAACTCTTCACAGTCAGAGACTTCCTGACTTCGTTTCCTATATCACAGTTCCCTCTTGTTCCCACTCAGCTTACTTTACGCTACTTGCCTGGATTATGGTCATTTCCTCCTCATATCATTTATGTAATTTGTGCATAGTTCTTGTTGATAGAAGTATATATTTTTATTGCAGTGTTTATTGTCATCCTGTTATGTCTCTGTTTTTTCTCGCTGAAAGAAGGTCTTGGTAACGCTCTCAAGCCTTGGACATACTTCAGCTGAAGGATACAGATTATGTCTTATCTCATTGAAATAAGAATGTATGGTGTGCTTATGTGTAATCTTCGTTGGCACAATATTGTGTGAGTGTGCATTTATCTATGGCGCAATATTGTGTGAGCGTGTTTTGATCTTTGGCGACATATGGTGTGAGTGCAGTTCTGATTTATTCTAATCCTTCTAAAAAAAACTCTTTAATCGTAACCCAATACAGAAGTTTATTCATGACATATGTCATTGATTATTTGTGTTCTTATTGATGTCTTTTACTACTGCCGAAGGAGCTGGTCTCCATACTCATTCCTAGCTTTAGGACAGATGTCCCAGATTGTTCTGTGACCCAGAGTTAGCTTCTCCACTGGCACGAACGCGCACCAGTTGTTTTTCTTTATTTTAGCTTTTTGTTTTAACTATTCATTTTAGTTTATTGTTTGTTCCCAAACCCCCTTCCCTTGAGATTATCGGATGAGCACTGGTGTCTCTGGTTCAGGGTTCGTCAGATGATTTCTGGGGATTGCTGGAGTCCAGCTGCCTCTGCATGTCCAGCAGAGAGAAGAACGCGTTCCAACATTCAACTTCCCAGATTGGTTCCTGTTACGTACCGGACGGAGCTACCAACTACAAAGAACTGCATTTTTAAGGTTCTTCTTGCAAAGTGCATATTTTTAAGTACTGTATGTTGGATTTTTATAGTTTTGGTCTTGTTTTGAATATATAAAGTATTGGTTATTTTTCTAAACTGGTGTGGTGTCCTTTTGTAGTGTTTTTACTGTATTACTGTTGGTTATGCGCAAATACTTTACACACTGCCTCCGAGGTAAGCCTGACTGCTCGTGCCAAGCTACCAAGGCGGTGAGCAGGGGTTATTTCAGTAGAGTATCCCCCTTATTCTGACTAGAAGGAAGGGTCATAGGACAAAGTTGCAAACCATTGCCAACTAGAGACCCCCTTTTCTAACGGCCACAAAGTAGCTTCTCTGGTAGTATGTGTAGGAGGATATCAAATATGCATACAGCAAGTTACAATGCTAAGAAGTGACCACATAGACACTTGGTGTCATCCTGCAACAACTTTAATCATTTAAAATTAGATAAGTCCCATTAAAAAGCAACAAAAATTCAGTTTTGATCAATTGTATGGGAATTCATTTTTTTTTTTTAAATGCTAAATTAGCCATATTGGCATTACAAACTCCATGAAGTGTAATCTGTCGGCAACTAACTAGTGACCTAAGGAAACCCCACAATCGCCAAGACTGACAAAGGCCTCTTTGTTCTCGTGTATGCACCTGTTCTGAAAAGGGAGGAACCAGGTTTTGTGCAAAAAATTGTGCACCCATCCACTCATATGTGGCTACTTGAATATGCCTATGACATGATGTGAAATTAAATGTGGAAATCAGAAGAGAAACACAATCATAAATAAGCCAAACCGCAGACGGAGTTGTAGCAACCGAAAAGGGTGCCTTTTCTAAACGTTCGATATTAGGCATGGCGTAAGGGGCTTCCTTTTTTATCCATTATTTTCTGCATGCATGTTGAAGTATAAGGTATAAACAACTCAGTTGCATTTAAATAATTCCATGGCACTTTATTTGATTTCAGACCCACCCACAAGGTCTAGCTTATTTGCAAAATCGATCTCAGCTGACTCTGGCTATATTCAAGTATAGACATGTAAATTAATATGATATCAAATGTAGAAGAAACAACATTATTTCATGAATAAATACAAGTTGACAATGTGGTCATCCCACTATCGACTACAGCCACAGCTTTTTCCAAATTCTCTCTATCAATTGGTCTCAAACGTTCAGCAGTTTCTTGTTGACAAAATTCCCAGATTACATTATAACTGGGATTTAATAAAACGTTTAGACCAGGGAGCGCTTGGACCAACAGAAAATCCTGCAAATCCATATTATCTAAAAGGAGGGATAAGTGTTTAACTGTTGATAATTTTGAATGTTCTAACCACTGCTGTCACAGTTTACCAACACTATACATAGCAACAACCCCAAAGTGTAGTGACTAAGCATACCGGGGGTACGGTCTGTTTGCCATAAACACTTTGGAAGATTCCAAAAACTATCATTACAACCACTCATCAACTGGCCATAATATCCCTTCATCTGAACCAGAAATTGAAGAACTGTACGTCTCATTCTGCACCATTTCATTAATCTCTTTTTCTGTGAAATTCACAAACTGTTGCCAGTTATGAAACTGTGCAATAGAGGGAATTCTGTGAGTAACACAATTTTTAACAATGCCAAACCCAAATCATGTAGCCTGTTGTACTGTCTTGTTTAAAAAGATAATATGCAGAGAGATCAGCCATGTTTTAAATAAAGCATCAGAGCCCTAGTCCTGGCAATCACATGTTCTCTAAACAGACTTCAGCTCAGTATTAACTATCCAAAACTCATAACTCTGTAGTGAGAGTCACAAAATGAATGAATCTGAATAAATTAACTTTGTTGCGTGAGCATGCTTTTCATTAGGTGGGGGGGGAAGGTGTAAGCTGATAAAATAAAACTGGGTCTTCACTAACATGTACTTTGATACACTATGGTGGATATGCTCTAGACGATCTGCACATCAATGGGTCTCCTGAGTAATATGAAAAAGTCCTTGTATTCAGTCTTGGGTGCTCCTTTGGTGCCAAACACTCATCCATGTAGAGTATCAAATCCCGAATACACAAGGTGATTCAGGTACCAATTTAGATTAAAGACACCCGAGCACACCACACAATAGTAACTTTTATCCTGCGTGCATTATGCACCATTGAGAACAATGTCATCACACACAAAAGAGTCCCCAAAAATTTGGTAACCGTAGCTGTAGATCTATTCTAAATTCAAATTTTATTTCTTTATATAACGCAGCAGCCGACGCGCGTTTCGCCCTCCTGGGCCTCCTCAAGGCTGCAAATTACATATAAAAACATGAATTGTAACATGTATAGCCTATAAACTTTAAAAACAGCTTCAAAACTTATTTTTTATGTGTTAAAATAATCAATTTGTCAGTGAATGCTAATTTCATTATTAAGGCCACCAATCACCAAAACTGAAAGAAAGACGTGGATAATATATTCCCCCTCAGTGAGTCTAAATCACTCAAAGTCTAAACGTGCAAATTCAATGCACCAAAAAGCCACCACATCCTCCAAAGCACCATGTGTCTGGTTATATACAGATAATTTGGGGGCATATGTATCAACATCACCATTTGCGATTCTCAAATAGCGATTTTTAAAGAATCGCTATTTGAGAATTGCAAAACGGGATGTATTTAAAAAATCGCAAACTTTTTGCGATTTCTTAAAATTCCTTAATTGCGATTAGCAAATTGCGAAATCGCAATTAAGGAATACCTGCCCATTCATTTCTATGGGCCAGGAGACCCATAGGAATGAATGAGAAGTAATTCTCAAATAGCGAATTCGCAATTTGCTAATCGCTATTTGAGAATAATTTCAAAGGTGCAAGGGTGTCATGATGACACCCTGAAGCACCCCTGAAATGAGCATGTGAGTGCATATGGCGCACATACATGCCCTAAGGGCATGTATGAGCGTCACGTGGCACTATGCAAAATTCAAAAAAGTGCATTTTGAAAGGAAATCGCAAATTACCACCAACTGGAAGTTGGTGGTAATTTGCGATTTCTTAAGGATAATTCGCACAACTTGGGTGCTTTTTACATATCATTTAAGAAATCGCAATTTGCGATTTCTTAAATGCTTACGCAAAATAAAAAAATAGCTAAATTAGCAATTCCTTAATTTTGCGATGGGATTTTGCCTAATACATCCCGTTTTGCGAATTTTTAATCGCAAACGCTGTATTTTGCGAATCGCAGCGTTTGCGATTAAAAATTAGCTTGATACATATGCCCCCTAGATACCATTTGGATCCATCGTAGACAGTATACGAAGAAAGAAAAGATGAAATAAAACTCCTAGTCTTCTCACCTCACTAATGTAGTAGTTTTATCTTTATGTTTCCAATATGCCCAGAACGTTGTAAAAATTCCAAATTACAGTCACACCGACCAGTAATACTGAAAAAGAGTTTTAAAAAGGTAGACACCCTGATGTAACATCCAATCACAAATGCTAGCAAGTGTAGCAGAACACACATTCACGTAATGAGAACATGCATAAACAAGGGAATTCGCCTCTTACCTACAATCTCATAATCCTCTTTTTAACGTCTTTGATGCCAAAGTTAAAACCCACACACGCGGTGTAAAATATGCGTCATCCTTTCCAAGTCTATTGCATTTGTAGAACCATGATACGTTCTATCTATCAAAAAAGAACTATATATATGGGCGAGGTTTAGTTTTCAGTTCTAACTACGATCACCATAGGTCCCATTTAAACCACCTCCTCTGCCAGAATGTTTTAAAATAGCTTATACCGCGTTCAATCATACCGGGAGTTCCCATACGTTCCAAGCAGCGTGTCCACACCACCACTACCTGTGTAGAACACGTACACGTCAACCAGCTCAGTTTTATCTACGTCACGGTGAAACTAAACACCAAAGGCGGACACCATGTTCTAACACTCCCAGTTGATGGATTTCCGTGGCGGCCATCTTATGATTGCCACAAAACTCATTTAAAGGGTCAATAGTCAAATTATAATTGTACCTTTCCTTTTAGTTAGATTAACGTTCTGCTACACTACTGTTCCAACCGGTATGTCCTTAAAGACGCTTCCTATGTAGTATGCGCCCATACCAACCATTTCACATTTGTCCACCTCACGAAAAAGATAGACATCGAAGATGGACACCATGTTCTAAAACTGCCTGGTTGATAGTTGAAAGACAGTTGTAATCCCTGTTTGCAACCCTATCGAATTCTATGCTTTTTGTATAATAGTGCTTGTTAGTACATTTCGCAGTTTATATCGATAGAAGTGCATCAGTTCAAGCATATATATATCCCAATTGTAAACCGTAGAGAAGTTGATAGGACATATGGGAAGAATTACCCCAGATCTCAATTTCAGCAAGGGCATTTACAATCATCAATCATCAATCTGTATCTAGACATCATTGCCAGTAAGTTTGTTTGTAACCAAAAACTTACACAAAACATTTATGACATACCGGTTGGAACAGTAGTGTAGCAGAACGTTAATCTAACTAAAAGGAAATATACAATTATAATTTGACTATTTACCCTTTTAATGAGTTTCGTGGCAATCACAAGATGGCCGCCACGGAAATCCATCAACTGGGAGTGTTAGAACATGGTGTCCGCCTTTAGTTTCACTGTGACGTAGATATAACTGAGCTGGTTGACGTGAACGTGTGGTACACAGTTAGTGGTGGTGTGGACACGCTGCTTGAAACGTACAGGAACTCCCGGTAGGATTGAACGCGGTATAAGCTATTTTAAAACATTCTGGCAGAGGAGGTGGTTTAAATGGGACCCATGGTGATCGTAGTTAGAACTAAAAACTAAAACCCGCCCATTTATATAATTATTTTTTGATAGATGGAACGTATCATGGTTCTACAAATGCAATAGACTTGGAAAGGATGACGCATATTATAAACTGAGTGTGTGGGTTTTAACTTTGGCATCAAAGACGTTAAAAAGAGGATTATGAAATTGTAGGTAAGAGGCGAATTCCCTTGTTTATGTGTGTTCTCATTACGTAAATATGTGTTCTGCTACACTTGCTAGCATTTGTGATTGGATGTTACATCAGGGTGTCTACCTATACCTCTTCTAAAAATCTTTTTCAGTATTACTGGTCCGTGTGACTGTAATTTGGAATTTTTACAACGTTCTGGGTATATTGGAGACATAACGATAAAACTACTACGTTAGTGAGGTGAGAAGACTATGAGATTTATTTCATCTTTTCTTTCTTCGTATACTGTCTACGATGGATGCAAATGGTATCTAGTCTATCTGTATAAAGCCAGACACATGGTGCTTTGGAGGATATGGTGGCTTTTAAATCTATCCTTTTTGGTGCATTGAATTTGCACGTTTTGACTTTGAGTGATTTAGACTCACTGAGGGGGAATATATTATCCTCGTCTTTCTTTCACTTTTGGTGATTGGTGGCCTTAATAATGAAATTAGCATTCACTGACAAATTGATTATTTTAACACATAAAAAATAAGTTTTAAAGCTGTGTTTTTAAAGTTTATAGGGTATACATGTTACAATTCATGTTTTTATATGTAATTTGCAGCCTTGAGGAAGGCCAGGAGAGCGAAACGCGCGTCGGCTGCTGCGTTATATAAAGAAATAAAATTTGAATTTGGAATAGATCTACAGCAACGGTTACCACATTTTTTGGGACTCTTTCGTGTGTGATGACATTGTCCTCAATGGTGCATAATGAACGCAGGATAAAGGTAACTATTGCAGGGCTCGAAAAATTCGAAAAATGGTACTAGTCCTGCAGGTCTAGTACCTTCAAAAATCTATTCGACCTAACTTCACCCTACTTGACCTCCGTCTCTGAAAGCTGAGCAAATGTGCCAAGTTAACAAGATTTAAAAGCATCTTTATTGCTCATTAGCTTTGTGAGCAATAAAAATGCCTTTAAATCTTGTTAACTTGTCACATTTGCTCCGTTTTTAAAGACAGAGGATAAAAGTTAGTTTGTTTTCCTACTCGCCAGAAAGGGCGAGTAAGACCTAAAAATAGCTCGTCCTTATTAATTATACCTCGCATATGCGAGTGGGCGAGTGGATTTGTCGAGCCCTGTATTGTGTGGTTTGCTCAGGTGTCTTTAATCTAAGTCTTTACTAACATGACTGGCAAAATAAGGAAACCTTTTCAAATATGTATTCGAACTACGCACAGGTGGTGTCAAACAGTGTTCCCACTGTGTATAATTCAACACAGCAATGGATTACTAGCTCTAGGTAAAAAGTGATGGGCGTTATAATGATAACAATATATTTCACCACAATTTGCAGAATTCAAATACAAAACCTAATTTTCAAATACTGTGTATGATTCTAATTGATAGTATTGCATATTGGCAACAGTCACAACATCCCATTTGTCTGAAATGGAACCAGGGGTAATGATGTCATCCATAGCAACGTTCAGTACATAAGGAATTTGAAATGTTTCTGTGGGACCAAAAATATTAAAGGGAACTTTATCCCATACAATATCATCAGGGACATGGGATGCAGTAATTTTCACAAGGGACACGTCTCTCTGGACTTTATGTGATGAAGTATGGGGAGTGAGTACCCCAGCCACCAGTTCCAGAGCAGTACTATTAGAGAGGTAGTGTCCATTCATCAATAGAAGAAAGACCAAAACATATCCTATACAAAGGACAAGAAGAAATAATGAAAGAAAAATCCAACAAAAGGACCAAGGGGGAATCAGGTATGTCTGTTTCAACCAAAGGAATAGTCCACATACACCACACAAGGAGGTATGCGAAGAGTCCGAAGAAAAATCATCAAGTTTGTCAAAATAACCAGAGGCAGTCTGAGAGAAGAAGGAGAGCAGATAGATGCCTCCAGAGGCGGTTGATAATTCAGCAGTAGTACATTCTGTGTTTTCATTATCAATGTGTATGATCGAAAGTTCAGCATCTGAAGACACTAGCCGGGGAGTAGCACGATTAGGACTACTCATTGCGATGTAATGATTTCCTAGGGAGAGGTGACAAGGAACTACCCAGATACCGTCATGGCCTACTTTGGAGAACCGGCCACATGGTGTAACTTGATCAAATCAATCTAAGCTTGTCGTTTTTGTTTACAACCAGTAAACAGTGGCAAAATCAAAATACAAATACCTTGGATGGCAAGTACAGGCACCGGTGCCCAACAGGACCTGTCAAACTCTTTTTTTATCTGGAATCTTCTCTCGGACAAGATCCCCAACTTTAGGAATCCAGCTTGAAACCGCTGGTGGCACTTCCACTTCAACAGTGGCAGATTGTTTAGAAAATACATTTGAGTGCTCATCTTCTTCGAAGTCTTGTGATTCCCGTAAGACAGTAAAACGTTCATTGATGTCAAAGGGCGTATCTTCTGCCACTGCACCAGAGTTATCAAGACCTTGTATAAACATGGAACCCCAAACAAAACTTTATATGGTGAACAACCACCCAAAATGTGTCTAGGCAGATTATTTAAAGCTATTTGTACACCATACAGGTAATGAATCCAACTACGACCTGAACCTAATACTCTAACTGTTAAGGACTGCTTTAAGTAATGGTTCTTCTGTTATACTATTGAATTTCCCTCTGGATGATAGGGGGTAGAATAATGCAGAGCAACACTTACAGCACCCATAGTTTCCCAGCATGCCTCAGAGGCAAAAGCTGGACCCTGGTCCAATGGAATGCTGCCACTGCATATGTACCAATAAAGACTTGCAAATCTTTAATAACAGTTCGAGCATCAGCGGATTGCTGCAGCCACACCAATAGAACTAAAGCACAAGAATCAAGAGCCACTAAGATATATTTGTAAGCACCATCCTTAGGGAGTGGTCTGCAATGATCTAAATAGGCACAATATAATGTCTTATTGGAAACTAAAGATTGTGTCTGTGGTGGGCATGCAATGGTGGAACGTTTAATTTGTTGACAAATGTCACTGCAAAGCACACATTTTGTTGTGTGTTGATAAAGACCTTGCCACCAGTATTGCTTCTGTAACAAAGAAACAGTAGCCGACACACCTACATGGTCAGACGCCAAACTCTCATGGGCTGCTATTATGAACTCTAACTTGCGGTCCCGGTAGGGTAGCACTCGATCACCCACCTCAGGAATGAAGGCAAACTGAACATTTTGAGGGCTCAATAGATAGGAGTTCCTAGCTGAATATCCTTTAGGTAAAGGGTCGCCACTAGCCAAGGCAGTGACCGCAGCCATAATGTCATCATCTATTCTCATATGTGAACAAGTAATCACAGACAAATACAATCTGAAGAGCCACCCTGGCAGTTTCATCAGCCAATGAATTCCCAACAATGTGTATACCAAAAAGTTGATGACTCAATGTGTGAATCACATGAGCCAGTGGCAAAGCATCTTTCAGAGCCGCCACTTTCTCCCAAAGAAGCTTATGCTTAATAGTACTTCTTTTAGAATCTCTGAATCCATTCAAATGGCAATGAGGTAAATTATTGATAAAGGCCTTATGCGGTAATAGAAATCACATACTATAAGTGTAGGGAATTCTGAATCCGTGTTCAGCAAAGCCGGAACCAAAACTTTCAGTTCCGCCAGCTGAGTGGTACAGTCTCCCAAAGTTTCTGTATATGTTCCTTGTGCCTGGATAACTCCATCCTTCATGACACCCTTAACTGCAGCACACGGAGCTGAGCAGCTGTAGTTTATACCAACCGCCGGCTGGACTGAACCACCAGTATAGATTACAAAAGCATATTCATATAGATGCAAAATTTCACGAGATCTGGGGCATTCCTGTTCATAATGGGAGATATTCCTGTGTTCTCAAATTAGGGTCAAAAATACATTCTACATCAGTAGCTATCAGGTATGAGGCCCACTGGGTCCATCTCGGATGATAGTCTTTCGCGTTTGGAACGCTGGCCTTCGTGACAGCCTCTAGAGCAGGAACAGGAGATACCACAATTATAAGTCTCCCCTGTGCCAACAGACGTTCCTTTAATACAGTCGCTTGAACTGCAGACAAAATGTTTTGTTTTGACGCAAAACACATTTCCGCATTTGAACAGAAATGCGATTTATAACAATCCTGCACTGTTTCTCCTGCATTAAATAAAACATATGTGTAACCACTAGAACCTACAATTATGCATCTCACCAAATTAGTAGAGTTAAAACATGTATGTAAAGGTTTAGACCCAAGCATGCTTGTATATTCCAGAGAAAACAAAAATGTTCAGCAGTCCAATTTTTATCAGAAAATTCAGGACAAATTAAATCATAAATGGTCTTACCCGTTGAACATAATCTGGTTATGTATGTTCTACCAAAATTCAGAAATCCCAAAAGTGATTAAAGCTTTTCTAAGATATTTGGTGGTTGCAATTAAGCCTGTTTCTCTAAGAAATATGGTGCTAAACTTTTGCCTTCATTTGATAATTCATATAATATAAATAGGACATGGAGAAAGGCAATTTTACAATTCTGAAAATAAATGTATAGCCATGTTCAGTAAATCCCAGAATAATATGATCCACCCTGACCAAATGCACGTGTAAATCCTTGTTTGGGACATAAACGTCATCAATGTAAGACAATGCTTCCCAGTCAATTTCTTGTCAAATTGACAACACAGGGGCACCAAACAGACCTAAACTGTTCTTATAGCCATGTGGGAGTCAACAGAACATCCATTGGTGTGTTCCAATGTGAAGAAAGCAGTCAAATTCTGGCTTTCAGGATGCCATATTTTGACAGAAAAATAATTTTGGAAATGTCCAATGTAGTTTTGTATTTTTTACAAACTGTATCATTTATCAAAGTCTGTGCTATGGATTGTGTACAGCAAAAGTCCAAGTGTGACTGTTTAAATGTCAATTCGTCCAAGACTATACGATACGAGTGATCAGGTTTAAGCACTGCAAATAATGGATTATATATAGGGGAGACACAAAGCTCCATCACACCTTGATATTCTAATTGTGATAGAATCTCCCTAACTGGACGTTTAACTGGATATGTGGGCTGGACAATATAATAAGGTGAATCTTTATCCCAACCTGCTTGATTATGATATAAAGTTGGGGCCTGAGAAAGAGCCCATTTTGCTGCATATGCACCTCCTCCGAAACAAGAACGGAAAAGGAAAGCATTATTACATCCTCCCCTTGTAGGACGTTTCAAACAAACTCCGGCGGCCAATTCCATCAAAGAGAATGCTGTATTCTTTAGTCAAATTTAGCGAGAATATTACTTTAATAGTACGCAGTATGTTGCCCTCAATTTGAATTGGGCCCAGACCCAGCTGAAACAAAGATGCGTTTCAAAGAATGCATGTCCCACATTGATAGGTGGATGAGCACAAATCACCTTCAATTAAATGGAGGTAAGTCAGAGATTGTACTTTTTGGCAAGGCCCAAGAACACTGGTCCCATGACTGGTGGCCCCCTAACCTGGGCCCCTGTCCAACCCCAAAACAGACAGTTCGGAATCTGGGGTTCCACATGGACAACAAACTATCAATGCAAAGTCAGATCAACCATCTAGTAGGCACCTGTTTTGGAACAATGCGCAGCCTGCGAAAGGTTTTCAAATGGATCCCTCCTGAGGCTAGGAAACCATTAGTACAGGGACTAATAATGAACCGTTTGGACTATGGCAACGCTTTGTTGTCCTCAATTAATGAAGGCCTTCTCACTAGGGTTCAGACTCTACAGAACACCGCAGCTAGGCTGGTTCTCAATCTTCTGCCCAGATCCCCTTCGGCCCCCAGCCTGAGATCTCTACACCGGCTTTCAATCAGAAAGCGGATTGAATTTAAAATCCTCTGTCTAGTACACAAAAACATGTACGGTATCGGCCCGGCATATTGGTATAAAAAACTAAGCTGGTACCAGCCTTGCAGTCCTCTGAGATCCAGTAATGAATCATTAATCACAGCTTTCAGAATCCGCGCCGCCAGAAGCGGAGGAAGATCCTTTTCTTTTCTTGCCCCCACATTTTGGATTAAACTGCCCAGAAATCTGCACACAATCACTGAGCACAATGGCTTTCGCAAGAAGCTAAAAACATGGCTATTTAACAACTAATCAGCAATCTTTCAGAGCTGTCTGAAAGCGCCATGAGACTTCCGAGTGATATGTGCGCTGAACAAATGTTCCTGATTTGATTTGATTTGAATGTTAAAATCATAAACCGTATCTGGAGGGCTAGGCCTCTGAACTGGAGTTTCAAATTGTATACATTCATCAGTCAGTCTCGCCACCAGAAACTCTAGAAGTGTCTGGTTATCATGAGCTCCTCTGCGCTGTTGAGAAGAGTTCTCGCCCCAGTCTTGTTCCAAAGAAGAGTTCCAAGCGTTTGTGGCATTTTTTTAAGAAACCTCTGCCACCTTTTCCTTTATAAATTGGGCTTTTTGTTGTGGAAATTTGTCTTCCTTTTTTATACAGACGTCAGAGGAGCACTCTGAGTGCGTCTTTGGTTTCACATGCTCCTCCTGACTGCGATCACCTTGACCCCCTCTCGGACCGCTTGTCTTTAGAATCCTGCAAGCAACGAGAAAGATGTGTATCAGAATACTGATACCCATCAGGCGTTTTAATTTTATCACGCTAACATAAATTATAACGTTTCTCTGAAGATTCCGGATGCAGAGATCCCGTCTGTGTTTTAGTTCTAGTCTTTTATTCCCCAGCATTTTTTTGGAGGACTCCGGTGTCTGCTTAGCATTTTTGGCTTCTGGCTTGTCTTTAATTTGTGGCTTGTTAGCCCTGGTTCCCAAACCGTCTTGACCGATAGAAGTATAGGTTTCAGAATAATATATTTTAGGCGGCTTGCATGTCCAAATCCAAGGTAGGGGTTGCTCCCAGTTCAGTTTTAATCTATTTAAGCACTTCAGGCAAAAAAGCAATCAAAGGAGTGCCATGAATTAAGCGTGTCGATGCAAGCAAATACAGTACCCCACGTATTTTACTCCTCAACTGGGGAAACCATACCAAGTGGAAGACAAATAGTCAGAATTCTAAACTTATCTTTGTGTTCCTGTATGGGGAAAGTCACCTCAAGCTGATTTGATTTGTGTGCTATCCAAAACACAATCTTATGTTTGGCTGGCACCTTACCCATAATAGCATTAATAGTAATTGGACTAATTGCAGGCTCAGCCAGCTACGCTGGTCCAGCTTGAGGAACTGTACGCATTATGAACTGCTTCAGAAGTCGGAATAGCCTAACCAAATGATTTACGAGAGCAAGTATCTCTGGTTAGGTTAATTGATTTGCATGCGGAAACAGCGTATAGCCTGCTAAGACTGGCAGGTTCGCTCTGTTATTACTGACAGAGCCCGGTCCTTCATTCAGATGGGTATGTGGAAGGGCACCTTGAAACCAATTGCAATGTTCCTGAACTGTTAACAGGATTTCTAAATACTCATAATGTCTATATGCAGCTGGAACTGCAGCCTCAGTTTATGTGTGAAATGTCTGTGAATTTGCATCGAGTATAGGAAAAGTAACCCAGGAATAAAAGATTTCACATTTATACGCTTTGTGAGCCTTAACCATGAAGGTAACATCTCCACTGCCATTGGTGAGCCCATATCTATTAAAATGATTAGTTACTGCTGGTCTACAATTAACAGCAATATTTACTGGTTGCGCTGCCATTTTAATGAATGGAATTCAAAGAAAAGAAACACTATAGGGGACTATCCTTTTAAAAGACCAAGCTTGATCAACCTACAAAAATAAACAGGTACTTCCTATTCCCACGGACTTCTCCGTATAAAGGCAATAAAGGACCCTTGGGAACACTCAGGAAACTACTCAGGATGCCCATTAAATAGGTACCAAACCTAAAACATTGGAGCGCCATGTTATATGGTTCCTACTAATTTAGTAGGACTGTGGACTGGATCAACAGAACTTCGTAATATAAGGACTGTGTCTTCTTGTATCAACAGTAAGTGTTGATTAGTCCAGCTCACAGTACCGCATCTAAACTCCTAAATCTACAAAGTTATAGATGCTGTCGGCAACCTCGAACATGACCACTCTTATTCCCAAGGAATTTGTGGAAACAGATCTAAGCATTTCGTTTGTCACTTTTGAATGCCCAAGATTTCACAAAGAGAAGAGACAACAATACATTTTCAAATGCTTATTAAAAAGATCTAGTCCTCGTAGGTAAAACATGAACTGCAATTATTAGACAGATGATAACTCTGGTGTGAACTGCCTTTCCCTGAATTCACAATGTACACTGTTTAAATAATAAAACACTGGCCTTATTACATTCTATCAGAGACACAGAAAAACATCTTTACTTAGCCTGGGTAAAACAGTCATCTGCTACAAGCACAAAATAAAGCAAGGACATTATGTTCTAGTATGTTTCCCTGTAACAAACAGTTCAGACTACAGAACAACAACGTCTAACCATATTAAATGAGTGCATGGCATTTTGCCATGTTAGTGGAAAGACACGTTCAAACCACCATCTCGGAAAGACACAAAGTTAAACAAGCATTGGCAAAGCCAATAGGTCTTCCGTGAGCGAGATCTGTTGGCTTTGCCATTTTTGTAGCCATGTTGCCCATCAGCACAGCAATTGTGCAACAGGTCTGAAAGTAAAGAAAATAAAAGAGCTAGTGCGTGATCAGCGCTGTCCGAGTCATTGCGTAGTTTTAAAAATAAGAATTCAACCGGGTTGAGCAGCAGCTGCTGTGCAGCATGGCTGAAAGTTTTTTTAAAAAAACAAGCAGTGAGGCAGAGTGCTGTTTACTCATATTGCTTTTTTTTAGATAACTGAAAAGAAGATACCAGTCTACTGTAAGGCTCTGACACCATAAAGAATGCGAGACTTGTCAGCGTGACAAAATTAACAATAAAGATGCTGAAAATAAGTGAAAGATGAGGACAATGGGCAAAAAGTGAACGTTTTCCGCTGAACATTGTGAAATTATACAACTTGCTTATTTTCAAAATGGACAACAAACAATGTCTCAGAATCAAGGCCTGATAGCTTTTCATCTTGTCATAAAGATGAATTAGACAACATCCATAGCTTGGTCCGAGGCTTGAGTATGATGGAATAGTGGAAAGTTATATACAGACCCCCTAATTTAGGATCCCTCTATTCAACATGGCTGAAGAGAAAATTCCACAGGAATAATTGTCAATGCCATGAGACCATTTAATGATGCTCTATTTAACTTAGTGTTTAAAGGTATCTTTGAGCATTGAGGCGTGTGTTTAAATCTACTGCAACATTTCTGCCCCTTCAGGCAGGAGTACTGAGAAAACATTTTGTAGCCGCAGGTGTGGAGCAGTGAAGTAGCCTTTCGGACATGCAACTCAGTCTGGTTTATACAAGAAGCCAATGTTTTGCAGTGTCATCAAAGTCTTACATGACCAGGGGTTTCAAATCCTAAGTGTGCTCTCTACTATTCCATGCAGAAGTTGCCAAGGACGAGAGGGCAACTCCAGAAGTCAGGGCCCGCACTTGATGTGCCGGGTAGGAATACCTCTGTGAAGACTGGCCAGGACGCTGTTTGTTTTCCAGCACAGTTATCATGACAGCCGAGGGAGGAAGCGTAAAGGACAGGACAGAAGTTGAAAGCTATTGTAAAAGTCCATTCAGTAAACTGGACTGCATTACCTAATGGAAACATGGCCTGACTGGTGCAACAGAGCAGAGCTCAGAACACATCGGAAAGATATGGCTGCTGAAGTCAGCACCTGCAAGAGAGGAAGCACCAGACTGGGCAGGGAGAGTAGGAGGGGGGAAGAAATAGTATCTCAATTACATTGTGAGGAGTGGACGGGCACTAAATAAGTTGAACCAATCTGTGCTAAGTCTGTGCTCCACAGCAAAGAATGAAAGTTACATTTGGGTCTGTGCTGGCCAATGAGGAGTCAACAAAGAAGAGTGACAATGAAGCCTACGAATGGTTAGCAACGGGCGGGCTCCAAGCACTTCTCTGTAAACAACGGTATCTAGCAAGCAAGACGCACGCGCTAGTGCATGCAATCATTAGCTCGACCCTAAAAAGGAAAACTAAAATGAAAACAAAATGTAATCCCTATGAAACACCAGCTAGCTAGTTAACTCTTAATGAGGGTTTGTGGTCAGTTGTAAAAACAAACGTCCTTTTTCATTAATAGAAAAGAAAATTCTCTTCTCCCAAGCCTTTGCCAGTTCCTCTTTTTCAACTATTAAAGGATTTTGGTCAGTTATGTTAAGTACTAAATCACAAAAGATACCCAACAGTTATAGAAATAACTTCAACTAACCCTGGTTAGGAATGGGAAGTTTAATAATGAAGCGTCCTAGTTATTACCCACTAGGTTGTGGGAAAGGAAAAGATTATTTTTGTTTATATTACCCTCACACACCCTAGTGGTGTCATGCTATATCATCGGGTCACCCCGACTCCTAAAGGTCAGGGTGGGCTCGACCGTTTTTCAGGGAGCTCTTACGAGATGTGGCCAGGGGGTCTTAAAGATTAAAAATTCCCAGTATCCCTTTATTCTTGGAAACGTCTGGGATATTAAAAATAAAAGCATATAAAGGGGCAATTGGATATTAATGGTCCTATGTCCCTAGTGCCAACATGTTTCAGCCCAATATATGGCCAACAATTGGTCCAGGGCTTTCTTCAGGGCAACAAAAAAGAAGAAATTCCCTCCCCGGTGAGAGCTGAGGGTCAATACTACGCTGCTCCTATTTAGTGAAGAATAGGCAGATAGCTGCTCCTTTGTTATAAACAAAAGATAGACTTATCTTGTGCTTGTTAATTTTCTTTTTACTCCATCGCGGTTTAGGAGAGGTAATTCATCTCAGGGAACCCTCTAGTCAACTTTCGTTGAGGGTCCTGCCCCATGTGAAAACCTACTTGGTTCTGCGTCCCTGGGCTTTCGCTCTGTTGTTTATAACAAAGGAGCAGCTATCTGCCCTTTCTTCACGAAATAGGAGCAGCGTAGTAGATATATATATTCACTGAAAAAACCATAGGTTTCAGGCACGTTATAGTTAGGAATTGGCATTTAAAAAACCTTAGAAATTCACTGAAAAAACCATAGGTTTCAGGGGCGTTCTAGTTAGCTGGACATTTCCCTCGTACAAAACCCTAGAAATTCCCCTGTTATAGTTAGTTAAGCTAACTATAACTCGCGCCCCCGCCATGCACTGCTGATGACGTCACATATTACATCACTCATGACATGGTAAGTGACATCACTGATGACATCACTGATGACATCATCCATTGAGTATGTGTTTCTGAACAGTTTTATTATGTTTAATATATATAGGGAAAGGCCTGTTGAAGAATAAGTGGGTGTACAAGTGTGTGAATGGATGATTTTCTAGGTGCGTAACTGACTCTATAAGTGAGTCATTAAATGTATCTTACTGCTGACTAGTGACTAAACTGTGTGAATGTCTGTATGTGTCTGTGTGTTGGTGTATAAGTGGCTGCATGGTTATGTGAATTGCTATATGAGTGTCTATATGGGTTATTGATTGGTTGCCTGAGTATCTGTATGGGTGCCTGAGTGTTTGTGTGGGTAGGGTGTGTGTGACTGTGACTAGATGTGTGAGTGGGTGATTCACTGGGTGCATGGTTTTAAGAGTGCATCTGTGATGGACTGTATGGTTGGATGAGTGTATGTATGGGTGTGTTAGTGATTGAATGTATATCTCAGTTGTACATGTGTCAGTAACTACATATGTGAAACGCAGTGTATATGTGTGTAAGAGTATATAACTATATATATGTGAGAGTGTGTGATTTTGGGAGTGGCTGTATGCACCATAGTGCAAGGATATCTGTGTCATGTGCCGTTTGTTTTTTCTGCAGAAAGACACAGAATTTGCTAGTATTTTTATGAGTAAGTGAACTTGAGTGTGTTTAACTCTATAGGTGAGTAAATTGGACTGTGATTAATTATTTGCATGACTGACTAGATGTGTCAGTACCTCAATGGATGATTGGCGGTGTGTGTGTCTATATAGGTGTATAAATGCACAGAGTGACTGTAAGTATGAGTGACTGTAGAGGTGAGTGAGTGGACATGTATGTAGACCTAAAAGTCAATGAGTGGGTGAGTAGTTATTAGTATTGGAGTATCTATGGTTGTCAAAATGGCCGTCTGAAATTTTGAGTCAAAGATTATATTAGGGTGTGAGAAGATGCACTAATTTATCACATGGATGACGTCATCAGTGATGTCATCAGTGATGTCACTGACCATGTCATGAGTGATGTAATATGTGACGTCATCAGCAGTGCATTGCGGGGGCGCGAGTTATAGTTAGCTGAACTAACTATAACAGGGGAATTTTTAGGGTTTTGTGCGAGGGAAATGTTCAGCTAACTATAACGCCCCTGAAACCTATGGTTTTTTTCAGTGAATTTCTAAGGTTTTTTAAATGCCAATTCCTAACTATAACGTGCCTGAAACCTATGGTTTTTTCAGTGAATTTCAAAGGTTTTTTAAATGCCAATTCCTAACTATAACGTGCATGAAACCTATGGTTTTCTCAGTGAATTTCAAAGGTTTTTTAAATGCTAATTCCTATCTACAACTTATCTCTGAAGATATCATGTTAAATGATTTCGATTGGATTTCTATATTTTTCAAATTCAGTGTGTCATTTCATTAATTACATTTTTTTTAAATACTTTTTTATAACCATTTTTAAACGTATTTTTTCAATTAATTCTTTTAAAAATTAAAAAATATTATTTGAACTGGGTTTTTCAAACATATTTTTTTATATTTTTCAAAATATTTTTTTAACTATATGTGCAAAACTTTCTTTTATATATTTTTTTTCCATGTTTTTGGATCCGCGCACCCTGCGCGCACCGTTCTCGATCCCTACGCGATAGCATCCACGCATGGTATGTGTCGGGTACGTGGTTAGTGCGCAATTCCAATGCGACCGGTACGCGACTCCCAGCCTATACGCAACAAGTTCGATGTACGTAACGCGACGTTTACGCGCTTCCGCGATGCGTCATCTGCGTCTATGACGCGGTGGGTGCGCGGATCCCGCGAAGTATTTAACATTTAAAAACAACATATTTATGTATTTCATGTGAATATTAATTGACAAACTCTAAACTAGTCTTAAAAGTAATATATTTTGACATCTAATCCTATATTTCTTTTTAATTCAATTTCGCGGATGCGCGCTGGGTGCCTGCTGCGTAAGCGCACGGTGCGCGGATCCCATGTGACCTCCAAAAAAAGAGATTTGATTGGTTCATTACACTTCCTGTTCTAACTACTGAAAGACCCCACCCATTTCAATCATTCTTCTTTGAGCTTCTTTGGAGAACCACCTCTTTTTACACTTAGCTCTAACTTTTTTCAACCAAAAATGGCTTCAGGGCAGCAGGCATCACCTGCATCACCTCATAGTTCTGAGGATGAATTTGAGGCACCACTCAAAAAACGTTTTTCTTCAGTGGTGTGGAAAATGTTTATTTTTCCCGAGGGGCAGAATAAGACCAATGCCACCTTGGTCAAGTGCAAGATTTGCAAAAGAGTCCTATCGAGAGGGGATCCTAACAAGAAATACCCTTGCGGCACGGCAAGTATGATGAAGCACATGAGGACCTTTCATCCAAACAATCTTGCAAAAGAAGAGTGCCGACGGATGAGAAACACTCCTGCACCTGCGCCATCCACCTCATCGCAGCCGAGCACCTCAAGAGTGCATCCATCAGCCCAAACCTTGGACATCCGTCCTCAATTTTAATTTTTAAAAGTGCTCTGCACTAAGTTCAATAAGACTTTGTGCTATGGCGGGCAGTCGATCGATCTGATCTGCCGCCGCCAAGAAAGTCATATTTGCTAGTCTTTTTTTGTTTTTTTTTATTGTTCCCTGAAGTTCATGGTTTGGTTTCTCCTGTTTTTTTTTTGTTTTTTTTTCTGAAAAACCAAAAAAATCTCAAAATTGTTAGAAAACCCCCCAAAAAAATATAAAAGAAGAAAGAAGAAAAAAAAAGTTCTTATAAGAACTAACTCCTGGTTTAAAAAAAGAGCTAAATTTCTTTGTTAGTGTGTGAAAGTTTAGATGAATGTATCTGTAGAACGTAATTGACTGAATGAATGCATTAGTAGCGTATGGTGAATGTATAAGTGCAGAACTATAAGGAAGTGCTGCAGCATCACACAGTAACCTCTTTAACTGCAGTGTGCTGTAGTACTTCCGAAGCACAGGGATGCAACATATGTACATAAATATGTTGCAAATCTATGCTTCTCTCTGCACGGCTGCTTAAACTGCAGCCATGTGGTGACACAGGCACCCTTGCACCATAGTGCAAGGATATCGGTGTCATGTGCTGTTTTTTTTCTACGGGAAGACACACCTTCCTGCACAAAAACAAGGAGAAAATGCATTTTTCTCCTTCAATGTATGCTGAACATTTCAGCATGCATTGAAGATATAAAAATGTGGAGAAATTAAAACAATTCTCTTTGTTGTGCTTTCCTACACCAATTTTAGAATGGTGCACCATTCACACACAAATCGAGATTCATGATTTCTGATAAATCTAGACATGTGTCTTGTTCTATGAGTATTAAGTGCAATCATGCACAACAACACTTATAGAACACCCTTTAAACACAAAGTGGTCTAAATGATGAGGTTGTATTTACATGAGTATAAAAAGTGCACAGAGTGCCTTTTCCTCTCTTTGTAAATATAAAAGAGTATCTTGCACAATAACTATGTTACAAAAAGTGACATATTTCCGTTTTTAAATTTCCTTGTGAATGATAGAAGGTAAGCACAGAGTTTTGTCTGCAAAGATGTTCAAAGAAGAATGATTGAAATGATTGCGGTCCTTCAACAGCTAAAAACGTGAAATATTATGAACCCCTCAAATCTCTTTTTTTGCAGGTCACATGATATCTGATTATGGTCAGATTTCAAAACTACATAAACAGAGTGTTTTTAGAAACGTGTTTCAACTTTTTAGCTTCTTGCAGGCCTCTTCATTCTGCATATTGAGACTTAGTTAAACTTACCTTCACAGTGATAGGAATAAAAAATGGTATTCATTTTTTGCTGTTTTTTATTCAAATATAAATTCTTAAAAATTGCCTATTTTAAAATTTGGATCTGTGAAAGAAAAGAAAAAAAATTATAACATATAATAATACATTTTTTACAACACAACATAATTTCCACAAAGTAATTTGTTTGCCTTTTTTGCTGTTCTCAGAATATATTGAATTTCACTCGAAATAGTGATTTCAATGGTACTCATCACTTAACAGCGGGCAAAAAAAAAAAAACAATCAGAAAGATTGTTAAAAAAACAACAACATACTATTCTCAGTAAAATACCAGAAAATACAAATCATACATATATGAAATGCTTACAGATTACAAAATTTTATAAATTTAACTTATAAAAACTGTAAATGTTGCCGCATTAAAATAATCACCGAATAAATGACCACCAAAAAGTCCATCATTCAAAAATATACCTTGTCCTTGAGGCCAAATGGTATGTTTGCACTTCTTTATGTAAATTGTCCAATGGTAGTCCTATTAAATTATAATAATAAATTCCTCAGAGAGTGAATTATCTTCCTAAAACTTTGGCTTTAAAAATATTAGGTAGGAATTTTGTAATTCCCTAGGCAAACGTTGTTTGAAAACCAACTGGGCATCATTACAAAGTGTCCAGCCTTTGTCACATTTTAGATAGGCAGTGTAATGTCCCGATGTGGTGGAAGGACCATCATGGAAAATTATTGCAATTGCTACAAAAGTCCTTCCTGATATTGATAGTTGTGCAGCTACAAATTGTTTTATTAAAGTATCCAATTTTCTTCCGTCAGCTGTACAACGTTGCATCATTAAAATTATTGTATTTTCCATATTTTGTTAAGAATAATGTGGATAACATTTCTGATTTACATTGGCTACACTCCATGTTTTGAATTGCACCTTTCACTAATTTATTGAAAGACACTGATTTACAGTCTGGTAATGTTAAATACAGAAATCTCTCAGTGTCTACATTGGTGCTACATGTATACATGCAATTTTCACAATAATGTTCCCATTTGTAAGAAAGGCCAAAAATATTTTCTATTTCTACACCTTCATTTTCAAAAATTGTAAGCATATACATTAAAAATTCCTGAGCATCTTGTTGGATATTTTGTGTAAATTGTGTAGAACCAGAACACACATCCAATTGATTACGAACATCTGAAACAGATTGTATTTTACTTCTATCTGTTGTCAATTTTTCATAAACAGAATGCAACAGAGATCAAAATCTTTTTTCCCGATTCTGCATAATTTGTGCTTGCAAACCTTCCAGATAAAAAACAACATTGACCACTACATTAGCATAGCAGTTGACACCAGAACTATTTTAAAACTGATAACCAACAATCTCTTCAACAGTGTCCAATTTCTTTTTACCTGCAATCACAACATTATTTTGTTCTTTTCCATTCTTGACATCTTCAGTACAGATATTCTCTAACCTTCTTTTTCGACCAACCACACGCTTTTCAAATACAGGATATTGACCTAAATTGGGAGCATATACCCTTCTTAACCTATTATACTCTTTTACACAGTTTGCATCTGCAAAAACAAACCAGATAATGTTCTGACTCGCGACAAAGCAACATATGCCATACCCTCTTTAAATACAGTAGATCCAATGTTCACCAATGCACTGTCTACACTTAATCCTTGAGATTTATGAATAGTAACTGCATATGCCAGAGAAAATGGAAATTGTTTCCTACGGACATATAAATCTTTAACAAGCAAATAACGAACTGAAAACGACCAATTTCTTTAACTTCATCAATCTGATCAAATTTAATTTTAATTCCTTCTTTTTTCTGATAATTCACAAAAACCACCACTTTGCCCATTGCACCATTAACTAAACCTTTCTCTACATCCAAATTACGCCTTAAAATTACCCGACAGTTTACACACACATACAGTGGCTTTTCCAAACCAGCAGTTTTAGATATTTTTTTTTCTAAACAATCTAGTTTTGATCTCAACTTACCCGTCAAAATAATAGTGATTCCTTCATGTAGTATTTTATCGATGGCTTCCATTTTTACAATTTCTTCATTTTCCAATTTTAATAATTCTTCGTTGAATATTTAACACTCACGCAGTGTCGGCATTAAGCAAATCACAGACTTATTTTTAGCAATTTCCACGTACACTTTTGCAGCAACTGCATTTTCATTTGGAAAGACATTGCAAAGTAATCGACTCTCCAAAGCTTCTTTCCCTTTTTTTGAAAGAATTCCAATTCTTATATCTTGAAGAATACTTCCATATTCAGCATCATTTGCCTGTCGCATATTTGTTGTCAGTTTTTTGTATTCAAAATTACTCCAAATGTTCACATTACCAACACTGCCAAGAGACTTTCTGGTATCTTCATGGACAAGTGTTTTAAATACCGGTTGTCCTTTTACCGGTGTCAGTTGCAGTATATCTCCAAAAACTATAACGTGTTTTCCTCCAAATAACACGTCATACTCTGTGTTTTAAGAATTTGCTGCATTCTTAAATGCACAAAGGCAAGCATCAAGTTTGAAACCATGCTCACCTCATCAATAATGAGAAGTTTCATTTTCTTCAGCACTCTTGAAACTTCTCATGCTCTACTGGCAGCATTAGTAAACAATGTAAAGTAATTCCTTTAATGTTATGTGCTGCCAACCCAGTTGGAGCAGTGACAACACAAGACAAATCGGACTCAGTTGTTTTTTGCAGATAACTTGTAATTACTTTAATTAAGAATCTCTTTCATGTTCCAGCTTGACCACTCACATACATTCGGATAGGTTGAAATGATGTACATGAGCACACTCTCTTTTCATGAAGTAATCCATGGTCAATCTGCTCTTTCACTTGCTGATATATTTGTTTCTGTTCAACATTTAGTTGCTCTTCCAAGTTTCTTAACTGTATTGCATCTTTTTGTGCTTGATACATTGCTGTTTCCACCTCATTCATTGCAATCGCTGCTTCATTTTCAACAATTGGTTGTCCTAGTGGATCTTGACTCAGTGCAGCAGAACTTTGACTGTCTTGAGAACTGTCTCTAGCAATCTCAGCTGCAATTGTAGCTTCTTGATCAATTTCATCATTCAACATTTTCACATAATTTGCGAAAGCACTGCATTGAATGCTATCTTTACAAGCATTAAATGAATCTTCATAGCTGGGAAAATCTCCAAGTAATTCCAGTTCAGAACGCCATGGTTTGAACATTTGCAAAAGGGCTAAATAGTAAAATTCCCTTTTGTCAGCAGTGTCGCAACTCAGTTTTCTGTGATTAATTAAATTTCCTTTCCTTTGTTTCACCAGACATCCTTCAGAACCAAATCACTCCATATTTTCCATCGTTGATGTTCTCTGTAATATTCCGTTTAAAAGTGTAGTTTTGCAGCATTTCATAGAGACACATGTTCTCAAGATGATGACTTCTCTTTGGATAGTATGGTGCCGATTACGATCCGGTAAAAAAATTCCCCGTACGACTCGTATACGGTCTTTTTACCGTACGAATCGTACAAGAGCCGTACAAACTGGCAATTACGATTCGCATGGGAAAAAGTCCATACGAATCGCATTGGGAATTATTCCCCACACGTCCTCGGGTCGGAAAATGTGTCCGACACGTCCACGGACGATTTACCGTACAAATGTGAAAAGTGCAGTCCGACCGCGGAATTACGATCCATCCCGTGCGTCCGATGTTACAACCGTATGGAAAAAACACCGTCCGCACCGAACTCCCATAGCAACCATGGAGACATGTGCCCGCAAACGCGCCGACACCCCCCCGCCCCCGTATGTATGCGCCGACACCCCCCAGCCCCCGTATGTACGCGCCGACTCCCCCCAGCCCCCGTATGTATGCGCCGACCCCCCCAGCCCCCGTATGTATGCGCCGACCCTCCCCCAGCCCCCGTACGTTCGAGTCGTACCCCCGTGTATGTACACCCGTGTACATACACGGGGGGTTCGACACGAACGTACACGGGTGTACATACACGGGGGGGTTCGACACGTACATGGCTGTACATACACGGAGGGTTCGACATGTACACGGGTGTACATACACGGGGGGGGTTCGACACGAACGTACACGGGTGTACATACACGGGGGGGTTCGACACGTACATGGGTGTACATACACGGGGGGTTCGACACGTACACGGGTGTACATACACGGGGGTTCGACACGAATGTACACAGGTGTACATACACGGGGGGTTCGACACGTACAGGGGTGTACATACACGGGGGTTCGACACGTACACGGGTGTACATACACGGGGGTACGACTCGAACGTACGGGGGCTGGGGGGGGTCGGCGCATACATACGGGGGCTGGGGGGGGGGTCGGCGCGTACATATGGGGGCTGGGGGGGGGGGGTACGGCGCGTACCGGGCCACCTACTCTGGTCGTTTCGCGCCGTACTTCGCTTTTCCGGCACTTTTTGGGTGCCGTGAAAATATTGCCATCCGGACTGCTGTCGGTTCGAATCGTACTTCCTGGGTCGTGAAACGCTGCCTGAAAGCGTCCCGACGTCACGTCGCAGCATTCCCGGATCACATTCGTATGTATATTTTCGTCGGTCGGTGTTTTTTACGATTCGTACGGAAATGGTGTTTCCGTGCGAATCGTAATTCCATGTTTGTAAAGTTTTCCGACCGGGTACGAGTCGGACGGAGAAAACTCTCCGACCGACGGTTCGTACCCGGTTTTTACCGGATCGTAATCGGCACCTATGTGACCAACATATTGGTTTTCAAAATATCTGTACTTTCAGGGTCATTTTCTGCTAAATATTCAATTTCTTGAACAGATTTCAGTACCCGATTTCGCATTCCTGCAAGACCTAGACTCACCCAAATGATTCTTCTACTTTTGGAATATAGACTTGCAGATTATAACCCATCTGAACATTCATATGCTCCAATTTCACGATGCGATAACATCTTCAAACTGAAACTGTATAATTTCTTACTTAGAGTCTTCTCGTGAGAAATCTCTTGCCACATTTCTTTCAATTCAGTCTTTTCTGATTTAGTAAAGTAAGACGTTACATATCGAGCAACAGCAATGGAATTGTCCGCAACATACTGAATATCCATGTTAGCGTTCCACATGGATAAAATAACTGGATTGTAGTCATTTATGTATTTTGATTCTTCGCTTCTTCTTAAGTTGTAGGTGTTTTTTTCGGAGAGTTTCTTGTCTTAGTATGTCGTACAGCTGACATAAAACTGTTCACTCTTCCTTTTGCTAATACAGGACGTGGAAATCCAAAACGACATTTGGTATAGAACTTATCCTTTGACTTGTACTTTCGGCGACAGTATTTTCCACACCTGTGGCTTTGAAATCGTAAGACTTGTTGTTTTAAGTTTTTCTCTTCTCTGCTATTTGGAAGAGCACATGTAGCATAATCTTCAATGAAAGACAAAACAGTTTCATCTGAATCTGTCCAAAATTTGGGAGCATCCTTGACCCATAACAACATATGTATGTGAGGAACACCTCTTGCTTGATACTCCTTTCTCCAAAATCAATCCACAACTTCTCAAAGAGGAGGATTCTTTTTATTGCAGATGAAAGACATCATAGCTTCAAATCTATGATTGAAATATCTGCATACATTGACAGGATCCAAAGAGCACAATTCTCCAGGTGTCTTGTATTCAATATTTTTTTATATTGGAATTTGCCTCTCGAAGAAATTGAAGTAAATCATCCCAAGCATACTCAGCACAGCTTAGTGTAACAAACCATGTAGGAGTTCCCAAGTTCCGTAGCATGCATTTCAGTTCTCCATGTCGACGGTACCAATATTCATTAGTCCCACGCTGACATGCCAACAGATTAATCAACTGAGATTCTAAATGATCATCTCTCTGATGCACTTTATCCATAAAATCCTTTGCAGTTACATTTTGAAGATGCATTCCAGTTTTTAAAATGTGATTTACTGCATATGAAAGTCCAGACAAGTCACTTTAAAACAGAAGATGAAACATATAAGGGATACATTGTCGAAATCTTGGATCTTCTGCATATAATCTTGTTGTCCGATATTCAAATGCAGGGATCTGCACAGGACGTTCATCATATCGTCCACCTTTTCCTGTTGGAAACAACTGCGGGAAACAAAGAGCTTCCAAGCTCTCTTCCCATACACTCATGGGACTTCCTGTTGCTTTTTTCATTTGAAACAACTCAATTGTATTCCCCATCACCTCTTTGGAATGAAGTGGATGTACACTGTAATGTTCATAGATCTCTTCACATCTGGACATGTCCACTTTTTCAATTTGTCCACTTAATGTTTCACTATCTTCTGCTAAATCTATTTCTTCTTCTCCAACAAACACATTTCTATAGTACTCATTATTTTTTAACAGATACAATGATGCCTTTTGCACTTTTCTAACATCCACTAACTCTTGCCAGATTTTCTTATTCTTAGTAGGAACGCCATTAACTAGAATGACTAGTGGCTCATTTTCTGCATGATCTACACCAATAGTTTCAACATTTTTCCTTAAATCTAATGGTAAATACACAACTCTTCCTTTCAATCCTCTTTGCAACTCTGATGGAGGTAATTTACTTGTCTTGGGCTCCATACGAACAATAGCCTGAAACAGGTGAACACATTGTATCAGAATAGATTCGTACGTATTTAAATCCAAATGAACAGCTATAGCAGGCATTTTATTCTCATCTAATTTATTATAACAATATTTGCAAATACGCTGCTCACATCCCAAATCAAAACAATCCTCTACCAACAAATAAGTTGCAAATTCCATCCACTTATCATTATCTTCTATTTCACTTTTTAAATACAGATTGACACCCCTAGTCTGATTTTTATAGGGACTTTGCCGACAAAAAATACAAGAAACATTTGGGTGTCGATTACGATCCTGTAAAAACCGGGTACGAACCGTCGGACGGAGCATATTCTCCGTCCGACGCGTACCCGGTCGTAACAATATACAAACATGGAATTACGATTTGCACGGAAACACCATTTCCGTACGAATCGTACAAAACCCCGACCGACGAAAATAAACATACAAATGTGATCCGGGAAAGCGCAGACGTGACGTCGGGACGCACGCAGCCTGCCATTCACGAACCAGGAATTACGATTCGCACCAACGTCATCCCGCACGGACAATATTTTCCGGCTGCCAAAAACTGCCGGGAAATCAGGACGACGCGAACAAGGAGTACCTGTACGCGATGGACAGACATGGACCCGAACCTACGTGTCATCCCGGCCCTCATAGCAGTCGACCTCCTCTACAGGTTCGGACGCAGACGCCGCAGAAGGTCAGAACAACTAAGGGAGGGGGTAAAGGGGGGGGGGCAGGACCAGGGGCAGGCCACAAAACCCCCACCAAAGTCACACATGCCCTGGACATACCTGACCCCCAGGCACTGGTCACTACGAGGGGGTGGGGGCGTGTCCAGCAAAGCCAGCGTCCGCCACAACGGAAGTGCCTGACGACGCGAACCGGCAACACAACAATACAGGTACGTCCCGTACCCACGCCTTAAGAGCGTGGGTACGAGTCGTACCACGCCCACACCTACGTCACCCCAACAATGGCGGGACGGCTGTACCCATGTGGCAAAGGCCTGGGTACGGCCCGCACAAACATTCCACAGCGTGGGTACGGATATGTACGGACCGTACCCCCACCCGCGTATGCATGGAGCGTACCCCCCACCCCAACAGTGTAAGTACGACCCGTACCCTCACCCGCGTATGTATGGAGCGTACCCCCACCCCAACAGTGTAAGTACGACCCGTACCCCCACCCGCGTATGTATGGAGCGTACCCCCCACCCCAACCGTGTATGTACGACCCGTACCCTCACCCGCGTACGTATGGAGCGTACCCCCACCCCAACAGTGTAAGTACGACCCGTACCCTCACCCGCGGACGTATGGAGCGTACCCCCCACCCCAACAGTGTAAGTACGACCCGTACCCTCACCCGCGGACGTATGGAGCGTACCCCCACCCCAACAGTGTAAGTACGACCCGTACCCCCACCCGCGTATGCATGGAGCGTACCCCCCACCCCAACCGTGTATGTACGACCCGTACCCTCACCCGCGTACGTATGGAGCGTACCCCCACCCCAACAGTGTAAGTACGACCCGTACCCTCACCCGCGGACGTATGGAGCGTACCCCCCACCCCAACAGTGTAAGTACGACCCGTACCCTCACCCGCGGACGTATGGAGCGTACCCCCACCCCAACAGTGTAAGTACGACCCGTACCCCCACCCGCGTATGCATGGAGCGTACCCCCCACCCCAACCGTGTATGTACGACCCGTACCCTCACCCGCGTACGTATGGAGCGCACCCCCACCCCAACCGTGTATGTACGGACCATACCCCCACCCCAACAGTGTAAGTACGACCCGTACCCTCACCCGCGGACGTATGGAGCGTACCCCCACCCCAACAGTGTAAGTACGACCCGTACCCCCATGGAGCGAACCCACACACGTGTATGTTCTATGCGTACATATTGTTAAATAGGAGGGGTGTGTGCAGAGTCCCCCCAGCAGTGCCCAGACGCAGGAGGGGTGGGTGCAGAGTCCTCCCAGCAGTGCCCAGAGAGAGGAGGGGTGGGTGCAGAGTCCTCCCAGCAGTGCCTAGACACAGGAGGGGTGGGTGCAGAGTCCTCCCATACATACATACAGGGGGGGTACGATACGTACACGGGTGTACATACAGGGGGGTACGATACGTACACGGGTGTACATGCACGGGGGTACGACACGAACGTACACGGGTGTAAATACGGGGGGGTACGACACGAACATACACGGGGGGTACGACACGTACACGGGTGTACATACACGGGGGGGGTACGACACGTACACAGGTGTACGACACGTACACGGGTGTACATACACGGGGGTACGACACGTACACGTGTGTACAAGCACGGGGGTACGACACGAACGTACACGGGTGTAAATACGGGGGGGGTACGACACGAACGTACACGGGGGGTACCACACGTACACGGGTGTACATACACGGGGGTACCACACGTACACGGGTGTACATACACGGGTGTACATACGGGGGGTACGACACGTACACGGGTGTACATACATGGGTGGGGGTGTACATACACGGGGGGTACGACTCGAACGTACGGGGGCTGGGGGGAGTGTTGGGCGCGTATGCGGGCACATGTCTCCATGGTTGCTATGGGAGTTCGGTGCGGACGGTGTTTTTTCCATACGGTTGTAACATTGGACGCACGGGATGGATCGTGATTCCGCGGTCGGACTTCACTTTTCACATTTGTACGGTAAATCGTCCGAGGACGTGTCGGACACATTTTCCGACCCGAGGACGTGTGGGGAACTATTCCGAATGCGAATCGTATGGTCTTTTTCCCATGCGAATCGTACTTGGCAGTTTGTACGGCACTTGTACGATTCGTACGGTAAAACGACCGGATACGAGTCGTACGGGGAAAATTTTTACCGGATCGTGATCGGCACCTAGGTCTTTCACCTGAAATTACCTTAAACTTTGTGATTTCATCCTCAAATTTTTCTGTAATTATAGGTTCTACATTGTCTTCAGCATTTTGTTCTACTAATGTGTCAGTTTCTTCACTCTCTTGCTGAGGCCCAAAGTAACAAAACTCAATATCCTCACAGACCTGCTTCACATCTGAAACTGACCCACGCAAAAGAGCACTGTTCAACTCACTTAACTTTAGTGCTGGACTTTTTGCATAATACAACCTTCTCACTAACTTCCGCATTTGAGTATTATGTACTGCCGGCATTCTGAAATGGTGAAAAACACTTTCACAAACTTTCCTAGGAAGACAAGCCAGAGAATGACCTTGCAAACCAGTATGTTTTCTCACTCTGCAAGGGTCTAGTCCTTGCAACAGCTTAATCTTTTGTTTTACACTTTTTTTAGTATAGACTCGTAAAAAACTACATAATTTTTCAATAGATTCCTGTCGTACACTACAAACACTACTGCAATCCCAAGTGTACACAGGGTTTTTAGCACGTCTCCCTAAAACTTCATCAGCTATCACTTCTTCTGCATTTCTTTCAACCATTTTCTCTTTCTCCATTGGACAACCATCACTAACCTCATAACCTCTACCACTGGTGTCAACTGCATACAATAATTTTTCACTTAGTGAATAACTCTCTTCATTAAAAAAAGGCTTTGAACTAGAACTGTGTTTCCATTCTCCCAAAAAAACATCACACATTTTTTTTTTTATTAATAACTCTTTTCCTCCTACTTTTGGCCTTCATTACATATATTGGTTTATCTAGTGATCGAATTCTGTTTAACAGTAAAAAAAACAGTTTCCTTTTTACTTCAAAAGCCTTTTCCACAATGCTTTCAATATGCTTCTTCTTTTTATAAAATAAAGCTCTCTTTTTATATTTCTTCACATCTGTCAGCAAATTATGCACTACTCTCTTGTAAAAATTTTTTTGCGTAATTCCTTATACTGATTTTGTCTTCTTTTACCATACTTTATCTCCTTTGACTGAACATTTGCTTTTTTACTTTTCCTCTTATTTTGATTTTTTTTCTTACTTAAAAAATTCTCTGAACTTGCAGCATTCTCTACATTCTGTTTACTCCTACAAACATTTTTAATAAATTGCTTCGTGATCTTACCAGAAGATTTTTTCCTTTTAGCCACATTATCTTGTTCATTCAATACTTCTGGTTCATGTTTCTTCAAATAATCCTCCTGTCTCTGTTCTTTTTCTTTTTTTTTCTGGCATAATTTCTCGATTTTAACGTTGAAAAACAGTATCTGCAAAAAAGAATCACAAATAAATGTATATTAATAACTTTCAAATTTACAGTATTCCATTACTGTACACATTTTATATAAAAAACAGACTAAGAAACTATGTCCCTGAACCAACAGTGTGATGATGATTAAAACACTACATACATAGTGCATACTACTTTGAAGAAGTTCATGCCCTAAAGCCTACCTCACTAAAAGACTACATGCTAACTGACTGAATGATTACAGTACTAAAAGGAGACACACTGGGTGAGTAACAGGGTGTTTGCTAGAAGTGTATGAATACTAACTGGGGAATTGAAGGTGCGAAAGACAACTGTGTAGCTGATTAGAGAACTGAATGCATACTGGATAGGCATTTAAAGCAGTCCATGTGCTAAGGCCCGGCTCACTGCATGAGTACTTGGGTACTGACTGAATGATTGGACTACAGCAAGGAGACTGCCTGGATGAATTTATAAGTGGTAGGCTTTTCGCACAGGGAATGGATTAGTACTTGGTACTGAATGGGTCACTAGAAGAGTGCAAAGGGAGTGACACGATATTTGCTGGACTATATGGATACTGACTAGGAAATTGAAAGTGTAAAAGACAAGTCTCTAGGTGGTTAGAAGACTGTATGCATAGTGCATAGGGGTTTGAAGCAGTCCATGTGCTAAGACCTGGCTCAGTGCATGAATACTTAGACAGTGACTGAATCATTAGAGTACTGGAAATAGACTGTCTTGGTGAATTTATAAGTGTTTAGGTTTTGGCACAGTGAATGGATTACTACATGGTGCTGAATGGGTCACTAGAAGACTGCAAAGGGAGTGACAGGGTGTTTCCTGGAAGTGTATGGATACTGACTAGGGAATTGAAGGTGTGAAAAACAACTGTGTAGGTGGTTAGAGAACTACATGCATACTGCATAGACATTTGAAGCAGTCTATTTGGTAATGAATGGTTCACAACATAAGTACTTAGAAACTGACTAAATCATCAGACTACTTCTAGGACAGTGCCTGGGTAAAAATTTAAAATTTTCAGTTCTGGTGCAGTGAAGACAATACTACCTGGTACTGCACTTTAGTGTCAAAGCATAACTCATTTTATCAATGCATAAGCAAACACTGTCTTCTAATGCTACTAAAACTTGACAACATGACATGTTTTAAAACAGTTAAATGTCAGCAAATACACGATGTTACCAAACGCTTCTCTCACAGTGGTTCCCAAATGCACACAGACTCACAGTGTGATTCTAGACAAGCACCACTTTCCCTAGGAGTTCACCAAAACTCATTCACTACAGTGGAAGTGGTATGGGAACTGCACAAAATCTACATATTTCACAACTGCACTTCATTGTCCATGCCTGACTCATTTAATGAAAGCATAAGCCATAACTGTCTTCTAATGCTACTAAAACTTGACAACATGACATGTTTTAAAACAGTTATCTGTCAGCAAATACACAATGCTACCAAATGCTTCTGACAGTGGTTCCCAAATGCACACAGACTCACAGTGTGATTCTAGACAAGCACCACTATCCCTAGGAGTTTACCAAAACTCATTCACTACAGTGGAAGTGGTAAAGGAACTGCACACAATCTACATATTTCACGACTGCACTTTATTGTCAAGGCCTGACTAATTTTATCAATGCATAAGCAAAGACTGGCTTCTAATGCTACTAAAACTTGACAACATGACAGGTTTTATAACAGTTATCTGTCAGCAAATACACAATGTTACCAAACGCTTCTCTCACAGTGGTTCCCAAATGCACACAGACTCACAGTGTGATTCTAGACAAGCACCACTATCCCTAGGAGTTTACCAAAACTCATTCACTACAGTGGAAGAGGTAAGGGAACTGCACACAATGTGCATATTTCAAAAGTGCACTTTTGTATCAAAGCCTGGCTCATTTAATCAACGCATAAGCAAAGACTGGCTTCTAATGCTACTAAAACTTGACAACATGACAGGTTTTAAAAGAGTTATCTGTCAGCAAATAAAAGATATTACTAAATGCTTCTCTCACAGTGGTTCCCAAATGCACACAGGCTCTCTGTGTGATTCTAGACAAACAACACTATCCCTTGCACTATACCAAAACACATTTCTTCATCTACAAGGAGTACTACATTTTACTACAGACACATAACTCATTTCACAAATTCATAAACAATGACTGGTTTCTAATTCTACCAAAATATAAAAACTGCATAGTTATCTCTCTACAAACACATGGAAAAAACAAATCCTTATCACAAAATGGTTTCTACATGCACACACACTGTCAATAAGATTGTAGAGAAAAAAAATACTCCCTACACTTTAGCAGAAGAAATACATTACTCTGATTAAAATAAAAATAGTCTACATACATCCCCTCACAATTAAATAACTCACCTTTCAAGATGTTTTGTAGATTAAGAAGTATATCAGTCACACACCAGATATCAGTCACACACCAGATTTTCTTATACAGAATCTCTGCACTGTGCACCTGTCAGCAGAATCAAAGAATGGCAAATTTTCCCTCTCATTTTCCACACATATACATGTAAACATCAAATCACATTCCTTCCCACATAAATTCAAAAGCAAACACACATTTCTATTGGTTAAACATTTCAACCCTTTCCAAAAGACATAAACCTCAACACTTCCCCCAATCTGCCTTCTGCCCGTTACCATAGAAACAGGTCATGGAACACTGTACTGAGCACACAGGTCACAAGTTCAGCACACACAATGTTGCTAATCAAAACAGCAAGTGTGCTTGACTTCTCAACATATCAGCTTATCATATATAATGTTCCTTACAATCAGTTTTTGTTAACCAATAAGAATCACGCGTTTAAAAAACAGAAATATGCACCCTATCTTTCAGTGTAGAAGGTTGTTAAACAACCAATGATTTCTTGTCTTTTTTCAAAATTGCATCTTAGCCACCATTTTAGAAACATCTTACTTTCCAAACTGCCATTTTATTTACAGAGACCGTCTGAGTGCATCCAGACCTCCTTACAAGATGCTTACAGTGTGGATTGTGGGACACAGCTACATCTTCTGGAGCCAAAGGTATGCAGAAAACAAAGGCATTCACAAAGACCTAGGTTTGCCAAATGTAGACATTAAATGGATTGGACAGAGAGGGTTAAAGTGGCACCAATTGATGCCATTGGTAAAATCCTTCATGCAAATCCAACACCCTGACCTCATAATAGTGCACTGTTGTGGCAATGACCTAGGCACTTTGACTGGGGTAGGTCTGGAAATGCTTATGAAGGACACCTTTGCAGAACTGATTTCACTTTTCCCTAAAACTGCCTTTGTGTACTCTAACATATGCCAAAGGCAGAAATGGAACTGGTCCGATCATTTTTGTCCACAGATTGAGAAAGCTAGGAAACATGTGAATAAATCTGTTTCTGCTTTTCTCCGAGACTACAGAATGGGGTCCATTTACAATAACAATCTGCGCTTTCATATGAAAGAGATGTATAGGAGAGATGGAGTACACTTTACTGATGAAGGAAACAGAGTCTTCCTCAACAACTTTAGACTCTGTATAGGTACTTACTTATAAGTACCAAAAACTCTCAATGAACACAACGGCTCTTTTTAGAGCCACTCAAGAACAAAACACTTAAGCTTAATCTTTATCTCCCAACAATTTCATTTTTTTTCCCTTGGATCCGCGAACCCACCGCGAGAGGATCCGTGCATCCAACGCGATAGGATGCGCGCACCATGCACGCATTTCGCCGTTTTTTTTATTTTTTAAATGGGGACCCCAGGGGGTCCTTCTGGGACCCCCTAAGCACCTCTAGAGGGTCAGAGTATTTCCACTCTGCCCCCGTTATATGTTTTACACACTTATTCCCCTTGCTTCTTCAGCCTCGCTTCTACCGAGGCAGAAAATGTCCGCCAACAGTTCCTGGTTTCGAATGTAGAGAGACGCTCGACAGCCAATTAGCATTCAGCGCGCGATCGGGAGGGTGCGAGCTTGGTTCGGGGAGGGTGCGCTTACGGTGTGTGTACGGTCCGCGGATCCTCCGCGGCCATAGATATCACTAACTTTTTTACCTTAATTTTCTCAGGAACTACTGAACAGATTCACACCATTTATGCAAAAAGCACGAGTCTGAACTGAGGACTACCTCTTTGCCAAATTTGGTGTCATTCCGTTCAGCGGTTCGGGCTGTAGCTGCGACAACAGATCCTATGGGAAATTGCATGAGGAAAACGCATTTTGGGACCCCCCTTTTTTCTCGGCCCCCGCTTGACGGATCACCACAAAACTTTCAGGGTAGGAGCGGAGCGGAGCTGGCCAAAAGTTTGGAAACTTTCGCGAAGATTCGTCAATCGGCGCCAGACTTATTGGGAATAGAATGTTGCGGATTTCCTATGGAAAATAGGTCCTAACTATAACTATCTACTGGACGACCGCCAGTAGATAATATATATATATATACACATATATAGATATCCACAATCCTGTTTTGCCTGAGTTCCCCCAACAGGCAGCTACGGACCACATATATAGATATCCACAATCCTGTTTTGCCTGAGTTCCCCCAACAGACAGCTACGGACCACAATGTGTTTTTTTCTAGCTTCAGTGCGGTTTATTGCATAGATGTCAGCAGTTTCTTCAACAGCAAATGCCCAGCATTAAGCGTTTCGACAGTGAAATACTGTTTTGATCACATGAAGTACCAAGGGCCAATCAGCAATAAATAGGAGTGCAAATAGTGAACAAAACTGGTGTACTTCGCCCGCCTTTTCTAAAAGCATGAAGCTAGAAGAAATACTATAACAATTCAAGTTCACACAGTATGAAAATCACATTGAATGTTATATCGGGCAATATTATGTGCAAAATACAAAGTAAACAATAAAGTGCTAGTGCTTAAATAATAAAATCCTCAATAATCACCAGTTATTTAAAAACCATAACTGTTAATACATTTTAAGACAAGACCGTAAGATGCTATACAAAAAAATTCTCAAAAATATTCAATCTACCAAATGTCATAAAGTGCTAGTGAATTATTGCTATCCATTTCAATCCAAATTGGTGCAACATATGAGCATAGTAATAGATAATCATGAAAATTGATTGAAATTGTCACCGATTGCCCGACATAAATAGCTAGTGCAAAGAATTATGTAAATAAATTCATATAAGGCAATCACTATTTACAATATCACAATAAGGAGAGATGACTTGGCCAGATACCTAAAAACATATACAGAAAAACCACTATAAAATCGCCCATAATCAAACCCCGGCATCAGCCATGTAAAAGACGAGTAAAACCAAAGGTTAAAACTGGAGAATCCAGATAAAACCAATAGTAAAAACTCGTCTAAAACTAGGCTAAAACCACCGAATAAACATGGAACGATAAAATGGGTTACATGCAGGTACAGTTAAGAATCCAGTGCATTATACATGATACAGTTACAAAAAATTATGCAGATCCCCTCCTGTGTTAAGACTATTCGACATTTTTGTGTCGAGTATTAATATGTAGTGAGACTCTAGCTGTCTAAGCTTTTTCTCCCTGTTACCACCCCTGAGCGATCTAGGCACTGAATCGATTACAAAGTAACTCAATTCTTTGAGATCATTGTTATGTACATGTCTGAAGGGCCCGGCCACCGGGTAACTAGGATCAGAGTTCACTATGACCCTTAAATGCTGAAGTATGCGGTTAAAAACTTGTAGTTTGGTACTGCCTACGTACTAGAGTTTATATATATATATATCTTTGCCTGTTCCACATGGGTTTTTTCCTCGAGCACTTCACAGGCAATCCTCCTGGGGTCTTTGAATTTACACTTCCAGTGTGTCAATATGGCTGAATATTATTATGAAGAGGACTACTACTATGAAGAGGAACCCTCTGGGTCCATGGAACAGGACCTCGTTGAGGCCCTGGACACAGGAGTCCAGCACTCTGTTAATAAGGCTTTAGTAAAGGCCATAGAACCCCTCAAACTTCACCTGTATACCTATGCCATGCAACAAGGCTGGCTCCCCACCACAGGCAATCGTCCTAGATCCGGGGGAATGGGGGTTAAGAACCTGCACGCTGTGGTTTTCGCCAAACATGCAAAGTCTATGGACGATCCGGAGTACTCCACTCCCACTAGTAAAGCAACTATTACAGAAATCACCCAAGATGATGACCAGGATACCTCCTCGGATCCTTCCACCGACCAGGAGGAAGCTCCTAGACCCGCTAAGAAAGCAAAGAAAGAAAGACACACGAACGAGCCTTCAGCTCCCAAGGTCCTCAACTTTGAACCCACCGAAATTGTTCACCCCAATTCTTCCGCCTGGCTTCCACCCCAGGAGGTGGCTAAGTATGTCCAGTCTCATCTTCGCCAGGCCTTCGACAAAGACGTACGGGCGCAACTTAGGTCGGAATGCCCTAGACTTGACTTAGCAGGTAAGGTGGCTAAGACCCCCGACGTAGATCCCTCCATGCTTACCTACCTCAAGAAGTACTCAAAGGATCCCAAGAAGGGTCTCGATAGATCTTGGCGGTCATGTCAGGATAAAATGCTAGACATGACCGGTCCTCTGACAAAAATCCCCGATTTGGGCTTTAGAGTCAAAGAGTGCGGTTTAGCGATTGACCCAGAGGAGCTCATCGGTTGAGCCCAGAGGGCGGTTTGCCAGCTCGGCAATGCCAACTGTGTGCTATCTGCGGAGCGCTGTCGCTCTATTTTGTTGAAGTTGGATCCCAAACTAGCAGAACTCTCCACGTCTGAATCGGGTCGCCACATTCAGTGGTCTAGATAAGGTCCAGAGGTCCCTCAGGCGGGCTTTTGCCCAGTTTTCGGCAGGGCAGGACGATTTCAGGGGCGCTCGTTCGGCCGGGGATATAATCAAGGTGCACCGCGTGGCCAGCAGAGAGGAGGTTATCAAGACTCCAACTCAAATAACAACTCCTCCTTCTACCCAACCCGTTGCTCTAGAAACAGATTCCACAAAGGCAGATTTGGAGGCAATTCAGGCGGACAACAAGATTCCGGAACTACAGGTGAGACTGATTCCCTGTTCAGAGGTGATTTTGGGGGGCAGAGTAATGTTTTTCTAGACAGCTGGTGCACGATCTCTCAAGATGCTTGGGTCTTGGAAACAGTGCAAGGGTACAAGCTGGAACTGTACAAACCCCCTTTCGAAGACAGACCCCCCTCTACAGATGTCTTTTTCCCAAAACGATCAGACCTTTTTCTCTGCAGAAATAGACTCTTTACTTCAGAAAGGTGCCTAGTGGGTTCGAATCTTCACCCTCGAGGCAATGTCTTCCTAGTGAAGAAAAAAGGGGGTGGATCCAGACTAGTGTTAAACTTAAATGATTTCAATGCCTAGGTAATCTACCGACATTTCAAGATGGAGGACATCCATCTTCTATGCGATCTCCTCAGAGAAGGGGACTGGATGGTCTGTCTGGACCTGAAGGATACGTGTTTGTCCATTCCCATTTTCGCCCCTCATCACCGGTTCCTGCAATATCTCTGGCAGGGGATCTGTTACGACTACAAGGTTCTCCTGTTCGGCCTTTCATCAGCACCATGGTGCTTCACAAAGCTACTTCACCCTGTAGTAGAATCTCTGAGAGCCCGGGGAGTTCGACTGATCATCTACCAGGACAACATCATTATCAGGGCGAACTGTCCCGGCTAGTAATCTCGCACCTCAAATGCGAATGAATAATCTCTTACAGAGTCTGGGGTTCATTGTGAACCAGCAGAAGTCAATGTTGATCCTGACTCAATCAATCGAGTTTCTGGGATTCTTAGTCAACTCTCTGACATGTCAGCTCCTTCTTCCAATGCAAAAGATCAGGTCTATCAAAAGGGAGTTGAGATCGACACTTCACAGGCAGACGGTGTCCTTGAGATTCGTAGCCCGGATTGTGGGTTTGCTAGCGTCTTCAATTCAGGTGATCTTCCCGGGTCCCCTTCATTACCGGGCTCTTCAACGGCTGAAGATCAGGCATCTCCAAAAAGGTCTCGGATACTCAGAAATGATTCCCCTCTTAGAGGAGGCGAGGCTCGAGATGTTATGGTGGTTAGAACACATGGAGGCTTGGAACGGCCAAGCTCTCTTTGGATCGACCCCGGATGTAGTGATCGAATCAGACGCCAGCTGGTGGGGTTGGGGAGCCCATTGCGGCCAATTGTCCACGGGTGGTCGTTGGTCCCTGGAGGAACTTACCTTACATATCAATTGCCTGGAACTCTTAGCTGGTTTCTTTGCGATCCGTTGCTTGTCGCCACAGAAAACAGATCGTTGTATCCTCCTTCGGATGGACAACATATCGGCAGTGCGGTATGTGAACAAGTTAGGCGGCACAAGGTCACGTATGTTAGCAGAGATTGCCAAGGACTTCTGGCACTTTTGCCTTCAGGACAGGATTTCGGTAGTGGCGGAATATCTTCCGGGCTACAACAGCGAGGTGGCCGATTGGTACTCCCGTCACTTGCAAGATTTCAGCGATTGGATGCTACATCCCCAAGTGTTCCAACACTTGAACGACCTTTGGGGTCCCTGTCACATAGACCTGTTCGCGTCTCGACTCAACAGGCAGATTCCCAGCTTTTACAGTTGGCGTCCGGATCCGGAGGCTCTGGCCACGGATGCGTTCCTTCAGGTGTGGCCGACATCCCTATGTTATGCCTTCCCTCCATTCAAGAAGATCCCGAGGGTTCAGGCACAAGTCAGATGTTTTCGAGCGGAATTAATTCTGATCACCCCACTCTGGAGAGCGCAGGCATGGTTCCCAGTTATTCTGGAAATGCTCTGTGCGGTTCCAATCCTTCTTCCACGGTTATGGAACCTGTTGCTGGACCCTCTACAGACTCCTCATCCATTGGTGGAGTCGGGTCAACTTCCTCTGGTAGCCTGGCGGGTTTCAGGGACATATGGAAAGTCCCAGGCCTTTCAAAGGAAGCTGACAGATTAATCAACAAGGCCTGGTCGGTCAACACCCACAAACGATACTCTTCTTCTTGGAGACGGTGGTGTGATTGGTGCTCTCAAAGGGACGTGGATCCCGCTAAAGCACATGTCTCTCTAGCTGTTAACTTTCTGGTTTCAATAGCATCTTCATTATAGAACAGTGAACAACTTCCATCAGCCGTCTCTGCAGGGTATATACCTGTGGATGGCAAACCAATAGGTGGGCATCCGTTGATGTGTAAACTGCTCAGAGGCGTCTGGATGGTTAAACCCCAGTGCCTAAAGTGCTCACAGTTATGGGATGTTTCTATTGTCTTGAAATTCCTAGAAGCCTGGCCTTCTAATAAGTACCTTTTTTGAAAGCAGTTATCCACCAAGCTGACCATGTTACTCTGTCTAGTTTCATGTAAGAGAGTATCAGATGTTCGAGCCCTAGACTTAGCGGGACGTAGGTTTTCCCCAGAAGGGGTGTCATTCAATATCTCACGGAGGACTAGGTGTAATACCTCTTCAGTCTCTTATCCAGCTTTCCCCAATAATCCTAAGCTGTGTGTGGTACAATGTGTAAAGGATTATGAAGTAAGTTCTGCTGAATTCCGTGCAGGGTCAGTTATTGATTGCTCTTCAGAAACCCTTTCGCCCAGTGACTCCAGCCACGTTGTCACGATGGATGCGTTGGATCATGGGCAAAGCGGGTTTTGGGGTATAAAAATTTGGAGCCCACTCAGCCCGGGGGGCTATGGCGTCCAAGGCTTTTTCAGCTGGTGTCAGCCTGTCAGACATTATGAATGCCGCTGACTGGTCTACAGAGAGTACATTTAAAGCTTTTTATTATAAACCAATTGTGGATGTTGCCTCTGTGGTGGTGTCTGAGCTTTGAATAAGCATAATCGGAGACTCCGGTCCTGACATAGAATAAAAACTTTGCTAACATTCGTGACAAGAATTTTCAATTCTATTAAGGACACGGAGGCGAGGTTTATCCCACCCAGGCGTTATGTTAACATTATACTCATGGTTTGATGAAGATGTATTTATACTGTACCTATGTATCATCTTTACGTCCATCCCGTTTTTTCTGCTGTTATACTGATCGAAAGGGTTATACAATGGTATTACAGGTGTTTCTTTGTTCCTTTAAAGCGGTCCAAGTAAAGCGGGAAAATTAGCTCATGTGAAGATCTTCGTGTCTACACGATGTTTCAGAATTCGATGGGCCGGATCCCGGTTTGGAAAAGAGCCCCATTGGGCCCCAGGTTGATCAGTCAAGAGGAGTTCCCCTGCCTTTATGCTGTTCAATGGGTCGCAGTTTGTTCATGTCTTTAACTGTTCAATGGTTCGCAAAAGAAAGAGGACACTGTATGTGGATGGACCTTTTATATGGTGCTACTCTATGGTTATCATGTGACCCATGCATTGTTCATGGGTATTGTAGTGTTTTTTCTTACAGTTTTTCTATTGGCTACTGTGGATCTCAGTGAAGAAATGAGAAGCATAATCCTCGCCTCCGTGTCCTTAATAGAATTGAAAATTCTTGTCACGAATGTTACCACATTTTTTATTCTATTCACATCATTTAAAAGAACAAAACGTCCTCCATTCACGCTGCAGCGCCCTCATAACCACTGCCCTTAGAGGTTACCATACCTCAGATTTACCAGCACAAGTGTGAATAATAAAGGCGATTGAATGAGTGAGCCTTGAAGGGGAGGAGGGTAGGTCACATGTGAATCTATGAAAGTTGTTAATACTGGAGAACTACAGTTGCAGGTAAGCAACATGTTTTCCTTCTCCAGTGTTGTATCTTTCATCAATACAAATGCTTGAATCAGAGTAGTAAGCAGTAAAACTACAGATATATAATTGCTTTCATTATAAATGTTACTGCGGATAATGGGCGAAGAATAGTGAAATGAGGCTAACCATGTTGAAAAAGATACCTTAACAGCTTGACCAACCATGGCATCATATTGGACTTTTGAGTCCCAGCACTAATCCTGATTAAATGTGCATCTATTCTTACACGCCGCTGCTCTGCAAATGCATTAATACACACCAGCAAACAAGGCTGTAGATGTGGAAACACATCTTGTAGAAAGCTACCATTTAGGGGTCTTTCTGCTTTAATATAGCAGATTACTTCGGCTGCAAATATCCATGTTGCCAGAACAAAACCCTTACAAGGAGTGCCATATGCAACTAGTAGTTGATCGTTCTTTCTGAACTTTCTGGTCCTATGAATATAAAATGTAAGGTATCTTTTTAGTATCAAGAGTATGCAGTGTCTTTTCGCGACGTCTTTAAGATAACTGGTTTGTTTAGATGGAATAGGGATGGATCTTTTTGGATGAGTCAGGGATTTATTTGTAAAACAAATAGATCATCTCTGAACTGCACATATGGTTCTCTGATGGTGAAAGCTTTTATTTTGTAAACTCTTCTAGGCGCAGTTAGTGCCATTAGTAATGACAGTTTCCAGGACAGATACTTCAGATTGGCTTTGTATATGGGCTCGCACACTCTCTTTATTAATTGTGAGAGAAATGTATTGAGTTGCCAAGGCGCTAGAGGATGTTTCAAAGGAGGGTAAGTCATAAAGAGCTCTTTTAAGAATTCCTTGACAAGTCTATTTGACTATATAGATGGTTTGTTTTAAGATCTAAAATGAGATCGAGACTAAACGATGTGTGGGAAAGGCCTGCTCATGACAGATGTAGAAGGTAAGGCAATATCTGCTCTGGCTTCAAAGAAATTGGATGAGTGTAATTATCTATGCATCATGAAAAGAAACATTTCAATTTGAACTTGTAAGTTTTAGTAGTTATCTTTGCTCTAGTGTTAGCTAAGATTTGTTTACAATCTCCTAGGAGGCCTAAATAGGAAAATGTGTTGTGTTCTGGAGCCAAGCCGAAATGTTTAAGAATTACAGACCTGGATGACGTATTTGGCTGCTATGTAGGGTCAGTAGGTTGGGGATAGGCTTCAGTTGTATACATTGTTTCTCTGATAGAATTAGCTCAGTGAACCAAAACTGTCTTGGCAATCTTGGAGCTACCAGTATGATCCTGCATGATTCATTCTTCATTTCGCTTAGGACTTTCAAATAAATGGGTAATGGGGGGGAAAGTATAAGTAAAGATCTCTGACCATGCTATTGAAAATGCATTCCTCCATGACACTGGCTGTTGATGACAACTTGCATAGAATTGGCATTTACGATTCTCTATTGTTGCAAATAGATCGAGCTTCGGCTTCCCTCACCAAGTGAAAATGCTGTTGAGAACATTTGGTTCAAATCCCACTCGTGGCAGTCCTTTGTCATTCTGAACACAGTGTCCATCCAGTGATTGTGTGAGCCACAGACATGTTCTGCTTTTATGTTGATATGATGTTTTAACAACCACTCACAAATCCACTGAGCTTTCAGAATAGGCGAGATCTTGTGCCTCCTCATTTGTTTTTATAATGCATAGTATTGTCTGTGGATACCAGGATTGACAAACCTCCTATCATTGGAAGAAAAGCGTGGAGGCTCAGAGCTACAGCTCTTTATTCTAAAAGGTTTAGGTGGAGTCTAAAGTCCTGGGTAGCTCATTTTCCACTGACTTCCAAGTCCTACAAATGAGGTTCCCAAACATCTAGAAAAGCATCTGTTATCAGAATTGCGGTAGTTGCGAAGGGAATGTTAGACCTGATGAAAGAATTAGTTCTTGAATACACCATGGAAGAACAGCTTTCATTCTCATAGTGTTATAAATTATATAAATCGAAGGAACCTTCAGTGTGTAACCTTTGTTTTTCAGGTTCTTTCTGATGGTGCCTCATGCATAGGTAGTAAAAAGGGAGCAAATAAATGCATGATGACAATCTCCAACAGTGATTTGAAGAGGCGTACTGAAGCGGACTGTCTATTAAGCAACCTGCTTGCTGGATGCAAAAGTTCAAAAAGCCTTTCCACTGTCAGATAAGCCTCGACCGCCATGGTATCCAAAATGACACTTAGAAATGTTGGATGGTCTGAGAGAAGAATTGTGCTCGTTGACTGATCGAAAAGTTGTACACAAGCTATGGTTGATATCTTGGCTGTCCAACAGGAAGTGGCCTTTCCCAGCCAATCGTTGAGGCATGGGAAGACCTGGTGACCTTTCTACCTTAAATAAGCTGCCACTGGGCTGCTCAGGGATGGCAGTACTTCAAGGACACTGAGCTTTTTGCCAGTGAGCTTAGTTTGTGGCCCTTGTTTCCTCCATGAGGCTTGTTTGGAATAGGCTGCTGACAATGGAGATCTCTATAGGTACTGAGGGTATTGTTGAGGGTAAGCTTGTTGATGGTACTGATAAGGCTAGTGTCAATAGGATTGAAACCTTCCTCTAAAAGAGAAGCTCCCTCTGTCTCTCTCCCCTGGAAAGGGCTGACAGCTCTGCTGCAAAATGCCGAGACCATTGAGGATATGGTGTCAGCTTTAATCGACTGGAGTGCATCATCAAATTGTTTACCAAAGAGAGCCTGACGGTCAGATAGCATGTCCAAGATTTTACTTAGGATTCCGGGCCTGAGGGATGTGGATTTTGCCATCCCTGTCTCCGGAGCACAGTTGCTCCAGCCAATTGTCAAAAACCTGTGGATGCTATGTTCAAAGCAGTCAATTATCCCTGATGATGCTCACTCTCTTTTCTGAAGAATATTCTTTGCCTCCAATTTCTTGTCTTCATGTAAGAGGTCCATGTAAGTGTTGATGTCCAACCACATCTGCCCATCATAGTGCCCAGGGATGGCTAAGGTATTAGCTGCTGTGACTGTGGTTGCGCCATGGTGGAAAATCTTTTGCCTATAGTGTCCAGATAGATTCCCTCTTAGTCAGGTGTAGTAGTGCATGTTGTGAACAGGTTCCTGGAGTAACGCAGGGCAGCTTCCATAACCACTGAGTCTGCCTTAGGATGTCATCAGGGACCTTATATTGCTTGTCCAGCAGAAAGATGACAGCTGAAACTGTTTCTCGAATTTTCCTGACTGGTACCCTCATGCCAACTAAAGTCAATTATTGGTATAACTTTGGCAGACTTTCTGGCAGGTTCCTTGAAATCATACAAAAAGTAGTCTGGTTGCCTGACTGGAATAGGCAAGTCGAATCTCTTTGTAGCACTTTCCAAGAGTATGTGGAACCTAACAAAATCATCTGGTGGGGAATCAGCTGGATGTGGAGCAGCTGGTCGAGACAGAGGCCAGATAGTAATCCCATTCCAAGCCTATGTCTTGCTTATCAGGAACTTCACCTTCTCTGTCATCTGAGGAAGTATGTTCGCCGACCAGTGACAAAATAGCTTTTGAGTGAGGTGTTTGTGACTTTGGGCTTAGAAATTATGGAGGGTTAGGAGTACAAGGAGTTGGAGGTCGACTGCAGATGCTTAGAAGGATTTTGTTGGTGATGCAGGTTTTATAGGCTCTGGGAATCCTTAGTATTAACATGCCAATATAAAACTTAGTTTTTTTTTTTACCAAAGCTCTTGGAACCTGCATCATTTCCTCCTGGTATTGAACTTCCTGTTCATACTCTTCAAAGTACCAAATAGTGGGCCTGACTTTGCAAGCTTCTCAGTTGAGTAGAAAGATATTTGCACTAAACATATTCATCATCCTGTTCTTGGAATTTAATATGGAGGTCCATTTGACTATAGGCCAGGTCAAAAGGACCGTCATCATCTGAGTCCTGATAATTTAGTAAGTGGCTTGGAGAAAATGGTGACACCTTACTAGGTGATGTGTGCTTAGGCATTAAGCGAATTGTATGCCTTTTTCGGATATTAGGGTAATTTCTTCTCATCGACAGTGCTGTTTGCAGGTTCTTTGTTGGCAATGTGATCGTCGTCGGTAAACTTGATAGGAGGGCTGACGATGGTGAAGTGGCCATTGTCGAAGTAATTGCTGATGATATTGTTGTCGATGCTGCGATCACAACTGCTATCGCCATTAATATGAGCAGTGTTGTTTTCATCGATGGGACTTTCATCATCGATTTATCTGTCATCAAGGGTTTTTCTGTTGTCAACGGTTCCGTTGACAGTGCTGATTAGGAAAAAGCTAAAGCCTACTAGAACCCTTAAATCATAAGAATATACATAAACCACATGTGCCAAAAAAAAAAAAAAAGGAGAAGAAAAAAAAAAAAAGGGGAGACCCCTTCTTAACTTTATGAATTATGTTCCAACTACCTCGCTCCCAGAAAAGAGAACCATAGATACATTTTAACACTCTGACCCAGAGAGTAGCTTAGAGTCTAATTACCAACAGAGTCCAAATACTCCTTAGCTTTAATTTCTGAGCTAAAGTAAAGAGTCTTGTCATCATTAATTACTTTTAACTGTGTCGGATTTATCAAGAAGGCTTGCATTTTCTTGTCCCGGAATGGTTTAATCATCTCCCTTAATCTCCACCTTCGCTCGACAGTCGAGTGACAATAGTCTGGGCGGACGAAAAATGTAATTCCTTCCCCTGCTCTCCTAGCATCCGGCCTCGCTTTTTCAGCAATAGCCTGCCTCAAAATAAAGTTGCCAAAAAACACCAATACCGCCCTGGGTTTGTCTCCTTCCCTCGCATTCTTTCGGCTTTTAAAGGGAGTACGGTGAACCCGCTGAATCTCAGTGACCCAGTTCCAACTAGAAAGTTCCGGGAACGCTTGCTCGAAGAGCTTGAGGATATAGGCCTTTATATCCGATCCCTCGGCCCCCTCAGGGATCCCTAGGACCCTCAGATTATTTCGACGGAGCCTGTTTTCCAACTCCTCGGTCTTCCACTGGAGATCAACCACCTGGGCGCAATGGGCATCAACCTTGAGAATAGCTTCAGCTGCCTCCGCCTCTGTTGTTACCAGCCTCTCTTCCAGATTTGAAACTCTATCCCCAGTATTAGCGCAAGCCTTAGAGAGTTTCCTCACAACGCCCTGCATCTTCCTCATTGCTGCCTGGGCTTTTCTATTGTCCTGGCGGGTCTCTTCTCTGTGTGCGATAATTTCTTGATGGATTGTCTCCAGGAGTATTCGGTTGGAATTTTCTTCTCCTGGGCTCCCCTGGAGAGGTAGAGCAGAGGATAGATCACATCTGATGTCATGATGACTCTGCGTCAAATTCCTTGTCGCCAAAGGAGGCCTAACCGCTGTTACTGGAGCATCTGGTTCCAAATTACTTCCCGAATCGACCTCTGATTCTGAGTTAAAACTACATTCGTCGTCCTCGGACCAGCCGGCCCCTTCAGAGGTTGAGAAAAAACACTCGCTAGGAGCCTTCTCTTTCTCTTTCTCGCTGCATGCGCCTCCCCGGTCAGGATCCAGCTCAACTCTACAAGGGCTCATGCCCGATAGGCTTTAGCTTTTTCCTGCTGCCTTCACCGCAGGCACCGCTGCCCATCATGTGCACAGACTAGGTCTGAGCGCTTCACAGACGGCGGTAGGTAGGGGTTGGATGGGGGGGGAAATGGTCAGGGGCTGGAAGGGGAGGATTGGGGAGGGGGTTGGGGATCAGGAAAAGGGGGAAAAACTTGCAGTTTGGTACACTATGGGTTCAATAGTCAGTGTAAGGTTTCAGGAGTTAATCACCAGTTAAAGCTTCAGGTAGTTTTAGTCGTTCAAGCAGACCCTCAGGATGGCGAACATTAGGATATGTTCAGTTAATATTGGTGGGTTGAATGATCGGAGGAAACGTCAAAATCTAGCTCACTTCCTTAAGTATAATAGATTGGATGTGTTATGTCTGCAAGAAACACACCTCCCATGGGCAAAAAGGAATCTCATGTTTATGAGTGGTTATCAGTTAGTGGCTTGTTCAACGCAATCATCTACAATTAGGGGGGTCGCAGTTTTGGTCAGAGTTTCTTTGGGAGGAGTTAGACGGATTAAAGTTGATGGAAATGGGAGATGGGTCCTAGCCGAGTTGGAAAAGGGCTTCACAATATGTGTAGTCTATGGATCTAACAACGATGACCCCGAGATTTATGATTTCTTGGAAATAGAGCTAGCTACTTGGCTAACCCCCATAATCTTTTGTGGGGACCTCAATATTTCAGCAGATTGGGGTCCGAATGTAGCTTACTCATGGCGAAAGCCCAGAGTTTTTAGGGCAGTCTCATCTCTCATCAGGTCACACGGGTTACTAGATGTATGGGGGACAAAGGAGCCTAAAGATCCAGGATACACATATTTTTCAAATCCCTATCAGAGATATATTAAGTTGGATTATTTTTTAGTATCAGACTCAGAAATAAGTAGGGTAGCAATATCCAAATTCCCAAAGATATTATCGGATCACAATCCTTTGGTTTTAACTTATAAATTGGACGGATTAGAAAGGGCACGAACTAGATAGACATTGGAAAGGATATTACTCCTAGATAAAAGATTTGTAGAACATGTTAGGAAATGGGTCGGGGAATTCTTTTCTGCCAACAGATATAGCGCCTCACGAAACTGGGTATGGGAGGCGTTCAAGGCTGCCTTAAGAGGCGAACTAATAAGCTGTGCGGCAAGATTGAGAAGGGAAGATAGGAGCGAGATAGAAAGATTAATGAGGGAACTTTCAATGGCTGAGGTACAACATACTACTGATATAGTACAAGGCAGAGACAGCTTGGAGAGTCAAAGGAAATTAGTAGCAACCAAAGCCGATATACAGAAGGTCGTCACACTTAAGGCAACAAGCGAATTCCAAACTACAAGGGTCCAACGTTATGAAACCGGCGAGCAAGCTGGTAGGATACTGGCACTACAAATCAAGCAGGAAAGAGTTAAAAATAATATTATTAAGATAGAAGACAGTGGGAAAGAGTATACGGAAGCTAAAGACATCCTCCAGGTATTTAAGAATTTTTACCAAGGCCTCTATACGGAGGAAAATGTAAGAGGCCGACGAGGCCATGAGTATATAGATAATGGCCCTCGACTTGATAATATAGTCAGGGAGGAATTGGAGGTTGACATCAGCGAGAGTGAGATAGCAATAGCCTTGCAGGAGTTACCCACGGGCAAGGCTGCGGGCCCTGATGGGATCCCGCTGGAGGTATATAAATGCTTTGCGTCTGTGATCACTCCGCTTCTGATGGATCTATTCAATGGTATAGTCTATACAGGGTTGGTCTCAGATTCATGGAGGGAAACTAACATAGTGGTGTTCCATAAGAAAGGGAAACCCAAGGAAAAACCGGGATCTTACCGTCCCATTTCGCTAATCAATGCAGACACTAAACTTTACTCTAAAATATTGGCTAAAAGGTTGGGCAGGGTCATTGGCGGCCTAGTCTCCCCGTGGCAACATGGGTTTGTACCTGGACGGGGCACTACGGATCACATCAGGAGGGCCATAACATTGTTTGACGCCCAGTCCACGGTGGGAGACGGGATGGCCATGATCCTGCTCGACGCAGAGAAGGCCTTCGACAGAGTGGTCTGGGACTTTCTCTGGGGGATTTTAGCAGGAAGGGGATTTGGAGAGAAATTTATAAGAGCACTAAGGGCAATGTATATCAACCCAGTCGCCCGAGTGGTGGTTATGGGCGAGAGATCCGATATGATAACAATAAATCGCGGTACACGTCAAGGCTGTCCTTGTTCTCCAATCCTGTTCGCGTTATATATCGACCCGTTTATTCAAAAGATCCTAGGCTGTCCAGGAATTAGCCCAGTGATATACGAGGGATACGAAACTAAGGTTTTGGCATATGCGGATGACCTGGCTGTGATCACAATGGATCCGCACCAGGCATTTCCTGAGTTGGTACAAATGGCAAAGGATTTTGGTGAATATTCAGGTTATTTATTAAATGAATCCAAAACACAAATAATCTGTACTGAAAACATCATTAAAACAGATGAAAGATTTGTTGACTCAGCGATATACCTGGGGGTCAGAATTAATGCTGCAACAGCGAAAACTGTTGTTGAGAATTTCGGTCCATTGAGCAAATCCATAGAAACAGATCTAAAAAGAATTGATGTCTTACACCTTTCATTGATAGGAAGGGTCAATGTACTAAAAATGACCATGTTCCCCAAAGTTCTTTATTTATTCCGAGCCATACCCCTCTTAATAGATGAAACAGTAATTAAAAGCTTGGAATCCATCTTTATAAAATTTGTTTGGCAATATGGGCGAGTTAGGCGTTCTACTAATCTACTGTCTCTCTCCAGGGATAGGGGTGGTCTGGCATTACCGAATCTGAGGCTATATCATTGGTCATGTTTGCTGCTACACATGTCTATTCTCTTTCGGTCAGAGGCTAAACCTACCCAGGGGAATTTTGGTACTCAGACGCCTTCCTCAATCTTTGAGTTACTAGTTGGGAGAAAAGCAGTAGGTTTACTTATGCGGGAAGTAGATCGTAGATATTATAGAAAGGCTCGCTTTAAGGTATTGGAAGGGGCATGGGGGGTTTGGAGGGCAGTCTCAAAGTTCTGTGGAATCCCTAAGGTAAATCGATATCTTCATCTCCACAATTCTAGGATATTTCCTCAGATGGTAGTCGATAGAAATCTGCAGGTATGGGAAAATCTAGGAATTAGGACGGTTGGCGATTTAATGAGGGGAGAGGAGATCCTGGGTTTTGAGGCACTACAGCACAGCGTTGGCATTTCTCGAAAACACTGGCTACTGTATATAAAATTGACAAGCTGGCTGAAGGCTGTAAGACCTAGGACGTTATTGGCAGACGAATTCCCCATTATGGACCAGCTGGTTAAAGGGAGCGAGAAGATCAAGGCTTTCTATACCCTATTTAGTGGTGTAATACAAGATGATTTGGAAAAAACAGAATCCTCTCTGGCCACAAAATTGGGAAACCCTGATGTAGATCTAGATCATGCCCTTCTTTTACAAAAGAAAATATTTCGCTCCTCTAACCTGAAGGCGCAGCATTACAAAACTTTGTTTAATTTATACCATACGCCTGCAAAACTCTATGCTTGGGGGATAAGGGAAGATGATAGTTGTCCCAGATGCAAGGCAGGCCAGGCAGATCTGCTTCATATGTTTTATGATTGTGAGTCCTTGGTGGGAACACAGAGGGAAATAGAAAAATTCTGGGAGGGGCTGTTAGGCCAAAAAAATTTATTGTCACCCACCCTTATGATATTAGGCACTGATAATAGGTTAAAACTGGGGAAAACGGAGGAGGCCCTGGTGTTTATTTCTGTTGCAGCACTTCGGATATCAATTTCTGCAGGATGGAAAGACACCGTAGCTCCTTCTTTTCAAATGTGGCTCACCAGATTACTTGGTCTACATAATATAGAGATCTTGCTGTATGCTCAGAAAGGGAAAAAAGTAGGGGACTTCGGGGAAAGTATCTGGGCTCCCATTACAAACTGGAGGAAGGCCAGAATAAGAGAATAAGAGAGGAGGAGAGGAGGTAGAAGCGAATGGAAAGAAGGAACTGAATCATTTGTTGGTCCCGAGGGGGCAAAGGATTTATGAAGTCTATGTTGTAACTTGAAGTTTGAATTCTTGTGCTGATTTATGATTTAATATGATGTTATTATGTACTTACTGCAAATAAAAATAAAAAAAAAAAAGACAGTGCTGATTACAGTGTCAGAACCCCATTCAGAGGGACAGGGGGCAAACAGGGGTTACTGAGCCCAAATATGGGGGTTGAAGCCTTTTACTCCCGATGTCCCAAGGCTCTACCTACTATGGATCCTGAGCAACTGGGCAAAGTGCCCCTTCAGCACTTGACTCTTATTGCTAGTGCAGGACGAGCAGTGCAAGGTTTCATGGGGAAGGGAGAAACAGGGGGTGAATAAAGGCTCAGAACTCAAAATATGCACAGCAGCAAGAAATGACTGTCCAGTCAAATACTTGTTTGTAGAGAAAAATAAGTATAATATGACATTCACAAACAATACACACAGTTCCCTGAGGTCAGTGCTCTAGTGTTTCATAGGAGAGACCCTAAATCTCATTTCCCTCAAGCTAGAGGTAGTGGTTATTCCCTACTCACTATAGGTGACATTCAGGTTGAGCTCCACCACTAATCCAAGTAGTCTCAGGAGTCCCTCTTCAACTCTTGTTTGAAGTAGAAGTGTTCCTTCGTCGAATTGCTATTTGGCAGGCAAGTTACCCCAGGGCTATCTGACCCGAAATCAGTTTTACCCGCACTAGCAGGAATTGAGTGACGGGAGTCTCTCAGCAAGCCCCCTTCGAAGGCTCCGAAGCTGCAGTGCCCGTCTCTGGTAAGTCTTACACACATGGCTTAGGAGGGCTCCGGCCAGTTGTCCTCTAGTTCTTTCACATGCGGTGCTCCAGCGCCTGGTGCTCGGAGGTTCTTGATGATTCTCTGATGCAGGGTTATTTCTACGGTTCCTCCAGCAGATGGAGGGAGTACGACAATTCTGGTACTGGTCGTCAGTCACGTTCAGGCCTGCTAGGATCACCACAGCGGACTCTCTCTTCCATTGCTGGTCTCACACAGACCATGTTTCTTGCTTGGTCCCAGTGGCCCCCTCTGGCACACGGGGTCATCATACTTTCTCTGCGCACAAGCTCCGGCCCTACTTGTACAGCTGCAACTTCACGGTAGCCCAACCTGGCATACAGGGTCAACGACTTGATACTGCATATGAGCTATAACAGGGTGAGCACAACAATCTTCACATGAACTGCACCTGGCATATGGGGCCACCGACTTTATACCGCATATGGACTACGGTTTAATCGGCATAGCAGCAATCTTCACATCTGCTCCACCTGGCAAATGGGGTCACTAACTTAACACTGTGCATGGACAATGACATGTTCAGTGCAGCAAAGGTCACACCTCACTTTACGGTGGCCCTCATCTGGCACACGGGGGTCACCGACTTCTACGTGCACATGGGCAATAACCGGATCATTGAAGCAGCCAACTCCTCATACATCGCTGCAAGAATCCACTTGCCAGGATCCCCCCAATAAATTGTGCTCCATCCAACGCTCTCCTCTTCCTCACAGAGCACAAGGGACTCGGCAAGCAGGCAGGAGCTGCTGCTTCAGGCACCAGGGCAGATGGTCTTGGATTCCCTGGGTGATATCCCTCATCCAGCTTGGAGACTAGTAGGCCTTGGCCCTGATCCCTGGTCACAGGCTGAAGTCTTGCAGAGCTTCTCCTCCTCACACAGTCTTGATTGGCTGCTTGACAGTTGACAATATTTGGGGCCTTAAGCTCCCCTTCTTATAGTCCATTTTCAGACACCAAATGTGATTTAGAGTCTGAGTCTTTGAATTTAATGTTGGGGGTCTGCTTCCATTTGAAGTACCTTCTTCTCTGTTCTCTCTTACTACAGAAAACAGTCTGTCACAGCAGGAGCGGCTTCAAAGTAGATAGCCCCACAACACAGGCCATGGGAGTGACCAGAGGTTCACACTATAATGTTAGCCACAATGATATGCGTATCAAAAAGTTATTCTTTCACACACAAAAGGGGAGAGGGTACGGTGCTCACCTACTCCAAACCCGCAATCAAATACTTATACACACCAAAAGGAGTAGGGAGTGAACGGACGTGATGTTATAGTGTGGAAACGTGCTATGTGTTTTAATACTGCCCTCACTCACACCGAAGTGTGACATGCTTCATAATAGGGCTGCTTACAATGCACCCCGGCGCAACCAACACCTGGGGTGGAACAACTGGGTTGGGGAAGACATACACAACATAAAGAGAAGAAAACAATATTTCCAAATAGTGACTGGGAATAATGGAGGTGAAAGTGCAGTTTGGTGAGGGTTAAAACTAACTCGGAGGTATCCCTAAATCTATTTTATTCCTGGATCCTCCGGTCAGGATTTAAAAACATGAAGGATGGTGGTGCTAGGGAGATATAATGTGCCCCTTACACCCCTCCTTACTGCCCGGTGGTTAACATGTTTCGGCCCTGTCAATGTGCCTAATCTATAGGTCACGTCGGCCTTCTTCAGGACACTCCCGATCCCAGTAAGTGTGTTTACACCCAGTCCTCCATTCGAGGTAGTAGGTGTATCAGACCCTAATCCTTACTCCGAGGAATTTCCCACAAGAGATTCCCTGGGTTTTACTGCAAAGATAAAAAGATAAGTAGTCCCAGGATTAGGCAAAGTATTTTCATCGAAGTACTCTATCTATTCAATATTGCATAATGCACACATCTTCCATAGCATGTTCCACATTAGTATTCCAAACATCAAAACCCGGCGCAACACCCTTGCACGCCCAGGGTTACCTTTAGTGGATTAAAATCATATTTCCTTCTCCTGTCTCCGAAGTCTTGCGGAAATATATAGGTCTAGTCACCAAATAGGTTCACACACTCATCAAGCATACCACACTTCTTGTACTCCTCACTCTGAAGGGCCACTCGGGTATAGTGTACTCACCGAGTTTACTCCCAAGTCAAGCTAAAAATGGCGGTGGGCCAGGAGAGACCCCTTGTTGTAACACTCTGGGGGTGGGGGGGGGGGGCGAGGGGGGAGTAATAGAAAAATAGGAGAGAAAACAAACAGTGTACTTATTATTACTGTTTTATAATCCACTATATACACACACAATGGGGCATCATTTTCACCCTGATGTAGTTTAATACAATCTGGCTTCGCTTTTCTTAGTGGATTCAGTAAATCTTTGCATGGGTAGGCCCAGATAGTTCTGGATTTTTTTATCCAAATGAATCCCCACACAAGTAATACACACAGGTGGTTTCTAGCGACAAGACAAACTGCCCTAATCATGGTAGCAGTGATATATCGCCAGTTGGTTGTGCCCCATTATTGTCATATAAGAGAAATGAGTTGATAGCCCGTCTCATTCGCAATAGGCAGATTGAGCATGGGAGAAACGGTGCACCATATATAAAAAGATGTGCCCATTATTCGATTACAGCCGGTGGCCTGTGTATTTGCCTCTCGACCCCCCTCCCCTTCTCCTAACTACTTCAGTGCTTGTCTCCTTCCCCGAGTAGAGGTGCAAGAAGACAGGACGTGGAGCTGTTTTCAAAGAGGCGAGTGATTACGGAATCTCGGAATACTTCCGGGTTCGTAGAGGGCGTGTCGCCGTCAGACGCGCAATCATGTGGGTAGGCAGGAACAAGCACCGGCTCCTTCTCTACACATACGTCTCCCCGTTGTCATGGAGATGAAAAAACCAATTCAAGGAGCGGACTCTTTTGAATGAAACACCAAGCGCCAAAATTCTCAGAGTCTGTTTTCCACCGCATGTGTGTTTATATGGGGGACAGAAGTGCAAAAACAGTCCCGTTGGTAGACAGTGTGTTCAAAAGAACAGTGCAGGGAACTTATGTGTGGAAGAAATGTTCAAAGCTCCAGTCCTTGGAAATTCTGAAAGCCTCTGTTCTTAAGCTGACGTGGAGTTTGCCTATTATCCACTATTTAGATTCCAATCCATGCATAAGCAGTCGCAGGGCGCTGGTCTAATAGTCGCTTCTGTGTACTAAATAGAGTGCAAATTCCTAAGGCTTCTATCTATTCAAAGAATGCCATGGTATTTCTTCATTGAGTCCCGTTATGTGACTTTTGAGCCAGTACACCCATCTTTGCTCTTTCAGGATTAGTGCCTTTGCTTTATCCCCAATCCAGGTTGCCAAAATTGGTTTCTCAATAACAGTCCAGGTCATATCTTCTGGAGTATGGTGCATCTCCAGGTAGTGGGTTGTTAGTTTTGTATTAGATCTCATGCATCTTATCGTGCATCGATGTGCCATGATGCATATTTTCACTTTCCTGGTGGTCATTCCCACATACTGCTTTCTGCATGGGCAGGTGATCAGATAGATCACATTTTCTGTATTACAATTGGTCTGTGATCTTTGTTCCCAGGGATAAGTCAATCCTATGTAGATGGTTTTTGTGTTATTCCTTAGGTGACACACATTACAGGATCTGCAGCAAGAGTGTCCTTGTACTGGCGGTAGGAGACCCTGTCCTCCTGTTCTTCTTTGTGGTGGTCCTCCTGGTCTCGTGTGTACAAGTAGATCCTTCAAGTTGGTGCTCCTTTTGAAAGAAAACAGAGGTTTCTCAATGTTTAATCCCTGGGAGTTAAGTGTACTCAAATGTTTCATAATCACCTGTCTGATTTGATGGAAGGCTGTATAAAAGGTGGTGACACCCACCGGCTTGTTCGTCTCTGGCTTTAATCTTTTTTCCAGAAGGTTGTCCCTGTTGGCATTCATCGCTCTTTTGCGGGCTGTTGCGATGGTATGTTCCGGGTATCCTCGTCGACACAGCTTCTGAGAGAGAAGAGTGGCTTCCTCCTTGAAGGTAGTTCTCTCCGTACAGTTGCGGCGCAACCGGAAAATTGGCCTACAGGTAAGTTCTCCCTCAAGGACTTAGGGTGGAAGCTGTTGAAGGCTAGCAGGGCGTTCTTATCCGTGGGTTTGTGAAAAACCCAGGAATGAAGTATTCCCTCCTTTGGTTCGATGACTAGGTCCAAAAACGGGAGTCCTGTTCTGGTCACAGTAGACGTGAAGTGAAGCAAAGGATTCCTTTGATTAAGCCAGACCAGAAATTGTCCCACTGACTCCTCATCACCCTTCCAAATAACCAACACATCGTCGATGTATCGCCTCCACAGTCTTATGTTTCCTGACCAGATACATCCTGGGTCATAGATCTCTTTCCTCTCAAAGGTTTCCACATACAGACCCGCCAGGCTCGGGGCGAAGGTACTGCCCATCGAGGTCCCGTGGGTCTGCAGATAGAGTGTGCCCTCGTATTCAAATACATTTCTGGTCAGGGCTAGTTCCGCTAGACTCCATACGAAGGCCTGAGGTATCTGGTATCTCCAGTCTTCTTCGAAGAGAATTTCCCTCAGGGGAATGTTAGTATATAATGCCTCGATGTCCAGGCCCAGCAGGAATTCGCTGGTAGGATCAAAAGGCATTTCCTTCAAACAGGTCAGGATGTCCAAGGTGTCCTGTAAGTATGTTTTTTTAAACCATTTTTCCCTTTATTTTAACATATATGAGCAAACATACAGAAAAAAGCAAAAAGACGGTTTACAATAAAATTAACAAGCTATTCCTTGTCGTAACACCAATAAGTTCACGAAAAATAAAGATTTACACAAGGCAGAGACAAACAGCGTCAGACACATACCATGTATACAGGGGCGACTTCATAGCACAAATTGTTAGTCTTATGGAATTCATCATAAGACCAAAACTAACTCTTCTACCTTAATCCCTCAACCCCATCTTTAAGTGGGCTCCATATCTTAAGCCCTTTATTTATTTATTTCATACCTTTTTGTTCATGAAGTGCTCCTTCCAAGTTAAATATATGTAGAAACCGGGCTTTCCATTGCAAAAAAGTTGGAGGAAGAGGATCTAGCCATGCTGAGGCGATGCATAATCTAAGCACAGACATAGCTATGAATAAAAACCCACTGCTAGAGTCATCTTGGGCAGTTACCCCTAATAACATAAGCTGAAGAGACAACTGTACTTCTTTTTTTAAAACGTATTGCAGAAAGCCTGAGACTTCACCTCTTAATGTATCTAAGCTAGTGCATGTAGAAAAAATGTGGGTCATATCCGCCCCATGTCCATTACACCTAAAACAATGGGTCCCATCCGTACCACCCCATTTAGCAATTTTTGCTGGGGTGATGTACAGATCAAAGAGAGTCTTGAAATGTTGAGCCCGTAAACTTGCAGTGCATAATACCATATTCGCCATTTCTATTGATTTGAGAAGGCATGAATCTGCCACATCCACCCTGACCTGCCATTTCAAAGAGTGCTTTTCAAGATCGTCTGTTACACCCTCCAGCAATATGCTATACAGAGATGAAATTGACAGACCAGATGTACCAGTAAGAACTTCCAACAACGGAACCACGGAAAACCCCACTGCTCCTCCAGCTTTTTTGAAAAACTTAAAACATTCTGGCGGTTAATATTAAATCTAGCCCTAACTATGTCAAAAGAAGAAATATGTTCCCCAGTCAAAAGATCGCCTATCCTAAAGACCCCTGCTTTCTCCCACCTTTGTAGATGCCCATCTGCACTGTCACCGGTATCTGATTATTCTCCATCAATGGAGTGTATCTACTAAATCTGCCAAGCCCTATTTTTTTCCTGATCCACGCCCAATTTCGATATGCTCCTATAAGAGTCTTAAAGCGAGTCTTTTTAAAGTAATTAGGTTCATATATTTTTAACAAACAGCCATTGGCCCGTGAACCAATTAAGTGTTCAAATATTGAAGGCACATAATTAGGATCAATATCTCCCTTTTTCATAACACCAAATACAGGCCAATAATATTTTAAAGAAGCTGCTAAATAATATAGTTTAAAATTAGGTAAATCAAGACCGCCCCTTTCCTTAGGAAGAGATAAAAATGTATTCGATCTACGTGTCCGCTTGTAGGACCATATAAATCTGGCAACTTCCTTTTCAATCTGCATAAACCATGCATTATGTATTTCTAGGGGAATTGTGCGAAAATTATACAGCAGTTTAGGCAGAATCATCATCTTAATCAGGTTGCATCTGCCGATTATAGATAGCTTTAAGTTGTCCCAGAGACACATATCGTTCTTAATTATGGGGGTAAGTTTTATATCTATGATATCTTCAACCTTAGCTCTTACTCGTATGCCTAAATATATAGCCTCTTCCACAATCCTACTATCTGCAGCAGAGGTATACCTATTCGCTAAAATCTGGATTTTTGCCCTATTCAGTCGATAACCAGAAAATGAGCCAAAATGCTCCACCAATGTCTCAACTTCAGCCATTGCCCTGTCCGGCTCAGAGGTGATAATAGCCACATCATCGGCATAAGCCAATAATTTTGTGTCACGACCGTATAAACTCAAGGGGAAATATTTACAGAGGCCTCAAGACGTCAGAGAAAGGGGTCTATATATATTGCGAACAGCAGGGGGGAAGATGGAGACCCCTGTCTAGTACCCCTGGCTATCGTAAAAGGCTCTGAATCTCCTCCCATAATTTGTAGACAAGCTTTGGGTTTATTATACAAAGCCTGAATAGCCTTAATGAACCCTGAGCCGAGACTATTAGCTTCCAGACACCTCCATAGATAACTCCATGACACACGGACGAACGCTTTTTCGGCATCTAAAAAAGCTGCAGCTAAAGGTTTCCTTAGGACATCCGCCGCATCAAATAGCGAGATAAGCCGCCTAATATGGTCATCCGTCCCCCTGCCCTGAATAAAACCATGCTGCCATACTGAGACTAACTGCTGCATAACCTTATTCAATCATGATGCAAATATCTTTGAATATAGTTTTGCATCACTGTTTAGCAGTGTTATTGGTCTATAAGAACCCGTATTCCTAGAATCCTTCCCTTTCTTTAAAAAAATAATAATATTTGGGGTCTCCCATGATGCCGGAGATCTGGCCCCCTTTCTAACTTCTTTAAACAGACCCAAAATCTCCTGGCCGACCTCCGTAACAAAAATGTTATAAAATTCTAGTGGTATAGAATCCGTACCAGTGGCCTTGCCAGATGGAAGAGCTTGCAAAGCCCCGTAAAGCTCCTCCTGAGAAATTTCAGTGCCCCAAAAAAAAAAGCCTCCTCTTGTGATAACCTCGCTTTAGGTGGAAAGTTATGCTCATAAGTTATATCGTCTTCTGCACGTGGGGCTACCGCAGTATACAATACCTCGTAGTATTCTTTAAAGGCTTCTCTAATCTCAGTGGCATCGGACACTATATCCCCCTGCAGATTCCTAATTTGCTTTATGTGCCGTGTTGCTGTCTGTTGCCTAGACCTGACTGCCAATAGTCGCCCTACTGTCTCAGTATATTCATAGCATTGTTGTTTTTTAGTGAGGTACTTGCCGGCCATTTTACCTATGTAAAAATCATTTAAAGCAGCTTTAGTCACCATAATTGAATCTGAAATTATAGAAAGATCCCCGCCATTATTTGCCTCATAAATTAATTCAGTCTCCAAAAGAGCTAATTTCTGATAGTAGCATTTAATTTGTTCAGTGCTTTTCCTTTGCTTATTCAAACTATATCTCAAAGTCTCCCCTCTCACTGACGCTTAAAGGTATCCCATACCATTCCTGAGGGTGCACTATCTTTATTAAACCTAAAGAATTCGCAGAGCCAGCCTCTCATATAATTTACATAATCCTGATCAGAAAGAAGTGCTCTCTCGAAAGTCCATTTATTCTGTGTCCTGATTAAACCTACCAATGGAAATTCATACACTACCGGATTGTGGTCCGACATTACCCTAGGGAATACCTCTATCCAAGCATCCTTCAAAAGGGATGGTGAGACCAAAAAATAATCCAACCTGGCGAATTTCCGATGGGGGGCCGAGTGATAGGTAAATCCAGGCTCTGTGCCCCTCAGGCAAGGCCATGCGTCGGTCAGGCCTACATCTCTAAGTAGATTTTTCATCGCCCTGCACACTTGAGGTTTACGGTTTGTGCCTGCTACCCCAACTTGATCTACCGTACCCCTAGATCCATTTAAAACGGGAGCGTATACTGAGCACAGAGTGAATATCCTGGCCCCTCCCTTAGTTTCCATAATTATCCACCTACCGTGCTAATCCACACTCTCTCATATGTGATATTTTTGCTTTTAAACAAAACTGCCACTCCCTTAGTCCTGACATCCTGAGTCGTGTGTGCAATTAGCTTAAACCCTAGCGTGTCAAGCACTTTAAAATCTTTACAAGCTATATGAGTCTCTTGTAGACAAACCAAATTTGCTCGTAGAACTTTAAGATCTTCTTGTATCCTTCTTCTTTTAGACCCATCATGGAGGCCACAAATATTTATAGTTGCAATGCGAATATTAGCCATTATTCATTAAATCACTTCTCTTCGCAGAAACTCAAACAAATTAGGCATAAGACTCCGAGCATCACAACATGAAATGCCTAGATTAATAGGAAAGCATTGGGTACTTATTTTAGCGATTTCAGCATTTTTTCCCATCTTCAAACACACACAAAGAATCAAAAGAGAAAAAAAAACATAGCATTCTTTAACTGTAGTTTGCTCTCAACTTTGACACCAAAAACACTGTCGCCCCCACCCCTCTTGCCCCTTCCCCCCCAACCCCCACCCTCACCTCCACCCTGCAAAAGCTACCAGACCTCCCAGGTCTGAGTGACAGAGAAAGCACAGAGCGCCACGGCGCCACCACCCCCTCACACGGAAAAAAAAACAGAAGAGAAAAAGAAAGGAGGCACATAACATGCAGCCAGCCCTATTAATAAAATTCTTATTTTTTTTTCTCCCCATGAATTTGATCAAGGTACTCTCTAGCCTGAATTTGTGATGTAAAAAAATCTAACAGCCCCTTTAACAATCATTTTGAGCCTTGCTGGAGCCAATAAAAACGCCTCAAACCCTGCATCCTGAAAGGGTTTGATTAATTGCCGCAAGCGCCATCTACGCTCTACAGTTATATGGCAAAAATCAGGGCGCACAAAAAAAGAAACATCCTTAAACTGTCTACTAGCCTCAGGGCGAGCTTTTTCAAAGATAGACTGCCTAAGAGCAAAATTGCCCAAAAAACCCAGAATTGCCCTTGGGCTGACTTGTATCCCTGTTTGACGCTTTCTGGCGAACAAACGGGAATTTGTGGACCCTGTGAATTTCTCGCTCCCGCTCCCAGTCCCACCCAATAGGCTCAGGGAAGGACTCCTTAAAAAGACCAAGCATAAAGCCCCGAATGTCATCTCCTTCTATGCCTTCCTCAATTCCAAGGACTCGGAGACTATTTCTTCGTTGGCGATTTTCTATGACCTCCAATTTCCACATTACGTCAGATAGTTGGGCTTCATGAGTCTTTGTTCGCTCCCTCACCACATCCAAATCCTTCTCCACTGCCACAGTTCTTACTTCCATAGCATCCAATCTTTCACAGATTTCCCCGTAGGTGCGACCTACTTTCCAAATAGCTCCTTCCAGTTTTTGTGTGCCCTGTCTTGTCTTTTTCCCATTGGCTCTAGTTTCTGCACGATGTTTCTTAATAGTCTCCAAGATAAGACTCGCCAGTGATTTTTCATTTGTGGCAGAATCACCAAGATGTTCTGGCAAGGACGGATCCATAAAAACTGAAGCTGATTCCAAAGGGCAATGATTCCGGTATCTGAGTAATCCCACTTCAGGCCAGAAGCCCCACTATTTTTCTTCCTCCGTGTCTCTTTAAGCCCCTTGGAGCCTTTTAAGGTCCTCCGAGATTTTTTGTGTTGCTTTCGTGCCGTTTTGGGGCTTCCAATGTACTAGACCCTGAAGTAGTATCGATGTGGTCGGATTTGCTATATTCAAGATCGGAGTCCGAAGTCCCTGAGTAAGAGTCTTCTGTCAGAGAATAGAATTTATCTGGTCCGTCCGAGATAGCCTCTGGCATAATCTCTGTAGATGCGAACATCTACATCCCTATCTCTGCCCTGATCTGGAGCTGAGCATGGAGCCTCAAGTGGAAGGATAGTAGATTCATTAGTTTGGGGCTGGGCAGCCGGTTTAGCCGCCTGTAATGGTAATTGCGCTACAGCCCTGGCCTGGCAGGATGTAACCATATTAACTTCATTAACCGCATGCACTCCTTGTATATCCTGCAGAACCTGGGCCTCCTTGCTAGCTTGAGGAATGCACTCTAAACCAGCATTAGCGACAATATCCTCATCCCTGTCCATTTCCTTAGATAATAAGTTAGCCACCTCAACCTCCACATTCGCGGGTCCATCTCTGGTTTTAAAAAATGCAGTTATAGCCAGCTGAGGTGGTGTAGACGTGGTAACTGAATTATTTTCTTCTTGAGCTGCCCCTGTTTTTTCCAAAACTTTTGAGATGCTACCCTTTTTACCAGCTGCTTGTTTTTTTCCCTGCAGAAACCTCCGTTTAGCTGTCCCTGTATCCTGTGGTTTTTTCAGGGTGCGGCTCTCTTGGGGTTTCCGGAGCACTAATCGCCAGGAAGGACACCAGTGCAGCGCAGCGCCCAAATACGCTCCCACCGAAATCATTAGGGTTCATCTGTGTTCAAGCAGGTAAGTTCAGCCACCGGAGACTTTCCAAACCTCCCCAAATACACTCCGAGTGGGAATTGGGTTAAGAGGCTCCGCCGCGGAGCTCTACACCATCACCATCTTGCTTTCTCCAGTTAGAGTGTCCTGTAAGTATGATGGTAATCTCTGTACCATTGGTTTCAGATAAAAGTCACAAAATTGTGATAAAGGTTCCAGGATCAAACCGATCCGTGACACGATTGGGCTTCCAGGAGGGGGGCGGGTCTCTTTGTTAAAGAATCTTTGGTAGTGTATAGAAATACGGCGTTTTGGGATGATTGTTGATGAGATATTCCACCTTGTGTCTTGAGATCCAGTCATTGGATATTCCCTCCTCAACTAGAGTGGCGATGTCCTTCGCTAAATCTCGAGTTGGGTCCCTTCTCAGCACTTCGTAATTCCTCCTATCCGATAGGAGGCGTAAACATTCCTCATTTTATGTAGTTTTGTCCAATATAACAATGGCTGCCCCTTTGTCCACCGGTTTCAGGATAATGGAGGTGTCCTCCTTCAATTCACGGGGAGCCGCTTTTTCTATATTACTTAGGTTGAAGAATGTTCGCCCTTTCCGTCTTTCCAAGTTCTCCAGGTCATAAATCACTGCCTGTTCAAATGTGCCCACCTCCTGTGGCAACATCGAGATATGAGGGGTGAATGGGGTCTCCTTCCCTGGTATTGGTTGTTTCCGTATCTTTGCAGTAAAACCCTAGGAATCTCTCGTGGGAAATTCCTCAGAGTTAGGATTAGGGTCTGATACACCTACTACCTCGAATGGAGGACTGGGTGTAAACACACGTACTGGGACTATGAGTGTCCTGAAGAAGGCCGACGTGACGAAAACAAGTTCCTTACCTGTAACTTTGGTTCTCCAGTATTGGAACTTTCATAGATTCCCATAGCTTGTATCAGAATAGCTAGCAGTTAGGAAAAAAGGAGGCACATTTTGTGTAATAATACATTGTATCACCTTGCATGTATATCAGCATGAGAAATAAAAGTTACCAAACATCAGTCAGTAAACATCATCAGATACAAAATGTGCGAACCAATAACAGGAAGGAGGGTTAGAAGGGAAAGCTCACCGCTCACTGAAAGATTCCTTAGAACAGCATGTCCCACTGCAGCATCGCTCCGCGTGGAAGATTCGAAGCAGTAATGTGTCGTGAAGCTATGGGCACTGCTCCAAGTAGCTGCTCTGCAAATGTCTTTGATCGGTACTCCAGCGAACAGAGCAGCTGAAGATGAAACTATTCTTGTCGAGTGCGCCCGGACCCACCCTTCTAGGGGCTTACCAGCCGCTTGGTGACAGTAGTGGATCGCGCTGGCAATCCATCGTGCAACCCCTTGTTTTGAAAGGGGAAAACCTTTGCGAGGTGCACTGAAGGTGACAAAGAGCTGAGTAGATCTCCTGAAGTCCTTGGTGCGTTGGATATAAAATTTTAAACACCTTTGAACATCCAGAGAAAGAAGAGACCTCTCCACTGGAGTTGTCGGTCTAGGGAAAAAAGACTTCAAAATGACTGGTTCATTCAAATGAAAATCCGAAGGAACCTTTGGGATGAATTTTGGATTTGTCCTCAGGATAAGAGTGTCTTTTTTTAACTGCAAGAACGGATCCTTAATAGTGAGAGCCTGAAGTTCACCAACCCTCCTGGCTGATGTTATAGCGAGAGAGAAATTTAAGATCCGCCCTATGAATTGGCTCAAACGGAGACCTCATGAGTTGAGCAAGGACCAAGTTGAGCTGCCACATGGGTGGAGGAGGTCTAACTGGAGGGAAAACCCTAAAAAGTCCTTTTAAAAATTGTTTCACGATTCTCGCAGACCAAAGAGAAGGGCCTGAAGATGTTCGTCTGAACCTAGAGATCGCCGCCAGGTGCACCGTGATAGAAGAATGGGCGAGACCTGACTTGGCCAGAGACAAAATGTATGGCAAATCTGATGAGGAGCAGAAGAAAAAGTGTGAATGTTCTGTTGGCGGAACCATAAGCAGAAAAGTTTCCATTTTGAACGATAGGTCTTATTCGTACTTGGTGCGCGGGCCTGAGCTAGCACCTCTCTACATTCTTGAGGGATATTCAAGCCCTGAAATTCTCTGTGCTCAGGAGCCACGCAGTCAACTGCAGAGAGGATGTACCACTTGGCCCTGGGACATCGACAACAGAGAAGGAATTGGACACAGGTGAATTGGATGATCCTGGGAGAGCAGGAGAAGCTCTGTAAACCAAAACTGGTGGGGTCACGCCGGTGCCACTAGAATCCTTCTGCAGGGTTCTGCTTTGAGCTTCCTAGTAGTCGTGGGATTAGCGGAATTGGAGGATAGGCGCAAACAAAGACACCTGACCAGGCCATCAGAAGCGCATTCCCCAATGATCCCTGATGGTGTTTCCTGCTTGCGTATAACTGGCATTTCCTGTTCTCTGGAGTGGCAAACAGGTCTATGGAGGGTCTGCCCCAAAGATTGAAAACTCTCCAGAGAGAGCTGATCCAACTCCCACTCGTGGCTCACAGATTTGAGACGACTTAACATATCCGCTGTCTTGTTGAGGGCACACGGAAGATGTTCCGCCGAAAGTGAAATTCGGTGACAGATAATCCACTCACAAATCTCTTGTGCTTCCTTGGACAGCAGAGGAGACCTTGTTCCACCCTGCTTATTCACGTAATGCATGCCCTTCGTGTTGTCTGTACGGACCAGGACGGTGGATTTCCGAATCCTTGGAAGGAAAGCCCTTAAAGCTAGACGAATCGCTTTGAGCTCCAGTAGGTTGATGTGGAGAAGACGTTGTTCGGGCTGCCAGCGGCCGCTCACTTGAAGGTCTTGAAAGACCGCTCCCCAGCCTTCCAGAGAGGCGTCCGTTGTAAGTATCAACGGAGCTGGAGTGACTGTGAAGGTGAGACCCTTTGAGATATTTTCTTTGACCTTCCTCCATCTAGCTGCCTCTTTCATAAGAGGAGTGATGATTACTTTGTCGTCGAAAGAGTCTTCTGCTTAGCGCCACTGTAAGTCCAATTGCTATTGGAGCGGGCGCATACGAAGTTTGCAATGCGGAATTAAGGGAATGCAAGATGAGATTGATCCTAGAAGAGATTTACATAGGCGAACAGACAGAGACCGTCTTGTTTGCAAATGACGGGTGGAGGTGATCAGTCTTTGCTGTCTTTCTTCTGATGGAAAAGCTTTGCAACAAGCCGTGTCCAGAATAGCCCCCAGGAACTTGGCCGACCTGGAAGGACAGAGGACTGACTTGTCCTCGTTGAGTTGAAGTCCCAGATGACTGAAAAGTTGAGTGCAGCTTTCGACTGCTTTTGAAGCCGCCTGAGAAGAAGGTGCTTTTACCAACCAGTGGTCTAGATAAGGAAAAACCTCTAGCGATTGTTTTCTGAGAAACGCTGTGACTGGGGCCAAGACCTTTGTGAATATCCACGGAGCGTATCTGAATTCGAAATGCAGGACCTTGAATTGAAAGTGGCTCTTGGCTACTGTAAAGCGTAAAAACCTCCTGTGGGCCGGGTGGATGGGAACATGGAAGTATGCGTCCTCGAGATCCAGAGTGGCCATGTAATCCCCTGGATTGAGAAGCCGCAAATTGTCCTGTAGGGATACCATCCGAAACAAGAGTTTTATGAGATAGCTGTTGAGCTCCCTCAGGTCTAAAATTGGGCACCATTTTTCTAGGGTCTTGCGAACGAGGAAGAACAGGGAATATAATCCTTTGCCTCGTTGAGACAGAGGTACTGGCTCTATCGCTCCTTTGAGAAGTAGTTGGTGAGTTTCTAGACGTAGAAGGTGTAGATGTTTGGATTCGGTGGCACGAGGGGCTCTGGAGGGTGGACGGTGTTGAAACTCCAGTGTGTGGCCAAATCGGATGATAATGAGGACCCACCGATCTGATGTGATGAGCTGCCAGTTGTAGAGGCACTGTGATAACCTGCCCCCACTGGTGTTACATGGGGTGAAGGAACAGTAGACAGAGCCGGGAAGCCGCTAATGGCGCTTAGAGGAATCTCTCCCCTGGCGCCCTTGTCGTCCTCTAGAGGGTTGGCGAGTCAAAGACGACGATTGGCCCGCTCTTTGAGAATACTGGGGCCTGTAAGACTAAGATTGTTGCTGCTGGTTGCCATCTCTGTATGAAGAAAAATCTCTTCCTCTCGCACCACGGAAAGGTACTTTGTGGTATTGTAAAGTCCCAAGGGACTTCGCTGTTTCTGTGTCCTTTTTTATGTCCTGCAGCGCATCATCCACATGCTTTCCAAAAAGCATCTCACCATCGAACGGCAGATCTGCGATTTTATTTTGGACTTCCGGGCGAAACTAGGTAGCCCGAAGCCAGCCTTGCCATCTAAGGACTGCCTTACCTGCCAAAGAGCGGAAAGCAGTGGTAGCAAAGTCCATTGGGCAATCAATTTCCGAAGAAGAACGCTCTCCTTCCTCCAGGATTTTCTTTGCCTCAGCCTTCGAGCCCTCTGGTAGCTGGTCCAAATACGGAGATAAGTCGCACCAATTCTGGCGATCATATCGTCCCAGAATCGCCAAGGCATTAGCAACCCTGACCAGGAGGCTGGACATAGAAGAGAACCTCTTACCCACATCATCAAGATGCCTACCCTCCTTATCCGGTGGTGTGGTAAGGGGCGCCGACGGATTCTTTGACTTCCTTTGGGCCGCTTGAGAGATTACAGAGTCCGGTTTCGGTTGGCTAACCAGACAAGCAGGGCTATCCTCCGGAGCTTTGTGCTTTTTCTCCACGCGAGGAAGAACAGGTATGACGGTAGCTGGAGATTTCATTACCTTTATCCCCTCATCCCAGACATGGTCCACAATTGGGATAGAATGGACAGACTTTTTATAAGGCTCTTTAAAATCATAAAGAAAACATTCTGACTGTACTAATGGTATGGGAAGATCGAAACGTTTGGATGCTCTTTCCATTAAATTGGGGAAACCCCCTATATCTGCTGGAGGAGAATCCGCAGGATCCGGAGATGGAGAAGCGGGATCCGGAATTATATAGTCATCCCATTCCCTATCCGGATCTGGAACTGAGATTGTGCCCTGGTAATCTTCCGATGAGTCATCATGAACTGTGACTACATTTTGTTGAGGTTCCATTGGATCCGGAACCGGAGCTTGTGGAAGCGGAGGAGCAACAGGAGCAGAAGATTGAGGTGGAGGTGGAGACACTTGCACGGACTGTTGGCCGGAGGATTGAGATGGAAATCTTTTCCTATAATTCAGCAACATGAATTGTAGTCAGCAATCAGTGAAGACGGCATAGCCACCATGCCCTGCTGCGACTGTTCCTGCCTAGTTTGCGGCAGATATTGTCTTTGGTCTATATAATAGTCCTCAGAGTCTGAGTCCTGATATTTGACACGTAATTGGGATGGGCTATATGCATCCCCGTAAGGACCCTTATCTTCATATGAAAACTCCTCCTCCAAAAGGAGTGCCGGAGGTAGTGGTGTCACTCTACGATGAGAAGTCATCTCCGACACCATCCTCGTCGTCGTACTCGTCGATGTTGAGGTAGTCATCATCGTCGACGACATGGAAACTGGTACCTCAGGTTGCAGCGTCGACGACGCGTCGTAGTCGACGAAGGCACTGGAGACGACGAAGCTCTCGTCGACGGAGCTAAAATCGACGTTGGATGATTCTTTGACGCCGTTGTCGACGTACCTGATGCTGTCGTCGTCGACGGGCGGATTTTCTTGTCGGCTTTCCCCTCAGGCAGGACAGAAGCTGTTTTTTTAAAGAGTTTTGGCTTCTCAGAAGGTGGAGGTGAAACAGAACGCTCATGGCTCACCTTCTTAATAGAATGTGCCTCAGAAACCAGTCCTTCCCTCTCCTTTACACCTCGGTGAGGAGATTTGATGGGACTGCACCTGTCAGACCTATCAGAGGTCTTTTGTAAGGCTTTGGCAGGGGGGTCAGAAGAAGTTGAAGGTGAAGACCTACCCCTTTTTTGAGATCTCCTTGAAGATGTCGCAGAGGAGGCATCATCACTGTCACTAGATACCAGGTCTTTCCGTGACTTTAACTTTTGCAACCAGGTGAGCAAACGTCCCTCACGGTCTCTCAAGGTCTTTGAAGAGAAGGTCCGACAGATCTTGCAGTCGGTGGCCTTGTGGTCAGGGTACAAACAATAAATACAGTCCTTATGTTTGTCCTCCACATAAAGCCTCTTTTTTGAACAAGTAGCACAGGCTTTGAATAAAGCCTTCTTCTCCTTGTCAGACATCCTGAAGAACGCTGAAGAGAAACAGTTGAAACACAGTTGAAAAATACAGAAGTTGAAGGGAAATCTGAGCAGAGCTCAGTGGAGACTCCCTTGCACAACGTGCGGTAGAAAATCTGAGGCTCTGAGGTTCTCTCAGGAGGGTTCTATGGGGTGAGGCTAATCTGATTGGTTGTTGTATTATTTTGGTCTCTTTTACAAAAAGAGGTGGATATGCTACAAAATGAGATGAGGCCTAAGCTTTTTTTCTCTTTTGTACCTACTGCTATGGTATTTTTTATATACAGAGGGTGACATTCCGACGACAGGAAATGATACAAGCTATGGGAATCTATGAAAGTTCCAATAGTGGAGTAACTATAGATTAGGCACATTGACCGGGCCGAAACATGTTGACCACCGAGCAGTAAGGAGGGGTGTAAGGGGCACATTACATCTCCCTAGCACCACCATCCTTCACGTTTTTAAATTCTGACTGGAGGATCCAGGAATAAAATAGATTTAGGGATACCTCCGAGGTAGTTTTAACACTCACCACACTGCACTTTCACCTCCATTTGGAAATATTGTTTTCTTCTCTTTATGTTGTGTATGTCTTCCCCTCCCCTATTGCTCCACCCCAGGTGTTGGTTGTGCCGGGGTGTATTGTGAACAGCCCTATGATGAAGCATGTCACACTTCGGTGTGAGTGAGGGCAGTATTAAAGCACATAGCACGTTTCCACACAATAACACCACAGTCGTTCACTCCCTACTCCTTTTGGTGGGTATAAGAATCAAAAAGTTATCCCATGCCCTCAGCCCTACTCTCTATAATTCTCTGCTTAGCTCCATCTCCTTCCTAAGATGTGCCCACTCCCCTTCCCAGTGACCTCTATCTGAAATTAAAGAGCACCAACTGAAGTGTATAGGAGAGCCTGGCTCTCCCTTGTTCCAGTGTGTCCCACCCAGCTTACAGGAATACAGCAATACAGAAATCTGTCTGGGGAACAGAGGATTCCTCTTTCCTCCTCTCCAAACATTTCTCTATTCAGCCCTGGGTCTCCCAAAATGGAGTCCAGAGTCTTCCATGTACACATACATGTACACTGCATGCTGATGTATATAGTATGCATGCACTGCACAGCACTACATCCTTCATGTATTGTATCATTCACAAACATATATACACATAGAGAATGCACATAGCATGCACGCACTGCCCAGTACTGCATTATCATTGTATTGTACCATTCACAGGTACACATACACCCAGCGCATGCATATATATGGCATACACGCACTACACAGCACTACACCCCAAACCGTAGGCCATGGGTGAGTAAAGCACACAGCAACGGAACTTTAAATGAGTGAGCCTGTGGACTTCACTCCAGTGACACAGGTAAAAAGGCCCATTTCACTACTACTGGTCACTACACAGTATGCTGCCTCCACCATTCTTCTGCTGCTTAACTCTTGGTAAAGGCAGTAGCCTTTCATCACTATGAGGGTAGAGCTTTAGACTCCCCTCCTGGTATGAAAAGCTCGCAATCTGTGGGACAAGCCTATGTCATGGAGCACACCCATGGTCTGTTCGCCAATGACAACAAAAATAAGCATTAACGATCCAAACATAAGTACAAGTGGGGAACGCAGGGGATACACAAGCATTACCATGTGAGGGTTTTTTCCATCCCAACAGACTGTTTACTAAATTTGAGGGATACCTTATCTGAGGGATTTGAAGGTACACTCTCAGTTTACTCTTAGAAGAAATATATATTTTTTTATGCGCTTTTAAGAGAGCTCCGATGGATGACTTTCAGCCTGTGATGGCTCCTTTTTTATACCTACTTGGGAGGCCTTGTTCCTTCGAAGTTTGGGTAAACGACCTGATCTGTCCCTGTTAAAAGGTTTACTGGTAGATTCTGAGTTACCCTTACTGTCATCTCCAGAAACGCAGGTTTCCTTGGCTTTTAGTTCTTGAAGCCAAATCAATAATCTACCTTCTCTGTCTTTTAAGGTTTCTGATGCAAAGGTGCAACAGATTTTGCAGTCATTTGCCTTGTGAGAAGGGTGTAGGCAGGAGATGCAGTCTTTGTGAGAGTCTTTAGAATGGAGCCTTATCTTCCCAAAGGTGCGACAAGGCCTGAAGAGCCATTTTTTTAGATGTTTCCGGCATGGAGTTCAGAATATTGAGAAAAGTTGAAAAACAGAACTTCTTCTGAAGCAGACTAAGCAAACCTCAGGGAGATTCCCATCACATGATGTGTCGTAGAACATCTGAGGTACTTTAGGGTATAAAGGGAATGTGTGTCCTAATGTAACATAACTGGTGCTATGTAAAGCGCTCTGATACCGGATTGGATTCAGGTCAAGTTTGCGCTACATAAAACTCTGGAAAAAAAAAAAGGGAGTGGTTATCAGGGTACTGCTGCCTAATTGGCTGAAGTTTAGTTCATTTTAAATCATGTGAATAGCATACTAAATAGGATGTTTTTAGCCCACAAAGGGTATGTAGAACAATGTATTGTTTTCTATTTGTACCATCGGACTTCCACCGCGTCAACTGAGAATGATTCAAGCATGTGACCCCACGAAAGATCCAATACTGGAGAAACTGGTTTCTGTGAGGAATCTCTGGTTCACGGTGGTAGTTTGATATATGTGCAAAAACTAGCATGAGAAGCATAGGGCAGGAAGGCATATATAGAGCTTGAGGGGGGTGAAGGGACATGAGAGGCTTAAAAGCCTGGAAGATTCTGAGCCACAGAAAGCCGAACGTGTAAGAGAAGCACAGGAATGCACCAGCGGCAAGTAAGGTATAAGTAATACGAGTGCAAAGGCATGGATGGTACGCATAGAAGACACTACATAAATATGTGCAACATACTTGGGACACATAAGCTGCTACGGTCTGCAACAACAGAACCTCAGGGTACACCCAATGTATACCCTCCACCGACAGTTGAGGACAAGCAGGGAAACATTCTAGACCTTTGTGTGTTGTGAACCTGTATGATGCCTAACTAGCATCATTCCTGGCTCCGGGTAAATCACACCTCCCAATTTACATTCACAGAACACATAGGTTTTTGTTCTTCATCCAAGGCTTTGTGGTAGAATGTTGTTAACAGTAATCCCGTCCTGATTCCAGAGCCATTTGAATGGTCACTCTAGCCCTAACCATTGAGCTACTGACTATAGGTGCGAGTCTTATGGGCACCCAAGTCAACCAAACAATCTTGATTGCAAGTAGCCCCTTCCGAGATTCAATCCCTTGAAACATGGTACCCCTAAGATGTCTTTGTGAGTGCGAAGTGTCCCTTCAGTAACTGATGCCCAGTTGTTTGGTCTCAATACTTGACCTGCCAATGCCAAACACAGGCATCCGCCCACCACTAGACCCACAATAGTCTTGGTAAGTGGACAGCAAGACCCTGTCAGACCTGGCCGTTGGCCCTCTAAATAATCTCTATTCAATTCTGGTCCGCAGGTTTTTTGGTCGTACTGTTTTTTGGATGATTTTACACATACACTCGAACCCACTTAGTGTCGAAGCTTGCACCAGAGATACCAGTGAGCTATGATAGAGGGGTAACTCATCAAGGGAAATTTAAAATAATACACTTTAATATTTACACTGTTCACAGGGCACATACTATTTGAAATTGCATTATAAAAGCTGTAAATGTGTTTGGGATCAGATCGTGCCCCAAATAGTTCTGAGGCATTTTGGTTACTGTGTACATCTTTATCTTACTTGTCAATCCAACTAGAGTTGAATAGTGCCTGAGGAACACAAAATAATGCACAAAAGAAGCCCTGAGTGGTACTATGAATGTCATGTGCAGTAAGAAGTTGCTGAAGGGCTTCGGGGTAGGAAAGGCACTTTGCTCTGGGCATGGAGGCATGCAACAAGAAAGCGGGAGACCAAGAAGGGTGGCACAGACTGGGAGGCAAAGGCAGCACAGGCAGGGAAGACACAGGTGGGTAACATGATAGTGAACAGAGACAATTAGAGAGGAAGATGCAGTAACTACAGGGCAGCACTGTGGAGTAGGTTGGGTGGAATGGTGGTCTAGGTGGCGGTGGCACAAGCAGGAGCACTGTGGGGAACAACCAGCTGTGGCATTGTGGAACACGGTAGAGATGGTCGGGAGAGGTAGATGGGGGATGCCAAGGTGCTCAGCTCTGGTGTCTCATCTGTAGCGCTGCATTCCCCTAGTATGCTTTTCAATATTAAGTATGCAGGGAGCCAACTCTACGATGATCAATACATCGGGATGTAAATTTAAGGGCTTTTCACCAACTTTTTAAACATGGTTTTGGAAATGTGTTTTACAATCGAGCCTTAACTATTTTGGAGGTGTTCATGGCGGAATCTCTTTATGTCCTTCCCTTAATGCTCACCTCAGTATCACACAAAGGCCACCTCTCCTGCTTCTACAGCCCCTTTAGATGAGGAAGGACTCATTATTCATCAAAATCCCACCATGCATCATCATGAAATGAGGGGTACTGCATTGCTCACCTGGTAAATGTCCGGCACCATGTCGGTGACAGAGTTCCACTGGGCACTAAGCTGGACTGCTAGGGGCTGGCCCTCTTCAGAAACAACTCGCACTCTAGGTGTATTAACTAGGAATGAAACTACGCAGAGACGTGTCTGCTCCACAGGATTGAAGACCACCACATACCTGAAACAGAAAAATAGCAGTACAAAATGAAAACCATCGGTTCTGAACTGGCATCCACATGGGCATGCCTATTCGCACTGTAAACCAGGTACAAACGCTACCTTTATTATTTTATCTCAGACCAAGGAAATAAGAAATACTTCTCTGGGAAATTTACAACTTATAAATATTATAACTCCATCAACATAACATTTGCATAATCAAATTAATATGCTTTGGGACAAAAGACAAATAGACTAAAGTTACCTTTAGAGTGTCTCAGTTACGCCCAAGTTCATAGGCTAAATCTTATTATCGACCTTTGTGTACCATGACACTATTAGCAGGACTGGAGGCTGCCTCAATGCTCTTAATCCTTTTCTACAACTGGTACTATGCACATATATGCGTATACTCGGTAATTTGCTATAAAAAAACCTAAGCTTATTAGTGTGCTTATGCTTGTTGATGACTGACAGATCACGGAGGGTTCTGGTAACAGAGAGCCTATAGAAAAAGTCACACTAAAAGTAAATTGCTAAACCGTGAAGTCTTACACTGCAATAGCATAGTAGAAAAGGAGGAGGGTTAAAAGCATCATTGAGCAGCCAACAACGTAATCAAATAGGTTTTTAGAACCTCTTCGTTTATTTATGGATTTGTATTTATTTATTTATGGATTTGTATTGCGCTAGAATCGACTCTTCGAGAGTATCTCTGCGCATGGACGGAAAGGATCTTTACCGCTACAGGAAGCGCAAGGTACAGTTCAGCTCAACTTAGTCATATACCTCCAAAATGATAGATGGTGATTGGGTGATTAGATGATTACTAGAACAAATACGTTTTCAGCTTTTTCCTAAAGATCAGGAATTCTGAGCATTGCCTGAGCTCCAACGGTAAATTGTTCCATAATGTTGGGCCTACCACTGATAGGGCTTTCCCGCCCTGTCTGCTCCTCTTAATGGTGGGTACTCTGAGTAAGAGTTGGTTACTGGACCTAAGAGTTCGAGTAGGGTTGTAGGAAATGAATTGTGAATTGTGCCTTGCCTCACGATGAAGTATCAAGGGTGTAGTGCTTGCATACTGCATGTGGAGTTGCCCTGCACATTTCTATGACAGGAAAATTACTGGAAGAGGCACCTACATCACCTTAGCCCTGGTAAAATATCCACTGACATTAAAAAATAAATCTGCAGCAATGGGACATGGAGAATATAAGGAGTCTCATAATAGCATTTTGAAGCAGCTGTTTGTATCTAGGCCACTGCTTGAAATGCAGAGTTAATCAGTGGAAGGCACATCCCTGAGTCTATCCAGATGGAAACAAAAGGCACAAACACTATCAATGAGTAATACATTTTGAGCCAAAGAAGAGAGTGGACACTGCTGTGAGATAAAGGTCTCTGACATTTCATTCAACACCTTCATGAGTAACAAGCATTGGAAATGCAATCGGTCTCGGATTTGTTTGAGTTAGAACTATTGGCATTGTAAATGGCAATGCCTTTTCCCTGTGTTATAGAGTGAATGTATGTGGTGTGTAGTGGAATTATGTGGGTTGTATTGCATTCGTTGTGGTATTTTGTGGAGTGGAGTGGTTTTGTGCAGTGGAATTATATGGTATGCTATGGAATTATGTGGATAGTAATAATGTGATATTATGTGGAGCGGAATTGTGTGCTATGGAGTGGAATTATGTGGAATGGTATGTATTGTAGGTTAATTGTGTGGTGTGCTGTTGAATTTTGTGGCATGACGTGGAAATTTGTGGCATGAATTGGATAAATGTGGTGTGTAGAGTAATTGTTTAGATGAGTTTATTTATGTGGTTTGGTGTTGAATTATGTGATGTGTATTGGAAATGCGTGGATTTGAATTGTGGGGCGTGGAACTGTGTGGATAGCTTTGCATTTTTAATGACAAAAAAAACAAATATGTAGGAGCTTTGCTTTAGATCGGAGTCTATGGGTGTTTATAAAATGAAAACTGATGTCTGGATAAATAAGTGGTGACCTTGTGGGGCTCCTTGTTATTGTTTTTATGGGCAGGACGGAGTAGCGATAGATGAAAAAGGTGTCACCTACCAGAGGAGAGAAGGTGGTTCAATGCGCAATGCCTAATGAAACCTAATTTCAACTTTCATCCCTCGTCTAAGCAAGACTTAAAGGTCTGTATCGGATGACACAATAAGAGTTGTTTCCTTACACATCCTGTCACTTTACTTGGGAAGTTCTGTCCCATCTGCGCCTGTGTATCTGTTAAGAGATTATGCTTCAAAATACTGCCCAGGAACCTGCACAAAATCAAGAATGCATATATGTTTCTATTTATTAATTCTGCTACACATACCGCCCACCAGAGGCGCCTGTGTAACTGTTTAGAGATTATGCTTCAAAAGACACTAGAGATGTCTTAGAACATCTTAGAGTTATACTTTATGTTGTTATAATAATGTCGAAGATAGGGCAATATCAGTGAAACAAAGTGGGACTTTTAATAGCGAATTGGTAGGTAAGTGCATGCGAGCGAATTGGTAGCTTTTATGTATGTGGCAGTAAAAATTTGATTTTGAAGCCAAGATTATGAGGTTAGAAATTGTTTTGTTATCTATACAGAGATGATTATTGTTGGCCATTTCAAAAGGTTAAAATTTGAAGGAAAACAAAAGTTGAATAATGCCACCCACTTTTCGCATGCTTATGCAGTCAAGTGAATCTTTAATAAAAAGCCATTTGCTTAAGGTTAGCATATGTTTCTTTTTCACTAGGAAACTAAGTTTCTAGCCTTGTGCCTTAAAAAATCCGTGCATTCTGGTAGCTGTAGTCATGGTTGCTTTAACTAAACAACGTACCGAGGAATTAAATAAAAGAAAATATGTTATATTTTTGCACAGAAGTTCACATAACGTTCTAGCACTGAAAATTGCTACAAAATGCGGGTGCTCAAGTTGTCCAGTCTAATGATAGTATATCAACACCAGAAAGATGAAAGGCCGGGTTGGCTTAGGTATCAGAGGTTAACAAAGGCCGCTTACCCTGATGAGTAGCATTTGCCATAAATACATTTTCACATTGAAAATCTGGGCAATATACGTTATGCCCCTCTGACATGGACATGCCATTGCATGATTCTGATGAATTCGTAATACTATGTGTTTTAGGATTCATTTGAGGCAGTGACGCAAACACCACTACCTCCTCTGTTTAGAATGTTCCTAGTAGGACTTCCAAAGTACTACAAGCGTGGCTGATAATAGTGTGGTGCGACTGCTGCACAACACCAGTTAGGACAATGGATTTAACACAAAAAACACTCACTGAAAGTATGTGCTACTGATTCTGTGACTGTATGCCATTATATGTCCAGCTGAAGGCTAAGTAGTGTTTTCATTTTACCTTTTTCCGCATCAAGTTAAAAACTATTAAAGGAACAGAGCAAAGGTGGGATGCAGCCAGTGCTTAATTTCAGCTGGTGGTTTCCGGTGTTCGGTACTGGCACTTAATTGGCAGCACTAGCACTTATGACAATCTGCCATATGGTATGCTGTTAGTCGCCCATGCTAATCTTATAGCTTTAGGGGCCTGGAATAGTCTGAATTGTCACACTTGTAGGAGTGTGATGGTTATTAGTTGTGTTGGTACAGTCATTAGCAATGCTTGCAGAGGCAATGGGTGGTGTAAGCTGCGGTGGCCACCTGATGAGTGCCCTGGCACTTCATTTTTTACAAATTAAAAACTGGAAGCAGCCATAGGAGTCAGCAATTACATTGTTTATTTAAATGTTGTGTAAAGCGCTAAATTATGGCAGGAGACATTTCGATGCGCTAGAATAAATGGGCGGGCAGCAGATACTGCCATGCATTGCATTTAGCTAAACTGAACTCTCAGAGCAAGAAAACAACACCATGCAATGCATTTAATGAGGTTCCTAAACACCACGGATCAGGTGTCAGGCCCTTAACGGCAGGGGAAATGAAAGATACGGGGTATGAGGGCCAAGCACGCGTGATGCCCCCTCAGGGAAATCTGGCTTCGGGATTAGGGAATTTCAACGTGGTGTACAGTGACATACTGGGGTTTTGACTTAGCTGGAATTTGGTTGCTTCGCTTTGTATACAAGAACAAACAAGCAGCGACAAACGGGTAGTGGCAACGACAGGCGGCGAAGCTGAACAGAGACTGACATGAGAATGAAGCAATTAAAAAAGAGTTCGCCCAAACAACAGATAAGCAATTAAAGTGTAAGGAAACTGTACTTGGCCGGTGCTCCTCTACAAAAAACGAAAGTGACGTATTGCTGCCGAAACCAGTTACGAGGCAGCAAAGAAGAGAGGCACTAGACTGAACCAATGGTAAGCAGCATGTGGGAGCAAAGTCCTTTACTCAATGCAACAGGTCTTGCATACAGGCTTTTTTGGCTTCACCTGAAAAAAGGACGTTTCCACATTGACTTGGAGGAAAAGATGTGTGGCATCAAGACACATTATTGCTCAACAAAAACTGACCTGATGTATTCAGTGACAAACATGGTCATCAGTGGTACCCCTCAAATTGAAGTCCTCCAAAGATTCTATGCATGGTTGATGCCCTAAGGCCCCAAAGGTAGTGACGACTGACAGGACACCACTTACTACCATGCTAATGTAATGACAATCAAGAATACAGTTTTCATTGAAATTACAATTGGTGTCCTGTGATCAGATTACGTTAGATCACTCTGTTGCAAGCGTAAATATAAATATAGTTGCTTGAATCTGCTCTGTAACGTGGCGCGCATTTTCACCGGTGCCCAAGGTCAGACCACCTTGGTAATAATGATACCAAAAGAAATAACGGCATTCTAGAGTAGTCTCCAATATTTAATCCATCAATATCACGGTAAGAAAATGCCAGCCAACTTGTTTTGACTGTGCAGTCTTGTTCAAGGTTGGCAGTCCCTTGTTAGTTTTCATTTTTATACTTGTAAGTCCTGCCCTCAATGTGATTTTCTGGGACTGGTAGTATTACATACAAAATGGGTAACAATTATCAAGTATAAACAAGAGCAAGTGTAGTAATACTTACTTATACATTGTTCAATTTATCTTCTGTGGGCCTCATGTAGGTAGCCAAATACCGGTCGGTAACGGCCGATATTCGGAAAATATGCCGTTACCGACCGGTATTCAGACAAGTGAGATGTAGGAGTCCAAAAACCACTTTTCGGTAAATATGAGGCGGTAAATACCGATTCATATTTACCGAATTCCAAAATACCGAATCAGAGTTACCGAATACATAATTAACGAATCGGTAAATATGAAGTGGTAAATATGAAGTGGTAAAATTGAAAATGACATGTAGGAGCACTCGGTAATTAAGAAATCCAGGAAAATCGGTAAATAAGAGTCGGTAATTAACACGGATTGAAAGCAGGTGGTAACCATCAACAATGCATATAGGCAAACCCAAAATTCAACAGCGTGGACAACATGGCCGCCATGTACGTCATTGCAAGGCGCCTACGTCTACAGGCAGCAGGACTGAGGGTGTGGCGACGGGAGGAACAAATCTACAGACAGCGCATCACACTATTCCAGCTGACTGATGCAGAGATACATGAGAGGTACAGGCTACACCCCGAAACCATCATGGACTTAATCAGGGACCTTCACCCACTCCTGGACCAGCCAATAAGAAGGGCGCACGCCATACCCCCACATGTGCAGGTGCTCTGCAGCCTACATCTGTTGGCATCCGGCAGTTATCAGGTGGTGATAGCTGCGGTGGGTGGGGTATCCCAGAGTTGCCTGTCACGTTTCTTCAGGAAGTTCCTGGATGCCATGATGCAGAGAATGCACCACTACATAAGCTTCCCAAACACACAGGCTGCACTGCAGAAAACAAAAACAGACTTTTATCACATGGCACAGTTCCCCCATGTCATCGGCTGTATTGATGGTACACACATCCCAATCTGTCCACCAGCTGATACAGAGCACATCTACAGGAACAGGAAGTCCACCCACTCCATCAATGTGCAGGTGATCTGTGATGCAGGGAACATCATCACAGATATTGTTGCAAAGTTTCCTGGGAGCACCCACGACTCTTACATCTTCCAGAATAGTGGGATCTACACACGACTGAGTGCCGGAGAATTCGGAGAGGGATACCTGCTAGGTAAGTAACAGTGACGCCCCTTGAAACCTGCAAATCATAGTGTATAGAGGCATGTTACTGATGGTTCCCTTTTACTCATCCAGGCGACAGTGCATATGCATGCCGGTCATTCATCCTCACTCCCTACCTACACCCAGTAACCCAGAGTGAGAGACGATACAACGTGGCACATAAAACCACACGCAATGTGGTGGAGCGCACGTTTGGACTACTGAAGAGCAGGTTCCGCTGCCTGCACAAGAGCGGAGGCGCACGCCAGTACAAACCCATCACCTGCTGCAAGATTATTGCCACTTGTGCAATGATGCACAACCTTGCCACGAAAAAAGGTACAGATGTGGAACTAACATATTTTGAGGACAACGAGGATGAGTCAGGCCAGCCAGAGGGCAACGCAGCTAGAGTGCCAACTGCAATCGATGGGAGAGAGAGACGGGCAGAGATCACATGCAACTATTTCTGAGTAAGTGAGGGGACACAGCGAGTTGTGAGAAGTACTGACGTAGTTTTAATGTGGCACCACGCCATGAACACATGAACAGGCCAATCAGGCAATATACCATCTATACAAGGAGTATGTCCAGGGTTACGTCACCCAATGGGAAGTGGCTTAGCAGGGCCACATCAATGTTTGCGCATACGCGCTGCAGTGGTGGATTGCACGGCCTGTGCATCCTCACTAGAGCCAACCCCAAGCCGCCTGCTGCTCCTGCGTGCTTCTGGGATGGGGGGTGTGATGCTGCTGCTGGTGTCGATGCTCTCTGCAGCATCCCCTGCAGCAGTTGTCGACGCCTGACTAGTCAATAGCACCCCTAGTGCACTTGTCACCTGCACCATCCCCCGAGACAGGTCGCTGCAGCACTGTGTTAGGCCCTCCTGCATCGTCACAGAGCGCCGGCACAGTAGAGAAGTCGCAGTTGCCAGACGGTTGAGTGCCCTGCTGGTAGTGTCCCTTCTCTGGCGTTCCCGGCGCCGTGCTTCGATGTCAGCATCTAATTTGCTGCACAACTGCTGGATTGACTGGGACATGTCCCGAATGCCCGCAGCCATGCCGCCAATGTTACTGTCCATGTTGACTAATGTTGTCCTCATCACCCGCATGTGCCTCTGGACTGACATGACTGCCTTTGATTGCAGGCGCTGTTGCTTCAACATTTGGCCCTCGAGACCCAAGAAGACACCATGGCCGTCAGTGGGTGCTGGTGGACTCTGGACACGCGACCTGCGGCGCCCTCTTGCTCCCGTCTGTGCTGCCTGTGAGGTGTGGGGCACAGTGGCATGGCTCCCTTCCTGGGGCCCGGTGCGGTCTTCTGGGCCCATGCTGTCGTCTGACGAGGTGTCTAAGGCTCGTAGCCTGGCTGCTGGACGCCTCCTCATTCTCACACCTGCAAGCGGAGATGTGGCCGGTGAATCGAACATGAGTGGCGATGCTGGCTCTGGTTGTGGTGATGCTGGCTCTGGTTGTGGTGATGCTGGCTCTCGGTGAGGTGATGCTGGCTCTGGGTGCGGCGAGGCTGGCTGTGTTGGTGGTGCGGCTGCCAGTGGGCCTGCTCCCTGGTCTGTACTTGTGCTGGCTAGAGGTGATACTTGTGGCCGGTGTGCCGTCTCTCCTGCAGCATGCCCTGTCCTGCATGATGTCACATCTGTGGACAGAAATACAACATTGGCTCAGTGTCCCCGAAGGGCTGCATTGCAAGCGTCACAATAAAACATTTCACATTCCAATATGTCCTCTGTCTCCTTGTGCCTCGAGTGCGTGACATGCCTTGTTGCCCTGTAACATTTACGTCAAGGTTAGTGTTGCCCTGACTACATCTCCCGGAATGCATTGCCTGTCTGCACTGACACGTGTGGACTGCAGTGTGATTCTCGTTTCACAATGGGGGATGTGGGATAGGGGTAGGGGGGGCTACATTGCTGTGCTTTCGTCTTACCTTGGTGTGTTGCGGCTCTGGCAGAGCTGTCGGCGTCCCCAAGCCCCACGACGCTCTCCTGCTGGATTGTGGCCGCCACCAGCTCCTCCAGTTCGGTGAGGGCAGGTGCCCTGTTGGTTCCACCTCCGGTCTGGCTGGCCTCCTTCTGGATGTCGCCCATCTTCCTCTTGGTTACAATCCTCAGGTCATACCAGCGCTTTTTGAGGACCTCAATGTCCCTGTGGGTCACTCCCACAGCATTGACCTGCGCCTGGATGGCCAGCCATATGTTGCGCTTTTCAGCCTCAGGCACTTGCAGGGATTGCCTTCCAAACAGCTTCTGGTGCTGCTTCACCACCTCCTCCACCAGCACCTGGAGTTCCTTGGGGCTAAATTTCAGCTTCCTCCTCCTTTCCCCTCCGTCTTTCTGTGTTCTCTGGCTGGACATGCTGTTCGTTTACCCGCTCGCACATGCAACTGCTCCCTGCCTCTCCTCTGCACTCCAAGCCTCTCCAGGGTCGGCTAATTATGTACACCTGCCTGGGTGTGGCCACTTCGGCTAATTCTGTACACCTGCCTGGGTGTGGGCACTTCCTGGTTGGGTGGGCTGTCGTTGCACAGGATTAGCTGTTTCGTCAAGTCATGTGATTTTATTTACCGAATCCGTACATACCGATTCGGTATTTTCCGATTCGGTAAATACCCCCTCGGTATTTTCCGATTCGGTAAATACCACCTCGGTATTTACCGATTCGGTGAATTCCGATTCGTGATTACCGAATGTTACCGAATCGGTAACTGTTACCGAATTTTTACCTACATATAACTTACCGATTCTAATTTACCGATTCGGTACGGCTCGGTATTTAAGAACCGGTAAAATGTATTTACCTACATGAGGCCCTAAGTGAGGTAATAAATACATATGCACTAAAAAAACTAAAATAAAGTGACGTTATAGTTAGGTGAAAATGTCAGTGTAACCAGTTAGTTAACTGAAACCATTTACACATTGCTTAAGCTTCCAGGGAAAACGTCCTGGAACTCATCCCCTCCTGCTTATATAGATGAGGTAATGTATGATCACTGTATTATCTATCCGGACAAAGAGGGAGATCATCTTGAAGGAAGGAAGAAAAGACGTCAGAGCTAAATGCACCACCCTCACTAAGACGCTGATGTGGTATGTCTGTTCATTAGGAGGCCAAGAGCCTTAAACCTGAAGATGATCCATGTGAGCACCCCAACCTGAAAGGAAGATATCTGTTACTATTGTCAGTGTGGGATGACTTGAAGAAAGCTCATTCATTTGATTTGATTTTCTGGCAGACACCACAAACTGAGCAAATGCTTTGCATGTGCTGTTAGGGTCGTTTTGTCTTCCCCTTTGCCTGAGAAGTAGTCCCAATGATCCTCCAGACAATGTTGCAGATGTCTCATGTTAAAGTGTGCATTTGGCACCAGAAAGGTGCAGGATGCCATTTTGCCTAGGAGAGACGATAATTGTCTCACTGTTGGGTGGGCTATTTTCTTCGGAATGTGACATTTCTGAAGGATAGATAATTGTCTCTCTTCTGAAGGAAACAGTTTTATTTTTACAATATCCAAAACTGCACGTAGGAAATGTCGAGATTGTACTGGGATGGAAATGGATTTTGCGTGATTTATATATCAGCCTCAAATGGTTGAGGGTGACAATCACATCTGGTAATGTTGGCCCGCTTTCTGATACTTTGAAGTCTTGATCAGACAAACATCTAGGTAGTGGAAGACTAATATCTTCAACCTCTTGAGAAGTACAGCAATGCATCAGTGCCTGGATACCCTCATGGGTGCCAAGCAGCGTTCTACAAATCCACCTTACATTACATTCCAATGACTGTCTTGAATTTTGAAAAGGTCCTGCGTGCAGATTTAAGATTGAGATCAAGGACTTTGTATTGGCAATGGTCGCTTTCCACTGTAAACACCAGCAAATTGCAATGGTTGTTTGCTACTGGTATTGGAAAATAGGCATCTCGCAGATCTACAGGGCACAGCCAAACCCGCTGACAGAGATGGGGGTAGATCGGAGGTGGAGCCAACATTTTGAACCTTAGATCTAGAATGGGTCTTAACTCATTCTTTGGTCTTTTTCATTTTTGTTCAACTAGAAAGTAAAGGGAATACATGCCTGTTCCTTTGTGTAAAGTAGGAAACCTATCCATGACTTGTTTTTACAAGAGGATAAACACTTCTTACTGAAGTTGTTCCAGGTGTAAAGGGGATGACGTCTTTGGTGGGTGGAGGATACTTGAATCCGAGACAGTATCTATTTTGCACAATACTCAGAGTCCATTCGTTGCCGTTTATAATTTTCTACTCTTCAATGGGTATGATGTAATGGTTCCCCACACCAGAGCGGGTAACGGAAGAGCAGGAAGTGGGAACTCATTGTCTGCCATAGGTGACCGGTTTAGTAGCTGGGGCAGATTATTGGCGAAGCTCGTCTGCCTCTGGATTGACGCATCTGTTGCGGCTGCCTCTTTCATTTTTGATGTCGACCTTGATGCCAGTGAGGAGTTTGAACCTTCAAAGGAAAATGATGGCGGGTGAAGGTCTGCAGAAATGTTTCTGCGAGGAAAGTTGTCTATTATAAGGTGTGATGTGCAACCTCACCAAGTATTAAATTCACTACCAATACTGGGTCCAGTCAGATTAATTTGAAAACCCTAAGCTCAAACCTAGGTAGCTGTGGTTCAGAGCAGTCAGGCTTTATCAAAGGAATAAGTGTAAAGCAAAAGAAACCAGACTCAGTAAAACTGACACAAATTTTAAAAATAGGCTGTATTTTTATCGTTAAATAGACACCTCAACGACAAAATTCCACCAGAGGGTTCCGGAGAGATGGATTTTCAAAGGAACAATAAATCACAGCTTTTTCCCTTATAGAGTAAATCATTGTAATGGACTGCACTAGCAGTAAGCTTTGTAAATCTACTACTCTGGTCCGCTTTGGGAGGCCAACTTCGACAGGAGATGAGTCCCAGTGACCAAAGAGGTCCAGCTGGACAGTTAGCTCACAGTCTACAGTCCTGTTCCAGGCTTCATGGGCGAACTGCCGTAGACTTTAATGGAATGGTCCTGATGCAAGGGTTACAGGATGCTGAAGATACTGAAGGGTGCTGATCCAGTGACAAGGTTTTCCTGGGGTGACCCCTCGTTCCACTAAAACAGTGGGGGGGTGGGTCTTTGGCCACAGGGGACAATGTCCCTCGAAGTCTGGGTTAAGTCCTGCCAATACCAGTTGGCAGTGGTCTACTCATCTCCTGTTGCAGTGAAACCAGTAGTTCCCTTTAACTGGCGATAACTTCCTTGCTTGGAGACCAAACGGCACTCCAACAGACTCGGATGCAACTTTTGACGGTTGGGACTCTGAGGCTGCACTTCCGCGGTCAGCGGCAGTCAGGTATTCTTGGCTACCAACTCACCAGGCTTCTTCAGATTTGTGGCACTGTAGCAGGAAGTCAGCCAACTTACTCTTGGAGTAACTACTTCTGTCTGATGCTCAGGGATGACCTTTCCTCAAGCAGGGCACTCAAGGCACATTCTTCTTTGCTAGCCCAAGGAGCAGCAGGTACAGTCCAGTCTCTCCTTCTTCCAGGGAGTAGCACTACAGCACTTCTTTCCTCTCTCCAGTACAGAAGTAATCGGAGTCCTCGGTGCTAGGGATGCCACATTTATGTCCAGTTTGTGGCCTCAGGGAAGCGGCAAATGCACGCTAATGAGCTACCAGATTGCCTCCTGCTTTGTGACGACTTCCTGCCAAGCGTGGCATTTAGCTATCCCAAAATGCACTATTCTACCGACTCACAACATGGCAGAACCCTTCTCCTTGTGTGCGAATCTCACTAACCCATCCCAGAGGTGTGGCTACCAGGAGGCTATATGCCCAAAAGGGTTGGCAGCGGCTTCCCCTCTCTGTTCACAATGTCAGCCAGTCTGATAAAATAAAAGAGCAGCCCCTCACATGTATGACTACCATATGCCCTTCAAAGGCATCTGCCTTGGCAGATCCTTTGTGTTCCTTCTAGAAAGTTGGTTACGCCTCTCCCCAGGAGGGCAGACAGTTGTTTCATGGCCAGCAGCCGTAAACGGTCAAAGGAAATCTACGAGCAACAAAGTATCAACTTTCTAAAGTTGCCATTAGTGCAAAAGTTACATTAAATTGGACTTGAGCATCAAATTGAGTTTAATGCAACAATTCTTTTGATACTTTGAAGTATCATATCTAGTAGTCCCATTCAGACGTTCGCACTGCTGAGTGATGAGCGTGTAACCCTGTACTCGCCAATAGGACTATTATCCTTTCTACAGTAAAAACAATGCAGGATTTTTACTGTCAGGACATGGAAAGTTAAAAACCACATGTCCAACTTTTCAATATAATGCACCATGCCTTTAGGACTCAGCAGGTCCCCCATTGGTGTGACATAAATATTAAGGTGTAGGCTTTGCCATTACTTTAAATGGTGAAGTCGAGTTAGCACTGTGAAAATTGCTCTGCCAGTCAGCAATGGCTCGCTGGGAGACATACTTAACTTTGTCACACTTGTGGCTGAAACGATAAGTGCTGCAGTCCATTAGGAACATTTAACTTACAGACCCTGGGTACCCCTGGTACCATATAACAGGGACCTCTATGTAAGATAACCAATGGCAATTGAATACAAGCCAATAAAACATACAGTTTTAAGGTCTGAGCACATGCACTGAAGGCTAGTCTGTTCGGCCCAGTACATTCCTAAGAAATTACACGAGTGCCCAATAGTTAAAAGGTGGGGGTAAACCAGCAAAAAGTCATTTCCTCACACTTTCCTATATTCCTGTTTCTCGAATCCAACTGCCAGCACAGAGTCTAATTCCATTGTCATGTGAGGAATTAGCATGTGAGCCAAATAATGTGTTGCCTGGAAAGTGAGGTTCAAAATCGTGTGTTGTGCTTTAGGATTGAGTCCTGTGGGTCTGAGCCAAGAGGAGCGGCGTAATGCTAAGCCATAAACTTGTTAGAAGGGATGTATCTGTTGAAGCACTGATGACTTGATTGGATGCCAGCATACCCGAGTTTAATATTTTTTTGAAGTCTTCGCATCTGTCTCTTGACAGGTCATGTATGAACTGCTATACTGAGTCCCAGAGCGACCTATTGTACCTACCTAGGAGTGTAGAAGGGATTGCAGCTCTCATAGTGGTGGTGGATATGCCACATCGCTTCCTTACTACCAAATCTAGTTTTTTGCTTTCCTTATCAGGATGAACTGTAGAGATGGTGCTGTGAAGCTTGCGAGCGGCTGAGACAGCAAAGGAGTTGGATAGAGGCTCCATGCAGAGGAATAACGGATTCTCGTAAGGCGGTCTGTACTTTTTCCATTGAAGAGAAGAAGATGCCTTGACAGAGGCTAGAGTCGGTCTGTCTTGGCTTTATAGATCTCGCCATGTGGTTCTCAATCAGAGAAATGCCTGGAGGTCCAGCCAATTCATGAGGCATAAAGCGTCCTGGCACAGCTAGACCCCACCCCGATTGTTGTACTGCCAAATGGAGGTGGTGTTGTCCGGGAGCATCTGCACCAGCCTTCTTCTAATGGTGCAGAAGAAGGCCTTCAACACCAAGGGAATTGCCCTCAATTCCAACAAATTGATATGAAGGAGGGCGCGGCCCAAAGCAATGCCATGAGGAAGTGTTGCAGAGAGCTCTGGTACCCCCCTCTCGGCCCAACTATTTTCCATTTTTAAAAATGCCCATCTGCTCTAAATAAAGACAACTTTTTGCACGAGAAGAGTTGAATAACGATATATCATGAAGAAACCAAAGTGACCGGAGTTTGGCAGCTACAGAAAGACTCCAAAGAGTGGCACAGGATCGGTGTACAAAGATTCAAAGATTCAAAATGGCAGCTGTGGCAGTGCAGGGTCCAGGGGTTGACAGAAGTTTGGTGGACAAGACGCACAGGCATGGAGCTGGTGTGAAGAGCAGCCTACACAGATGGAAGCCTGGTATCATGGAAAAGTTTGGAGGGAGAGAGTCTTGAGCTGCGACGGGAGGGCGATGGAAGGACCTGTGCAGAGACAAAAGCGGTAGGCACCGGTTTATACTTCTGCAGCTGCAGTGCGAATTGCTTTCAGCCAGCAGTGTGAGGTGGCGGCACTGGTAGATAAGAGTGTGCCTGCACTCTGAACAACTGCATGGGCCTTGGGGCCCTTGCGACTATACTCTCACTGGATCTGGGTGGGCAGCCAGCTAGGTGGAAAACAAGCAACAATAACCAGTATGTGCAGAACAGCGAAATTCATTACAGCACTGTAAGAAAGTGGGTTTCTGTTGCCGTAACCCCCCCCCCCCACTTTTTTGCCAAACTACGGATGCACTTTCACTTGATGTGCCCTGGGTCCCGGCCAATCAGGTTCCCAGGTCCAGTTTTCTTTCCCCAAAACTAACCCAATTGGCATCTCTGGCCACAGGTCAGGCACTGGTAAATGGTACCACAGATACCCAGGGCACTGTAACCAGGGAACACCTCTAAGGGTTGCAGTAATTATTGTGCCACCCTTAGAGGCCCTGTACCTCTACACACACACTGCCTTTGCAGGCTGTGTGTTTTGGTGTGGAACAAAGTAAAGAGTCAACATGGCACACACCTCTGTGTGCCATGCCTACAACCCACTGCCCTGGCATAGATCAGTCACCCCTCTAGCTGGGTGAACTATACCAGTGGTGAGGTACAGGTACATGAGCCCTGTACCCCTACAGTGTCTAAGTCCATTCTTAGACATTGTAAGTGCAGTGCTGCCATTAAGAGTATATAGTACGAACTCCACAACACCATAATGGCTCCACTGAATACGGAGAAGTTTGGTATCAAACTTCTCAGCACATTAAACCTACACTGATGCCAGTGTGGGATTTAATGAAAAATGCCCGCAGAGGACATCTTAGTGATGCCCCCTGAGAACTAAACTACTACTAGTGTCCAGGCTGAGTGGCTGCTTGAAGCTGTCACCACCAGATATGTTTCTGGTGCCTTGGGTTGAGAGCCTACTGCTCTCTGGGGCCTGAAACAATGCACATCCTGGGATGAGGTGCCAAGCCTCCTCCCTCAGGATGGGCAGGGTTCACGAAGGAGAAGCTTCAACGGCGTGCCTGCTTTCAGCAACTGGTCCCAAATGGTTCTGACCCCCCACTTTGGGCGGGAGAACCCCTGGGAAAAACAAGTGAGGAAGAGAGGTGTGCCCACCTCTGCCAACTCTACCCCTCAGGTGCGGGAGGTGCACAACTCCCAGTCCCCGCAATCTTGCAGATGGGGGACTCAGCCAACCAGGGTCAGGCTCAAGCTCCCCTTCCACTGGAGGGTGGCATAATAGGGGGTGTACCCACCCCAGGAAAGGGACCCATTGGTACTTGCCTTTTAACTACCTGTAACGCCCCTAAATCTAGTATTTAGGGGCATCCCTGAACCTTGCTTCCTCAGACAAGAAGAAACTACAAGTAGAAGAAGAAGGACCGAACAGCCGTGCAGCAGCTAACAAGAGGAAGACGCCCACTGACTTGGCCCCAGCCCTACCGGCCTGTCTCCCCCTCGAACCTGCTCCTGTGAAATCCCGGTGTGTCCTGCAGCCAACAACCTTGAAAACCCAGGAGGACCTGCCTGCCTTCAAGCACAAAGACTTTATCTCCCGTGAACACCGGATTTGTTCATCTGCAACCTCTGGCTCAGGCCGGACACCGCAAATCCGCCCCACTCTGCACCCACTGTCCACGGCCCGAGCGGGCAAACACCACAAGGAGGTCCTCCCGGTGATCCTGACACGAGATCCGATGACCCCTGACCTGCCTCAAGCCTCCAGCCGACACCTGCAGCCTAAATCCCGAAGGTCCCCCCCCAACCGCGACCAAGAGCTGGCAAGGAGATCTGACCCCAAAAGTCACCTCTGCTCCCGACGTCCCACGGCCTTGGGTGCCCAAACTGACGGTGCCTAACCCTTAACTTCCCAACTTACCTCTCTAAATGGTGGTCGCACCCAGAAGACCTTCATCCCCAAGCCTGCAGTGCCATTGCAAACCGGAGATTCCCCATTGAAAACAGGGTGCCCGACGTCGAAATAGAACCCGGCCGCTCTAGTGCCGCAGAGGGTGCACCTTTGGTGCTACTGTGTATGACCACTTGCCCGGAGCTAAAGTCCAGGATCTCTTCTCCCACAACCAAGTGGCATGCTTGCCAGCAGCCACCAACCGGAGGCTCGCTATCCCCCATTGGAGAACAATGGGCCTGAGCACTCTGCACGCGGCTGCCCTAGTGCCGCTCAGGGTGTAACTAAAGTGCATCCTTGACCCTGGGGGACCCCTGAGTCTACCCCCAGAACCTCAACTCCCACTACCAAATACTTACCTCAAAACAGATAACACTATTTTCCTCCATAGGATAACATTGACTGTTTTTCTTTGAAAAGTTTCTGTGTGTGGAGTTTGAAAACCTAAAGAAATTATCTAAACTTGTACTGTTTAACAAAAACTATTTTACTTACCTGTTTACAGGAAATGTTCCAGAGTAGTATCCAGGTATACTACTCCGAGTAAGAAAAGTAATCCAAAAAGTAACTTACCTGAAATCTTACTGAAAATCCCATTCAAAGTATATGTACTGTATTCTGAAAAGCATTGCATTATCAGTAACACTACTGTAATCAAATCAAAGTACATTTACAATTGCAATCCAATCTGTGTTACAATCTGTATATTTACTGCAAAGTACTTATCACTTACCTGTACCAGGCTTGCTTGGTTCTAGGAAATAAAATACCTAAAAGAATATTTGATACAAAACAATTGGTCTGAAGTTCAGTCTGCGAGTGTGTGAATTCATTTGCTGACGGAGTGTGTACAACAAATACTTAACACTGTCCTCCGATACTGCCTTACTGCTAGACCACACTACCACAAATAGAGAGTGAGGTGCTATCTAACTTTACCTCTGCCTACCTTTGGGGATCCACTGGACTCTGTGCACACTATACCTCACTTTGGTATAGTATATACAGAGCCAGCTTCCTACAAGCACCAGAAGGGAAGCAGAGAAGTCCTGAACTATGACTGTAACAGGGGACAGGTGGCAAATGCGGTGAACATCAAAGGTACTGAATAATCAATCGCGTTAACATAGCAGGAGTAAAGTGAAGACCAGGTCAAATACCAAAAGAAGCAGGATTAATCCAGTGTGTCACAATTAGCGTGAACTGGGCAGTGTAGTGATCACCATAATCTGTGCATATTTTGACGGTTTGAGATAAAGGTGTGAATAGAGGATACGAGCATCATGCTATTTCCCGACAGCATCGTTCTGGGGCAGAAGGAACTTCAGACATTCAAAACAGTTAAGAGAAACTGTGGAGAACTGAAATTGAATATACATGTCACACTTCTTTTTATCAGCCCATTAAGAGTGACAATGGGTGGAGACCCTGAATAAATGTGAGGGTACATGACAGTTGAGTTTCAGGATGTGGCGCACAGAACGATGAGAACACCCAAGATAGTGGAATGGACAGAAGGCAAAAAGCGTGATGGTGACGTATGAGGAAGTGCTAGGGAAAGGTAGCATAGTTGTAACTAAAGGTTGGGCATGATATCCCATGGGTCTGTAAGTGCCCTTAGAAAAAACTATAAGGGATCTAACTTAATGAGCAAGTTTTTGAGGTGCCTACATAGGCACTGGGTCAGCAAATGCAAGGAACTGGATAAGGTCACATGTATGTTGCACAGTTGACAGTTTGGGGTTGTGGCACCTCACACAGTACTGACTGGAAATGGTCCCCATAGAAAGGATACACCAGTTAAGATTGTATGGGCTTACATTTAGGAGCCTTTGCACCACACAGTTCACAGATTCTTTTAAGAGTTTAATCCCACAGACGGGTGGGGTCAGTGGGGAGTCTGGGGTGGAGTGGGTAGTGAGGGCGATAGGGAACCCTCCGGGAACACAAAGATGGCAGATAGTATAATAATGGTATGCTGGATTGGCAGGAGACAAAATAATTTCACCAAAAGTACAAGGGTAGGAGCTTATTCGCATAAATGGGAGGCAGGGGCAGTTAAGGCATGCTGAAAGAGACTTACATGCGACCTGGAAAAGAGCTAGGTAAGGTAGGAAGTGGGAAGGCAGATTATACCAAATGGGCTATAGTACACACACCAGAGGCTTGGAATTTTGGCTGGCACAGAAAGTACCGTATGAAGCGTCTGCGATGCAGACAGAAATGGAGGGGGTGCTTGTGCTATTGAGTTAACAAATGAATAGAAAAACTATGATTCTTGAAAAACGTTAAATGAAGCAAGCTGTACACACTGGGTTATTAAGCGCCTTGACACCTTTGGGTAGTTGTATTGCGCTCTATAAATTTCTTTTTCATTTCATTAACCCTAATACCAGGAAATGAAGATCTCACAGCATATATTAAGTCACTTCCAACAGCTGACCTTAGAGGCAGCTTGGACCAAATAGCTACCTTCTACCAGGGCCTATCAGAGGAGTTAAAAAATGCTTTTCTGCTTGTGGTCATCCGACCCTCTACTGTAGGAAGCTGGCTTCTTTGAAGTGTGCCAAAAAGAGGTAAATTATGTAGCAAGTCCAAACAACCCTTACTGGCTTACAGGGCTTAATTAATAACCCCAAAGGCTCAATTTTGTGGTAATGTGGGCTAGCAGTCCATAAATCATAAATACAAAATCCTTAGCACACAGAAGTCATATCATGTACTTTTTATGTAGCCTTGAAAAAGTCGCAAGTGTAATACTTGAAGGCGACGAAACACGTGTTGGCATCTGGCTTTCAACCGAATCACAGTTCGTGAGAATAAATGTTTGGACCAAAGAAACACTAAAGACTCAAGCTTCTTATCATTATATACAACAAATTTCTGTTGAATCACACGGTTAACACTGAAATGATATGACTTCTGTGTGCTAAGGATTTTGTATTTATGTTTACACTGTAGTTGTACTACAGTAATCTCAGGAGAGTTTAGTGGTTCTCTGCTTCCTTATAGCACCAGACTAATGGTTTAACTACATATTAACCTAGTGAAATTATCCCAGAGCGCCGTCCCTATCATAACATACCACTATTCTATTGTATTGTTCATAAGCTTAGAGAATAGGAGGCTGCTTGGGGTCACTATGAATTCATACAGCAATGAGAGAAGTAACAGAGACAAGGAAGCTGAAGAACTATTTTACAATATTTCAGGGAACAGACCTAGTGGTTCCAAAACATCAGGGACCAACAAAAATGAGGGATTAAGAGACAAATTTATCCGACTAGAGAGGCTTCGCAAGAATGAGATGTCTAAATGGTGGGATGGGGCCACTCTGCGCCAATACATTAAGGTACAGAGGATCCCCAGAGGCCTACATTCACAAATAATGCCCACATACGATGATTTAGATATTTACCTGCTCATATTGTGGGAACAAGAATTGACTAACAATTCTAATAAATTCATAAACGTAATAATAGAAAACTGTGACCGTAAAGTGACAAGATTTCAGACTGAAATAGAGTCTTTGGAACTTGAAATTAAATCTTTGAACTTACCAGAAGCTACTGATAAAAACTATCCAATACTTAATGATGTGTTACAACGCCATCTAGCTGAGATTAAACTTAGGAAGACGAAGAAACTGAAGAGAGATGAATTTGATTATCTTAACGGTAGAATATTTACGTTTGCTAGAAAATATGATGACTTAGAGAGTAAGGACAATCAGAACAAGTCTAAGGAAGGAACCTCACTCAGCTCTAGCAATACGTCTCTTGATACACCTGCAACCAGTGGAGGAGAAGGGGAAAGAGGTGAAGGCTCAACAGAGCTAATAGTGCAAAACGTTTTTTAAGAGAGGTACAGCGCATCAAAAAGGAGAACAAAGAGACGAACAGACGCCCTATAATAAACGTAAAACAAGGAGGGGAAAAAGAGGTAGCAAGGGGAGAAGACAGTCCAGGGATGAGAACGCGCTCATGGAATCAGCAGAAGTAGAGGATTTGAATGTGATGAATTTGTCAGATAGGGATCTAACAAAGGACGACCTATCATTGTTGAAAAAGAGACTTGGGTTTTGTCCAATGAATGACGGTAACATTTGTGAACTAAAGATTGATTTGTTCAAATTTATTAGAAAAATGAAGATTAAAAAACATTTTGCATGCAATGATCTGTATAAAACTGTGACAATACCACAACAGAGTCATGTTATGAGTGAAATCACAATACAAGAGGTGATGGACACACAGCTTCTGATGTCACTCACTGAGTGTGAGGATGAGATATTAACTACTAACATAATTCTGAGGGATTTGAATGTGATAAGTGACACACCGACACCTAGTGGCTTAAAAGATAAATCTAAATGGATCCCCACTTTGCTTATGGGGAATAACATTGATATTTTTCACAAGTTGGTACTAACAGACTTAGATAGATATCATGAGAATAATGTACGCCTTAGGAAAGGGTTGGATAATTTAACTAGTGGAGAAAGGAAATCTTTGCAGAACCTAAAAAAAGATGACAATATAACAATCAGGGAGGCTGACAAAGGGGGGAATATTGTGGTCATGAGAAGCATTGATTATGACACAGAGATTTTTTCTCAACTTAATGATGACATTTGTTATGAGAGTCTCGTCGGGAATCCCATTTGGAAACTTACTGAACATATAAACCAACATCTGAGACAATGGCATGGCATGGGCTTACTAGACGAGGAAGAGATGAATTACCTTAAAGTGTTTAGACCTAGATTTCCATGCATTTACACACTTCCTAAAGTGCATAAGAATCTCCCTTTCCCCCCAGGGAGACCGATCATTTCAGGTAATCAGGGCCCTACTGAAATACTGTCAGAATATGTGGACATTTTTCTTAAGCCATTAGTTAACAACTTACCTTCTTTTATTCGTGACACCAAACACATTTTGGGTATATTATCTGATGTGGTATGGGATGAAAATATGCTACTAGTCACTTTAGGATGTTACAGCCCTATACACCAGCATCGTAAGAGAGTGTGGATTACGGGCTATACGGAAGATGCTGAGTGTTATATCAGCTAGTACTTGGGAACACACTGAAATGATTATAAGTATGATTGAACTTATATTGGATAACAACATATTTGTCTTCAAAGACCAATGGTACAGACAGAAACATGGTGTAGCCATGGGTTCCAGATTTTCGCCTTCCTATGCCAACCTTTTCATGGGATGGCTTGAGGAGGTTTGGATCTGGGGCACCATGGAGAGCAGATGGAACGACTCAATTCTATACTGGGGTCGGTATATTGACGACTGCCTTATGATATGGACAGGTGATATCATCAAGTTGAATGAATTTGTTAACCATCTTAACAATAATGATTTCAATATTAAATTTACATTTGAGGTTAGCAAAGACAAAATTGCATTTATTGATACTGAACTCTATATTAGAGATGGTAAAATACACAGTAGATTACATCGAAAAAAGACAGCATGCAATTCAATTCTGCATGCTTTTAGTGCTCACCCTTCTCATCAAATTAATGCAATCCCATACGGGGAGCTAATTAGAGCCAGGAGGAATTGTAGTTTTGACCCCGAGTTTGAAGAATGTGCGAATGACATGGTCTCACGCTTCAAGAGAAGAGGTTACAATAAACTAAAACTAACATATGCTAGATCACGTATCAGCCAAATTAAGAGACAGGAAACTCTTAAAGAACGAAACATACACAGAAACAAAAAGGATGATGATAAAATAAGGTTTGTTACCAATTATAATACTTTATCTAAAGTACTTATTAAAAGCCTTAACAAACATTGGCATATCTTGAAAGGAGATGCATCCCTAAATGACGTTATTGAATCTAGACCCAACATTACTTATAGGTGAGGCATAAACCTTAAGAATATACTCAGTCCTAGCTTCCGCATCACTTCGTCAAAAAAAGATTGGCTCACTATTGAGAGTACAGGCTTTTACAAATATGGACATTGTATTGCATGTAAATGGGCTAGGAGTGGCACTAAGGAATTTATGGGACCATGAGACAAAAAATACAAGATTCTTACCAATATCAATTGTGCCACTAACTATGTGGTCTATGTAATTGAGTGCAGGTGTGGTAGAAAATATGTGGGCAGCACCATTCGCACCCTAAGAGAAAGAATGGGTGAACACATAAGAGCTGTGAAACAATGTGATATGAGATATCCCATATCAGCACATATTAACCATTGTGTGGCACAGGGTAGAAACAAGGATTTTGGATTCTACGGTATTGAACAAACACGGAGACATCTCAGGGGTGGTAACCGTGAACTACAGTTGCGGCAAAATGAGGCTAGGTGGATTCTGAGATTGCGTACTACTGAACTGGGTCTTAACATTTAACCAAGTGCTTCATTACTTTCTGGGTACTAAATAGTTACTGGTGGATATGAGCTATTCAGCTTTTATTCACCGGTGATTTCTGAATTATAAACGTCATGATGAAACATAGGAGGCATTAATAACTTTAATGAATAAAATCTACCTCCTAAATGATGTTACATGTGAGTTGTACTATTGATATGTATGTTGTCAAACATGATTGATATGATGCTTCTCCTATCTATGAGGTGCTTAGTAATTACGTTAATACCTACAATTATGTGATTTATATACATACTTTCCAAGCTGGTTTTTTGGTCTAGGGACTACACAACTGATTTTTCATGCTCTCATGCGATGCTTATCAGTTATTGTAACCTACTGAAGTATTTCACTTTTACTAATAATTACTATACTTATAGTTTTTTACATCTGGAATTTTCTGAATAAGGGTAGATCATGATCACATACTACACTCACCCTTTTCCACTATTTAGTAGAAACATTGGCCTTAATACTTGGTCTTGATGGCGTTGAAGGAGATTTAATTCGACGAAATAAAAGGAGGAATTAAAGATTAGTTTGTAATAACGCTTAACCTGGGTGGATAGAGGGCCATTGACGTTTTTCCTTATATTTAGTGTTACTCTTGTTTGTTTTGATGTATTATATAGTGGTTAATTGACACACCGGCAGTGGGGCTACACGTTGTTTCATCTACCTTATTCGTTTAGTAATTGTGGAGAATGTAGAGTCAATTTGGAATAATGTTTACAAGCATATTGTTGATTTATACAGTGAACTTATCCTGTTCTAAGATGGCGCTCATGGTAGCGTTTCACTGCTACTCTTGTTTGTTTTGATGTATTATATAGTGGTTAATTGACACAACGGCAGTGCGGCTACACGTCGTTTCATCTACCTTGTTAGTGTAGTAATTGAGGAGATTGTAGTGTCAATTTGGAATAATGTTTACAAGCATAATTTTGATTTATACAGTGAACTTATCCTGTTCCAAGATGGCGCTCATGGTAACGTTTCACTATTGTAGCAACATTGGCATTATTAGTAACATGATTGGTCAGTTCTGGACCATGTGACATTGACGTGTGCTTTTTTGCTGCTCGGCTACGGGGGACGCGCTCTCGTACTCGAGATTCCGGCGGGAGAAGGACTACACGTCTGCTGATACACAGACCTAGTAAGTGACTTTGGAACGAGGATTTGTGCAGTTTTTTGAATCGGGGGTTGTTGAGCTTAATGGCAAAGAGGTAACTTTCGGTATATTGTTGGATAATCAAGATACACACTTTGTCTCCTTACTCGGAATTTATGTACCAGCTATTGTTATGAGTTACGATGTTACATAACGGCATATTCTAACGGTCTTCCGTCCGACGAGATTGGTTGACTTAGGTTTTAATATCTTGACAGAAGATTTATGGAGTGATATACTTAGTTGTGGCACGTGGTACATTGCGCATTTGTTTCTAAGTCGGTGGTGACGATAGTTCTAAGGATGTATTTCTATGCCTTATGTGGGACACCGATTACTTTATTGATCTGCTGCAACAGGTTGTGATATTTTGGAGTGACTCTGACTTAGTTAGCAATATGGTTTTCAGAATTACAATAGTTTATGAGATCATGAATATGATGTACTTTAGCCAGTCATATGATGGAATAGTTGGAATAAAACCAGTTTGTTAAATCCCTTTTTTGCTGTACATGCTTTAGAGTAACCTTGTTGGCATGTTGCAGTGCTCACAGTTGTATACATGTTTTTGCAGTTCACCACTAATATCGTGCTGAATGACTGAAGACTGAAATTACCTACTTACTAGGATTATCTAACACGCACCAGAGGACCATGTGGGTCGGAATCAACACCACATGATAAGTATGTATTAGAGACTTTGACATGCATTTACGGAGTTGTTTTGTGCTACGTGTTGTAGGGATAGAGACCCTCATACCCTTTTTACTTATTTTTTTATTTACAGTAAACACAGATTTAAGCCTTTTCAGGTTAGTTTGACTTTCTACTTTTTGAAAAAAACCTTTTCACTTCTCTGAGTTTGTATTGGTTTTACTTGGGCGGATATGTGACCCACTGGATTTTGGATAAGCGGTGAATAGTCCCAATAGATACTATATACACACATAACCTTGAGCTCTTTGAAGCTCTATACGTGTTTAATGCGTAGCCTTAATCATATTTTGGCTTATGTTAAATGTGTTCACTCTTCACTGATGCAAGTATTATTTCTTTACACGGTGGAGGTATTGGGGTGATATAAAAAAAAGATATTTCACCTCTCAGATTGAGTCTGCTGCCAACTCCTCCAAAGAACTGTTTGCAGTGATTAATAAGCTCTCGACACCCATTAACTCAGGCAGGAGGGTCAACCAGGAATTCTGCAACGAGGTGGCCGAGGTTTTTAAATCCAAGGTTTTAGACGTTTTTAATGCTTTTAGGGAGGTTTCTGATTCTAGCCCATTATTATGCCCAAACAGCTCAAACACTAACAAGCATCCACCATTTGTGTTTTCTGCAATCTCGATAGACACAGTGAGAAACTTTGTCCTTCAAGCTAAATCGGGCTCACCTTTAGACCCCTGCCCCCCGAGGGTCTATCAAGAACTGGCACACTCGGTGAGTCCTCAACTCACCGATATTTTTAACCTGATGTTCTCCTCCGGGGTTTTCCCGATTAGCTGGAAGCAGACATCCATTCTACCTTTACTAAAAAAAAAATACTCTTGATGCGACCAACCCCACCAACTATCGGCCCATTGCCAGACTGCCGCTGCCAGCAAAGATAGTGGACAAAATAATGAACAACCAATTGTCCCTATTTATCAATGCCAATGGCCTATTGGATCACACCCAATTTGGCTTTCGTAAGGATCATAGCACGGAGTTGGCATTGATCAAAGCCTCCAAGGAGATCAGGGCAGTTATGGATGGTGGAGGTGCAGCAGCTTTGGTGCTCTTCGATCTTTCTGCTGCGTTTGATACGGTGGATCATCGCCTTCTGCAGAGATGTTTGGAAAGGCTAGGATTAGGAGATTCAGCACAAGCACTTATAGCCTCCTTTCTCACTGATCGAAGATCCACCGTATCCATGGATGGTTTTAATTCCAACCCTTACACCCTTCCATGTGGTGTCCCGCAGGGTAGCTCACTGAGCCCCACACTATTCAATATATATGTCTCTGAACTAGCGCCCCTTATTCGGGAATTTGGTTTCAGCCTGACCACCTATGCTGATGACACCCAGATTGTGGTGGCAGTCTCCAAATCCCAACAATCTCCGGCCGCCAGTTCAGGAATTGCACGGGTGCAATTAATAAGTGGATGACAGCACACTGCCTGAGGCTCAACCCCAGTAAAACGGAAGTCTTGATCTTCGGCAGTATACAGCCCCCCTGGAATGATCTGTGGTGGCCTGTCGAGTTGGGCTCCCCGCCCATTCCGGTGGTTAAGGCAAAGAACCTGGGTGTGCTTATGGATGCTAAACTCACTCTCCATCACCATACAAATGCGGTAGTGTCGGCATCGCATTTCCTCATTAAAAAAATTAGGAAAATCTTTCCTTACATCCCCATTCACACCAAGAGAACAGTAGTCTCTTGCCTTATCTAATCCAGGCTGGACTATTGCAATGGTCTGTTCCTGAACGCCCAGAAGAAACATCTGCGCAAACTATAGATGATTCAGAACTCAGCAGCTCGTCTCATACTGGATATCCCTAAACATCATTCAGTCTCCAATGAAATCCGCAATCTTCACTGGCTTCCTGTACCCCAGCGCATCGATTTCAAAGCCTTGTGCATTGTTTTTAAGACCTTGCATGGCATTGGTCCGTCTTTCTTGCAGGATCATTTTTCTTGGTACTGTCCCACCAGACAGCTGCGGTCCACTGGAGCTCGATTACTTGCTGTTCCAAGAATCTTCAAAGCCCACTGGGGTGGTCGCAGTTTCTTTTACGGAGCGTCTAAATTGTGGAACACCCTTCCCTTTTCTCTCAGGAATGCCAGTTCCCTGACGATTTTTAGTAAACAACTGAAAACTTGGCTCTTCCAGCATTAGGGGCTAGGCAGTATTATGTCACGGTTTTGTCCAGTGCCAAGACACCCCCGGGTATATGTGCGCTTTATAAATTCCTGTAACATAACATAACATAACATATGCCCACCAATTGTAACTATGAGTTAATTCTTACGTTAGTGACTGTGATTTACTTTTTATGTAGCCTTGAAAAAGTCGCAAGTGTAATACTTGAAGGCGACGAAACACGTGTTGGCATCTGGCTTTCAACCGAATCACAGTTCGTGAGAATAAATGTTTGGACAAAAGAAACACTAAAGACTCAAGCTTCTTATCATTATATACAACAAATTTCTGTTGAATCACACTGTTAACACTGAAATTATATGACTTCTGTGTGCTAAGGATTTTGTATTTATGTTTACACTGTAGTTGTACTACAGTAATCTCAGGAGAGTTTAGTGGTTCTCTTCTTCCTTATAGCCCCAGACTAATGGTTTAACTACATATTAACCTAGTGAAATTATCCCAGAGCGCCGTCCCTATCATAACATACCACTATTCTATTGTATTGTTCATAAGTCCATATATCAGACACATACTCAGGAAGAAACTCGAGACCAGTTTAGAAAGATAATCAAATGGTCCAAAGTATTACCAACAGTTTGAGTTTACCTGTCCTTTAATATCTGGGTGCAGAGGTACTGAACGGTTAATAGCCTTGCGTGCTACACCTTAGGAAACGAGGGGGCCCATCTAGAAACAGGCTGTAGGGGGGACTTGGGGACAAGTCCAGAAGTTCCCAATGGGAACCGGGGCTTAGGAGCTCGGGTGCAGAGGGTTTTGGTTGGCTGAGCTTGTGCGTCAAAGGCAATCACGGTTCCCAGCTGGACCTGCAGAAGGGGGGAAAAACAGGAGAGCTGGGTAACTCTCGGTGCTGGCCTCTGGGATGCTGACATCCTTTCTCAGCTGGTCGGTCATTTCGGCGCTGGAGTCTGGGTTGGACTTCAAACAAGCTTTGGTTGCTACAAGGGGTTCGGTACCCCAGGTATTGGTGCAGGATGGTTTCGGTTGGTCCTGGCGTCTTCACACTTGCTGGGGAGACGGATCTGATCTCCTGGAGCAAGGTGACCTCCTCCTGGGTGGCTGCTGCGTCGGTAGACTCAATGGTCAGTAAAATGGTAGACATGACGTTGCGGTTGGTGCCTGCAGGTTGCAGGGAAGTGGCTCCTCCACTTCAAGGGAGATGCTGACAGCTTGGCGGAGTGCTGGAGGCCTTCCAAGGCTTTTGGAGGATGCACAGCTGCAGGAAGAGTTGGGTAGTCGTGACTGTAGGGATGCACGGTTTGGCACCAAAGTCCACCAGTGGTTTGCGTTTGCCTTGGTCCTTCTTTTGTCTGGGGAATCAGCGTTCCTGATGTCAGGGAGCAATCGAAGTACTGAATTTAGGGTCGTTAAGGGCAGTGAGGGGTAGTCGCTATTTACCCTTGGGGTCACTACAACCCATATATGACCACTTCCCGTGAAGAGTGGGCATAACCCTCTCCCAGAGTTCCTAATTCCACCAAAATCAAGATGGTGGACTCTTTCTTTCGTGGGGCACATCAGGCAGGCCACCTTAGGGGTGTGCAGTGCACCACAACTCCTTGCATAGCTAATTTCCTGCCTGTCAGGGAGCCAAATAGGCCTCAGGCAGGGGGCGGCATCTCCCAGGTCTGTGGGAAGCCGGGGTCACATAGCAAAGGCGTAGGGGTTTTGAAGTCCCTGGAATTGGTATGCAGATTCACTAGTCACACTTCTAGAGGAGGTGAGAACACCGTTCTTCGGAGCAGGCATTGTTTCTGGCCGCTCTCACCTGCAGGAGGTCAGAAACATGACTGTGATGGCAACTTGGACGATTCCAGTCAGCCAGCACACTAGAAGACTAGTAAGGTTTTTGGGGGGCACCTAGAAGGTATCCTCAGGGTGCTGGTCATAACAAATCTAGCACTGGCATCAGTACAGATTTATTAAGACAAGGGGTTTGATACCAAACACCAGTATTTTCAGTAAAGCCCTCATGTAGCTGGGAAACTGGTAACGACCAGTGCCCAGTACATATACTTAAGATGTCTTCCCTTTTCGCTTGTACCATCTAGTAATTCAATTAGGCAGCCCAGGGGCATATCTGCTCAGGCAGATATGCCCTCACATGTGATATAAAGCACACTGCCTTAGGGCTACAAGGTCTGCTGTAGGGGTGACTTGCATATATTATATGCAGTGACTTTGGCATGGTGCACAGTGAGTGTGTCATTTTGTGTTTTCTCTCATGGTTTGTACCATGACATAGTCTGCATTGGCAGCCTCCAGGCAATTGTGTGTGGTCCCCTTAGGGGACATAACACATGCTGAAGCCCCCAGGGACCCTCTCTAGTGACAATAGTGGCCTGACTGGGACTTCAGCACGGCAACATGGGTGATGTTTATTGTATTAACGGCATCACTTCCTTGTTTAGTTAGAGGAGAATTGCTGGCACTGAGAGGTCGCCACATGCCAGAATTTCAGCCCAGCTGATTCCTGTTTATCGCTTGTGAGGGATTATGCCAAGCTCACCAGCTAGACGGGCACCCTGATGGCACTTACCCACAGGTAACGGGGAGTTAGATCACCCTACATGGATTCTGTCAGATTCAGCTACCCTAGGTATACTAGGTTAGGTAGCACTAGGTAGGAGTACAATATAATACAGTACTTATATGCAAGCATATATTCTCTGCTACAGCACAATGAGTGAATTGTTTATATTCTTTACCATTCAAGTAATGCTGATTATGTTATTCTGTTTCCTTCTGTTCAATATTGCAGCACAAATTTTTTATACAAGTAACACAATACTTCAATTAATATTTTTAAACAGCTTGCAGTGTATTTCTTGTATATCTCTTTGGGTATGCATGAGTAACCAAATGAAAGGGTTCTAGATCTGTTACCATGATTTCCTTGGGGAGTCAGGGTTGTCTTCTTATGAGGTTGCACAATCAATTTGTTAACTACTCAGGTTTGGGGTACAGGTGGTGAAGTGTGAGCTAACAAGACTAAGGCCAACATATGCTGATGGTGAGTGTGGAATCAGTCTCGCACAATCCTGACGTTTGTTGTCCAACACACGTACAGTTTTTACTGAGACAGTATAAGCGGAACAATATGGCACTGCCAATGTTCTAGCTTGGGTTCTTATTTAATGGATTACCTGAGTAGTTTTATTTTGTGTAACCAAACCCAACTCACTTCTAAACCGGAGACGTTCGTGGTGTTCAGGAAAAATCCTCCTCAGCTAAGTAGACAACTCCTGTGTATCGGCTGCAGGTTGTTCAAGCTGACTGTAGGTTGTTCAAGCTTGAACCGTTCAAAGGCGCAGGCTCACCATATAGTGATACCCTCTCTGAATTTCACATATTTACATGGCTGACTACGAAGCAGCAATTAACATAATAGCAAACTGAAGACATGCAGTTACACAGATGCTGCAACAACGTGGGCTGCCCCTTGCGGGTGGAAATGTTACCTTCATGGTTAAGGCCCCTGAAGTATTCAGGACAGAGGTATTCTATTCATTGGTTACATTCCCAGCAGCAGATACACAAACAAGACATTTCCATGCTTACACTGTACCTGCAGTTCCTAACTACACAGCTTGAGAATCACTAGAAATACCACTAACATACCAAGAACACCAAAATTGGTTTAAAGGCGCCTTACCACATACTAAAGATGAAGTTAGACTAGGGCTCCTTAGCAATGAGGGAGCAACATGGCCAGTCTTAGCTGGTTACACCCCATACCTAAATATAACAAATCTGACAGGAGCACAACTACGTACATTAGACACAGGTCTAGTCAGAATAAACAGATGTTTGACACAGTTCTTCATGCGAACAATGACAATAAAATGTAAAGACAGAGGCCCCCTGCAATTAGGGTGAAGTTCCTTAAGGCAGGGCTCAATAAATCAATGTAAAGACTTAAGGCAACAATTATAATACAATTGCGTTGCAAATTAATTACTAAACCAACAAAAATTATTTAAAGAAAGAACCAGCAATTACTATTTTTCTTAGGTAAGTACACAATATATTTTATTAATGCTAATTTTAGCAATAAAATAACCCATTCATACTGTTTCATTCATATCTGCAGTCATACTTCTCACAGAATTAAACTCAATTAAAAACAGCAGTTTGATGACATGAATGATAACAAATAATATCAAATTTTCATGTTCATGTGTGAGGACACAGAAGTAACGGCATGAGGAAAGAATCCACTATCCGGCTAATCAGTACCATCCAAAACAATCATTTAATTTGGGCACCGACTATATCAACGTGATTAATCCTTCATGGACGTACACTATAAAGAACTTAACGTCAATAGTACCTTGTACTCTATGTAAGCGCGGAATATATCTCCATATACGAGTCTAGTCCCTTAAGTTGAAAGACTGTAGCCCTAACTAGAGATCGAGCTGCATAATCTGCAGACACAGCCTGGTCATCTTTATGATAAGAACAGGATATCATCGCTGATTTATTGAGACCTCTTCCTGACGAAGGCACGTCCTAGTGCTGAAACGCGTGTAGAATACAACAGTCAATTGTATTTGTGCCACACTGTTCTCTCATGAACATGAAAATTGTATATTATTTGCTATCATCATTTATGTGATCAAACTGCTGTTTTTAATGGAGTTTAATTATGTGAGAAGTATGACTGCAGATATGAATGAAACAGTATGAATGGGTTATTTTAATACTAAAATTATCATTAATAAAATATATTTTGTACGTACCTAAGAAAAATAGTAATTGCTGGCTCTATCTTTAAATAATTTTTGTTTGTTTATTAATTAATCTGCAATGTGATTGTATTATAATTGTAGCCTTAAGTGTTTACATTGGACAATGACAATAAATCCTGCAAGGGCTGCTCGAGCTGCACGTCCACAATTGGCAATACCTGGAATTATTCCAGTGACCATCAATGCAGTCATTGGAAAAGTTTCAGTCAGATGGGAGGAGATTCTAATCTGGATTGCACAAAAAGCAAAGACCCAAAGAAAAAGAGATAATTCTCACAATATGGAAGACTGCACTACTTGGGGAACAGGCTTTGCTGCAGTATATACAAGAACACAGCTCATTAGCTGTTTTGCTAGAGGTGCTTAAACAGATCCAAAATAAGTACAGGGCAGCCCCTGCCCTAGATATGGGGATGGAACTGTTGGGTAACTTTGCCGCAGTAAACACCATGTTAAGTAACATTAAAAGGGAAGCAGCAGCATTGGCTATACACCAGTGACTCACAAAGTTAGCTCTGGGAGACCAGGAGCACAAATTGCCTAAAATTATTGAGGAAACCTATGCAACAGTAGGTAGATATAATTTGGGAGCCAGACCTAGAAACGACAAATTAAGAGTAATTCTGAAAAGGATAGCTCTAAGCAGGCATCAGACTTCTACAAAGAAGTGGGAAAATAAGAGTCCACTGAAAAACGCTGTAATTTGCGTAACCGTGATAATCTTAAAAAGCATGACAGGTATGAGGATACTGATACACATGTCTCTTGTTCCTTTCAGGATTCATCCAAAAAATGCTCAGAGAGAGTGGAGTATCGGAGTGCAGATCAGAGGAGTCCGTGAAACAGAAGTAGCACTCACAACGCTCTTCTGACTATATCTTAAACAGGAATACACACTTAAACAGTCCAAACCTCAATTCAAAAAGTCGGTAGATGGCATTAAAGTCAAGCATGCCATAGATGTTGAGGACATTGCTTCTGAGCAGGGAGTTGGCTCTGACCATGCTGGACAGCGCAGCATAAGTCACAAAACTTCATCGGAATCCTATGGAGTGTCTGGCAGTAGTAGCAACAAGTGACTATATCCAGGTGGAAACACCGGATAGGAGAGTGAGTGTCCCACATCAATGATATGAAATGCAACTCCAAATGGATTGGGATATATAGAACGTCCTCGTTTGGGAGAATTGGCCACCAGAGTTTATGGATTGCGCCAGAGCAGAAACGGTAATTCCACCCCCTTTTTCCAACCTCATCCCAGATGCAGTTAAACATTCATATGCAAATGAGTGGGCTTTGACGCAACCATATGGGTGGGATGACGGTTCCCCTTATAACATAATACCTGTGAGGTCAACCCTATAACCTTGAAGTAAATAACCCGGTAAACATGAGGCTAAAAAACAAGTTAGGGAAACTGTCACACAACTTGAATACCAAGGTGTAACAGAAAGTTGCACACCCTATATGAATAATCCCTTGTTTCAAGTAATGAAACCAGACCATTCATATCGTCTAGTGTTGGATTACAGACACTTGAACACTGCTACACGTACACTTGCTCTACAGAATGCGCACATCGCAGCACAAATGAACAATATAGTGTGTGAAAAATACAAAACCGCATTAGACACCTAAGTGGATTTCTTTGCAAAATATAGCACCTAAAAGCAGGTACTTGACCGCATTCAGCGCCTCGGTTCTCATGCGCAGTTCTGTCGACTGCCCCAAGGGTATAACAGCCCAGGGCTGTTTTCAGCCTGGGTAACAGAACTTTTACAAGATTTTGACGACCAGGCATTGTCCTATGTCGATGCCATATAGCTAATGGATGATGACCTCTCAACTCACTTAGCTAGAGGAGATCGCATAGTTTTGGGATCTGCTCACAAATTTACTTTAAAAAAATCAAGAAAAGACTACCTCAGTTTCCAAATTGAGATTCACAAATAAGGAATATGTTGGATTCGCAAAATATTTAGCAAATCCTACATACGTTGCATTTTACGATTCTCTAATTGCGATTCCCCCAAGCCTCGAGACCCTCACGGGTGAGTAGCACGCTTCAAAAACCCTGAATGAATGATCCTGAGGGAACAGTGGTAGTAAAGAGTAAGAACCGTGACTTGAAGCAGTCTTTAACAGCTACAGCATTAGGTTTGGGTCGCAGTTGGGCTCTCCACCTGTATGGGGGTTCAGAGAGCCCTAAATAATCTGCCTAGAAAATTCCTGGGTGGTCGGACTCCCTATGAAATCCTGTTTGGGTTTGTGATGTGGGTTCCAGACCTCATCAGTCCCAGCACAGTGGTGGTAGAAACACCTTTTGACATCAGTGAACGTTTGGCTGTTTTACAGGAACTGAACTACTTCCGAGAAGCTCAGAGTAATGTCTAGCAGAAACATTCCGCCACTGGTGAAGAAAAGGAAGCTCCAGCAACTCCAGGTTGCAGTCCAAAGATTAGTGATCTGGTCCGGCAGAAGATTGTGCACAAGAAGGAATTTGGGCCATCCTACAGAACCTCTACCTGTCTTGGCTGTTAAAGACACCAAAACTGTACTTTTAATGCCTATTGCTGGCAACAAACACAGGAGATGTGTCAAAAGATCTCACCAAACAACATCATATGGCCAGTTATACACAGTAGGCATGGAGGGCTCCTGGGTAGTTACTTATGGAAGCTTTGATCAACGATGAACCTTCTTATCTCCTGATAACACTGAAGTATCACTTCTTTCTGTTACAATAGCAAACACCATACAATCAACATGCACAATTTTTTTTATTCTGAAACCAGACACCTCAACGGTGTCTACCTCAACGTACGTCTATTCGAGTCAACTCCCAGATCTATACAGCCTAAAATAGATTACATGGTCTATGGCAACTTCATTGACTTTGATGACTTCTCTTCGGATTCGTCTGACCCACCTTCACCGCCTCAAGGTAACCTGCACGAATTTGACATTTGTCTGAAAAAGACATACTTTATCCCTCCATGGATATAGTTTGGATTACAATCTTGCAACCATTTCTCTTTCTTTGGATTGGTTTTGTGACAGTCTTTCCTGCTTCTGAACACATATTATCTTCCTGAGCGCTCTGCTTTTAAACTGGTAAACTTGGTTTTATCTCCCCATTCTTCATCACACAAAGTGCAAAGAGACCTGTCCCTGGTGAACATTTCTGCTGTTCCGGTTCCTGATGGAATTGTTTGGGATAAGGTATCATATGATATATGTGGACAGACTGAAACACTACAGATTCCATATGTAATTAGGATTTCCCTACATAATCACTCCTAGTACCATCTCTGATGATTGGGAAATTGATACAGTGCATAGAATGCTAGATCTAGAGCATTCTATTGTTTTTAATATTGAAGTAATTGTAATGGTTCGCAGGATCTTCTGCAGGAGCGTCAGGAATCAGAAGAGTAAGTCTCCGTCTTCCCCTACGGCCTTCCGTCTCTATCAAACCCTAGAGAACCGGATGGCACGCCAGGGGAAAACAGGGTAACAAAACAAGGGAAGGAGGGTGTGACTTCAGGGGTGTGGCCGGGTCGGTACCAATGACGTAGTTCTTCTCTGAGTGCTGCAATAGAAAATCCTACTTACTACTACGCATCACCTCATGCATTTCACAACCATAAACATGTACCTAACCCACCTACCACTGGGGTCTTGTTTTAGCATAAGAAGGTGTCACCTCCACTGGGTCTGTATGGGACTCAGGACGGGGCAGGCGTGGAGCAAGCCGGCCTAGAATTCTTACACCCTATAAGGTAAACAATTCAGTGAATGGTCTTCCTGTAACATTAAATTGGTACACAATTCTTATCGGCCTCTTACTCACTAGGATAATATACATATGCTTCCCTCTATTTCCACATGGAAGGTAACAACGAAAAGGCTTTTTGAGTATAGGTCAACTCCTAGGGAAAAAGACAAAACAATAACAATTATATCCGCCCACCCTGTGCTGTATTGCTAAGTGCAAGTAAAAAGAGTAGCGCACAGCGCTGTTACCGTGCTTCAGAAGAACACTGGTCTCTATGACGTGGTCCACGCTAGCGTCCCCTATGGATAAATCGATCTTCTGTCTCAAGGGAAAACCAGCACCACTGAAGAGAGGTAGGTGAAGGGCTGAACAGGTACGAAGAGGGGTAGGAGGTGTGGGGACTCAGCTGAGGATACGGCAAAACTAGGGCGTAATATTCAGCAGAGAAGGACACTACTAATCAGTGTAAAAAGAAAAGAAATGTACTTGCGAGAGGAGCTCGGGAACCCTTAACCTCGGAGAGGGGATTGGTGGACAAGGTGAGTGGGATACACACGTGACATACACCCAACCACCACCCAGGAGTGAGCACCCCCACGACGCAGCAGCCCCGGGGAAGGAACAGGACTTGCACTCACTCGTAACTCCGCCACATTTGGCGGGAATCAAAAATGCTTCTAAAGCAGAAGCGAGCCTCCAGATGGCAAAAGGGCTCGCGAATCACGGCTGTCAGGCGTCTGTAGCAAGACGCAGAACACACGGGTAAAACCCGGGAAGGCTCGGCGCTCAATAGCGCGACCACGGAAACAGGAAGTGCTTTCCGGAAGTCAGGCAACCTAAACGAAGACGGAAACCAGGGCATCAAGCTAGAACGCTAAGCGCGTTCGTACGCGTCTTAGGTCCTTATATACTGGATCGTCTGTCGATCCGGATCACGGGGCATGACAGCAATGTATGAAGAAACGAGTAATTATGATGAAATGTTCTCATTATGTTTTCAACATTATGGTCCCCACTTATTGCATAAAGCAAGTATTCCACATGCCGTATTTAATTACACACAATGGGAACACTGCCCTACACCACCATGGGGTAGCTCAAAAGCATTTGCACAGAAATGTGCATATTTTTCTGGTCCCAATTCAGCTGACCCAGAGTCTCATTACTATAAACTTACACCTTCAAAGGCAAAGAAAAATATGTTCACTGACACAAAGTTGATTTGCTCTGCAGCTTTCATTTCCCAGTTGTCAATACAAGGATTTGACTTTTGGAAAGACAATGATGATATAAAATCTATATGGGTAACTAGAGATTGGCTGGTTGGCAGTAGGGAGACAACTACAACAAAATTCCATTTTCCAACAGGCCCCAATAGATCGAACACTGCAAATAGAAGCTCAGAAGAAAGACCACCAAGGGGAATGAAGAGGTTATTTCAGATGACTCAAGGAAACCCAAGTAACCAAAACAGCTTAAAGTTCACTTCTGCAAGAAGAGCCCATGCAGATTGGAGGTGCTCAGAACCCTCTAAACGAAGAAGCGGAGGAGAGGCTTGGTTATGCCTCTATGACGGCAAGATGGGGTATTTTGCACAAATCTGCCCTCAGCTGTTGAGAAACAGACCAATGTGTTCCTATAAAATGGACAAACAATGGGCATTTCCATTTACAAGTCTGAATCAATACGCCTGAAGGTTCCCACACAGTCTTCATGCTAATGGATTGTGGTGCTTCTGGGTGTTTTATAGATTATTTTTTCCGGAAGAAAATGCAGATTCAACATGTGAGTAAAGATGGACCTGAAAAGATCATGGGGGCTCAACTGGAGTCATCTCGCAAGAAACTGTTCCACTCTTTATGGCCACCCTAGAACAGATTATGCTTGATCTTCAGCCACTCCGATAGTGCTGGGTACTACATGGATAAGGATTCATAATACTCAAGTGAATTGAGCATCCCCTTCCATCAGATTTGATGCTCCCTACTGCAAGAAGTACTGCTTGACATCCATGGTAGCGGAAGAGACTCAACAGTAAATAGTTTTGCTTTACAAGAAACACAGCCATTGTCGCAGATACAGGAAGAATGTGAAGATGATTCAGTGTTCAGAACCTATAGAGAGTTTTGTGATGTGTTCAGTAAAAAAGGAGCGGACACTGTTCCTCTATACCAAGAGTGTAACTGTGTCATTGACTTAATTCCCGGAACGCATAGCTCATGGAAGAATATACCACCTAACAGGTGCTGTGCCAATATCTAAAGGAAAATATTGACAAGGCCTTAAAAGGCTTTCCACTAAGCCAGCTGGGTTGCCATGTTTTATTTACCAAAACTGAATGGGAAATTCCAACAATGCATTGACTGTAATGAGCTCAATGTTATCACCAACTGAAACAGGTTCACTCTCCCACTAATCTCAATCCTACTAGACCCAGTAAAAACTGCCAAGAAATTTACCAAGATTGATTTGAGGGGAGCTGATAATCGTGTAAGAGTGCTAGAGCGAGATGAGTGGAGTGCGAGTGGAAAATAGTGCTCAGGTAAGGTGTGGACATGTTAAATATCTTGTCATTTCCTTTGGTCTTAGCAATGCCCCAGCCAACTTTTAACATTTTGCCACTGTCTTTAGAGATTTACTGGACGTCTTCATTGTGGTGTATCTAGATAATAGAAAAATGTTCTCTGATAAATTGGAACAAAAGCGCGAACATGGTTGACAGTTACTCTCTCACATCCGGAGACATTTTCTGTATGTGAAAGCAGAAAATATTTCTTCAAAGTATCTAGTGTAGGAAGCTGGCTCTTTATATATCAAAATGAGATATACTGTGTAGAGAGTCCAGGGATTGCCTTACGAGTGGACAGGGGGCTTGCTAAGGCAATCCAAAGGTGCTCTGCTAGGGGTTAGTGTGGTCGACCAGCCTTAGGCTTATCACAGAGCAGTGCAAGACATCTGAAAATACACACAATGGTCTATAAATTAGACACATGACTCAAGAAGGAGATCCACACAAATTTTTTTAAAATAGCAAGTATCTTTATATATATTTAGGTATCAGGTACGTATGTTTTTAAATAGGAATTCTTTTTAGTTCAAAAAGTCGACAGTGCACTTTCTGGAAGCTGCAATGTTATCCTATGGGAGGAAAAGTCAATGCGCATTCAGGTATAGTACAGCGACTTACGGGGCCCTTCTCTAGGATTTAAGGTGAGTGGTGGGCAAATTCCAAGGCATCGCGAGCAGAATATCACCAGAAGCACTAGGGTTGCTGGGTGCAGAGGTGCAAAACAGAGTCAGGTGCCTAATGTTATTCTATGGAGAACATTTGTCATGAAAAGAGGCTGCAGGCTTTGACTGGGGGGCCAGTTGGGCTGAACCATCAGAGGGGCTCAGGACTAATGATGCTCAGGGACATAGGGACACCTTTTGTCCTCTTCTCCATGGCCCAGGGCGATGAGTGCAGAGAAGTCTTTGGGCATCAGGTTATCTTATCGGGAGCAGTCGCAGTAGAGGGAGGCCTGTGTGCAGAGGCTACAGGCAACAGTGGAGGGTCCACGAGGCGTGAAACCACATTGGACTCAGGCTCTGGAGGGCTGGGGTACCTTGATGGCACCATTGGTCCACTTCAACTCGGGCATGGAGCATTGAGTGCAGTGGTGGCTTCAGGTGTCCAGTTTTGGCGGTTCCAGAGTCCTCAGGGTCCTTTCTTTGGAGTTTCTGCAGAATGAAGGGAACAGTTCCGCTGGGCCACGAGAGGTCTTGGTTCTTTATTGAAGGCAGACAGTTGCCCCAGTTTGTGGAGTCACAACAGCTGCAGGACGAGACGTCTTTGGTGCAGTTTTGACAGGGAACAAATGACAGGTAGGCTGGGCTGGGGCCAAGTCACTTGATCTCTTCAGTCTTCTGCTTTTGCGGCTCTTAAGTGTCCTTCTTCTTCGTAGGTCATCAGGATCGGTTTCTCTGGTGCCAGGGGCACCCCTAAATACTGGATTTATGGGCTTTAGGTGAGTGTAGGGTAGTAGGCAATGGGCTACTGACCCTTGGGGTCACTGCGTCCTCCTATATGACAATTTCCTGTTGGAAGTGAGCATAACCCTGTCCCAGAATTTCTAAATATGCCATCACAAAGATGGCTACTTCTGAAAAATCATGTCCACATCGGTTTAGCCCATCTTAGAGGTGGTACTAGCTTGGGGGTGGCACGCCTACCTGACTGGCTAATTTTTCAGCCTGTCAAGGTGCCAAAGGGGCTCTGGATAAGCGGGTCAGCTTCATCTCCATTGAGGGGAGCCAGATTCATATTTCAAAGGCGGCAACACTTTGAAGCTTGCCGGCCTAGTAAGGCTAATCAACAAGTCATCCTGTGGGAGGGGGTGTTACACCCTCTTACCAGACAGGCTTTTGTTCCGGGTCTCCTGTGAGCAGTGGCTCTCACTATAGGAGGTCAGCACAGTGTCTTGGGTGGCAGGCTGGCAGAAACCAGTCAAGGAGCACTCCTGAGGGGGCACCTCTAAGGTGTCCTCTGGGTGCATGTATAGGAAAATCCATCATTGGAATAAGGGTGGGTTTACCAATATGAGATGTTTGATACCAAACATCCCTATCTTCAGTGAAGCCATCATGTAGCTGGGGAACCTGTTTTCACCAGTGTCCAGCACGTTTTAAAACGGTTTCCGTGGCCACATGTACTGGGAGTAATAGGACTGACCAGCACAAGGGCCTGCTGTAGAAGTGATGTAAAAATATTACATGCAGTGTTAGGGGACATGGCACACGGGTATGTGTGACAGCACACAGGTATGTGTGACATGTAGTGTTTTCACTTTTGTCTGCACTAAGACAAGCAGCCTGTAATGGCAGCCTTGCATGTGCTTGGTGAGGGGTCCCGTACGGAGGCACAATTCATGCTACTGCCCTTAGGGACCCTCGTTAGTTCATCAGGTCGCAGGTACCATTTACTAAGGACTTACAGGGGGTGGTAAAGGTTTTACCAATTGGGGGAAACAGTTGTACAGTTATATGAAAGAGGTCTGGCACTGAGGACCTTGTTAGCAGGAGCCCAGTGCACTTCCAGTCGAAATCACATCAGTTAACACCAGTTACCAGGCAAAAAGTGGGGGTGACCATGTCAAAAAGGGCTACTTTCTTACATCCAGTATAGATGCCTGTATGTAAAAGCTGGCCTGCCCCAATATCAGTGAAAGAAGAATGGTTTGTTGGATTCACAAACTTTTACAGACAATTAATAGAGGATTTTGCAGCAAGCATTCAGGCTATCATAAGACACCAAACCATAAAGGGGTACCATTCCATTTTGAACAGGCCTTTTAAAGATTAAAGACAGAGTTCCATACTCATTTTGAGACACCCTAACACCATTTTACCATTTGTAGACAAAACAGTTGCCTCTTCATTTGTCAAGGAAGCAGCTGTGTCTAAGAGAAGTGTGCAAACTCAAGAACAAGATTCTGTGGACTATTTCTGCAGGAGTCTCTTAGAAATAAAGAGAAACTATACTACGTATGCTAGACAACCGTTGGCTATACAGAAGGCTTTTTACCACTGGAGGCATTACCTGGAGGAGCACATCACAAAATCACAGTATGGGCTGATAACAAGAACCTACTTTACCTTTCATCCATGAAATTTGTAAATAAGAGGCATCCATGATGGACATTATTGTTGTCTAGATTCAACTACTTAATCATCTATTGACCTGGCAACAAAATGGCAAGGCAGAGGCCTTCTCACGTCAGAACAAAGACATAGACGTTCCTCTTGTGTCAAAACCCCTCTTCTCAGCTAAGACCGGGAAAGTTAATGAATTGGCCATATGCTGAGACTCAGTAATACAAGCCAGCCTGTGACATGCCCACCAATGAATTAAACACGATCATAGAAAGATGCTGAATTAGTTATTGTACTGTAAAGAAGCATTCAATGTTCCTACCGCTGCAGTGCAACAATAAGTAATGAAGTTGTGCCATGACTCTCCTGCAGCAGGACACCCAAAATTACAGAAAAGTCAAGAGATTATTAGTAGGCACTTTTGGTGGCCACACTTAAGGCAATCAGTTCACCTACATGTGCCTAAGTGTTCAGTATTTTCACAATGCTAAGCCTCATATAGCCTACCAATGGAACTCATACAAGCATTACTTAATTCTACACAGTCGAGGAATATGAGAACTATGATTTTTATAGTAGACCTACTACTCTCAGACAAATGGGTATACCTACTAGGATGGTACATTTCATTGTACTCAGTAAGGTACCTATAGCACTAGATTAGTAGGATCTTTTGTGCCTATCTTCTCCTTTCATGGAATATCAGACTTCACAAAAGAGTTTTTTTTGCACATACCCATTTCCTGAGTAGACTTTGTCACTTGTATTTAAGCCCCTTTTAGCATGAAGCAGACGCCTGACAACGTGTTGCGTAGTGGCTGAGGTTTTCTCCTTCACTAGAGTTCACACCCATTACCCATCCTTGCAACTTTGTTATTTCCTCCCTCCTTCTCTTGGTTAAAGTTTCCCTTTTGGGAAACCGCCATTGCGATGGGTAAGCCATTCATTCTCTCTCTATCTGTTACAATTGGCGTACTTTATTCATTATACTCTGTAGTTGTTTGGTAGCAGTCTCCAGACTGCATCAGATGAGACAAATTCTCCAAGAGGGCGATTCAGGTCTTCATTATCTCCTAACCTTTACCCGTTTTCCCCCAGGTTACTCTGTTGGGTCTATCCAGTTTAACCAATATCAGGAAGCTCTCAAAAACAGACATCCCTTCATCAAACCGGTTTTGGCAGTGCAGAGGAAAGAATGGCCATAGGACCTGGCGAGCAGTAAGGCCTTATCCCAATCTGAAATGAAGTACTAAATCCTGACTTTGGTTCTATCAACCCTTAAAAAAAAGGTCAATTCCTGTTGCACATGGCCAGTCTTGAAGTCTTGCAGACCCTTGCAAGCTTGGGTACCCTTTATGGACATTCAGTGGGGTTCGCAGACCTGACACCAGGTCTGCAAACTGCTCGGGATGGCCAACACGGATCCAAGATCTCTGATGGTTTTGTGGACATTGTGTCTCACGCTGGGACACCACAAACCCAACTCTTGTGGTCCACTAACCCACAGCAAAATATGCAATGTTTTAATTATTTTGACATTGCAACATTGCATACTGTTGGGCCCCCTATATCTAAACCAGTGGGTCAGAGTATGCTCACCTGTCCTCATATGGTTCCTTAAATATTGCTTTTCAGGAGGTGTTGACGGAGTACCCGCACGCTGTAGTTATGGCCAGTCAATCAAACAGCTTTGGGTCCAACATTAGGCTTTGGATTAGTTGACTGAAACTGAAAAGCCCCTTTATCCAATCAGATTTGAGTATATTTTTTTAAACCTTGATTCATGGATGGTCCAGAAACTCAGGTTAGCGGATCATCCACAGACTAACTGTCCAGGTATCTCTAACATGATTGACAGCGTGGCTCAATTTGAGGTTTACCAAAATCACTTTTCTAATGTATATTTCTCCAAAACAACTAAGTGGATTTACACAAATCCAACCAAAAGCACATTCTTAATTAAAGGTCTAGTTTCATACCAGGTTTGGTGCAATTCAATTTAGCGTTTTTTTCTATATCTGAGTGCAAAGAATCCTATGGGAATTAAAATGAAAATGTCACCTTTTTGACCCCTCTCCCCTTTGTGTCCCTTGCCGAAAGAACTTTTTTGGGAATGTTTTGTGCAGATTTGCAAAACAGTGCTACAGTTATCAATAACATAAAAAAACTGTTTTTCAATGGAAAGTCAAACCTAACAATAACTACAGAGGAACTATTTTCCAATAGATATAAAAATTGCTCCAGGATCCCTTGCGTAATCAGGGAAATTCAATGCTTGTAATTAATAATGACGATCTCTGGAGGAGTACTAGTGACTCCTAGGGTAGACTTCCTGGCAGATACAAGAATTAGGACCTGCGGTTCTGGCCTTGTGGCACACAGTGCTGGGAGCTGAGCAGGAAACACCAATAGTAGAGACACTGGTGCAGGGCAACCTAGAGCGGAAGAAAATAAGTTACTTACCTGTAACTACGGCTATCCAGTGTGGGTATCTTTCATAGATTCACATGCCTGAATCATTGCCGTTCGTCGAGATGGGAGACCCACGGTAACACAATCAAGCAGTATTTAAATAATGCCATAGGCTAAAATGGCCCCGAGCTGTTTCATACATAGCCTATCCATGTCCTTTAAAAAAAAGAAAAAAAAGGAACAAATGTTAAATGCTCTCCTTATCGGAGCCAGTTTCCCTCAGATTATCCCAGCACAAGTGAGAAGTGAGTATGTTATTGAATGACAAGGAAACAGCCTGTACCGGGAGGAGGGTGCGTGCATGTGAATCTATGAAAGATACCAATACTGGATAACTGTAGTTACAGGTAAGTAACTTTTTGTTCTTGTCCAGTATTGGGGTATCTTTCATAGATTCACATGCCTGTATCAGAGTAGCAAGCATTCACATCCAATTTTATCTTGTCTGTTGTGGATGGTGGGTGACTTCTAACACGTAGTGAAACCCAAACATTCGAGGTAACATGAGAGGCACTCGAGGACTATACCTGTGCCTTGTGTTGTAATTATTAATGTACGGAATATACTCTTAAAAGAAGGGTAAATTATCACATATATTAGCATTTCCATATACAAAGCATTAGTAAGAGGCAAGGAATAACAACAGTGTAACTTATAGTACAACTTACCTAGTTATGTTGTATATCTTCCAATACATGTCAGTATTTGAAACCACCATAAGAACAAAAGACTCTTTCCAAGGGTTAGAAAGAGACTTACCTTAATGGAAGAAATAGCGAAGCACCACCTGGCAAACCGCTGCATCTGAATCCTGTGCGGCTTCCAGGCAGTTGTGCTGCGTGAAGGCATGAGTGGTCCTCCAGGTTGCAGCACAACAGATCTTTTCCAGAGTCACTCCCGAGGGCCGCTGACCTAGCAACAGCTCTGGTGGAGTGAACTTTCGCTGTCTTTTCCAAAGGTTTGTTAGCTTTGATATGGCAGAACTGTAATGCAGCAGATATCCATCTTGCGATAATGGCTTTGGTTAAGGCAACTAATAGCTGATCAGTTTTTCGAATGTCCTTTGTTACTTGAAGGTAGAACTGTTGAAGGCAACGCTTGACATCCAGCGTATGCACGGTTTGTTCTGTTGCTTCCAATGAATGGGGATGTGGAAGTATGCGTCTTCCAAATCGAGGGATGACATGAAGTCTCCTTTGCTGGGACGGCGTAAGATCTTGGCCAGAGTTACCATCCTGAACGTTTGCTTTCTCAGGAACTAGTTTAACTTTCTGAGATCCAAAATCGGTCTTAATTCCCCTGACTTCTACATAATCAAGAAAAAACGGGAATATAAACCTTGACCCCTTTGCAAAGTTGGAACTTCCTTTTGAGAGCATTATTTTTGCCTCTTTGTGCTATAAGTGAAGACGAGGAGGAGGGGCTCCCCTGGGTGAAGTAGCTGGAGGTTTATCTACGAACTTCAGAGTATGACCAAAGGCAATCAGATCCAGCACCCATCGGTCTGTTGTTATAGTCTCCCATTGGTGGAAGAAACTGGAGCTCTTTGCACCCACGGAAGGGGGGAGCTGGTACCTTGCTCAGATCATTGTTTTCTCCCATTATCTCTGCCTTGGGTCGATGCTCTCTTTCGGCCCCCTTGACGAGAGTAACCAGCTGTGGAAGACTGACGGTAGGTAGCAGGTTGATAGGCTTGCCTGTATTGTGACTGATAGAGCCGATATTGTTGTGCCCTCTGGTAGTTTCCTCTGTAGGTGGCAAAATCTCGTCCTTTTGCTCACCTGAACGGTATTTTCCTGTATTGGAGGAAGCCTAAGAATTTTCCATTATCCTTGTAAGTTTTGATGTATAGAAGCGCTTCATGTATATGTTTACCAAACAAAACGTCCCCCTCAAACGCCATATCCAGGACCTTTGTTTGGACCTCTGGTCTAAAAGTGGTGACTTTCAAACACCCTTGGCACCTCATGACTGCCACACTTGCCTATTGGCGAAACCCCGTATTGGCTATGTCCATAGCTCAGTCGATTGTCTCAGAGCTTGCCCGCTCTCCTTCTAAGATAATTTTTCTGGCTTCCTGCCTCCTGTCCTCAGGATGGGGTCTAGCAAGTAGGCCATATCCGACCACATCTGTCTATCCCAACAGCCGATGATAGCCAAAGCACTGGCCGCCTTGATGGCAGTTGCAGCCATGTTGGAGAAATGCTTCCCCGTGATGTCTAGCTTACGCACTTCTTTGTCTGGAGGGGTTGAGATCAGGGTGGCCAGGTTCTTTAATTTCCTTTGTGCCGCCTGAGAGATGACAGAATCCGGCTTAGGGTGGCCTGTCAGGCAGGAAGGCGAATCTTCTGGGGACCTGTACTTCTTGTCTATGTGAGAGAGCGCAGGCAGTATCGTCACCGGGGTCTTCATTATCTTCACTCCATCTTGCCAGATGTAGTCTATGATTGGGATTGTTTAAATGGATTTCCTAGCCTCCGCTTTAAAATTATACAGGAAGCAGTCCGTATGCTTTACAGCCATGGGGAGATGGAATCTATTAGAAGCCCTCTCCATTGACTTGTGGAAACCCCCTATGTCTTCTGGAGGGGAATCAGCTGAATGGCGTGACGGAGGAGAGGGAGTGAGAATTATGTCATCTTCCCAAGGATCTGTAGGCGTAGGCTCTGAAATTTCGCTATCTTCTCTCTCCTAGTCCGAAGACGAAGGGTAGTGCGGATCAGGCTCCTGTATTGTGTCACTGGTGAAACCGGTGTTTCAAGGGACTGTGGTTAAACCCGAGATGGCTCTTTTTTAACATTTTGAGATGGAAATCTTTGTAGTTTGCCAGCATTGCCTGAAGGTCTTGAATCACGGATAGCGGAAGACGTGCCATCTCTCTAGGGCGTGATCCGTGAGGATAGTCATAATGTTGGTAATGACGTGGTGGTGCCAGATATGGTAGATAGTATTGTTGTTCTTTGTCATAGCACTCATCATCTTCCTGGCACTTAACATGCAACTCTGATGGACTATGCGCCACTCCGTATACTCCATCCTCATCATCATCATCATCACTCCTGATGGTCCAAATGGGCGAACGAGGCAAACAGGAGATCTTACTGTATGCTAACATTTCCGGATGAAAAAATGTCTTTGTCATCTTAATCATCGTCGACGGTGGCATCAATGGAATCCTGACCACCGATGATGGGATGCCGGTCGTCGACGGTGTTGTTGCAATCCATGTTGACTTCAACGGTGTTGTTGTCGACGGTGTCGTCGTCGACGGTATCGCCGTTGGCAAGGTCGTTGACAGTATTGCTATCGACGGTGTCGTCGTCTGCAGAGTTGTCGTCGATGGTGTCAGCGTTGATAACAGTAAAATGTTGACGGTCGACTGTTGTCGTCGTCCCTGCCGTCAAGGGGCCAAAGACATAACAATGTAACTTGTCGTTATCGAAGATCTAGGGACTGTCGTCGACGGTGGTGTCGTCGATGGCAATTTTTGGGTTCTGAATGTCCCAGGATCTGATGAGGAGGTTCTAGGGTGCTTCTATTATTTTCTCACTGGAGTAGAGGAGACTGAAGATGAAGGTGTAGAGGAGACTGAAGATGACGGTTCAGAGGAGACTTTAGTATGTTTCTCCTGTTTGAGCTCTTGCTCTCTGGGGAGGGTTTGAGGATCTGGCTCGCTTGTGAGGCCTGGATGAACCATCAGTGTCCTCTTCAAACAATTTCCGGTGCTTAGTGACTGCAGCCATAAAAGCAGCCTCCCCTCTCTATCTCTTAGTGTTTTTGAAGAGAAAGTGTGACTAATTTTGCACTGCTTTACCTCATGGGCTGGGTGGAGGAAATAAATGCAGTACTTGTGAGGATCATCGACATGGACCCTCTTCTTGCTACAGGTCTTGCAGACATGAAAGTGTCCTTTCTTATCAGACATGATGGGGAAAAAACAATTAAGAAAAAATCCTAGAAGTTAGAAGAAGAAAACTGACTAGAAACTCCCTTCACAAACGACATGCGGTGAAAATCTGAGGTAAACTGCCTCTGCTAAGGATAGTTCTAGAGGGTGCTGGCAGCTGATTGCTGAATTTAATATTAGATCCTTTTTTTTTTTTTTTTTTTAAAAAGGTCATGGATAGGCTATGTATGACATGGCTCAGGGCCATTATAGCCTATGGCATTATCTAAATAATGCTTGATTATGTTACCGTGGGACTCCCATCACGACAACAGGGAATGATTCAGGCATGTGAATCTATGAAAGATACCCCAATACTGGATAACCAGAACTGTTTGTGGCAGTGTAGAAAGCACCAAAGTCAAATCTCTTACCCTTATCTTAGTAGTCAAGGATTTCAGTTACAAACCTAACAAACAATTTTGGGATGACAGCAAGTTGGCAAACCCATTCTCTTGCTCAGTTCAAATAATTACTTCTACCTCAGCATGATCTGGGTGTGTGCATTTGGAATAGCCTGAAAGGCACAACATGAACCGACCTTTTTAAAAAAACTGTACAGCTAGCCTGTATAAATAAGAAGCAGTGAGGGTGGACCACAGGCACTGATAGAGCGCTAAAGCATTCCTGCATCACCGAGAGGAGGAAAACCCCAAAGCACGCTTGTCGTTGTCCAGGATCAGATTAGGCAATAAATAAGACATACTCATATTGGAAAATGTTCTTCTGAGACGTGTCACTTACCAACTAGACTGTCAGCAGAATGGGTGAGCAAAGTAAGATCACTTGGTTATGGCACAATGCACCTTAGGGGCTTTTTCACATGGAACCTGCATAACACTGAAACATTGACATAGCTTTTTGTTAAAGTTCTCTACAATAGGGGTCCTTGCTCATCGACTTGGAAGCCTTCCCCCTTAGTTTCCTCTTTCACTGCACTAGAGTGGGATTCACCTGCTGTGATGGGTAAGCCAATAACATGATGAGCCTCTTCTGGCAGTGACTATCTGAAGTGTGTCCACTGGATAAAGCTATGTTGATTCCTAGGTGTATCCCTCCACTGAGTCACTGGAGTAGTTGAGCCATGCTCTCCTTAAATGTGTACAGGCAGAGAAGAGTGGCCAATCCCTTGCTTTCATGTACAAGTAACAGTTGTTGAAAAGAGCAGCCGAGTACCTATTGTAGAGCCTGGAGATCCTGCTACCAAAGTCTGATGAAGGGTGTCCACTGCTAAGTAGCTAAAAGCTGCTTGCTCACAAAATCTTTGCCTCAACTCAACAGTGCAACAGAATATCTGAAGCAGACTCCTCATCTTCAGGGTGGTGGGAGTTGATTAAAATAATTAGAACTAAAGCAATTCTTCCATTTAATATTTTTCCTTGGATTCTTGCTTCCAGGTAAAATAAACTAATGCGGTTCTTCAAGGTTTCAGCGTCTTTATCTCACCATAGGTATGCTTCAGTTTTAGTGCCTATAGTTCCCTCCTCTGTCTGCACAGTGTAGAAAGCAGCACCCCACATTCAACATTTCCTTCTCTCCCGGTTGACACCTGGCATCTTCTGGTCACGGTACCTGGTAGACCCTGCACACCTGTGCTGCAAGCTGAGAAGCCCTGATTGCTTAGCTCCAGCCTTAATGTGGATTGCAGAAGCTAGTAGGGCTGTGATCTTAAAATGAGAGCCCTGCTTTTGCTGCTGCAGCACTTAACTATTGTCATTCATGCAACATGGGTGGCACAGACTGTGTAGGCACTGAATGAATGATTTGCAGAACAGAAGCTGGATCTGTGCTCCCATCCTCATGAGAACTACAGTCATCTTCAATCTTAGCCTTCACAATCCCCATAACTCTCCATCTGCTCGTCACACTTCCAAAAACCATGTTCTAATTGTAGAAAATACAAACATGATACAAATGATATCAATAATACTAGTCCCCATCTAATTATTTTCTGAATTTGTATCTTGGGCACAGATCCAGATGTTAGATAGCTTGCTGTGATGATGGGCCCCACATAGGGAAAGTTGATTTCATCCATATATCCACCAGCTCATACCCACATATCTATTCATAGACAGAAAAATCCACTTCTGCCTTCAATTAATTCAAATTCAAACACCCACAGAACAATCTATCCAACTCCTTCATATACCCACTTACCTACTCATCCATACAAACCCTCACCCACCTATTCACTTATCACACATACACATCTTTCTACACATACACACATACAACCCATACACACCTACCTACCCAATTACTATAATTACAGCCGCAAACTATGTGTACTACCCCATTCACACAGCCACAGAATCGTCCATCAATAAATAAGTGTACACAACATTTCAGTCATCCTCAATACTTCTCCTTTCCACCAACCTGGCAAACCATCAATTCCTGCACTCCCGTAACCATGTACTGACTCCTCTACTCTGGAAATAAAAGTGGCAAGTTCTTCAATCCTAATAAAAAAATGGACGCATAGATAACCCACTGGTTAGTTACTAATAGTTTTAAAATAAAGCTATGGTTTGTAAACCTATAAACACCTCTATTAAATTCATATTATTTTGGGCAAAAATATAGTTACATCCTGAAGTGTTGATCTACTGTCAGGGATTACATATTTGCACATGCCTCTGGCCCTGCAATATACCGTCAAACTCAGAAATAGCTTTAGGAGTCTCAGAAGATGGAAAGGTACCTTTACCTGGGAGAAGAATCTAGCTTAATCACGGTTCTTTCTGGCAAGGAGTCCTGATTTAATCTTGTGTAATCCTGTTAAAAATATAAAAAAGCTATGCTCAGAATTGGTCAATATAAAAATGTAAAACTTCAGTCACTGCAATCTGTGCTTGGATATACCAAAGACCAGAGATGAGGTCGGTCATAAAGGTTCCAACCACTTACAAATTACGACAAAAGGTGATTTTGACATCATCATATTTGACTTGTTTTCCCCCTTTAAAGAAATGGAAAAATATGTTACTCACTCTGTATTTATCTGTTCGTATCTGTAGTGCTGTCACTTAGTCAAGACTGTTAGAGCAGTGGTGACACAGACAGGGAGTATCTTGAATTGATAGCGATGGCCACTTACCATGAAGCGGAGGTAGCGCCGGTGGGCAGGATGGATGGGGACGTGGGTGTCCTAGACGTCTAATTCTGCCATGTAATCGCCTTGTTTACGGAAAGGGATGACATCCTGTAGTGTTAACAGATGGAAATTGGCAGAGCCTGAGGTCCATGATGGGCCTGACGAAGCTGGCCTTCTTGGTGATGAGGAAGTAATGAGAATACAACCCCTAGCCCCACTGGTCAGGGGGTACAGTCTATAAGGCCCCTTTTTGGAAGAGCGCCTGTACCTTTTCCGGCAGAAGTTTGAGATGGTCGCTGTTGAGGGTGTGACTTAGGGGTGAGATGTGGGGAGCAGGTGTGAGAAGTTCTAGGCAGTACCCATGGTGAACCACTACTAACATGTCTGTTGTGATATCCTGCCTTTGAGGAAGGAAATCGTGCAGTCTCCCCTCAACAGGTGTTGTGTGATTGGGGCAAGGATGAAGAGAGATGGGGAGCCAATGTTCTGAGGTGGAGGCACCTTAGCCGGATCCTTCCTCGCCCTTTCCCCTGTTATTGTTGGTGTATTCTCATGCCGCCTGATGATGGTATGGCTGCTGCTGCTTTTGGTATGAGGGGGTAGGGTCTGGAGAAGCAGCTTTGCTGGGAGAATGCTTGTATTTTTCCTACCCATGGTGTTACTACCTTGGCTTTAACGGGCTTCCTAAAGGTATGGGGGGCTTATTCTAGCATGTTCTTTAACATAAGGAGAAACTGTACAGTTCTTTCAGACTTGGACAGTGTTTTCACGAGCAAAAACCGTCCTTATGAAGGACATGCATGTCCACTTTGTGGAAAGTGGCTGCTCATTGGATCACCTTGTGGTACGCTGTGATCTTCTCTGGCGGCGATACCCACAAAATAGTGATCCAAATCTGAATCCCCTGCGGCATTGACCATAATTGTCCCATGGATGACCTATGGACGCTGGATCAAATAGTGCCTCTTTGGAGAGATGGCTCCTTGATGACCCTACACTCACGTCATATCTATGTAGTCGACTGGATGTCCAGACCCTACCACCCGCTACCAGAGTGGTAATACTCACATGGCAACAATCTCTTAGACGGATGGGTTGGTGGGGCTGCCGTACACGGGTAACGCCCCTATGGCACAATAGACTGTTATCCTACCTAGCAGATCTGCAGGGCTTTCGGGACTGGGACCAGATAGGAATCTCCACCATAGGAGAAATAATGCATTGCCTCATTCTTAAATCACTCCAAGAACTTAGCCGTGCATATTTCATGCCAAACACTCAGTTCTACAAATCCCTGCAACCCTGACATGCTATCACACCTCATTTAGCCGTCACACCCGTCCCGAACTTCAACCCACTCAAGGGTAAACTAACTGGGGATCTGGGCGACCACAACATTTCTAAAATATATCAATCCCTTATCACAAAAAGTATCACCACACTAGGAAAACTGAAAACCTGCTGGCAGAAAGAAATTGGTAACCTAGATACCGAAGACTAGGCTGAGGCTCCGGAATCCCCGCGAGGAGCTGCCATCTCTACGAGATTGAGACTAATACTGTTCAAGGTCCTTCATAGAGGCTACTATACCCGCAATGAACTATGGAAATCAGATAAACCCCTGGCAATCAGAGCATTGAAAAAAGGCATGGACTTTTGTACGGGGTTAGAACTACCGTTATATCGAGCCACAGAATGTCCACAGAAACATAAGAAAATCTGGAAGAGATGGGCTGAATACCACGGACTAATACTTGCAGAACATTTATCGATCTCATAGACTCTAAGCCCCAAACATGCAATCTGGCGATATGACATGTGTATGGTCGCTCTTTATGGACTTCAACGCTACAAAGGGATTTATTTATTTAAATACAATGAATTAGGCATTGGGTTTAAAGGTTATGTTTGACCAGTTAATATGTGACATGATAAATGTATCCGGCTCGCTGGCCATTGAGTACTTAAATGCAATAAAATGTGTTATGAAAAAAAAAAATTAGTGCTTCATTGTGCACATTTTCCGTGTGGCATGTGTACTGCCTGTACATTCACATCTGTACATAAAACCGTCACCCTTAATACTACTTTTACTTGGGAACTGAGGTCACATACTAACTGCAACACCAGTAATTGCATTTATCTCCTCACATGTCCCTGTAATCTGTACTATATAGGGATGACGACTAGACCAATCAAATTGCGAATCTCTGAACATCGCAGCAATTTTCGGTGCAAAAAACAGAACACCAAAATCAGTGCCCATTTTCTAGAGAAACAACATTCCCCAGACTCTGTTAAATGGCTGGTTCTAGAAACCAACCCTCAATTGTCACAACACAGTCTTTTTAAGAAGGAACAGAGATGGATACACCGTCTGTCTTCCAATGTTACTGGGCTTAATGATGATATTCCCTGGGGAGCCCTCAAGCTTTAGCGTGACATGCTCTTGGCAACTGGTCCACTCTTCTGCCTTGATCTTCACATATGCTTAAGATGAATTAACCATTACTGCAACGAGTATGCTCTCCAGTGTATACCAAGGTCCACATTATCAACCAGAACCCGTTGATACTTCTTACTGAGGTTGTCTTGGCATCCTGCCTCCACTCTGCATCCAATTGAGACAAAACTTTATTGACACCTCGCTTCCCAAACCAAGATGGCCGACGATACTGTCTTTTCTTTCCTTTTTGGAAAGTAATTCACACACATTTGAAGATTTTTGTTCATTCTAAGACTGATAAACACTGCGCACTAACATCTTACTAATACACTATCCCAGCCCGCAAAAATAAACTCCTCGCTACTCGACCGAGTTGTAGCTCCGATCATGTGACCTCGTCACGTGATATGACCGGATGCATTTAACTTCCACCGAGCGTCCAGGTCGTCACCTCCCAGACCCGGTGGCTCGGGTAGGTCAAGAGTCAGAGCGTGAGCGGGGCAGATGTAAGTACTAATACACGGAATCCGTGTCTTCATTTTTAAGACCAGCAATCACCCCTCCTTTTCCCCGAGCGCTTGTGATACTCTCGTAATGCCAGCGCGAGCTATTGGCTCTCCCGCTGACATCAGGCTGTCTGCATCGGTTGTTAGAACGATGCTCTGACCGATTCCCTATTCTTTATTATAATTCCTCTAATTATTGGGCCCTAGCGGAACTCGTGTCATAGAATTGCGACCCCACTGATTTACACTAGACCACTTCAACACGAGCAGACAGTCTCGAGTCGCATGAATTTTATCTTAATTTTATCTTCACCTCACATCCTTTGGGAATATAACATGACCGTGGGGTTAATCAGCCAGCGAATTTCTAACAGCTTGATAGTGCCATATGTCCCCATATGTTTTAGCTGTGATTATTGCATTATTTAAGCTCGCTATCACCTTCTAGTTCAGACCTACTTTTAGAGGTCCTTCGCCTCACGCTGAGTCCACCGAGAACTGTTGTGGCCTACAGTCCTACTGAATAGGGTGAGTCCAATGATGTTTTCTGCCGCTTTGATTGTTTTTAAATGTTCCACATAGGTGTTTAGCCACTATAGTTCACCTTGTTGGTACACCACTTTTTAGGAGCAGTTGCTGACGCTCAAGCACCAGCAGTCACCACTGTTGCATTTTAACTATGTTGGAGATGAATCACCTTGCAAGCCTTTTTTGTTATATTTCCTGATACCTGTGGCTATATTTCTCTACAATGATCAACTTAATGTACTGTTCTTTCTACAGGTAGCACCAGACCTCAACAGGTATTTTAGGAATAAGTTTTTTTGTTCACATGACCGACTGTGACTAGGAGACACTTATACTATAGATAGTCCCCTGTTACCATTGTAGATATCTTGATAGGTCCTGACGAATCGCGAGCGCACGAGCTCACTGCGAGAAACATGTTGACCACCAATCACATGCACTACAACTAGAGACATTACACTCTACCTAGTGCTACATACACCTTTTTAATCAGGGAAGGAGACCATTAAAATAAATTGATTTTCCATACTGGTACTTTCGACCCTGTTTTAACTCACTTTTTGTATCTACAACAATCAGGCCCACACACCCGCACTTCACCTGACGGCTGTTGGATTAAAAGAACTCCGATAAAGTGCCCCTTTTTAGGGAGCCCGTTAGGCATTGCACCGCCGGCCCGACGAGGAGCAGCCCAGATGATGAAGCATGACACCTGAAAGGGTGTGTGAGGGCATTAAAATCCAACAAAAGGATTACCCACTTCACACATAGTATACATGTAGTCCTTCTAGGCTAAATCACCGATTCACCTCCACTCCTTTCCTCTCCCTGAGGAACTACTGGTAGCCTTCTTTTCTAAAAATCTCATTGCCGGGGCACCCTACCAGTTTGGACCTCCCACTCACTCCTTGTGAGCGGAAAACGCCCCCCTGATCCCTCCCTTTTGATACCTACGTCTTGCACGGCTTAAACCCCCGTGGGATCCTCTTATTGGTGGGTGAGATTTGTTCTATCCCCCAACTTACCTAATCTTTTCCCTCTCCCTTTTGGGAAAGCAGTACGGTTACCCATTTTGTAACGGTTTTTACACCCCATCCTCCCATCCAACCCTTCCATCCATGGAGGGACAGGGCTTGAGTTATGGGGATGATCAAGCAGCAGAAATTCTCCGGACCCCGTCCATTCTGGGTCTCGACCAAGAACTGGCCACTGGCAGCCAATCAGGTGAATGGCAATCACTCTCGGATATGAAAAGAGAATGGGTACGCATCACATTACATGGTGCCCTTATGACAGAGTACTTCAGGGCCAATATCTCTCCAAATGGCCTCGTAGTGAAGAATTTTCCCAGAATTTTCTGGGAAGACGGGCAATTCAAAGTCGAATGGTCTCAGATATCGTGGAAGTGTACCAGGGACCTTCTCATTCTGATAGTGAACACTGCGAAGAGATTGGCAGACGAGTTACTTACACGCATTCAGACGATGGAAAGTAATCTCAAACAAAACAACCCTGGCTCCCAGTATAAATCAAAACTAACTGAGATTAACAATGAGATAGCCGAACATAGAGAATACTTGTTGAAACAGAAAGTAACAAAGCTCCAAAAAGACATCAAACGCTTTGATAAGGAAAAAGTCTACCCTTACCTTAAAGCAGATTATGTCCCGCCCAATACCAATTACTCATCAGACATTGATTCGGATTCCTCAAGAAGAGGATCCTCTACCAACAGTGACTCTAGCACTGAGAATATGAGACCGAATCAGGCTAGAGGAAAGAAAGGGAGACGTGGATACAATTACTTTCCACCAACACCCTATCAGGGACCAGCTTTCTGGCAATACCCTATGTACCCACAGGGCCCCCCTCAATTTGGCCCTCAAGGTTTACCTCAATTTGCACCTCAGGGCATGATCCAGCCCTCACCTTTTTTAGGCAGAGGTTGGGGCAGAGGGCGAGGGCGAAGACGAGGGGCCCCACAAGAGAAAAGAGTACAATGGGAGGAACCACCACAACGGGGAGTGGAAACCAGGAGTCACACCAGGAAACAAACTTAGTTGTCAATTTGTCTTCTAGACAATTGACAGCCACAGAGGACAACGTCCTACAGAAAGGACTAGGATTTGTCCCCACCCCCAGGGTAGACCCTTTCAACCAGACTTGCGAATTACACCAATTCTTCCGCAAGATCCGGTTGAGATTTTTCTTTGAGGGCAAAGACGACATACCAGACAATGACTCAGGTTTACGTAACCCCTCCACCTTTACTCCCCATTCAGGGATGATACCAAATGAAGTACTCACTTATGAACAGGCAGTACTTAAGGATATTAAATCCATTCCTACACAGAAGCAATTCAATAACCTCAGCAGAGCAGAGAGGCTTGCTATTACAACGTTAGCGGACGATCCGTCTATTACCATCAAACAGGCTGACAAAGGTGGGGCCACTGTTATAATGGCAACCACTGATTATGACAACGAGTGTCTGCGTCAATTGGGCAACAGGAAGTACTATACACCGATTCCGAACAACCCTACTCAACGTCTTAAAACTACTATTACTGGTTTGGTTGACTCCGCAGAAAGCAACGGTTGGTTAAGTGAGAAGGAGGCTTCCTTCTTAATCCAAAAAGAACCAAGGACCCCCTATTTCTATGTTCTACCAAAGATTCACAAGGGGGTCACACCAGTACCTGGACGCCCCATAGTATCGGGCATTAACTCAATTCTAGAACCGTTGTCACAGTTCTGCGATCATTTTTTGCAACCTTTAGTGAAACGCACGCCTTCTTACATACAGGACACGACGGATGTTCTACGCCTATTGGATCAAACAGAGGATACTCATAACGTCAACTTCCTCATCACTCTAGACGTGGAAGCCCTATATACTAACATTCCACAAAGGGCAACTCTTGAAGTGATCGAGGAGGTACTTGGAGGTGAACTTTGGGAATCACCGACTCCAGTGTCCTTCATCATTGAATGTGCCACCATAGCCCTTACAGAAAACTTTTTCGAGTTTAAAGGCCAATTATACCACCAGACTCAAGGTACTTCCATGGGAAGTACCTTTGCTCCGAGTCTAGCCTGTTTGTATATGGCCTGGTTTGAGGGGTTACATATCTTCTGTGATACGAATCCATACCGTCAAAACATTCTACTATGGAGACGATTCATAGATGACATTTTGATTTTTTGGTCAGGAGATTCTGGGAGCTACGAAGCATTCTATACATGGCTCAACCATTTGAACTCCCACCTCAATTTCACCATCACAGCGTCCCCCTCACAAATCGCATTCCTCGACCTAACCATTATGTTGAGCGAGGGTATTCTATCCACGACTCTTTACAAGAAGAGCACTGATCGTAATAGCCTGCTTCACTTTACCAGTCACCACCCGAGAGCTCTCAAGGAGAATTTGCCCTTTGGGCAGTTTCTTAGATTGAGACGAAACTGTAGCACTATTGATACTTTCAAAAGTGAAGCAGAAATCCTTTCCAATAAATTAAGAGAAAGACAATACCCGTTGAAAAGTATCACCAAGTCCAAAAAACGGGCACGAAATAACAACAGAGAAGCCCTTTTGGAACCCAGAGAGAACACCACTACTGTTTCGGACATCCTTACCTGTGTCACAACCTTCTCACCCAACACCAACCAAGTTGTTAAGGTTCTTAAGAAACACTGGAATATCCTTAATACTGGGCAAATGAACCTTGAACCACCTAGATTTGCATACAGACGCACCAAAAACATTAAAGACTTGGTAATACAAACCAGACCGAGACCCAAAATCAAACCCACACAGAACACACTCTGGCAACTGCCTGCAGTGAAAGGACATTTTCCGTGTGGCATGTGTACTGCCTGTACATTCACATCTGTACATAAAACCGTCACCCTTAATACTACTTTTACTTGGGAACTGAGGTCACATACTAACTGCAACACCAGTAATTGCATTTATCTCCTCACATGTCCCTGTAATCTGTACTATATAGGGATGACGACTAGACCAATCAAATTGCGAATCTCTGAACATCGCAGCAATTTTCGGTGCAAAAAACAGAACACCAAAATCAGTGCCCATTTTCTAGAGAAACAACATTCCCCAGACTCTGTTAACCCCTTCGGTGCTCATGACGGAACGGTTCCGTCATGAGCCACGGTTGAGCTGTGCTCATGACGGAACCGTTCCGTCATGACCACGCCCGCGCAAGATTCCGTCAGCACAGCGGCGGAATCTGCGCAGCATAGAAGGGGTTAAATGGCTGGTTCTAGAAACCAACCCTCAATTGTCACAACACAGTCTTTTTAAGAAGGAACAGAGAAGAATACACCGTCTGTCTTCCAATGTTACTGGGCTTAATGATGATATTCCCTGGGGAGCCCTCAAGCTTTAGCGTGACATGCTCTTGGCAACTGGTCCACTCTTCTGCCTTGATCTTCACATATGCTTAAGATGAATTAACCATTACTGCAACGAGTATGCTCTCCAGTGTATACCAAGGTCCACATTATCAACCAGAACCCGTTGATACTTCTTACTGAGGTTGTCTTGGCATCCTGCCTCCACTCTGCATCCAATTGAGACAAAACTTTATTGACACCTCGCTTCCCAAACCAAGATGGCCGACGATACTGTCTTTTCTTTCCTTTTTGGAAAGTAATTCACACACATTTGAAGATTTTTGTTCATTCTAAGACTGATAAACACTGCGCACTAACATCTTACTAATACACTATCCCAGCCCGCAAAAATAAACTCCTCGCTACTCGACCGAGTTGTAGCTCCGATCATGTGACCTCGTCACGTGATATGACCGGATGCATTTAACTTCCACCGAGCGTCCAGGTCGTCACCTCCCAGACCCGGTGGCTCGGGTAGGTCAAGAGTCAGAGCGTGAGCGGGGCAGATGTAAGTACTAATACACGGAATCCGTGTCTTCATTTTTAAGACCAGCAATCACCCCTCCTTTTCCCCGAGCGCTTGTGATACTCTCGTAATGCCAGCGCGAGCTATTGGCTCTCCCGCTGACATCAGGCTGTCTGCATCGGTTGTTAGAACGATGCTCTGACCGATTCCCTATTCTTTATTATAATTCCTCTAATTATTGGGCCCTAGCGGAACTCGTGTCATAGAATTGCGACCCCACTGATTTACACTAGACCACTTCAACACGAGCAGACAGTCTCGAGTCGCATGAATTTTATCTTAATTTTATCTTCACCTCACATCCTTTGGGAATATAACATGACCGTGGGGTTAATCAGCCAGCGAATTTCTAACAGCTTGATAGTGCCATATGTCCCCATATGTTTTAGCTGTGATTATTGCATTATTTAAGCTCGCTATCACCTTCTAGTTCAGACCTACTTTTAGAGGTCCTTCGCCTCACGCTGAGTCCACCGAGAACTGTTGTGGCCTACAGTCCTACTGAATAGGGTGAGTCCAATGATGTTTTCTGCCGCTTTGATTGTTTTTAAATGTTCCACATAGGTGTTTAGCCACTATAGTTCACCTTGTTGGTACACCACTTTTTAGGAGCAGTTGCTGACGCTCAAGCACCAGCAGTCACCACTGTTGCATTTTAACTATGTTGGAGATGAATCACCTTGCAAGCCTTTTTTGTTATATTTCCTGATACCTGTGGCTATATTTCTCTACAATGATCAACTTAATGTACTGTTCTTTCTACAGGTAGCACCAGACCTCAACAGGTATTTTAGGAATAAGTTTTTTTGTTCACATGACCGACTGTGACTAGGAGACACTTATACTATAGATAGTCCCCTGTTACCATTGTAGATATCTTGATAGGTCCTGACGAATCGCGAGCGCACGAGCTCACTGCGAGAAACATGTTGACCACCAATCCCATGCACTACAACTAGAGACATTACACTCTACCTAGTGCTACATACACCTTTTTAATCAGGGAAGGAGACCATTAAAATAAATGGATTTTCCATACTGGTACTTTCGACCCTGTTTTAACTCACTTTTTGTATCTACAACAATCAGGCCCACACACCCGCACTTCACCTGACGGCTGTTGGATTAAAAGAACTCCGATAAAGTGCCCCTTTTTAGGGAGCCCGTTAGGCATTGCACCGCCGGCCCGACGAGGAGCAGCCCAGATGATGAAGCATGACACCTGAAAGGGTGTGTGAGGGCATTAAAATCCAACAAAAGGATTACCCACTTCACACATAGTATACATGTAGTCCTTCTAGGCTAAATCACCGATTCACCTCCACTCCTTTCCTCTCCCTGAGGAACTACTGGTAGCCTTCTTTTCTAAAAATCTCATTGCCGGGGCACCCTACCAGTTTGGACCTCCCACTCACTCCTTGTGAGCGGAAAACGCCTCCCTGATCCCTCCCTTTTGATACCTGCTTCATTGTGCCCCCATAAGAGAAGTGAATAGATCCCTCTGGTGAGTGTGGAGGCAATGGAGGTGCTGACTCAGGAAGTGGCGGTCGTGGGGGAAGGTGGGGGGTGGGAGAAGGTGGAGGTGATGAAGAAAGTGGAACATAGACAAGATTGCTGGTGTCCCAGTCCTTGCAGTTTTTAGGCATGGGAGTTGGAGGAGGTTCAAAATCCAATTGTTCCCCAAAAGTTAGTTTCCTCTATCCCAAGCACAGACTTTAAAGGTGTTGTTGGAGAGAGCTTTGCTGAGAGTTTTCCATTTAGAGATGATTAGTCATTTTTGCCTTGCTACCAACTCTTCCTGCTGTCTCTGTAGGATAGGTTGCTTTGAGTCATTGAAGCCCGCGCTGATGGAATCCTCAGTGCAGATGGTAGCTATGGTGCCGATGGCACCCTAAGAGTTGACAATGGTCCCGGGCCTGAGGTTGGCCTTGATGCCGGCATTAAAGGTGTTTTCAACTCTAAAGGTCTGTGAGGTTTATGGCAGATGCTGGGGCTTGCTGGAAGAGGATGGTTGATGCCCAGAGTCCAGAACAATGTCTGCTCCGAAGCCTTTGATTGGTGTCAACCAGGGCCCATAGGCAGCGGAGGACTTGAAGGCTGTGTGGTGGTCAGAGGCCTAGATGCCATACCCCATCGGGAGTGGTGCTCAACCTCTGTCTAAAGCCTACTCAAAGGCCTGGTGTGAGTGTCTGTGTCCACCATACACAGAACCCTTGCAGATGTCTTCGTTCAAGGGCTGGAGATTGTCCAGATGAGGGGAGTATCTGGTTCTTCTTCCTCCTGGTCTGAGTCAGAGGAAAAAAACACACCTGTGGGTTGGGCGATGGCTGATGGGGCATAAACACCCGAAGGTGTGCAGAGCATATGCATCTACAACACATACTATGAATATACTATTTCTTCATCTCTTCATGGCTTACCACCTTCTTTAGTCTTCACCCCAAAAACATTTTCCTTGCAGCTCACTTCTTATCAATGTACCACCCTCCCACTACATTCCCTCTGTCCCATACATGTTTTACTATACAAAGAATGTTAAAGGTTTTCTTTTCGCTTCCATATATTTCCGGACAATTCGGTTCATTGCTGATTGTGAAATGCACTGACTCCCTTCGGGGTAAAGTACCCGCTATATAAAAAAGTATACAAAATATTTAAGAAGCAAGTAATAAGATTGACTTATCTGCAAGTACTGGTTTAACATTTCAAAGAGAAAATATTCGAAAAGGTGTCAAATAAAAGCAGTAGTACCAGACTACTGACTAATTAAACCAGCAATCCTGGAATTAATGCCTAGACAAAATATAAACATTGCTTTTTAAAAAACAGAAGGGCTGCACTTAAAATCCTAATCTTAATTTGGTGGCAGTAATGCCTTTGAAGATGTACACCAGTATTTTGTGTCTCGGCTGCCCAAAAGCAGAAAAAATAAACTTTGTTGGGCCAGTGTCCTTGAAATTATGTTTTAATAAACAACGTTGGTGCATTGTACGTGTAAAACTATGCAGTGTGGAGATAGAAAGGAAAACAAATACCCAGAACGAGACAATGCCAAAAGTAAACAACATCGAAATACACATTTGAGCCTTGCAGCAAAGAAAACTACAAGCTGGTTGCCATGGAGCCCAGACCCTACTTTACAACTAGTCTATATTCACAGAAAATCTAATGTTGATGGGGCTACTAATGTTGACGGAGGATTCAATACAGGTTGCATAATAAAAGCTAATTCAAAAGTCAAGGCATTACCAGGCCAAGAGGAACAGGGGCAATTTACAGCTGCCCAGGTATCAGGCTCATAATTATGAACATGTCACAGGGCAGCTCTGTTCCATTTCTTTTTTGGGCAAGGCAGTGAGCACCAAATACTCCCTGTGCCATTGAACCACATCAAGGAGAAGAAAATGTGATTTGTAATCCAAAAATCTTCACTGAAGTCCAAAAAGTAGAATAATGCTGTCTGCATGCAGGGATACTGTAACACTTAATTCCCAAAAATAAACAGCACATGTACTTATACGGGGAGAAAAGCTGTTATGTTCCAAATGAATTTATAATTTCCAGTCTGTAAAAACTTTTTTTTTTAATTTGTTCTGTCTTATAAGCATGATACCTGCAAAAAGGAATACCCCAAACTCCCAAAAAGGCTGTTTATGACTTGACTCAAGAATATCGAAGGCACCGGTGATCTTTGTGTCTGTGTGGGGGTCCTCCCTGGTGGCAATAATTATTTATTTACATTTTCCTTTCCTGGGGCGGACCATTGGCCCCTAAGAGGGTGTGTAAGCCTCCCCCCACAGGAAAGGGAAACAAAGGTGGCTATTTCTTTTGTACCTGCTGCTGCCCTGGGGCTCTTCAGGTGCGGCCGCCCGTGGCTGTGCTGTCAGCCCACATTCAGCCACTGATTAGTTGTTGCGTCATTCACATTTTACTTCCACCCAGCGCACCATACACCACGGGGCAATGGGTAATCTCATTTGAGCTACTGATCAGTTATTAAAGCCATTCATGTTCTGCTATTGCCATAGTTTTTAGAAGGCCATTGCGGGTGGGCAGACACATTGCCCTCTGCTGTGGTGGGTGGAAGCAAAATGTGCATGGCTGAATAACAGTTCAGCGGCTGAAATGAATTCAGCCCTTGCCCCATGATATATGTCATGTAGGATAGATTTACCACATGAACAGCACAATAACTGATCAATGCCTAAATTGTGCTCACCCATTTCCCAATATATACTGCACTGGGAGGAAGAAAACAGTGAATGACACAATAACTGATCAGTGCCTGATGGGGGATAACACATTGCCCTATTCTGTGGTGGGGGGATGCAGAGGAGCACATGATGCAAATAGCTAACTTCATTGTGAGTCACCCGCGTTGTGCTCTTTCACACAGAGCAAGTCTCACAAAGTTGTTTCTCCTGGCTTCGGGGACAAATTTGGCATAATAAGCATAGGTGTTTTGCAACTGGAACTATTTATTATCTGTCTTTTGATATTAGCTTTTTGGAGAAGTTCTTGGCAGGATATTTGTAGAAGTTCTTTGGGTCAGGTCAGTGCTAGTTTTGAGACTGTTGTGATCCCACTTCAATACACTCTCACAGCATTACATTACATTCTTTCAGCCAATAGTGCACAGACAATGCCCTTCAAACCCCCTCCTACTCCACACAATCTATGCATTTTACGTAGACCAGAAAATGTTAGTTAGAAAGAACAGATGGCGACTCGTTGCATCAGTTCTTTCAAGGGTCTAACTCAAATAACGGAACAGAGCTCTGAGGCTGGGTCTGATAATCGGGCAGCACCAGAGCGAGATGATCAGGGAGCAGAATTTGGGAGTGATTTTGCAGTTGGGGTTCCTTCCAAATATGACTCATCTTCCATTGAATCAAAGGAATATGGTCATGATAGTCTGGATGTCCCTTCACAAGCACAAACTGTGCAGCAGGGAGCTAATGACAGGGTAGACCAATGCAGAGTGCAGACAGGTACTGCGACGAGCTCGTTTGGCAGACTCCTAATTTAGTTAAGCCAGTAAATCCCCTATTCAATGGAGATGCTGGATGTAAGGTCAATACAATTTTTTTGCCTATTGACTACTTCCATCTTTTTCTAGATGCAGACTTCCTTGAGTAAATTGTGCACCAAGCAAATTTGCATGCTGAACAGTTTCTGAGGGAACTTGGACTGCACTTAAGGACAGTATGGACAAGCGTTAGGCTGAGCGGGGAAGCATATTTATATAGACAAGGCAGGAACTTCTAGGTAGTAGAAATTTTGTGGCTTGCCACAAATTTTGGAAGTGTCAGTCAGAAATGTGAGTACCGTGATTTTAACCATTAAGGGAAAGTTTGACATTTGAATGGCATTGTGGATAAGTGAATAGGATCAATGCACGTTAGACCACCCTACACACCTCCATTTTAAAAACAATGTCAGAGGTTGTTCTTGTTCCTCCAGGGTCTATCCATGACCGAAGTCCAAATTTATTGCGGCTGGTTTTGGCAAAGTGTAATAGGATCAAAACAGTTAATACTGATAACAGTGCCAGATTACTAAACCCATATCAAGCCACCTACCTTTTGATGGTCCATTCACACGTCGTTCATGCACGCCACAGAAAGCCATTCACACACAACAATCACATCAACAAAACCGCCAGCATTCAAGGGCCCATCACATTCATACCCCAACCTGACTGAAATACCAGTCACACTACCTATCAATTAATCATCAGCCAACTTATTATACAAACACACCTCTAGCAAACCAATACACACATTCTGCCCGCCAACAGCCACACATTTTGCCAGCCAACAGCCACACATTCTGCCAGCCAACAGCCACACATTTTGCCAGCCAACAGCCACACATTCTGCCAGCCAACTGCCACATATTCGGCCAGCCAACGGGCGCACATTCGGCCAGCCAACAGGCGCACATTCGGCCAGCCAACAGGCGCACATTCGGCCAGCCAACAGGCGCACATTCAGCCAGCCAACAGCCACACATTCGGTCAGCCAACCGCCACACATTCCACTAGCCAACAGCCATGAAGTCCACCGGCCAACAGCTACACAGTCCACCAGCCAACAGCCACACAATCACCACTACATACCGCCAGCCATTGTTGGGTTAGTGCCTTGACCACAGTTTCCCTTCGCCCAGGAACATCTGCCTTCTACATACATGAGATACCCATGAAAACAACCCTAGGGTAAGGTTTGACTATCTGTTTATATCTATCTCCCCCAGAGTCCAAATACAGCGAGGGTGCCTGCTTTAGTAATCCCTCATTGAGGAAGCCTGGTTAAGCTCATAAAAGCATCTCTTTCATGTGCCTTCAGGGCACCAACTACACTAAATCCAACTCCTTCCAGTGTGTAGAAGTAAGTTGTAGATGACCGAGGATGCACCTGGGGCCCATTACTCGGACAGTGTGAACACATTTTCCTGTGAGAACTGGGATACATCTACTGAGACAGGCTGTACGGAGTTGCCCAAAGGACACTTCTAGAAAGTTTACAGGTGGTGGTCAGGGTACTCAAATCAAAACATGATGCATGTCCTGTCCACCTTTATGTACAGTGCATTGAAAGAAATGCACCAGTAATACAGCAAGCAGAATATCAACCATGTTCTGAAGGAGGATGAATGTGGCAAACAAGACACAAGTATGACATGTGACTTGCGGTGGGTACAGTGATATGTATGTTACTCCTACCTTGACCATCTACCTTCTAACCTATACGAGTTCCCGAAGAAAGCAAACCTAGGCTAAGCTTTGGCTTCTTGTTCATGTCTATCTCTCACCAGGAGACCTAATGATGCAATGATGCCATGTGCACCTTTACTAACTCCTCCCTGTGGCCGCATGCTTATACTCAGAAAGGCTGGTCTTTATGCGCTTTCAGCACACTGTCAGCATTAAACTCAATTTCTTCCTGTGTGTGGAAATTAGTGGAAGGTTCTGAGAGTGCAGGTGGGCCCAATCCTTGAACAGTGTCAGCGAATATACCTTTGAAAATGGGCCTAAACATTCTAGGGCAGACTCAACTAAAGTGCTTATAGGGCATTTCTGGAAAGGATAAGGGTCTTAAGATTTGATGGACAGGGTACTCAGTCAAAACATGGTCCATGTGCTGTCCACTGATATCTACATTGCACTGACTGAAATGCATTTGTAATATGGTGGACAGCACTTCCACCGTGTTTTGATGGAGGATGAAGATGGCAAGCAGTCAACAGCAAAACTAATGTGTGCCTCTTTACTGGAGTCAGTAAAGACACAATGGCTCAAATCTAATTTAAAAAGAAAAATCTTGACTTGAGAGTACTTTTTTCAAAATTAGATGGAAGGATTTCAAAACCTAAATATCTACTTAAGTAATGGCCCATGGTATCCATGAACAGTCATTTGTGGCAGATAGTAACTCACAACCTATGTGCACAACTTCAGTCAGTTTACCAGAACTTCACTTTTGTGTGGCCTAAAGTGAATCAAACTAGGAAAATTGAAAAAATGGCCAGGAGGAAAGAATATAGAAAAAATTAATTCTCAATAGAAGGCTAAATATTCCTCTATTGGTAGTGCGTAGTCCTATTATTCATAAACATACATTTCAACAGAAGAAACAATCACATACCAAAGATCCAAGGATTACATAATTTAATTAACGTAATCCAAAATTACTTCATCCAATTTTAGAATTTTTTTTTTCATACAAAATATATTTTTGCACATATATACAAAACTTATATACAAAATAGCACAAAAATGGCAGAGAAGTGCAGTAAATAGTAAAGACAGTAATATCCAATTCCTTACACCCAAATCGTTAGAAAAAGAGTGTTCACCTATAACCTATAGGTAATACACTTGGAGGAAGTCTTATTTGCACAATTGGCTCTATAAAGTTTACAGAACCCTAATCAAAAAATTGTGCATGAATTATTCATAGAACAAATCAAATAATTTTCTCATCAGACTCCTCTTAGCAAAATCTGTCGACGCGGGTGCGTTTCGGCCAAATGAAACATCTCTGCCTCCTCAGGACAAGGGTGAGGAAAGCGACCTAAACAAGAAATACCAGGGAAATAAAAAACATATAATAGACATTTACAACAGAAATTATCTCTATCTCTGTGCTTAACAATGAAGAGCCCAACGTGACACCAATGCGTAGAGTTCAAAAGCGAAAAAGGAATGAATCCAGAAAACCCAATAAAAGGGAAAGGTCCACCATCTCCAGAGTAACAAGTGTCACACTCAATGGTATAATAAATACCAAATCCAGAAAAGAAGTGTATATTGTTAAGAAGGAAGCATCTTACTCATCTATTTGAAGACCCAAACGAATCACCGAACTTAAATCCAAAAGTGTGTTCCAAGATAAAGCCCAAGTTTGCACTCACATACCAAAAATCCATATGCCTTCAACAATCCAGACGGAATAAATCCAAATACGACAGAGGGATGGTGCAGCTCTATTTCATAACTTGATGCGCACCTCCAAGCCCTCTCAGTAGCAATGTAGTGTCAACTCGTTTTGATGTTCTAAATCTAAAAATGCAATAACACAAAAGGAATACTCAAAAATCAAGAATAACATCCCTCAGAGATACCTATTGGTAAAAAGATCATTCTCTAAAGGTCTATAGAGCGAGTACGGACTAAAAATCGTCATACCGTTCCCTAAAGTAAAGGAACAAAGACCCAACTCTACTTCTTACCTTAAAACAAACAGGGACCTACACGATTTTGGTGACCTTCATTCTTCGTAGGGGCACAGGGCAATGAAACCTCCTCGCGGTCTCAGTAATGACTGCGACTCGGCGTCCCACGTGATCGGGACCCGAAAAACAACGAAAAAGTGAACGCGAACTAATCGCATTACTGTCGGAATAGTGACAACATAAATAAAGGACAAAATAATCTCACTAGTGGTAGAGTGGATAGAGAAATCTGTATATGTTTAAAGATTATATCAAGGCAGAGTCTCCAAAGGGTTGCCTATCCAAACGCAACCAGTAAAGGGCTAGGAATAATAAATAAAGAGAACATCTCAAATGTAACAAATACACCAAAAAAGGAAAAGGAAAACAGACAACTCACGTCACTGCTAGTGTTCCGACAACATAAATAACGGGCTGAAGATTATGGCTCTACAATTAATCGCCAAAATCAAAAATAATAATAATGATAGAAAGTATACACAATTTTGTCTGAAACGAAAAAAAAATAAGAGCATAAAAAGGCAAAACGACTCATACAGAATATATACAAAAACTCAGACGGGTTGTGTCATTGGACTGTACAGTATATAGATATATACTAATCATTACATTATACAAACGTTTTGTTGAACAGGAAGATACAAGGCATCAAAAAGAACTAATATACAGAAAGACTAAATCAATGCCCAAATTTCATCACGATCGTTAAGACCAATATTGGCAGTCTGGTATTTTTCGATCATGCGTGCCTCAAGTTTATTCAGAGAGGCCTGAAGTCAGTTCGTTAGGAGATTTAACAACCAAAAGCACAGACCACCTAATGTCATTCTCATTATGATTACACTCCACAAAGTGTTGAACAAGTGGGGCCCCCTGGATCTTGCAGCGTATTCTAGACTGATGCTGCATCACTCTCATTTTAACAGTTTGTGTAGTCTGCCCTATGTATACCTTGTCGCACGGGCACATGAGGGAATACACAACATTTTTTGTGTTACAGTTTGAAAAGTCATTTTGAATATGTTTTTTTCCATTTGACATCACAAATTTAGAGTTTATCGTGTATGGACATACTACACAGCCATTACATTTAAAATGACCCACCACTGGCGGCAAACTAGCATATTTCTTAGGCCTCCTTTAGGCGACTTAGTACGAGCTGCTGTCACCAAATGTTGACGCATATTTTTACCCTTGCAAAATGCAAACAAAGGTTTGGGAATGTTCAGATGTTCAATTAGTCTCCAATTACGTAAAATGATTTGTTTAATTTTATTGGCCTTGGGGTTATAGGTAAGTACACACGTCATAAGATTAGACTCCTGTTTTTCCTTAGGGGTTAGTAAACTTTCACGTGGTGTGAACCAAGCTCGTTTCAGGGCAGTTCTTACCAATTTTTTGGGATAGCCTCTATCGCATAGTTTTTTTTTGCAATCCCTCAGCATTCTCAAAGTAATGATTTTTATTCGTGCAATTGCGTCGAATTCTTAGAAACTGACCGTAGGGTAAATTTTCTTTCAAATTCCTCGGGTGGCCACTTGAAAAATGTAATAAGGTGTTCCGATCAGTTGGCTTGGTGTAAAGACTTACTTCAAGCTTCCCAATGTTGTTATATACCCGTACGTCTAAGAAATTGATACTGGAATCACTGTATGTAATAGAGAAATTGAGGTCTATTGAACGAGCATTTAACCATCTGTGAAATTCTAGCAATTGTATGTAATTCCCGGTCCATATCATGAAAATATCATCTATAAACCGGGTCCACCGAATGATATTTGGTCTAAATGGAGTCATGTCATTAAAAATATGCTGTGTCTCAAAAGCGTCCACAACTAGATTAGCAATTTCTGGAGCGAAGCAACACCCCATCGCCACGCCTTTAACTTGTACATATAAGTCATCTTTGAATGCAAAGAAATTGTTTTTTAGACAAATCTTGGCTAGGGCTGTAATAAACTCAGTGGGTAAAATATGTGGTCTAGGTCTCCCTTCTAAGACCAACTCAAGGACAAGCAGTGCTTCTTCCTGCGGAATGTTAGTGTAGAGACTTTCGACATCGAAAGTGACCAACAACTGTCGGTCACTATCGAATGTCGAATTCTCTATTTTAGAGATAAAGTCCATGGTATCTCTAATGTAAGCCTGTGTGGAGGGTACAAAAGGTTTCAAAAACACATCAATGTATTTTGCTAAAGGTTCTAATATAGACCCACATGCTGCAATAATTGGTCGTCCTGGTGGTTGATCAATGTTTTTGTGGACTTTAGGTAATACATAGATATTAGGGATTTTCTGTGTGGTGATGTTAAAATAGTCAAATTCTTTTCTACAAATATATCCGTCATTTAAAGCTTGTGTAGTTAAATGTAAAATTTGTGCTTTTAAACGTGCAGTTGGATTATCAATAATCGGGCGATAGTGTTCCAAATTATTAAGTTGGTTAACTATCACATTGTCATAATCATTACTGTCCCATAATACGATACCACCTCCCTTATCAGCCGGTTTAATGACTGTAAGGGGATTATGGGTACGTTCTTTCAATGCAATCCACTCTTCCTGAGTAAAATTGGGTTTAAAGTAACACCTTTTCTTGTTGAGTTAATCAACCTCTTTCAAAATTAGGTCCTCAAAAAGGAGGATCTCATTAGGCATGGAACTGCTCTCTGGGCAGAATGTGGATTTATTTCGTAATCCACTGATGTTATTTTCATAAATTTCATCCTGATCTGCAAAAAAGGATTTTAGTCTGATTTTCCGCAGAAATCTAAGAACCTCTGTTTTAATATTAACTGGATCTTGTAGGGTAAGTGGGACAAATGAAAGACCCTTATGTAATACTTGCCGTTCCATATTTGTCAAGGGGTGTTTAGAGAGGTTGTTGATAGGGATAAGTTCCTTACCACTATTTTCTACTTCACCAGGTTTCTGTCCTATCGGTTGTATGTTCTCCGTCGAGTTCTGAAGACCCCTTGTTCTGGTACTGCAAACCAGTCTGAAATGGGCACCGAGGGTAGTAATTTCTACTCTCCTGCCTCTTCCTTTGCCGAGCACAAACTCTGCATCAGCGATAATGGCGACTGTTTTGCTATGCTGCAGGAATGCAGTCTGCAGAGTGCTGATCCTGCAGCGTCTTCCACAACGGACAAAGTAGTAGCTACTGCTTCTACAGCAGCATGGATTTCAGTAACAGCCAACAGAAAGTCAAGGAAGGACATCAGTCTTTCTGTGGTAGTCTTTCGGTAGACAGCATGCACTTTGATGTTGCCAGCTGAATCAGGTAAGTAGCTAACTTCCTGTACCATGTGCAAGTTTTATGATGTGAATTGTATGGTTGATGAACCTGGTCATTTATAACCACTCCATCCATGTATTGATTTTAATCCACGTGGGCTTGTGGCCTTCTGCCAACTGTCCCCAAACTGTAACGGGAAAAGTGCTCTTATTGTGAAGGGTAGTGAGCTCATAGATGTCGAACCTGCCCAAGAATTTGACAACAGGCAGTTCATTCTAATGCATTGCTCTGGCCGTTTTGGAGCTACCTGAAAACAAGCTCCTGTTGGACTCTTGAAGTGTTTTCTAATCGCAAGCCACAGTGCCAGCTTTGGACATTTAACTGAACAGCTGGACTCCTGTCTAGAAGTTATCTTCATAAAGGTTTGTCCAAGCTCCATATGATCACTAACTTCTAACGTGGAGGGCAAACCTGTAGGATTTATTGTGATGTCCTTCACTTTATATACTCTCTGAATGTACGCATAACCAGTAGAGCAGTTGCACAACATCTACATCTTGATGCTGTAACAAGCTCTTTTATTTGGTATGTACTTTCTGAACAGCAGTCGCCCCTTGTACAAGATCAAGGACGTGTTGTTTGTTATATTCTTTCCAGTAATATTAATCTCTGGAAACTTGGCAGACAAATGTTCTACTAAAGGTCAAATTTTGAACAATAATTTTGAACAATGGTCTGATTGGTCCTGGGGCAATGTAGCAAAATTGTCATTGAAATAGAGCATATGCTGCAAAATCAAAAATCTGTCTCTGCTTGTTACCAATGCTAAATGGGTGTTGCCCGAAATATATAAGTAGACCAGTAGGAATGTGCTGTTTGTTTATGAACTATTCCCATGTTCAGCGTTAGGCCCAGAAATAAACAAAAGCAATGGGAGTCTACATGTGCCCTTGAGTGAGGCAGTATTTGGGCCCACACTCGGTAGCCACCCAGGGAAACCTACCAAACCCAGACATTTCTAAAAACTAGACACCCAGGGGAGTCGTGGTGGTGTACTTTGCGTGGATCCCATAATGTTTTCTTACCCACAATGCCTTGCAATATTCCAATCTACACTAAAATTGCGCATTTTCCTTGCAGCTATGTGATGCAAGTCTCTGAAAATCTGCAGGAATCCAAAAAATTCCCCACTTGTCCCGACAAAAACACTTCCCCACTTGTGTGACTAGTCCTAGTGCCCATGACAGAAAAGTCCAAATCAGTTCCGTCCTTGCAAATGACTCCAAATGTCCCTGGTATGATCAGTCAGAAATGTCTCGGTTTTGAAAGGTTTCCTGGAGTGTGGCTTGAAGTAGGGCCAAAAATCCACAGTTAAGCACACTTGAGAAAGGGGTTGGGTTTGAGAGGAAATAATTGATCTGTCCATGTTGTGTTTTGGTCACTTTCCTGTAGCAGGGCCTTGGCCCACTCGCACAAGTGGTGGTGTGTTTTTATAGGGGGAAGTGTTGGAATGCTGGTTAGAAGGAAATGTATTTATCATCACTGATTCTGAAACTTTCATTAACAGAAATGTGATGAAAATTGTGTTTGTTGTCAAAGTTTGAGATTTGCAAGGGCTTCCACATAAAAAAAAACCTCCGGGATAGACAAAAGTCATGCTTCCCTGGACTAGCCCAGGGGTATAGTTTTCAGAAATGTCCAGGTTTTCCTGGGTGGGAGCCAAGACCAGGCCCAAAATCCACAGCTACGAACTTTGAAAAAGAGGGTCAGTATTGAGCGCTACACCCACCTACATAATAAGGGTTACAGTTTTTATTGGGAAACGAGTGGGTACAAAGAATAGTACATTTGTTATTACCAACTGGATTTCTCTATATTTATGGCTTTCAAATGTAAACCAAGAAAGAAGACATTTTGTAAAATGCTTTCTGAATCACAATTGAGAGGGGTACAAATCACTGTTCCTAAACTCAGTATCTTGTACACATTTCAGAAATACAAAGGTTTCCTTTATGCCCATTTTTCATTATTTATATTTTACCATATGAAGTTGAAGTGCAGTTTACTCAGTACACAATGAAAATCATTGTAAGGTGAAGTTCAGTTGGTTCTATTTATAGCATGTTTTGGAGAATCGCGAAACTGTACATACCCCAGCGACCAGAAAGGTCTATCAGACCTTTCCGAGGTCGTCATGCCCCCCCTGACCGACATTTATGAAATCCTATCTTTGTTCTTTTGGAAGCACTCCAGAAAAAACTGTAGAGTGTCCAACAGCGCTCTATCATGCTTAATAGGGCTGTTGTAGGCTGATTTAAAAGCGGATGCTGCGGTGCAGAGATTTTCCTTCCTACTGTAACCATACACTTGTTCTCTCTATCAGGAGAAAAGGAGGTCTCTGAAGCAAATGCATGAATCTTCCTAACAGTTGAGACTATTACAGAGTCAGCCTTATGCTTTTGACAACGGTATAATAGATATTGTTCTGGTCGCTTGTATGTTTTAAGCTGCTTCAGAGTTGTGATTTTCTTAGTAGCTGAAAAATTATTTTTTCTTTTTACAGTTCTGGAAAACAAAGTACTAATGTCAAAAAAGCCTAGGAGGAGTGCATAGTGGTAGTGTCACAATGAAGACTGATACTGAGGTGTACTGGACTTCAACCAGTATTCCTAACTTAGCTGTTTCTATTGCCAGAACATTCTAAAAGATTCTTATATTATCTATAGGTGATGACATTAAAGGAGAACAAGAGAACGAAGTTGGGGTACACACATAATATGCTGAATCCGCATTCGAATGATCATGCTTGATGAGAGAGGGGCATCTTTTCCTCTTCTGCTTCTTTGGATGCTTCGTAGGCAGTTCAACATCTGGAATGGGCACTGGATAATAGTTGTGACTCCAACAAGGATAAACTGGTACAGCTGGGTGAACAGGCATCTTCCTGATAGTTGACATGGAAGTGTATATTTGAATCATGAGTAGATGTGGAGGAAGGAGAAGAGGTCGCAGAAGAAATTCAACTTTATCTTTAGGTGGAATTCCCATCAACTGAGAGTCTAGTGGCAATGAAGAAGCCACTTGAGAACAAAAGAAGCTCAGTCGTCCAGATGTAGAATAAGAATCATTGTCTGTGTCAAATGTTGATGTTGAATGTCTTGATGCACAGAAATGAGATGAGTGGCTCCACGTTGAAAGTCTCGATGTGAAGTGCTTCAAGACCGAAAGCGTAGTTTCATCCATTGGCACTGGGAATCCATGTGCTTGGACATTTGGGTTCCATTTACGGCAGAGGTAGTCCTCAACGGCTGGCACAACAGGAGTGATGGAAATTACCAGAGTGGCTGTGATAGTGATGCTTCTTCTCCTTAGAACTCCTTCTTTGAAAGTCCATTGGCAGAGAGGACAAGGTTGCAGTGGAACAGGGCTCTTCTATGGCAATGTAATGAATGTTGTTTCCCCTCTGATATCTTCTCATTTTCACCTCAGGCAAATCCCTTCTCTGTCTTTCAGTGCACTTTTTGTGACAAACTTGCAGTCCTCGATAGAATGCAAAGGTTGTAAGCAGATCACATATAAATTATGTTGGGTGAAGGCTGCCTTTTTCCTTACGCACGAGGAGTACTTCAGAAACAACGAAAACATAACAACAATATTCTATGTCATGACTGTAGGTGAGGATTATGCATTACTTTTTTTGTTGAGAATCAAACATACAACAGTGAAGCATATGGAAAACATCACTTTAGCCCAAAATACAACATCATATTGAACCAGAATGCCCAGATCCTCTACCTAAGCCCTTCAAGAGAATGACATCTCTTCATTCTTTGCTGGTCAGCGGCCAGTTAAGTTTATTATTAGGTTCAGGTGAAAAAAGTCTTCAGGCACAAAACATTCTGGGTCGTTAAGCACACCGTGGTGGTCTGGTGGCTCAGTGGACTAATGCATCCATTTCAGGAATTTGTGTTTGATCTCTTGGTCACAAGTTCATATCACAGTGGGTCCACTTGATCTTTCAACCTTCCAAGGTTGATAAAGTAAGTGCCAATTAGTAGCGGAACAATAAACATCTGTTATTCAATGTCAAGGTGCCCTAAAGGGTGAAAATGCACTTTACAAATACAAATGCTATTTTAGTATATGGCATGGTATTTGGTTCCTGTGGAAACAGAGATTGTCAACATCTTTATTTTATTCCAGACATGGCTTAATCAGGAATGGTATACATAACAGTTCATATGTTCAAATCAACTATCTAGGAGAGCCACACGCTAGTTAATAAATTACTAGTGATCTAGGCAACTAGTCTGGAGGATTCAGCTCTCGGTTCCTCCAGAACATAGGCATTCGGATACTGAGACATTAATGTAGTCCTGAAATTCCTTTTGGGTTGGCTATCGAATAAATACGTGTCTAGAAAATAACTTTTGGCAAAACTGGTCTTTCTTTGGTGTCTTGCTGCAGGGTATTGGATTTGAAGGTCCTAGACATCTCAGAAAGGATATTCACCCTGGATAGCGTTTCTTTCACAATCCACAGAAGGACAAAGGCCAACTCTAGAATGATCTCTTCAAGCGTTCCCTATTTTCCAAAATTATTCGTAGTCAAATCTATTCTGGCTTACGAGGGCATGACTAAGGAACTATGCAATACAGGAATTGGCAAGTTGATAATTTCCATTAAGAAACTGTTCAAGGCGGACTGAATGATAGGCCCATTCGATCATGAAGGAGGTGGGGATCGACATCTAAGTCTTTGGAGAGGGGCTATGGCCGCCTAAGCATTTTAACTTGGTAACCACATTGAAGATAAATTAAGAACAACAAACTGGTCATTAGAGACTAAATTCATGTCAGTCCAAGGGATTGTCACCCTAGCAGTAAGTCAGCTTGATTGTCACCCTAACAGTAAGTCAGCTTAAAACATACATTATACTCGGCTCTGGTCCTGACAGAGGGAAAATGCTACTTACCCAGTATGCATCTGTTCTTGGCATGTAGAGCTGTAGAATCATATGCTTTGCATCGATCGCCATCTAGTGTTGGGTCCGGATGTTTGCACTTTGTTTTTCTTCAAAGAAGTCTTTCCAGTCACGAGGTAGGTGACTCCTCCTTTTAGGTGATAGTGCGCATGGGCATCAACTCCATTGTTAGATTGTTTTCCCACAGAGGGTGATAATGGATTTAGTAAGAGTAGTAAAAAGGAGATGTCCAGGAATGCATGTATCTAAGTAAGATGTTACAGCAACAGGTAAAGGCACCCGGGGAGGCGGGCGGGCGCATATGATTCTACAGCTCTACATGCCACGAACAGTTACATACTGGGTAAGTAGCATTTTCCGTTTGAGGCATTTGAGCTGTAGATCATATGCTTTGAACAGACTACATAGCAGTTATCTCCCAAAGTGGTGGCTTACCTGTAGCTGTTGCAGTGGTCTAAAATAGTGTACGTAAAACTGCTTGGTCTACTCTAGCGTGCTGTGCTGCCAACACATCAACAGAATAGTGTTTCGTGAATGTGTGAGGTGTAGAAAAGGTTGCAGCTTTACATAGATCATCTATGGTTATATATCCTAAGAATGCCATAGAAGCCCCCAGTTTGCGTGTGGAGTATGCTCTAGGGGGAACTGTTAATGTCCGTTTAGCCTTTGCATAGCATATTTGAATGCATTTGACTATCCACCTTACAATACCTGATTTTGACATAGGGTTGCCTTTGCTTGGGGGAGCAAAAGCAACAAAAAGCTGATTTGTGTTACAGAAAGGTTTTGTCCTTTCAATGTAATAGAGCAATGCTCTTTTTACATCTAATGTGTGTAGTGCACGTTCTGCCACTGAATCTGGTTGAGGGAAGAACACGGGTAACTCAACAGATTGACTGATGTGAAAAGCAGAAATGACTTTAGGAAGGAATTTAGGATTAGTCCTAAGAACCACTTTATTTTGGTGCATTTGTGAAAAAGGTTCTTCGATAGTCAATGCCTGAAGTTCACTTACTCTTCAGAGTGACGTGATGGCAACTAAGAAAGCAACTTTCCATGTGAGAAATTGCAGTTCACATCTGTGTAATGGTTCAAAGGGTGGCCCCATTAGTTTGGTGGGAACAATGTTGAGATCCCACACTGGAGCAGGTGGACGTCTCGGGAGAATAACTCTTTTGAGTCCCTCCATAAACGCTTTAATTACAGGTACTCTAAAAAGAGATAGCTGCTGTCAATTTTGAAGGTATGCAGATATAGTAGCTAGATGTAAACGTATGGACATGTATGCTAAATTGGCACGTTGTAAATGTAACAAATAGCATATAATGTTTTGGACAGAAGCATCAAGCAGGTAGATGTTGTTATTACAGTAAATCACAAACCGCTACCACTTTGCCTCATAGCAGGCTCTTGTAGTAGGACGTCTAGCTTCTTTGATAATATTCATGCAGTCTGGCGGTAGATTAAGATAGCCTAACTCTAGGACTTCAGGCGCCAGATCGCCAGATTGAGTTGACAGGGGTCTGGGTGTCTTATGTCTCCATGGCTCTGTGTGAGTAGACTGGGTGTAAGATGTAGTTTTTGACGAGGAACTACTGAGTGTTCCAATAGGGTTGTGAACCATGGTTGATGTGCCCATGTGGGAGCAACTAGGATTAGTGTCATGGACGCATGTTTGAGTGTCCGAACTACTCATGGAATGAATGGGAGAGGCGGAAAAGCGTAAGCAAATATCCCTGACCAGATCATCCATATTGCACTGCCTTTGGACAATGGGTGTGGATACCTGGACGCGAAGTATGGGCATTTTTTGTTTAGGTGAGTGGCAAACAGGTCTATGTCTGGGAAGCCCCACATTTGAAAGAATGGGATGAGAACTTGGGGTGTAGTTCCCATTCGTGGATTTGGTGTGTCTGACGACTTAGCAGCTCTGCCATCTTGTTTCATTACTACAGGGAGGTGTTCTGCTAGGAGATACATTTTGTGGTGAATGGCCCATCTCCAGATGTCCTGGGCTAGGTGGGACAGTTGGAGGGAGTGTGTTCCCCCCTGTTTTTGAACGTAGTATACGGCGGTCATGTTGTCTGTACAAATTAGCACAGTCTTGCGTACTAGCTGAGCTTGAAAAGCTTTCAAAGTCAGAAAAATTGCTAACAGTTCTAGATGATTTATATGAAGCTGTTTTTGTTGCAAGCTCCACAACCCTTGAATTGTGTGGGTTTGGCGATGCGCTTCCCAACCTGTCAGTGATGCCTCTGCTGTTAATACTATCTGTGGAACCGGGTCGCTGAAGGCCCGCCCGTTAAAAAGGTTTTGTGTGTTCCACCACTGCAGAGAGCGATGGGTGTGGCCGTCTACCAACACTAGATCTGATAATTGACCTTGAGCCTGGTTCCACTGACGTGCTAAGCATTCCTGTAGATGGCACATCTGAAGTCTTGCATAGGAACTATGAAAATGCAAGACACCATCATTCCCAGAAACTACATGAACAGTCGAGCTGGTAAGGAGTGTTGAGGCTGGAACTGAGACATCAGGTTTTGAATGTTCCGGATTCTGGCGGGGGTAGGTATATTCTAGGGCTTTCATTGTGTCTATAGTAGCTCCTAGATAGTCTTGAGACATTGATGGTTGGAGATGGGATTTGGTCTGATTTACTGTAAATCCTAGTTGGTGAAGCAGTTGCACAGTTTTTTGTGTGTGGCGTAGACAGCTGTTGTGCGAGCTGGCCTTTATGAGCCAGTCATCTAAGTATGGGAAGACGTGAAAATTTTGTCTTTTCAGATGGGCTGCAACTACTGCCAAGCATTTTGTGAAAACCCTGGGAGCGGTTGTTACTCCGAAAGGAAGGACTTTGAATTGATAATGTTGGCCTGCTACCACAAACCTGAGGTATTTGTGGTGCACAGTGTGTACTGGAATATGAAAGTAAGCGTCTTTTAAATCTAGAGTGGATAGAAAGTCTCCTCTCTGAAGGAGAGGAAGCACTTGCTGGAGTGTTACCATATGAAAATGGTCCGACTTTATGCATAGATTTAGTTCTCTGAGGTCCAATATAGGCCTCAGAGATCCTTCCTTTTGTGGAATTAGGAAGTATTGGGAGTACACTCCTGTTCCTTGGTATTGTAAAGGGACTGGTTTCTATTGCACCCTTTTGCAACAAAGAAAGAACCTCTTGCTTTAATCGGTTGAGATGTTCTTGTGACAAGAGGTGTGACCTTGGAGGAATATCCGGGGTAGTGCTTGTATGTTCCAGGCAATAACCAGATTGGATAATTTGTAGAACCCATTTTTCTGATGTAATCGTATTCCAAATGGGTAGAAATTGTGAGAGGTGTCCCCCGACATCAGTGGAATGATCAGGAGAATGGGAAAGAAGTCACTGCTTGTTGTTTGCAGGGAAGGTGTGTGTTGAATTACCTCTGCCTCTTCCCTTGCCATGGTTTCTTCTATACCCTCCTCTAAAATAACCTCTTGAAGAGGGTGATTGATTGTTGCCCTTTTAAGAGAAGGAGGGAGTCTCTGTAGATACATTTTTGGAGCCACCCCTATAGAAGGAGCGAGGAAATGAACCCCTATTAGAAGGTGATTGTTGGGCCCCCATGGACTTAGCAACTTCGGTATATTTTTTTCATTTTTTCCAGTGATGCACATCGACAGCTGGGCCAAAGAGATGTTCTTTATCAAAAGGTTGATTAAGAATAAAGGCTTGTACTTCAGGCTTGAACCCTGAAATCCTTAGCTAAACATGTCTAGGGAGTAGTTCACTAGTGTTTATTGCCCGAGCTGCTGTATCTGCCTGATCTAACGCACACCTGATAAAGGTATTAGATATTAATTTACCTTCTTGAATAAGGTCACTGGCTTTAGCCTTATGTTCATCAGGTAGAGATCCAATGAGCATTTCGAGTTTGACATAATGAGCCCTTTGATACCTTGCCAACAATGCTTGGGCATTGGCAATGCACCAATTATTAGCTGCTTGTGAGGCTATCCTTTTTCCGGAAGCATCTAATAATTTAGACTCCTTATCAGGAGGAGGGGTGTCCCCTGTTTGAGATTTAGCTCTCTAACGGGCACTGGAAACAACTAAAGAGTCTAAGGGTAACTGGCCTTTGATATACACAGGTCATTAGGTGCAGCTTAGTATTTTTTTCTCTACCCTGTGAGGGATGATCCCAGCTCTTACAGGGTCTTGGCAATGTTTGTGTAGCCCTTTCAGATGAACTCAGTGTCTCTAACAAAAAATCCTTGTGTTAACTTTCCTTATGAAGCTCTACTCCATGAGCTCAATGTACCCAATGTCATCTGGGGGCGAAGGTCTCGATGGATATAGGTCAGGGTCATTATCTAGTTGAGGGGCATTATAATGATCCCATGGATCAATATTAAAAAAAGAAAAATCAATTGGAGCAACAAAAAAAGTAAACTTGAAGAAAAAGACTAAAAAATGCAAAATCCTGGAAATACTGAGAGATCCTCTCAGTATAAGCTGTAAAAAAAGAAGTGAGCCTGTGATGCATCTGTGAGAACAAGGCATGCCAGGAGGCTGCTGGCTGCGTAAAGTAACAGCACCATTTTTCAACTTTCCGTACTTTCAACTTATTAGGCTATATTTCCTTTCATGTATTTTTTTGGAGCTATAAGTTTGGGATTACCATTTTTAAGGCACATCTGAGATTTCATTTGGCAATGTTGTCATAATACAGAATCTGTTATTTGTAAACCTTTGATAAAATGTAATATATGTAAGCAGAATTTTACCTGGTTATCACAGCGCAGTATTATGTTTTCAACAAACATGGTATGAAATGGAGTTACTGGTGGACACAGACTTAATAAGATACAATCCACAAAACTGAGTCATTGGAAGATATTACTGCTCTCAATGGAGGATTCTGTAAATGTTTATGTACTTTTGGCAACCAGTAAATGTTTGGTATTGGGGAATGTACATTTCCCTGTTCTTTTTCCAATCGTTTCTTCATTTTTTGCAAACTCTACAAGTTCTTGAATTAGTTTTGTTCACATTATGTAGTGGCTCCCTCTAACTTTCTAGTTCAACATTTTGATTCTGTTGGAAGTATTCTTCTGTTCACTGTGTATACTATTCTTGATTTATGAATTTTCTTTATTTTAGTGATCAATCTAGGATAAACTCAATTGCTGAATCTGATCTCATGGTGGTCTATTTGTATTGCTCCTGTGTGTGATTTAATTGACTTCTTTCCTAAGTCTTTGAGTACCAGGAATTAAAAAAACTCCTATGTATGGGTTTTCAATTGGATACTTCATGCAACTTTTAATTTGAATGGAAGCTTCAACTCTCTACACTAATCAGTTTGGCTTCATGGGTTAAAAACAAAAATATTCCATGATTTCTTACAAACATATTTTAGTCTCAAAGAGATTGCTATTAGTTTGGGGAATAAAAGATAATTCTTTTTGTAGCACTTTCAAGTGGATGTTGGTACTAGCGTTCTACAAAGATTAACTGTTTGATGGGCACCCTCAAACTTAATTGACTGTCTAGTGAGGCAAATGCTCTCTAGTCCCTGGGTAAGGTGGTGGAAAAAAAAACATTATTTGGGAGGAGAGTCAAGTTTAGGGAAGCCATAGCACACCCTGATGCTGCAATCCAGTTAATCTCACAATGTAATTGGATCAAATCTCTCTGAATTATTTCAGGCAATCAAACTGCAGGGTGTTTGTGAACACTGAGAACTTGCAGCCAATTAAAATGTATTTTTTGCTTTTAAAATGGTTACCAACGTTAATGAACTTCTGACAGATGTATACATAATGGAGCATGAGCAACGGCTACTTACATTTGTAATATATCAACAAATATGCACCAAACATATATATGTTACAAATGGCATTTTGCAAAATAAGTCTGTGAAATTCAGTGCACTTAGCGGTTTTTCATTTTTTTGTGCAGCAATTTTTTACTGGGACTTTTGTGAAATCTAGATAACACCTTGTTAGCGAGACATCTGAGAATTCTGCTCTCACTTAAGAAATGATCAGTAGAACTGGCAGACTCCAAATTTGAATTGTACACATTTTTTTCCAAGGAAAGGTGCAAACATGTTTTTTCCTATGGAGTGTTGTCATTTAATTACAAACAGGAGAATTACTTCCCTGTAACATAGGTATCTATGTAGAAATAATAATATATGTATAGCACTGTGAGACTGAATGCTGTGTAACAAACCTACAATCACTTGGAGAGTTGATGAGTTTATTACTATAGACTTTTCCAGAGTGGAAAAACAGCATGTTTCTCAAAACTGTTAAACACACTTTTGTTTCTAATCTACAAGAAAACAGTAAGTTCAGAAGGAAGTTTTGTTTAAGTAAGAAAGTTAGAAAGAGGGATAGACAACAATTTCCTTTACAGACCTACAGAATATATCCTCACTTGTGACCTCCCTACACTATCGTCTAACTGAGCCCTGACGTTCAACGTGATTCTTAAAGCACTTTGATCACTAAATATTCAACTTAGGGACACAAAAAGTTAATTTTGGAGGGTAAGCGCTCAGTCTTGATTCCGAGAATTAAAAATGGCAGAATTTTACCCCCACAACCTCAAATTTGGGGGCATCCACATACTCCTTCATTAGTCACAAATTTACTCCTGATAAGGACAGTAGTAAGAACAATATGGGACTAGAGATAAAGAAGTTCAAATTTGAAGGAAATTTGGATGGAATGGATCCCACCCTGAACCAAAATGTTGGTTCCTGGCGAAATAAGTTAATGTGCAAATGCACATTTGTCTCCGATTTCCATGTGAAGAATTTCCCACCTGGTGCACCTTAGGCAGGTGTAAATTTTACACATGTGCATCTCCAGAAACATAGGAATGTTGCAGATTTCCACTGTAGTTCAGGGAATCTTAGTGAATATGTGCAAAGTCTGAAATTAGCTCAAAACTTAGGAGTAATCCTATGGAAGCAAATTTCTGGCTTTGTCTCTTATGGCTTTGGGAATCATACCCAATCAGAACACAGAATGAAAGACAAATACTCAATCTCAAAGCGAATGGTCCATAGGCCTACAATGGTTTGGAAGAACAGCTTGCCAAGCTAGACAACATCACAACACCTGAAGAAAACGTTAGCCATCTCAAAGTATAAAACCCACCAACAGATATTAAATCGGCCTTCAAAAAGAGCAAATTTGACCTAGTCTGCTTCAATCTACAAAAAATGAACACTTTTTATATTTACTGAAAAGGAACAGGAAGCAAGAAAAAGGAAAAGTAGCAAGTTTTATTTACCGTGGTAAGAAATGGAACAGACAAATCGTAGTGGTACGTCTCCTTATCGCTGAGAACGAGGTAGTGTGCTGCATTAATAATAACTCGCTTTAGATTCATCAGAGAATGGAGTAACCTGTGGATTGAAAGAAAACATTGTAGTTGTCACAGAATGAAGGAAATGGAGAATTGTTAAGAGACAGAAGGAATAAGTCACAAGGAGAGGAAGGTGGGAGTAGGGGCAAAGACAAACAGCTAAAAAACTACATTTATAGGGACTCAATTGCCTCTTGTCCATGGTTTCTGTCCTATTTTCAATCTGCTGGTACGGTGCAATGTAGTTGCTGGAGTAGAAACTTTGTACTAACATAACAGCTTTAAGACAAACCATGCACTGCCAGTGAGCTACATTCTGATGAACCTCATACTCTGCTATTTCTCTAGCTCCAAGGTAGCCAGGGTAGTATATAGGACAGGACAGAGTTCCACAGAGTAGGAGTAATAGACCTAAAAACAACTTTATTCCACTCCTGGTACTTTCTCCCGTTTTCTTGTGGGCTTACTCCACAGTGGAAGATGCAAAATGCGCAGGACACAGACATACAAGTGAGACGGGGGAGGAGCGGGTGGGGGGGGGGGAGGAGTTTTGGGGATTGTTTAAATGTACAAATATGATAAAGATATTATCAACATTAGGGGTTGGTACCCCGACAGGACTCTGTTTTGGGGACACTTATCCCAGGGAACAAAACAATGTATCTATGTAGCAACTGGATTGTATTATGTATAAGCCACTGTGAGATATGTAAGGAATAAGGTTGCTGCAAATGCGTACCATGATGATATCTGTACTACGAGACCTTGAAAACCAATAAAATATGTTAAGAAAAATAACCTCCCAGCTGGTGGGTATGTGGAATGGCTCAAACAAAGAAAGTCTTGCAAGACAAACAGGCAGAGTGGCCCTCCTGCCGTACTTGACTATCAAGATAGTAGTGCTTCATGAATGTTTGCATTGATGCTCAAGAAGTGGCCTGACAGATGTCCAAGACAGATAATCTTTGTGCCAATGCCATGGTGGCAGCCTGGGCACTGGTGGAGTGAGTCCTTAAGCCCTCTGGAGGCTGCTTCTAAGCCAGTGCATAGCAGGTCTACTGGCAGACGACTATTCATCTACAGATCATTCTTTTCTACACTGCTTTGCCCTTCTTTGCCCCTGCAAACTCCATAGATAGCGGATCGTTCAACCGGTTGTTTTTGGCATGATCAACACAGAAACCTAAGGCTCTCTTGTGATCCAAGATATATATTCTTTCTCCTTGGATGGATGAGGAGGAGCAAAGACTGTCAGAAGGGTGATAAACTATCTGATGTCAAGACCTTTGGTAGGAAGGCCACCTTGATTCTGAACATCAGTTTGTCTGGGAACACGGTGATATATAGATGCGGAAAAGACATGGCTTGAAACTCACTCGCTTGACAAGCTGACATTATAGCTATAAAAACAAGCATTTGCAATGCAATAGGTCTTGCATTTGCAAGAGTTTTAGCTATTGGCATTGTAAATGACAATGCCTTTTATTTATCTGTTTTGATAATTAACCCATAAATAAATGGCATCGTCATATACAATGCCAATATCTCAAACTCTTGTAAATGTGAGACCGATTTCATTTCAAAGAAGCAGCCGCCATTGACCCTGGAAAGTGAAAGCGAGCATGGCGTGCTGAATGTTGCAGGAAAGCATGTTGTGCCTGCAGTAGGAGAAACTCATTAAAGAAAATTGTGCTTACAGACTAAATAAGACCTACCATGTAACAACAGAAGTAAAAGGTCCAGTCCTCATGGGAGGTTACAAATGAAGACAAGGCAGTACCAAGGAGGGACAAACAAGCCTACTAACGAATCAGAAGCCGGCATTTACAAAGGACAATGACATAAGCCAATGAAAAATATTGGTGGAGCATCAAGTCTATACTCGAATACAGCATGCCTTGCAGAGCATGCGCTGCATAGGCTCGAGCTAAATAAGATTAATTACTATGCATACACTATTAACGCTAAAGACTCCCAAAAATATATGGTCAATGGTATATAAAGTATCCCATCAATAACAATCTTAAATATCTGGATCCCATCCTCTCCCATCAAGCATGACTCTCCTACCGAGAGGGGGCAAAATCACTCTAAACCTTTCTAGATGGCAGGGCGGGAAACAGCAGTCCAAAACCAGTCCGTCATTTATAAAAACACTAAACCAGAAAATCTTACAGAAATTAAACAAAAATTAAAGGTTCGGGGTATTTCATTTACCTTAATGTTTACTTAACCTCAAAGGTTGTGAGCTGCATAGCAATGGTGCAGCTGAAAGTAACCATCTAAGCTTCATCCCCTTTTCTGAAAAAGGTCAGTCTTCAGTTAAGGTCAAGTTCGAATACACACCACATGCAGACTAAATGTGGGAAAAGATCTGTAGAGCATAACACCACAACCTGATAATGGACCTCTTCTGTACAACTATAGTGCTACACTGTACTTTGTACAGCAATCTTTTCAGTTCTGCAGAGATTACAGATAAACTAGTGAAACAGAGATATACCTGGGATCGCTTTTGGGATCAAGGCTAAAAGCCAAGCAAAACCTCTAATCTATTGATTTGAAAGGTGTCAATTTCTCCACTAACCCACATCACCCAAACATTAACTTACAATCACTTATGGTAAACGAGAAGGTCACAAATAAAAGTGAGCGTACCTAGTTTTTGTGTCTACTGTGTCTCGAGATGCTATGTTGAAATCCCTCTTTGAATAGTGCAGAGTGGATATGCGATGCGTAAATCATAGGCAGGACCACTGGAATAATGGGACTCTATGGCCATGCTTTTTTCCTCATAATTAGGTTTCTGCCACATAATCCATCTGCTGCATAATTAGTCAGTTTCAACAAAGAAGACGTGGTTGTAGCTCAAGCAGATCAAAAGTCACTTAAAAAGAAAAGAAAAAAACACATGTGGTGATGCACCATGGCCAAGACTTTGCCAGGGGTACCTGGTTCCTTTTCAGTTGATTGCGGAGGGTGTTTAACTGGTATTTATACGATGAAATTATGGCAGAATTAGAATGAAGGTATCTTAAATTGATAAAATAGTGAATTAATACTGTCAGGCGAGCGTCTCAAAATAAGTTTTTTCTTGCAGTGTAATTCAGTCAATCCGGCAACATAACTTGGGTTTTCATTGCCACATAATTTCAGAGGTCCTCAGTGTACAGTTATATGTAATTTCTTGCGTACCATGCATGCTCTTTAAGTGGAGGGCAGGTGCGTGAGCGAAGAAGAGGTTTAGAATGTTTCCTGCTGCTGCCGTACTTCGGATGCCTTAATGCACACTATCCCAGAAGAGCTGGCTGTTGACACACAGCATGTCAACACCTTGCTACCTGTAATAGCAGGCAAGCTGACTGTGTTATCAGCAAAAGAGCTTTACGAAATGTGGGGTGGCGTTGTCCTGGATGCCAAGCCTTTATTGCCTGTGCCAAAGTCACAGTTAAAAGAAGGGACAGGAAATGGTGGAGAACAAAGAGGCAAGTGTAAGATTTATTCAGACATAAAGGACAAGCGCAGCTCAGCGAATTAACAGTCACATAGAATTATCAAAATACAACATTCCAAGTTAGTGGCGCGAGGACCGCACCGAAGAACATAAAAACCGATAACATGACTGCCATCCAATAGACACAATATAACAAGATGACAAAACCGATAATAAGGCAAGCCCCCCACATTCCCTTTAATCACAGAGAGACAATTTGGAATGCAAATGGCTACATAGCTAAACCATTCGCATCAAAAACAATAAACCAGTTTTCCTCTAAATTAAAAGCACTGTAAACTGAGTGGTACGCCGATTTATGTTGACTGACCAAGGCTACTGGAAATATGAGAGTTGAAGACTGCTTTCCAAATAATTATGGTTTTGCCACATAATCCATCATCTTCTAGGTTTTGTTCCAACTCAAACGAATTAATATGGTCTTTAAATGCTGCTTCCGGTGTTGCTGCGCAGTGTTACATTTCAGTTGCTCGTTGCTGTATTTAGAGATTAAATTAACCCTGTTGACCTAATGCTAATGAAGTGAAACATTTGCCCTGGAAGTGTTAATATTGGGAAAAATCTAAAAATAGTCAAGTAATACAACCACAAAATGAGCAGAATACATTTCGCTCTTCTTGCTGCATAATTCTGCCTTCCCCTACAATAGAATTCCAGTGATTCTGTGCATTATCTACAACCAACTGCACCAGTTACAACTAGCTCTACAAAGTAACTCTGGGCTCCACAGAGTTGCATGTAGTCCGTTAGCACAGCCTTCAATGCCTTGTCCGGGGTAGTGTTATGTAAATCTACAACCGAATACCATAACGGAAAGGATCAAGGTGAACGGGCAGCAAATGCGAGGCTGTACATTTATGAGGCATATGTCAGATATGTGGAAACCTAGCGCGACACAATGTCAACTGACAGATCTAAGAGCAGCCCTTCTGGTGGAAAGAAAGGAATGCTCACACCTCGTTCAGACAACCCCCACCAATCCATCGCCCCGGTCTGGTATTTTCAGATAAGAAAGGAGTAGTTTCTTTTCTGTAACTCCAGTTCTGTAGTAGGGGTATCTCTGTTATAGTCATAATCTAGTTAATAGTCCCACCCATGTGCGCGGACCCCGGAGCAATAAAAATAATCTCTTAAGTTGTCAAGCCATGCAGACCTGCAGCTACACTTAAGAGAGAATTCAAAGACAGATAATGCAGCCTATATCTATAGGCTACGCTGTCCAGTTCTTCAACTAGAAAATTCCACCAACATCCACAAACAGCACAGAAAAAAACCTGCCTCCACCAGCAAAAGCCTCTGGAATGATAGAGAGGGACGAATGGACAGACAAGCCCCATAGGCTGCCATTATGTGGCTCAGAACAGGATACTGTGCCTTTAAGAAAGCTTTCCAGCACTTTTCCAGTATCCCAGAATGCACAGCAGGTCCCTTCTACTTTCAGTTCTTTTTGAAGGCGTAGCACGCCAGACCTGTAGCATTCCTTATATTAACATTCATCTCTCCACCGGGGAGGCGGGCGGGCGCTTATGACTATAACAGAGATACCCCTACTACAGAACTGGAGTTACAGAAAAGAAACTACTCCTTCTGTAGTAGGGGATCTCTTTGTATAGTCATAATCTAGTGAATAGATTGGCAAGCCCATCCCCACACAAAAACGGCGGTGGAGAAGATTACAAAATAATACCACTACTGTGCGAACAAAGTTCGCAGCGAAGCCTGCCCAACCTGAGCATCTGCCCTGGCATCCGTGTCCAGACAGTAATGCGCAGCAAAGGTATGGACCGACTTCCAAGTGGCCGCCTTGCAGATTTCTGCAATCGGAACATTACGCAGCAAAGCAGTCGCGGCAGCTTTGCCCCTGGTGGAATGAGCCTTAGGTTTACCCCCTAAGGTCTTATTTAGCCTTTTGGTAACACAATTGTATACAGGACACAATCCACCGAGAGATGGACTGTTTGGAGGTAGCAAGACCGGTCCTGACTGATCCATAATTGATAAACAATTGGTCTGACCTACGAATATCTGTGGTCTTATCAAGATAAAACTTCAACACCCTCCTAACGTCCAGGGAATGTAGAGACCTTTCCGCTGGAGAAGAGGGATTCTGAAAAAAAAACGTAGGTAAAGTTATGGTCTGGTTGACATGAAAATCAGGCATAACCTTAGGAAGAAATTTAGGGTGAGTATGCATAACAACCTTAGCAGCATGAAATACAGTATAAGGTTCTTGGCAACACAACGCCGGAAGTTCACTCACCCTGCGGGCCGGTGTAATGGCCACTAGGAACGCCGCCTTCCAAGACAGGTGCTGCAAGGAAGCCTTGTGAATAGGTTCAAAAGGCTCCTTCATCAATCTGGACAGCACCACATGCAATTCCCATGAAGGCGAGGGAAGTCTGACAGGAGGAAACACTTTCTTCAAGCCTTCCAAAAAACTCCTTGATGACAGGGATCTGAAAGCAAGGAAGCCTGTGAAGGGCATTTCCTGTAAGCAGTCAAAGCAGCGAGATGGACCTTAATGGAATGGAAATTAAGGCCAGACTGCGCCAAATGCCAAAGGTACGTAAGGATGACATCTTCCTTACATGTCGTCGGGTCAAAGTGCATGGACTTGCACCAGCTGCAGAATCTCTTCCACTCGTTGCTGGTAGATTCAAATGTCCACATTGCACTCTCTCAGGAGCCATGCCGCCAAACTCAAAGACGAGAGGTTGGGTTGCCCCAACTGCCCCCCGAACTTCGTGATAAGGTCCGGCCCGCACGGCAGCCGTATGTGAGGCCGGAGAGACCGGTGAAGCAGTCCGTGAACCACCACTGTCTGGGCCATCCCGGGGCAATCAGGGTCATCCGAGCCCCGGACTGGGACAGCTTGATGAGCACCGCCGGAATCAGGGGAATGAGTGGAAAAACGTACAGAAAGCTGTTCGACCAGTCGATCCATAGCGCATTCCCCAGCGTCCCCCACTGGTAGTACCTGGATGCGAAGTCTCGGCATTTGCTGTTTGGCGGTGGCGAACAGATCTACGTCTGGAGTCCCCCACCTTGCAAAGACGTTTTTGACCCATTTGTGGTTTTCCTGAAGTAGTCTGCTCAGTGCGCCCGCCTGAACATTCTGCACACCCGGCAGATGCGTGGCCGTAATTGTCAGTCCTCTGGCCAGAAGCCAGTGCCAGATCGACTGCGCCTCCTGCGACAGAGTGCGTGATCTCGACCCCCCCTGCTTGTTGAGGTAATACATCGTGGTTGTATTGTCTGTCTGGACGAGCAGCGAGTTGGTCTGGAAGGACGGATGGATGGATGGAAGGCCTTCAATGCCAGGTAAACGGCTCTGAGTTCCAGGAAATTCATGTGGTACGTCGACTCCAACGGGGACCACTCTCCGAAATGCGCTCCCCAGCCATGGAGCGACGCATCCGTCACGATATTTTGCGTGGGAATGTTCTTGTGGAAGGAAACCCCCCTGAGGAGATTTTCCGCCGAACCCCACCACTTCAGCGACTGAAGAGCATGCAGAGACAGCCGTATCTCTTCGTCCCAAGAACCTGTCCTCTGATCCCACTGATCCTCCAAGCACTCCAGCAGTGGTCTCATTTGCAGCCGTGCGTGAGGAAGATACATGATGCCATCGATCCCAGCAGCGAAGACACCTTCCTCACTGTTGTCGATGGAGCGGTCATAAGGGCCTGAGTCTTCCGAAGGAGTGACAATCGTCTCTCCTCCGAAGGAGACACACTTACTGACAGCGTAGAGATGGAGGCCCACACTTACTGTATGCACTGGACCGGCGTTGGGACAGACTTGGACATGTTGAAGTGCAACCCCAGCTTGTTCAAGAGAACGCACGTCTTCTGGAAGTGCGCTTGTGCTTCCGAGAAGGAGTGCAGAGGAGACGACACAGAGCTATAAAGCCCAGAAGAGACGAGACCGGCCCCACCGTTGGGGAGGGCATGATTATGAGAACTCGAGCCTTCCGAAGGATCGAAGAGTGTCTCCCCTCTGAAGGACACACACTCGTTGAGCCAAGACAGACCTCATGAGGTTGGTACAGAGGCCCAAACGAAGTAAGAGAGAGAAAGTCCGAGTGAAATGCAGGCGTGCTACCTGAAAGTAGCTGCCTTGATCAACCAGTCGTCCAGAAACGGATAGACAAAGACACTGTTACTCTCATATGCGCAGCCACTACGTCCTTGCGTATGGAACATTCCGAGGTGTTGACTTCAGGCCGAAAGGAGGCACAAAGCAATGATAATGGTCGTTGCCCACTGTGAAAAGCAGGAACTCGCGATAATTTCCCCGCCAGGGGTATGTGAGAATCTGCGGCCTTCAGATCTAATGCGCATAGTCAGTCTCCCTGATGAAGTTGAGGGGAAATCTAATGCAGGGACCTCCACCGGAATTTATTACTCTTTGACCCCACGAGTCGGCCTGTCGCACGCCGAACACGGGTCCAAACTCGGTCATGTCTCCCTTGCACACTAGAAGGAACAGTGAGTACCATCCCATTCCATTCCGTCTCAGAGGAGCCGATTCTATCTTCCTTTACTGGAAGAGGGTGGTGGCCTCCTTCTACAACTCGCGCATGTAGCGCGATTGAGTTGGAGGGAGCGCTGGAGGAGAACTGGAAGAGTCGCACGATATTCAGCACCTGAATGATTCAATGGCGGCCCGAGACCGCAGAAACAAAATCTGGGAGGCATAACGCCGCTGGAAAGGGCGGACGGCCTTAAGCCGTTCTCCATGCCCCTCCAAACCTACAGCCTTCAAAGTGCCTCAGCCTTCATGCGGGCCACTTCGCTATCCGCATGGGAGCAAAAGAGTTGCGCCAGAGAACGGGAGATTAGAAACACACTGCTGTGCCGCAGGCTTCAGAGATGTCAGACGAATACAAGTATGTCGCCGTAGAACAAAACCATGGCAATGCCCGGGTTTCGCCTGAAGCGAGATATCTGCTGCAGAGCCGAAGAATGTACAGGAGATCCACACTTTGGTGAAGGAACTCACACGGCCCAGCAAGAGGTTTCATCTGTAGAGTCTTACACATCACTGATGTCAGCTATACAGGAAGCTCCGAAGCCAGAACCTACTGGCCGGTGACGGTGTACGAAAGTCAAGTACCACACACCAGTGAACAACCCGCTAAGGGGGAAATTCGTAAGAGCAGGAGAGCACCTCTCCATACGCACGTAAGATGCATCCCTGGCATGCCTGACCCGAGACCTTCCATAACGGTGACGACGGGACCTTATGGAAGACAGCGGGGTCCATGGGACCGACGCCCCAACACGAGACCTCGTTCTAGGGACATCAAGAGTCCACTGGGGGGATCGCCGGCTGAGGAGCCACAGGCCCCTCGGTGAGTGGGAGATGAGCCGGAGAGAATTCTGCGGCATCCCCGTGGTATCACCAGTGGGGGCGGAGCAGGAGGCGACCTAGATGGTGAGCCGGTACGCAGACACTCCCAACTAAGCGAAGGGACCAAAGTCCCTCGCTTCTGAGCGGACCACGTGTAAGTAGCCCCAGACTCCGAAGGGTTCCTCGGCGTCCATCCCCAGCTCAGCGTCGAGAGTCGACGTTGCCGGGAACACGAAGTCTCCGCCTATGATGATAGGCTCACTACGGAGCGAGGTCCAGAACGGGACCTAGACATCGAGCGCCAGTTATGACCCCTCGACGTCACCCATGACATCACCATCACTGCGACGTCACCACCACAACTGTGTCGAACATCACTTCACTGCGCCTCAACGTCAAGCATCACTGCGCCTCGACGTCAAGCATCACTGCGCCTCGACGTCAAGCATCACTGCGCCTCGACGTCAAGCATCACTGCGCCTCGACGTCAAGCATCGCCTCGACGTCAAGCATCGCCTCGACGTCAAGCAACGCCTCGACGTCAAGCAACGCCTCGACGTCAAGCAACGCCTCGACGTCAAGCAACGCCTCGACGTCAAGCATCGCCTCGACGTCAAGCAACGCCTCGACGTCAAGCAACGCCTCGACGTCAAGCATCGCCTCGACGTCAAGCAACGCTTCGACGTCAAGCATCGCATCAACGTCGACGCCAAGCATCGACGCCAAGCATCGACGCCAAGCACCGCCTCGACGTCAAGCACCGCCTCGACGTCAAGCACCGCCTCGACGTCAAGCATCGCCTCGACGTCAAGCACCGCCTCGACGTCAAGCATCGCCTCGACGTCAAGCATCGCCTCGACGTCAAGCATCGCCTCGACGTCAAGCATCGCCTCGACGCCAAGCATCGCATCGACGTCAAGCATCGCATCGACGTCAAGCATCGACGTCAAGCATCGACGTCAAGCATCAACGTCAAGCATCGACGTCAAGCATCGACGTCAAGCATCGACGTCAAGCATCAACGTCAAGCATCAACGTCAAGCATCGACGCCAAGCATCAACGTCAAGCACCGCCTCGACGTCAAGCACCGCCTCGACGTCAAGCATCGCCTCGACGTCAAGCAACGCTTCGACGTCAAGCATCGCATCAACGTCGACGCCAAGCATCGACGCCAAGCACCGCCTCGACGCCAAGCACCGCCTCGACGTCAAGCACCGCCTCGACGTCAAGCACCGCCTCGACGTCAAGCACCGCCTCGACGTCAAGCACCGCCTCGACGTCAAGCACCGCCTCGACGTCAAGCACCGCCTCGACGTCAAGCATCGCCTCGACGTCAAGCATCGCCTCGACGTCAAGCATCGCCTCGACGCCAAGCATCGCCTCGACGTCAAGCATCGCATCGACGTCAAGCATCGACGTCAAGCATCGACGTCAAGCATCAACGTCAAGCATCGACGTCAAGCATCAACGTCAAGCATCAACGTCAAGCATCAACGTCAAGCATCGACGCCAAGCATCAACGTCAAGCACCGCCTCGACGTCAAGCACCGCCTCGACGTCAAGCACCGCCTCGACGTCAAGCACCGCCTCGACGTCAAGCATCGCCTCGACGTCAAGCATCGCCTCGACGTCATCAAGCCCTCGACGTCAAGCCCTCAACGTCAAGCCCTCGACGTCAAGCATCCCCTCGACGTCAAGCATCCCCTCGACGTCAAGCATCCCCTCGACGTCAAGCATCCCCTCGACGTCAAGCATCACCTCGACGTCGAGGTCTACTCCTTGACGTGGGCTTTTGATGTCGCGTCGACCGGTGTCCTGGGTCGACGGAGAGCATATCGGTGTCATACCTGCTCTCGACGTCACCGTCCTCGATGCTGACCGGAATCGCGTCGTTTGACAGTCGCGTTCCTACTGGGGAAAACCCCCGAGGACACAGCATGGGACGTGGTAGAGGACCTACCCTCTCCTTACCCAGAGGCTGAAGAAGATGCCTAGACAGGTGTCAAAGACATAAGACACAGGCAAGCACAGAAGACAAACTCTGTGAGCTTCAGCTTTGGCCTCTATTTCCTACCGCAGTCAAAGCACTTGTCGGATTGTATAGAGACAAGAAAACTGCAGAAATTCTGCCAAAAAACCACAGCAGAATGTAGAGACAGGCCAAAGACGTTGAGTGAAACTTCAAAATCCAGAAAAAAAAACACTAAAAATGAATTAAAAGCTGAAAAAATGAAGAGCTAATGCTCCAGGGTCCTGCTAGCAGGAGCCGGAAAAAAGAACTGAAGGTAGAAGGGACCTGCTGTGCATTCTGGGATACTGGAAAAGTTCTGGAAAGTTTTCTTAAAGGCACAGTATCCTGTTCTGAGCCACATAATGGCAGCCTATGGGGCTTGTCTGTCCATTCCTCCCTCTCTATCATTCCAGAGGCTTTTGCTGGTGGAGGCAGGTTTTTCTCTGTGGAAAAAGCTGGGCAGGCAGTGCTGTTTGTGGATGTTGGTGGAATTTTCTAGTTGAAGAACTGGACAGCGTAGCCTATAGATATAGGCTGCATTATCTGTCTTTGAATTCTCTCTTAAGTGTAGCTGCAGGTCTGCATGGCTTGACAACTTAAGAGATTATTTTTATTGCTCCGGGGTCCGCGCACATGGGCGGGACTATTCACTAGATTATGACTATACACAGAGATCCCCTACTACAGAAGCCTGGCTTCTGTGTACACGCAGAGCAGCGGATATGTTTTCAAGAGCGCAGTACAGCTGCTCCTAGCATGCAAGGCTTCCCCTGCTGCCAGTCTGGCCAAGTGTGGCTCGGATCCCGCCTCTTTCCTCAAACAGGGGCAGTGATCTGAAGAGCGAACTCCCAACCGCTCTGGAAATTAGAGTCACAGAAGAAATGCCATAACACGCGAAAGCGCCAAGTGGGACAAAAAAAACATGCACGCTTTACTAAAGACATTGAACCAAAACTCAAGCAGATGCAGAATGTGCAGAAACAATGGCACGCGCTTGGGAGGTGCTGCTCACCTTGAATCACGTGCACTGTCGTGCAGCACATACGAGCGCTAATGGAATAGGGAAATTGCACTGGGGAAAGAGCGTGTGGGGGAGTGGGGGCGGTGTGTGTTTTTCTTTGGTTAAAACGGGGCTACCGTTTCTATTAAATATTGTTTGTCACCATGTTTTCCTGCTACCAGACACAGAGGGTGGAGTGTTCAGGGAAAGGAAACAGAGGTCCATGGCAGTTTGGTAATCATCTCTGACTAGGGAGGGGGCAGTATGATACTGACTGCATTCCAAGGTATGCAACGCTGACTGCACCGCCCTCGCGGATACCTGTATAAATAATACATTCTTCACGTTCTTGGCGCTGTTTCCAAATCACAGACGAGCCAGAAAACGTTTTCATCCATTCCCACGTGCGACTGAGAACAGCCCATTACAAAATGGCACACAGAAGTTTTGTACACTGATGCTACATGAACGCAAAACTTTTCACTGGTGCTAGAACAGGGATACAGGGTAACTCCTGGTCACCAAGACTGCAGGGCTCCAATTTTGAGCTTTAACAACTGAATGCGTTTTGTAGGAGTTGTAGTCCTAGTTCACCTCAGTTGCTTTAACTGAACATATCAGAAAACAACGATCTGTACAATAAAAGCCCAAGACTGGAGCACTGATTGCCTGTGGGCAGGGCCACTGGAATTGTGCGATTCTGCAGCATTTTCCAAATAATTATGGATTTGCCACATTATTATTTATTAGCTGCATAATCTGCAGTTTAACATTTATTTTGTTATAGCTGAAGCGGATCAAAATTTACTAAAACTATGGTGACACTTGCTCTTGCGCAGTGGAAAGCCCATTGCAAAAAATTGAATGGTCATCTTTCAGTTACTTATTGCTGTATTTGGGGTTTAAATTGGTGCTATTATGTCGAAACCTTTTTCGTATCTTACCATGTATAAAAATGACTAATACCATCACAAACACGAGCTGCATTATTTGCTTTTTCTTGACGCCTAATTTAGTGAATCCTGACGCATAATTTGATCTCCTCCCATGCCGCATAACTCTAGAGGCCCTACCTATGGGTCATTTGGTAACTGTATATGGATTCAAATGCCAGTAACATACCCCAAGGTACGCTGCACAACCTCACTAATTCACCTCTTATAACCCTGGTTCGGCATTAAATCGACAGTCGGTGAACCAGTGGACAAAAATGGTTGCTATAAGACAGAGCAGCCAACATAGTAAGTGCATGCATTCCTGTCAAGTGTCCCTCATTTGTAAACCCCTCATTCTTATAAGTAAAAAAAAAAAAACTTTCCTGATGTTAATCTCTAAAAACATCATATTTAGTTAGATTCCAAGATGGAAAATTGAGTTCAAATATTTCCACACAAAGATGCTTGCTTCTCGTTACAAATGTGACAGGTGGGGAGTTATACAAACATCAGGCACAACATACATTAGGAATAGACCAAGAAGAAAGTGAGATACATTTAGCCATAAGCACCCCTGCATTTGAGCAATGCTGGCTGCGCAGATGTGGTTTGTAAGACCCCCTTATCATGATCAAAGCTTACTCTGAAGTTAACAAACAAAATACTGAAAGCTGCAGCATTGCGTAAAGGTAGAGCAGCCACACCACTGGAAAAATATGCGACCTGGGGTGCCGCTCGCAGGCGAGGTCAACGCTTCTTTTTTAAACCTGCTGCTGTTTTATTCCAATTGCCCACGGAGCTGCTGGCTGTTATAACCTGGAGGCGCTGAGGTGCATTTAGGGGGTTCACTGTGCTGCCGGGACTGCGAGGACCAGCGTGCCCTGTCTGACTTTGTGCTTCACGCACCTGGTTCCTCTTCTCGGCCCCTCCCCCTATTTCTCCACCTCCTATATTAAGCCTCGCGGCCCCCGCTTCGCGGGTGCCGCTCGCAGGCGAGGTCAACGCTTCTTTTTTAAACCTGCTGCTGTTTTATTCCAATTGCCCACGGAGCTGCTGGCTGTTATAACCTGGAGGCGCTGAGGTGCATTTGGGGATTACTGTGCTGCCGGGACTGCGAGGACCAGCGTGCCCTGTCTGACTTTGTGCTTCACGCACCTGGTTCCTCTTCTCGGCCCCTCCCCTCCGCTACAATTAAGACTGGAACTGTTCACGCGTTAGCGGGACGCGAGCGGGGCTAAGACTGGGGCTAAGCCTGGGCAAAGGGTGGGCCGTCTGAGGCCGTCCGAGGACGATCGGGGACGGGACGGGCCACCCCTCTAACCCCCTCAGCCTGGTGAGACAATTGTTTGCGTATTCCCTAAAGTTTCTTATTGTGACGCCTATTTTGCTCTATAGTTTATAAGATGCCTCTGGATGCTGATAATCCCCGTACCTTAACAGTTAACACCTCTAAAGGCCTAGTATCAGGAACAATTGACCAGTTCTTCAAACGCGTAACTACTGTTTTGGAGAAAGAAATAGCGGATACTGAAAAGCGCCTATCATTAGATCTCCTAACAGGTAAACGTTCGTCATTGGGTAAGATTGGTACCGCTCTCTCCCCAGATGTGTTAAATGAGGGAGCAGGTACCTCCAAAACCCATCCTACGCACGGAAGAACAAATAAAGTTCCACATATTGATTCCTTAGGCGCGGTTCCTTTATCTGTTGACATAACTGCCCTAACACTTTCAGGGCTATCAGATTCTCCGAATCTAGCTATCACCCCTTCTCTTATTGTGGAACCAGAGGCTAATAGACAACCAGCAAGAAAGAGACGACGTACTTCAATGAAATCCGTGGCTAAAAAGAAGAAGGCTAAACCCTCAGCCCAAAACCCGAAAGTATTAGGCTCTGTACCGCAAAAAAACTTCCATTCAACTATTAATGCTTTGGGAGTATCTACTGACGACCTACTTACAAAAATAGAGATCTTGTTTAAATCTCTCTTACTTCCTCTTTTGGAAAGGTCTAGATTGATAAATGCACACTTGGAAGATCTAAGCAAACAAGTGGAAAGAAACAATTCAGTTACCACTGAATTGCTCAATACTTACACCAAAAGCAGTCTTAATGATCAGTATCCTTCCACATCTTTTGTGGTAATGCAACCTCCATCTATTGATAATTTGCCAATATCGACTATTGCACGGGGGGAAAATTCTGCGGCAAAATTATCTAATAAAACCACAGAGTCTGGTAAATCCCACCATGCAATAAAGGGCAAAGAATTGGATGGGGAGGAAAAGGCAGTAAATAGTTCCAAAATCGGCCTCCCAGAAGAAAGTGATGAGATAAAAAGCAAAAATGTTAATATTTCCCCGGGAACAACAAATGTGAGGAAGAGGCCTATAAGAGAACAAGAGAATAGCGATTGGTTACCCCAGTCCCAAAATATCCCAGCAAGTAGAAGAGTGGATTTACCCCCAGAATCAGCCCCATATACCATTATCCTGACAGGGGTTCCCGAATTACCAGAAGGCGTAAGGGAGGACTTTTATGCGTTAAAAAACAAAACCATTCATTGGTTGACCCATAACAGACCCCTCCCTGCACACATAAATGGAGAAATTCTCATGGTGAGACGTACATGCTGGGTAGGAACAAGACCAAAGGAAAAAAAGGGGGACGTTATCATTATAAACTTTAGAGACCACAGGGCGGTTAGATGTATAGGGGATTGGTATGAAGCTAGAGGGGAGGAAGTAATCTCCACACATTTTGTCAATTACTTCTACCCAAGAGAATTGATTTCCCATCCTAAACCCTACGCTAGAAAAGAACCTCCATTTAATCGGAGGGCAGTAGAGCGCTATTCTTCCTATCAAGCCCCTCGCAATTACTTTTCTAATCCCCAGTTAAATGATGGGTTTCTGAATAATAACCACCAATTTTGTCAGGATTTAAATCCATCTTCCTGGAACAATTATCCTCACATACATCAGAGGTTTAATATACCTACTGCTAATTCTTATGCAGCTTTGTATAACTTGGAAGATGTAGACTGACTCAATGATGGAGGCACCCAACTATGGAAATCCACAGAATCTTGTCAATCCCCCTCAAATGTTAAGGACCCTGTAGCTGAAAACGTGGAAACCCAAATAACAGAAAACATTGCTCCTCAAATGGTTCAAAATCCCACACAAACGGGTGGCATAGCCACCCTCTCAACGAGGAATAATTGTAGTCATTCTTTTGGACAGTTGGGGCCCGTAGAACTAAGAGCTTCAGTGAATCCCATTGAAATGGGAGCTACTAATATAAACAAAAGCCGTAATATAACAGAATCCGACATTATATTACAAATTATGTCATGGAACATCGCTGGCATACGCCCCAAAATAATGGATGGGTCCTTAATGGATTTTGTTGAAGACTACCATGTAATCTCCTTACAAGAGACATGGTCCACCGAAGAACAACATTTGATGGGCTATAAAACATATTTTTCACCGGCAGTTGCGGGCCCTTATGGTAGGGCAAAGGGGGGTTTGACGATATTCATAAAAAATACCATACCTGGGTTAAAAGTAACCCCCCTTAGACTCCACACTAATTATCAACTCCTGAAACTCACATTTATAAAGAAGGGGGTAGTATTTCTAGTGAATTTCTATGATAACCTCCCCGAATGTGAGAGATCAGAACTGCTTGGGGCACTTCGTAATACACTCCTTACTTTGACAAGAAAAACACAAGGGTCAGAAGTCCCTAGCATCGTTTGGGGTGGTGATTTTAATCACCACACCTGCAGCGTGAAAAACAGTAACATTTGTGGGGTGGGGGATGAAACTGACAATCATGTGACTCATTTTAGTCACACAAAGATAGGAGATTTCCTTAATGAGACGATGGCAGATTTAGGCCTAGTGATCTTAAATAAGTCAAATACTCCTTCAGGACAGTTACAGCCCACCTATCTGGGTAGGGGTTGGGAGACAACAATCGATTATTTCTTGGTCTCAGCTACATTGGAAAACAGAGCCCAGGGTTTTAGAGTAATAAATAACATATTAAGTGATCATGCAGCCCTGGCTTGTTCTTTGACCATCTATGAGGTGAAATTTACCCCTTATACGATGATGAATGTCCTTGCTCAGAATAATATCCATCTTACAAAATTAAATGGTTTCACCATAGGCTGGGGCAAGATAGAACCAGAAGCGCTAACCAAGAAGGTGGTCCAGGCGGTGTACCCTGAAATTGGGAAATGCTTAGACAGTCAGACTAATCAATTGGAATTACTGCAGAATTTTAAAATAATACTAGAGAAAGTAAAAGATTTCTTAACCCGCTCTAACAAAGGGGAGAAAGGCGAGAAAAGAGGGTGGTTTAGTCATGAATGCACCCTAGCTCACAAACTTTTAAAAAAAGCTTTGACTAAACCTATACGAGATCAAGAGGAAATTAGCGATTTAAGGAGATCCTATCGCTTAGCTTGTAAAAAAAGAAAACAGGAATTGAAAAAATCGTTATGGGACCAATTATACGAGAGTTCTCAGGCAAAAAATGGTGAAATGTTTTGGAAGGTGGTAAAGACCCCCTTCCTGACCGATAGTTGTGATCAACCAAGGGTCGAAGTGGCGATTGATGGCGTAACATGGGTGAACCACTTCTCCAAAGTTTTTAGCAAAACACAAGTAGTGGACCCATTAGAAAATATGAATGTTAGCCCCCAAGAAATCCTATTTCCGATTCCATTAACCTTTGAACTACACGAAGTTATAAATGCCGTTAAAGCAAGTAAATCTGGTAAAGCCCCCGGACCAGATGGTGTACCTGTTGATTTCTTTAAGTTTAAACTTGACCTCTGGGCGCCAATTTTGAAGGGGGTGTTTGATGCGGCAATGAATCACGGGTTAATTGAAACCTGGACTCAATCAATTATGATTCCAATCTTCAAGAAAGGAAATAGAGAGGAAGCCTCTTGTTATCGGCCAATATCGTTACTAGATTCTCTTGGCAAAGTTTTAGGTAGGGTGGTACTACAGCGACTTCAGGAGTGGGCAGAAGACCATAATATATTATCTGTTTTTCAGTTTGGTTTCCGGGAGGGTTTTGGCACAATCGAACAGGCACTGAACTTAAGCCTATTGATGGGAAAATATGTCACAGCCAAGGAGGGAAGACTATACATGGTCTATGTCGACCTTACTGCGGCATTTGACTGTGTTTCCCATTCAAAACTCTGGTACGTCCTCATTAAGATGGGCATAGACCCAGCCATGGTAAACCTTCTTCGTGCATTGTATTCCAACGCATCGTCCAGGGTTCGTTTTGGAACAAAGGGTGAAGTTTCTGAGTCCTTTAGGGTGGAACGCGGCGTGAGGCAGGGTTGTGTCTTGGCCCCCTTTCTCTTCTCACTCTACACCAATGGTTTGGAAGTAGAGATGTTGAAAGGGGCCCTCGACCTCCCCCAAACAAAAGAGCACCTCATTCCAGCACTCCTGTATGCGGATGACGCTGTCATTTTAGCGCGTACTCCGCGAGAATTGCAGAAATCCCTAGATAGGTACTCGAGGTTTATGGGCACCCTGGATCTGAAAATAAATATAAAAAAAACCTATGTGATGGTGGCAGGAAGGGATACAAAAAGAGGAAATTCTATTTTTCTAGACAAAGAGAGGTTGGATCTCACAACCCAATACTCGTATCTTGGAGTCATGATTGATGAGAAACTTAATTGGAAAGCGGCTATCGATGCTCGCAAACACCATCTTATGCGAGCAATAGCGGCACTTATAAAATTCTCCCAGAAATTAGGAAAGAGACCACCCGTAGAACTGCTTCGCATTTATGTAGCGAAGTGCCATTCAATCGCACTCTACGGGGCAGGTCTGTGGGGCCACAAAAATACGACTGCGCTGCAAGTAGCAGAGAATACCTTTATGAGATATCTTTTGATGATTTCCAAAAGCGCATCCACCTTTTCTTGTCATGCTGAACTTGGCATGGCCCACATTGAGGATCTGGCTAAAATCCAACCTCTCCTCTTGTGGCGCCGCATCTGGACATCATCAAAGAACTACCTTACTAAGGAGATTGCAGCAGACTGCATGTCCCTGGAGAATGCAAGGAAAATTGAGTGGCTGCTTTACGTAAAGAAGTTTTTCATTGATTTGGGCTTGTCTAAATATTATGTTAACCCTGAACTAATGTCTGAGATCTCTAAGAAAGAACTAAAAACAATAGCCCTCTCTTTTTTGGAAGAGATGCGGCTAACTAAAGAGATAAGTAAGCCATCGGTTCAACACTCCATAATAGTCGCAACCACAATGTACATCGAACCATATTTGACCTATGTTGATTCCCAATTTGAGCGTTTCTTGTTAACACGTTTTAGACTGAATGTTTTTCACAGGCTCGTAGCATTCCCTAAATGTAACTCATGGAAAGAAGTCTTAGGGGCGTGTCCCTGTGATGAAACTTCGGTTCAAACAACAATGCATACGGTCCTGTTTTGCAAGTTTTACGCTGAGCATCGTAACACATGGCTAATCCCATTATTAAGAACTCTTGGTTTCAGACGATGTCGCCCTGCTATGCTGCACCTACAATTCTTGAATACTGTACTTATCACAAAAACCGTTGTGACCTTTTTAAAGTGTATTTACCATCACAGAAAAAATCTTGGTTAAAATAATTGTTGTTATTCTAAATGATTCTATACACCGAGTTTACTGTGAATGTTATGTTTTTTTTTCTGTATGTACTTTTATGGTTATAATTGATTTTATATAACCGAATAAAGATTTATTATATGCGACCGTCAAGAACTAATGAAGATACAGACAAGTACTTTCACTTTACAAGATGTTTATTTTTCCATTACAGAAAGCACTTCCGGTACAACCATAATAAAAACAGTGTTTTTTGCACCCTCGCATCATTTAAATAAACAAACGACTTTTTAACCGACAGGCTGCATGTACTATGTGCAAAAATTGAAAAGCATCATTAAATGAGCCCACGCTGTTACATTAAAAAACCTATCCGTTTAAAGGGCGAGAAACAGGGTCCACTAAAGGAAGTTTAAGTAAATAATCACAAAAATAGTGAATGCACCAGCAAAAAAGACAGACGTTCCTTTAAATAACTACGCCAACTAGCGCAAATGAAGTCACCATGTTATGTTGAAGCCCAAAAACGTCACCCTAGGCAAAAAAACACTTCATTATAGAATAGTCCAATTACTGCCTCCCTGATAACCACCAAAAGCCTCACATAAAAACAGCCTACTGGAACTGGCCCTACAGCGATGCGAGGATCCTGGCAGGGGCGACCTGGCGTCGAATAAATGAAAACAACCGCCCTCAGCGCAGTGTGTGCTGCTGCTCTCTCCAAGGCGCTCAGTTCCAGAGCCTTGGTATGGAGGAGGCCCGGCCGCCCCTATTCTTTTCCTGTTAGAGAGACCGAACTGTGAGCGAGCCCGGGCCTCGGGTACTTCCGTGGTGTACAGTTTATGCTATATAACACCGGGTGTGAGGTGCTGCAGGGCGCGAGCAGTGCCTGATGAACACGCCCAGGAGCCCCCGTCACAATACAAGGGGGAAGATGTTCATTAAGTGGCTGACGCTGAGGCCAGTTCTCATTAATGTCCCTAACGCGTGAAAAAATGCAATATAAATCATGGAGCAGATTGGTGCAACATACATGAAAGCAAAGATTACTGGACCACGTAAAAATTTGTGCTGGCTGTATTCATTTAGTGGAATCCCGTCTCCCCTCCCAAAAACCTTCGCATGATGCCGGATAGGAAATGCAGAAGAGTGGACTGTCCTACAACATCAGCCCTGTTTCCTCAAACAAAACAAGCATACCGACGTCGTATTAAATAAATAAAAAATAAAGGATACTCCGATGGCTGCTTGATGCTGATTGGGAGGTGGGCGGGGTGTTCTCTGTAGGCAGGCATACAGGGACAAAAAAAGAGTGCTCACCGACTAATTAAAGGAGACAGTATAACGCCGCAAGTAAAAGTTCCAGTCCTGTTGGGCGGTCCCAAAAGGAGACAGGGTGGTAACAAAGAGGGACTAAGATGATGCCAGCCAATGAAAAAGATGGGTTGGGCTTCCATTCCACTTCTAAAACATACCCTATCTGATAGAGACTACTAGCCGCAGATTCCTTCACGTAGAATTATCCCCAGGCGCGAGACTGGATCCGGAAACTTTTTTGCCACAGCATCCCTGCGTGCCGGGGGCGGGGCAACATCAAGCGACTCCGCCCAGGCGTCGTCCGAGCATGTGATGTCAGCAAGGTCACATAAGACCCGCCCCGGGGCGCCTACATCAGTTCTTTCCTTTTCCGCGTGCAACGCGGATCCAATCCTTGCTACGGGCCTGTTTAGGGCCCCTTTTTCTTCCATTTCCTTTTGGAACGGAACAGTGTGCGAATGCCTTCGGGCTTTAAAACTTGCACGTTTTGTGGCCATCTTATGTCAGCGACGGACCCTCACCTCATTTGTATGTGGTGTTTGGGGGAGGATCACAGCACCACAGATTGTGCAGCGTGCCAACAGTTGAAGCCGAAGTCGCGGCGGGAGCACCGGATGAAACTTCTCGGCGCGTCTCTCCAGGTCGACGTCCCCCCCTTGGTCTGCTTCGGCGGACGGCTTCAGATACGCCCGTGGTCGTCATCTTCACCCTTCTCCGATGTCACGTGAGTGTCGCTCCCCGGTGGGTAAGTGTCGCAGTTTGTCCCCGGGGGCTGGTTTCCGGCCTACCGGGGGCGTGAACTCTCCGCGGGTGATGCGGCCCCGCGTTTCGTCCTATCCACCGTTTCCCGGTGTTGGGGCATCGAGAGTCCAAATGGAGACATACGCAGCGGCTTTGCAGGCCTCAATGGCATCTCCTCTTCCTCCTTCCCCTCCTGGGGCGTCGGCGGATTCCTCGCCCTGCGCAGGGCCATCCGCGGCGCTGCCGGTGGCTCCGGCGCCGACTGGTTCGGATCCAGGCTTGGAGGATGTGGTGCTGTTGGGGTGCAGCTCCTCTGGGGCACCTGCTTCAGGCCACGGCGTCTCTGCCTTGCCGCAAACCCGCGGGGGTCCCTGTGGTGTCGCGGGAGGTCGCCAGGGCTCGGGTCGTATCCGAGCCCCTCTTAGTCCTTTGACAAGGTGGTCCTGTCTAAGGGCGAGGTGACGCCGCTACGGCGCCGGCAGCAGCTGGACCCCTCGTCCCTCTCCGGGCCCCTCTCGTCCCTCCCCACAGGCGGCTGCCTCGTTGGAGGGCGAGTAGGTGGTTGAATCATCCCTGGCGCTGCCACATGGGTTGCCGAGCGATCTTCGCCTAATTTTGGGCCATGGCTGGCGGAGGGCTTAGTGCCACTCCTCAGGCCAGTCTCGTCCCCCCACTCAGGGGGCTGCCTCGGCGGGGGTCAGGTCGGCGTCATTCTGGCGCCGCCCCGGAGCCGGTGCGGCTCCAGCTCTACTCCGGTCTCCGCTCCGGTCTCCGGTGCGAGGTGACTTGGAGGTACCTTGTCTGGTGACGCCGGATGGTGCCGACTTCCTGCCTCAAGCAGCGGACTCTACGGCTCCGCACAGGAGTCGTACCACAGATTCGTCTTCGGACGCTCCTTCTCCGGAAGCAGGCTGTATATTGGTGTCGTCCTCCCTGGAGACTGGTCGCCGTGTGGTGTCTTTCTCACCGGCATCGAAGGGCGGCAGAGGTGTTTGTCGGAAGAGCGGAAGGTCCCTCATTCTTCGGCTCCTTCTGACTTCCAGGTCTGGCCCTTGCCCGTCCCGCTTGGCCTCAGGGAGGTCCGCCTTAGTTTGCAGCTGTTGCCCACGGAGGAGCTGCTTTTTCCACTCCGGGGCCCTACGGAGGTGGGTGCGGCTTCCGCTCACGCGGTGTCCACAGCTGTGGGCATCCTGCGCATGGGTGAACCGGTGACTCACCTTTTGGCGGACCATCTATTGGAGGTCCTCCACCAGGGCTCTGGTGGGAGGGAAGTCTTACTTCCCTTTGAAGGTTTGCTCCTTTCTTCCTTGACGGGGGCTTGGAGGCGTCCTGCCTTGGGGGACCCGGTGCCTCAGCATCTTCTGCACCGGCACCTCCCGGCGCCGCGTGACCCGCCATGTCTTCCCCTTCACCCCTCAGCCACCAGCCCCCTTTTGCGGACTGCTTTTCCCTCCCTGCGGCCACTGTTGACTCCGCCGTCCTGAGAGGCCCGCTGGCTGGACTCTTGGGGGCGCAACATGTTCGCCTCGACCAGCGTGGACCTGTGGACCCTTAACACCTTGTGTGTGCTAGCTAGGGCCTCCTCCTGTTTGTGGAACTCGGCTGAGTCTCTGGGATCTGCAGCGTCCCAGGAGTCTGGTCAGGTGGACTTACGGCATCATGCATTGGATGGCCGGGAGCTTGCAGCGTTTATTCTTCGCTCCGCTCTGGACATCTCAGAGGTGCTGGGCTGGGCCATGGCTTCCTCAGTCACTCTCCGTCGCCATGCTTGGCTTCGGGACGGAGTATTCCCTGAGAATATTCGGGAGCGACTCATCGACCTTCCAATTGATGGCAGCCTGTTGTTCCATGCCCCGGCTGACTCCGCCATCCAAAGGCTCTTGGCGGGGCTCCGCCCTCCTCCTCCTCCGCCTTCGCCTTATCCTCCTCCGTCCCCTCCTCAGTGACTTCTGAGTTGGGTTGATTCTGGGCATTCTTAGGCCGGTTGTTCTGGCTGTGGAGTGTGTGTTCTGGCTGTGGAGTGTGTTTTCTGGCCGTTTCCGTCCTTCCATGGGACTTTGGCTTTGCTGGCTGCTGGACGGCCCTTATGTTGATTGTGTGTGGGTTCTGCAGGAGTTGTTGCGTGGACTTGGCTCTGAGATTGGGCCTTCTGCTTTGCTTGGGCTGCTTATCACGCCTTCAGCGGGGTGTTTTTTTCCCCGTGGCTCTTTTGTTTTTTGCTCTGCTGCGGAAGTTCTTCCAAAGAGGGTTCCCATATCTTTGAACTTAACGTACCCTATGTGGGGTAGTGGTAGCTGTCATATAGCTTGCGCTCTGCTAGAGGGTTCTGGTCGCCTTTGGGTGCCTGTTCTCCATGGCGTTTAGGTAGGTTGCTTTTGCTTCCTGGGGTCCTGTGCGCGGCCACTCGTAGTGGTGTGCCAGGGCATCTCCTCCTCTCCCTGCTCCTGTCCTGAGGTCTGGAATGATTCTGTGTTCTCCCTTGCCAGGCGTCGCCTACTCGGCCGTCCTGGGGCCTCGGGCTGTTCTTCTTGCTTCTGGCGGCTTTGACCGCCGGCGCTGTTCTGGCTGGCAGGCTGCTCTCCATCTGGAGTGGGTTCGCCTTCTTTTCCTTAGTTTCCTTGGGCCTTTTAGGCTTCTTCTTTCTTCCGCTTTTCCTGTCTTGACATTGGGCGGAAGCTATGTTGCCTTGTGGGGGAGTGGGGTGCTTTGGGCTCTCCGTCCTTACCCTTGGTTCCTTTGCTGTGAGTGTACAAGCCTCTTCAGCCTTCTTTCCCTCCTACATCCCCTTGGGGTCGGTGGGGTTCTGCTTGTGGGGGTTCCCTTGGCCTGGCAGGGGCGAGGTTCTACCTGGTCCACAGATCTGGTCCCCCGTGGGGCCCTTTGTTCTGCATTGGCTGGTGGGGTCCTTTCGCAGACCCTCCTTCCCAGGGCGTATGGCTAGGGTATCTATTCTACGTGAAGGAATCTGCGGCTAGTAGTCTCTATGAGATGTACAAGTTACTTACCTTCGGGAACGATGTATCTGGTAGAGACGATTCTAGCCGCAGATTCCTTCACGGCCCGCCCTTCCTCCCCTATTCTGCGAGGACCCTTGGGCCGATCTTCGGTACTCACCTCCCGGTGGGGGGCTGTGTCTCCTGTGAGTGCCCTCCTTGTTCTTGACGGGTGGCGCCGTCTGGGGGCGGTTCATTCCTCCTTTGGTCCTCTGGAGGATGGGGTTCCGGTGCTCCGGTGCCCTGCTGCTCTGGCTTCTCCAGGTTTGGGGAGGATTTCTTTCTATCCCTGTCCTCCCTCCCCTCCCTTCCTTCCTTCCATTGCTATCCTCTGATTAAGGGTCATCTGGCCTTGTCTTGTCCTTGTCCCTTGTGGGTGGTTGCCCTCTAGGCTGGGGTGACCTGGAGGTTTGTTGTCTCTGTCTGTCTTGGGACTGGTCCCATTCCTTGCTCAGGATGGGGGGGTGGGTTTACTATGTGTGCCATGACTTTTACGCATGTACTTTGCCTCCGGGGCACAGGGATGGGAGGTTGTCTATGAGCTGGCAGGGTGACTGCGCAGGTTTTTGCTTAATCTTCTTCTTTCCCTGCCCTTGGGTTCTGCAGTGGTGGCACTACTCTGGTGGTGTTGTTAGTCAACGTTTCTTTCCAATTTTTCTGCTCTTCGCACACTATTCCCATGCTTCCACAGTTTATCTGGTGGTTCCGCGTTGTGGTGCGGAAAAGTTCTCCGAAGAAAACTGACGTAGGCGCGCCGGGCGGGTCTTATGTGACCTCGCTGACATCACGTGCACGGACGACGCCTGGGCGGAGTCATGTGATGTCACCCCGCCCCGGCGCACAGGGATGCTGTAGCAAAAAAGTTTCCGGATCCAGTCTCACGCCTGGGGATAATTCTACGTGAAGGAATCTGCGGCTAGAATCGTCTCTACCAGATACATCGTTACCGAAGGCAAGTAACTCGGACATTACAATATGCCTCGCAGAGCGGGCAGCGCATGCGCGCTGCAACACTAGGCGAGACCTAAAAAACTGCCCTGAGGGTTGAAAGACACAGAGAACAGATATGCAGGAGGTCAAATGCAATGAATATCAAAAATGTTAGGACCAAACTACGGTCACACTGTGGCATCACAAAAGGTTTGGGTGGAACATGTGGGTTAGGACCTTTAAAACGCATCACAACACGTCATTTGAATAACGATGGTTGATCAGGTTAACTGCAGAAAGTCCGAAAGGGCCAACAAATCACCTTTAATAGTAGTCAGAGCAATTCATTGCTCTGCCAGAGAAAGAACAAGCAAAAACATATTGGATAACTGGGTTTGTTGGATATGCCAAGAAGCAGACCAGGCCACAAACTTCCCTCAGTGACTAGGGGTTTCAAAACTTTTACCTTTCTGTAATAAAAGCTACTTATGTTTAGTAAAACTCTTCGAGAGCTACTAATATTGGTAGTGTTGTCATAGTGACCACATCAGACAAGATTACATTAGTGCCTAAAATATGCAAGATTACTACCAGCGATCATTCCAGTCCATCAGGTGGGGTTGCCAGCAGTAATATAAAAAAAAGTCTTTGTCAATCTGGAATGCCTCTGCCTGGGTAATATAAAACAGCCGCAGTGCAATATATCGGCAATCAAGGAAATAACATTTATAAAAAAGTATTGCCAATGCCATGTGATTTATCACTTAAATATCAGCTTTAAACTTCATTTTGAAATTCAGCAATTTTTCTCCATATTTTAGCTAATAAGTTCTGAAAAACATTTTCCTCTCAAATATACACTTTCAATTTTGTTATACATAAGTTAATACAACAAATCTAACACTTCAAATTTAGTAGTCTGTGCTGCTCACAGGAGAGCTACTTGCAAGTAGCTGGAGAGCTATCAGTAGCTCACATTGCTACTCATTGGGGAAGCCTGGTCTAGCATAATTGTTTTTGGTGGATGGACACCTAGCTCCCATATGAGATCTACTAACTCGGGAGGGAGTTAAAACCAGTCAACGGTTGTCTCTCAATATCCACACATGGAGGTGGGTTGTGCAGGCCTGGTTGCAGGACTCTGCACTGTTGTGTAACAGAAGACCCTCCTGGAGAGCCAGCTGGGCCAGAGAATAGATGTTCATGGCTAGAAGTTCCAACTACCAAACTCTCCTGGCCCAGTCCAGGCCACTAAAATGACCTGGGTTCAGGCCTTCCTGATCTTTAGAACTTTGGGCAGGAGAGGTGAAGGCAGAAAGGTGTTTACAGGAGTCCAGAGACCCATTTCAGTTGGAAGCCGCCTAAGAGGGAGAACCATCTTTGAAATTCCAAAGCGCAAAGGCATGGACAATGTGCATGCTGGAAAGTAGTGAAAAGATCGAGCTAGCTTTTTCCCACTGCTGGAAGACGAAGACGTCCTATGCCACCTTTGAGTGTAAGCGCAGTTCATGATCCACCAAGTAATGCAGACTGAATCTTTCTACACTGGTATTTACACATCCTACCAGGCGGTGTACAGACAGGGAAATGCCCTCACTACTCAGTGCATTCCAGAGGCATTAAGCATCTTGGCACAGGACCCACAACCCCTACAACCCTGCACCAGTTACCCCCTGATGGACAGATGAAAGGCTGTAGTGCCTACTGATTTGCCTGCAACTTAAGAAAACTGATGTGGAACCAGATCTACCCCAGAGACGAGAGTCCTCTGATCTTTACCTCTCTCAGGTGGGGTCCCCAATTCAGCATTGATGCAACTGTCATGACTGTCAGCTCTGGGTGGGCTAGTGAGAGTGTTCTGTAGGTGGTCCAACTGCGGACTCGCAAACATCACTGCAGATCATTTGCAGCCTCTTCAGACAACTGGATGGAATCCAACAGGTTCCCTTGATACTGAGCCCACTAAGGCTTCAGATCGCACTGCAGAGCCCGCATGTGCCACATAGCCTGGTCCACTAGAAGGATACCATGAATTCTCACAGCCACTCTTAATGAGACCCACACTAACATTTAAATTATCAGAATTATAGCTCGAATATCCCAGACTCCTTGAGGATGATAAAAGGCTCAAAATTGTGCTGTATCCAGAATGGCTTCCCTGAAGGGGGTCTCTGGTAAGGAGTCAGATATGACTTTGGCATATTGACTGAAAACCCCAAAGATGTCAGGAGGTTTGCCATCAACTGGGGGTGGTCCGCGACTGACTGAGGCGAGCCCACCTACAACAGACAGTCATCGACCTGTGAGAAAACTGATATTCCCAACCCCCAAAGATGTGCAGCAACCACCACCATCACTTTGTGAAAACCAGAGTGGCACTGGTGAGGACAAAGAGGAGCAGAGAGAACTAAAATGTTCATGGCCTTCTTGGAACCATAGGTAACGTCTGTGGGGCTGCAGGACAGGGATGTAGAAATAAGCGTCCTGAAAATCAAACACCACCGTTCAGTCACCTGGATCCAGGGCAGACAGAACATGGGCCGGGGTGAGCATCTTAAACTTGCCCTTTTTGAGAAGAAGTTCAGAAGACGATGGACAAAAATAGGCTGAATCTCCCAGCCTTCTTGTGTAGCATTCAGTCCCAATTTCCGATGCCACAAGTCTTTTGATGGCTCCTTGGACCTAAAGAGCCCAAACTCTCATTTTTAGGATAGATAAGTGCTCCTCTAGAAGTCGCTGTGCTGTAGTTGGCAAATGAGGAGTGGTGGAAAGGAAAGGTAGGACAAATCCATCCAGAACATTTTGAAGTACCCATCTGGCTGATTTGATGGTATGCCACCCATAGAGGTAATAACTTATTCAGTCTCCAACAGGATGACAATGTGCCACCAAGAACAAACTAAAGGGGTTTGAGATGGTCTGCAGGGGAGTGGGAAGACTCAGTAGTGCATTGCCTCTGAGGGCCTGGATGCTGTTGGCCAGATCCCCAACTTCTACCTCCAAAGGATTAGGAGGTCTGTTGTTGTGGAGGCATGTCTTGGGTTTGCCTGTGCTGGATGGCCCTTCAGAAGCCTGTATAAGGATGGTATTGTTGGAGAAACTGGTGCACATGCACTGAAAGGCCAAGGGGCCCCACTGTGGCACTACTTTCAATGAAGTGCTTTAGGGCTGAACTAGCTTCCCCCCGTAGAGACGGATGCCATCAAATGGCATATCCATCAGTGACGCCTGGACATCAGAGGAAAAGCCTGTGGATCTCATCCAGGTGTGGCGACACATCACCACGCTGGTAACAACTGCCCTACATAAAACAATAATTGGTGTCCAGCCCTGATTTGATGACACTTAGCAGCATCTTGCCTGTGCCCCGTTGTTTGTGAGGCACAACCTCCACCGCTCGCTTCTGTAGAAAGATGTGGACTTCTTCTTGAAAGTATGGATGGTTATGGCGGAATGGTCGGAGGAGGTCTGGTGAATCAGAGCATAACCTGTTATGTCCCCGAGTTAGGTCCATGTAGCAAGACAGCTTATTCCCTACATTGTCCTAGACGAAAAAGTTTTCAGCTGTGACCTTTTGCACACATTTTCATGCACGACAAGGATGGATTAGTTTCTCTGAAACTACTTTGTTTATAATCCATCATCGCACAACATTGTCACAATGCCCTGAACATCATGTACTGTCACGGTAACCATCCATCCGGCACAACGCTATCCTTACCATACGTTGGCTCCACGCATCACGAACCTGGTTACAAGCTCATCTACAGTGCCACATTTTCGCATCTAGTGTTTGCTTTTGGGATACAATGTTCCCATGTACCCCGTGATATCGTGACGTGACCAGAAGGCTCTTCTACACTCTCTGCATGAATTAAAGCCTGCATTCATCTTAATGAATTGACCACCGATAAGAACAGGACCGGGGTTCCCTCTGACCTTGAAGGGTTCTCCTTTTCCATCTTATACCGCATAATTTGCAAGGACACCCTTACAAGTGACTCCCTCAATATTCCCTTTTGCGTCCCCTGTACTATATATTCGCAGTACTTTAGGGTTTAAACCCGGGCCCCCTGGATTACAGAAACATTTATTACTTACGCCCTGAAGAAGGTGGCACCCTCTATGTTGGGTGATTGCACCGAAACGCGCGTCGGCGTGTTTTCTTGTACGATCTGTTGGTGTCCATCTAACTAGACACACCAGGGTTGTGAGGAGTTTCCTCTTGTATATATAAAAGTATTTTAAATGCAAAGAATATGTTTGTCCAGTGTATTGTTTGACTGAGTAAGATTGTATGGTTTGGTTGGTTAGTATGAATGTGATTTAATTGCTTATATATTCCGTTTACCCCCCTGAGGGGGCCCAGTTTGGTTTTTTGTACATATCCTTTCAAAAATCCATTGTATTTATGTCTTGAGTATATTTTTCATTTGTGTATATATGTCTAGTATAGTTCTAAACCAAAAATCATGAATAAAAAAACTATCCTTTATCACAATATATAGCTGTGGGTGTGTTCCCTTCTAAATGGTGTGGCCCTAAGCGACCCCTTTGGGATATCTATCAGTGAGATCTATCTGATCCAGTGTTATTTAGACAGGTAGAGCAAACCCTCTTTTGTTATTGGTCTTGTCCCCTATTGCTCTCCCTATATTTATATTGGGGTACCCCTATTTTTAGTGGATAGTTTCTCTGAAACTACTTTGTTTATAAATCCATCTTCGCACAACATTGTCACAATGCCCTGATCATCATGTACTAGGCCTCTCTACACACTAGGGACAAAAGTCGTCCTATCTTCACCCACGGGGCAACAGCACTATCCACATATCCATAACATGACTAATCTAACTCGTACATCGCGAAGTCTGCTTTTTATCATAAATAATAGGCATTCCAATAGATTGGTAGAGGTGGCACTTCTGCTGACACAAAAGGTCCCAGTCTGCTGAGAAATCACCACGCACCAGTCTGACACCCCATGAGGGGTGTCCAACTCAAGACCAATACGGGGTCCTTCACTCTCTCCCATTAGGTAATGGGGTTGGATCGTCCCTTGGGGGATTCTTGGCTCTACACCTACACACTCCCTAGATACACTCATAGTAGGGTTTGCATCATATGAGTTCGGTAGATTACCATATTGCATATATGCCTGCATATATTCATTGCTTCAGCACCATAGTAGAAATGTATCTACTGGTTACTCTTTTGGTGCTTGCAATCTCCTTTATTGGCTTCTAACTCCTAATCATTGCAGCACACATTTTATGCAAGAATAAAGTTGCTTCAATAAATATTATTGAAAACATCCCATTGTGTATTCTCTGTATATTTCTCTGAAAACAAGTGAGCACGAGTGACTGAGCGAAAATGTTCTGTACTGTTGCCACAATTCCTGAGAAATCAGTGGTCATGTTCAGTGGTTGCCAGAAACTCTTTGCTCCTTTGTAAGTTAGGGGGGCATGCAGTGGCACTGTGAGCTAGCTGGTGTATAGGCCAACATATCCTGCGGAGGTATCCGGAATCAGACTTGACACCAAGACCTTAGTTTATGTTGTCCAATCAATACGCAGATCCTACAGATTAATAAGAACTACACGACATGGTGCCCAAAGTTGGTTAGGCACTTATTTAATAGTCAAATCGGAGTAGTTCAGTCATGCTTTTTCAGAGACCCCTACTCACATTTTCACCAGTGACTTCCGTGGTGTGAAGGGAAACATATTAGACTCAACTGAGTAGGTACGTCCTATGTATTGGCTGTAGGTTTTATCAAGCTTGAAGGATTAAAAAATATTCCCAGATTGTACAAACCAAATGCCGATAAATTCATTTTCTTAAACAAAACGTTCATTTTCCAACAAGGACCAAACAAGCTGACCGCAGTGGAGTACAAGAAGATGCTCTAAATATTTCAGAAAATTGCAGACAGGCAGTTACTATGACACTAGTACAACATGGCCTCCCGGCAATGGGTGGAGATGTCACCATCGTGGTTGAGGCACAGGACAGAGGTATTCTACTCTTGGATTACATTACAAGCTGCAGATGCACGCACACAATTGTTTCATTCTTATATTGAAGATGAGATACTAGAAGAATACTTTCCATATGTGGACATAGAAGTCCCGTTAACTTACCAAGAGCACATAAATTGGTTTAAAGGCGCCCTCCCCCACACCATAGAAAACGTGAGACTCTGTCCGCTCAGTAAAGAAGGAGCGACCTGGTCAGTCTTAGCTTTGTGTACACCACATCCCGAAATTGAAAGATTAGGAGCAGCAGCAATGCGTCACTATCTGAAGATCTAGTAAACATTTACAGAAATCTTACACAATATATTATGCAAACACTATAGTTCAACCTGTGAGGGCTGCTCAAGCTGCACAATAGCAATTGGCTACCACGGGTATAAGCCCTCAAATGCTGAATGCCGTAATCGGAAGAATTCCCACCAATCAGGAACAAGTACCGTTTTGGATAGTACGAAAAATAGCACAGCTTGAAGTGGTTTTTTTCCCATACGGGCCAACGGGAAAAACAGAGAATTTTATTGAACTAGTTGCTTGCCGATGAGAATAGCTCCCCCGATAGAAGATTGTGCCACTTTGCTGCCGTTTACACCAGTACGCATGGTACCCCTTCAGTAGAAGGTAATACCGGATGTATAGAAATAAATACAGAATGAATATGGGGCACAACCTGCCCTGGACGAAGGGATGAAACTAATAGGCAATTTTGCCCAGGTTTCTGCAATTATGTTAAACAACATAAAAGGGGAGGCAGCCGTGATGGCTATACTCCAACGCCTAAGGGAACTCTCTCCCATTCAACAGGAGAGAGAGTTACCGAAGATTATTGCAGAACGCACACTTCCTTGGGAAGGGAAAATCTAGAAGCCAGACCTGGGAAACAAGTGGTTAAGGATTATTCTGAAAAAGATAACTAAGCAAGTACCAGATTCTTCTAAAAAGAAATGGGAGAATAAACAGAAAAATAATAAGCAAAATAAACAACAATCAAGGAGTGGGTATCCTCAACAGGAGCACACTGAAAAGAAATATAATCTCTGAAACCGTTATAACATTAGAAAGCCTGACAGATATCAGGATAAAGATACATGTTCCTGTCCTTCCTTTCAGGATCAGTCTGAGAAACGCTCGGAGAAAGGAGGACAGTCAGAGCAAAGATCAGAAGAGCGAACAAAGCCGAAAAGGGATACACATCACACTTTGGACTACATCATCAAAGAAGAAGATAAAAAGAAACCAACAAAACCTCAATTTAAGAATAAAAAAGTAGCAGGGATTAAGATCAGAGATGCCGAGGTTACTGAGGACTCTGCTTCTGAACTGGGATTCGGCAGTGACGATGCTGGACAGCCCAGCAGAGGTCACAATAGCTCGCCAGAACATGGGGAATTTTCTGGAAGTAGAAGCGCTGAGTGAGTATATCATGGTGGAAAAACCTGATACAACAGTGAGTGTCCTACATCGTTTACACACAATAACTCTTCAGATAGAAGGGGACATACAAAGGGAAGTGAAGGGTCTCTTTTGGGTGGACCCGACACACGGTTGCAATATTCTTTTGGTTGAAAAAGATTGGCCACCCGAGTTCGTAATAGACTGCCCAATGGAGGAGGAAGTAATTTTACCTGGTTTCTCCGACCTCGTAGCAGAATCAGTTAAAAATGCATACGCGCACTAGTGGGTGTCTGCTCTGGAGCCTGCTCTATACCGCAATCATATTGGGTGAGATGATGAGTCCCCTCATCACGAGATCTCATTGAAAACTATCCTTCTACTGCAGACACCATACCGAATTAAACATGAAGCAAAGACACGAGTCAGAGAGGTCTTAAATCAACTTGAGTATCAGGGTGTAATAGAGACTTACAACTCGTGTATGAATAATCCGTTGGTCTCCATAATAAAAATGACAATTCATATTGTCGATTACAGACACACGCACATTTGTAGTACAGAATGCACACAGTGCTGCACTGATAACATCGTACGGAAGAAATACAAAACAAGACTAGACATTTCAAATGTTTTTTTCTGGCAGAACATAGCTCCTGGAAGTAGATATTTGACCGCATTTTTAGCGCTAGGGTCTCAGGGTCAATTTTATCGTTTACCTCAAGGGTATAAGAATAGCCCTGGGCTGTGTTCAGTCAGAGTAACAGAGTTACTTCAAAGTATTGATGAGGAGGCAGTGTCCTATAAAGATGATATTTATCTGTCGGCCGATGAATTAATGGAACATCTGGCAAGAGTAAACATAATAGTGGGGTTTGCTTGCCTGGGCTACAAATTCAATTTAAACAAATCTAAAATAGCCCACCTCAGTGTCCTGTTTCTGGGATACGAATTATCAAGTGAAGGCAAAAGCCTGGCGACATTTTTAAGAAAAATGTGAATTGCTCCAACCTCCAACAACTCTGAAGGGACTACAATCCATTTTGGGATTTTTACATTTTGGCAGAACTTACATTCTGAATTACGCAGAAAGGGAAAAAACATTCTATGACTTAATTAGACCTGAGTTTCAGTGCAACACTGGACATAGGAAAATACTGATATTTTACGGTCAGTACAAGCGGACATGCTACCTTCCAGACATTTACACACACGTGTCAACACAACTAACCCGGTGATCCGAAAAGTCACTGAACCAACTGGGTATACCTGCATCACTTTCAATGAAGGCGATACGGTACCTATAGCACACAAATCACATCAGTACATGAACGCTGAAACGTCCAGTCTTATAATGAATATCTTCACTATTGGGGCCAAAATGGGTTTCCAGATTCGAAGTGTTGTACATTCAAGTACATGATGCCTTGGGAACAAGCGGCAAAGTCGAAAGAAGGCCAGCAACGGGCTCATGTAATTTATACACCGAGTCATCAGTGCGAACTGCTGCCATTGCTGCAATCACTTGTTCTAGCACGAAAATAGACGGAACAACTATGATAGCTGTCAATGCCACACGCAACAGCTCAGCACCACCAAAAGGCTTTCCACTCAAGTACTCTTACAAATTAGATGCACAAAATATTCAGTATGCTCAAATTCCAGGAGTGTGGGATAGAGTGTTTCCAAACATTGATTGCAGATTGGGATTAATAGTAGCCGCACATGAGGGTCTGGGTACAGCATATACAGGGATTACTGCTAGAGTTTCATTACGCAAGCAGCACTAGTGGTGGCCAGGTCTCACTAAACAGACCAAGGACTATGTTCTTAAATGCAACATCTGCCAGCAGATGAAAGGCTCCACCGTAGCATGTCCACCGCAAACACCTTTATTGATCTCAGACAAACCTCTTGCTTGTGTCTATTTGGATCACTATGGCCCCTTACATTCTGATGGGGCTTACATCAGATCTTGGTGGCAGTAGATTCATGCTGTAGTTTCCAATGGGTTTGGCCCCAGCGCTCGGCTGACCCCTGAACTGTTACAAAGGTTTTGGAAATCTTTATTGGGACATACACAACTGGCACATTACATTCCGACCAAGGCCCAGCGTTTAGGTCTCTGGCTTACAAATAAGACATTGGAAGTTTGGGTGTGGCCTTGAATTACTCCTCCCCCCTACCATCCTGAGGGAAATTTGGTCTTTGAGAGGAAGAACCTGGACTTAAAGGAATCCTTAACAGCTAGAGTATTAGGCTTGGGTGGCAGTTGGGTCAATCACCTATACGGGGTCCAGAGGGCACTTAACAACACAACAAGAAAATCCCTGGGGGACCGTACACCTTATGAGCTCCTGCTTGGGGTGGAAATGTGGGTCCCAGACCTTGATAGTGTCAGCGCAGAGGCGGATGAAACTCCATTTGACATCAGTGATCATTTTGATGTTTTACAGGACTTAAAAGAATACAGAGCTTTACAAAGCAACATCCAAGTGAAACGCACCACTAGAGAAGTGAAAGCAGTATTTGCAAGATTGGACCATCTTACAGAGCGCCTGTTCCGGTCCTGGCTGTTGAAGGTCCCAGAACTGTACTTCTTCTGCCTCTTGCCGAGACAAAAGGTTTGCCTCCATTGATCTAATCAAACCACACTATGTAGCCGATTCTCAACAGTAGGCCACGTGAACACCAGGGTAGCTGACAATCTCCTCTCGCTACCATACAGGAAGTTCAGATGGAAGCTTTAATAACAACTGAAGACTCCACTTCCTAAAGAGAGGCTGTCGATGAAAATTAAATGATGCTTCTCCCCATTGCAACAACTACAACTGTACAGTCAACAAGTACAGAAATTTCAATTCGAAAAACTGACGACGTCTATGTCAACATGCCACAGATCGAGTCAAATCCCAGTTCTACAAAACCTGCTGAGCTGCCAAAAACAGACTGGACGGCATCAGGCTACATCGTGCATTATAACGACTTCTCATTGGATCCCAGTGAACCTGAATTGCCAACACCGCCACTCCCTTTCAAGCTACAAGATTATTCTGTCTATCTTTGCCTGAAAAAGTCATACCTTGTTGCCCCCTAGATACATCTCTGGGTTACAATTGGATTACTTTTTCTAATACTCTGGATTGGTTTGATGACTGTCTTTTTTCTACTTCTGAATGGACATTATCTCCTAGAATGCTCTGCAGTCCAACATGTGAACTTGGTTCTAAAACCACATGTATCATCGCACTGTGAACTAAGGGACCTGTCCCTGGTGAACATTACAGCGGTTCCAGTTCCGGATGGAATAGTATGAGACAGGGTATCATATGATGTATATAGTCCTACTGAACTTGTGCAAATTCCCTATTTATGCAAAATTGCTTTAAATTATATAATCACCTCTAGTACATTATCTGATGATTGGGACACTGAAATAGTGCATAATTTGCTTTCAGATTTAGAGCAAGCAGCAGCTTTTTCTAATTGTATGATGGCACAAGTCATTTTGGAGACATGTTCAGTTACCAACATTATGGTCGCCATTTTTTACACAAAGCTAGCATCCCACGTGCGGTTTACAACTACACCCAATGGGAACTTTGCCTCACACCGCCGATAGGTAGTTAAAAAACATTTGCACAGAAGTTTGCATATGTTTCTGGTTTTGATACATCAGACCCAGCCTCTTACTACTATAGGCTTGCACCTACACCTGCAAAGAAGAATATGCTCACACCAAGCTGATTTACTCCGCTTCCTTTATTTCCCAACTGTCTATACAGGATTTTGACTTTTGGAAAAACACAATAGACACAAACTCTGTCTAGGGAACAAAAGATTGGCAGTTTTCAGGGAAAAGAGGCATTATTTAGAGCATGCCTCATTCCACATCCACTGATTTTCCTGAATAAAACAATGGAACAAACTTCCTATCTTGGTTTAGCTAGGGCAAAAGATTTGAACACACCTCACATTTTCACACTTTGAACATTGGCAACAATACACAGAGTATAATGAAGATACATTAGATGCCATACTCCGCAATGGATCATGCAATTCATTAGACTCCGATCACCAGGGTTAGTTGGTTTGGCCACTAGACACGGACAGATGTCAGTCTAGATTCCTGGGTAACACAGGAGGGTTTAAGATTAACAGTGATGACATCATATAGTGTTGGGAAGTTATGCCTAGATTGGCTAAAGACCTCAACACTTTCTCAGGTAAAACAACACTTGTCCCTTCTGTGTGATGACCTGGATCGCAGGGATTTGTTTACTACGTCCCAGAAACCCACGTCAAAAGCGCTTCTTGTATGTAACATACAACGAGCGATAGAAGATTTCTCAGCAGGAAGCTGTAGAAAGATTATGCAAATTGACAGAGAAAATATGAAAAAGGCTTTGGCTGTTGTTGACAACAGTATGACCACTTTGACATCCAGAATGTATTCACTGGGCAACATTGTGTTGTCTGCAATAGACATAATACAGCAGGACATGTCTATTTTATAACATGGACAGTCACAATTACGTTCCATCGTAATGCTGAGCTGGACTTTGCAAATACAATGATCTGGCCACGTGCTGTGGCAGTACATCAATACTACTAGTCTGTGAATACGATCTAACGGAAAAAGACAGAGAACTATGGCACGCAGAGATGCGAAATACACCATGTTGCACATTGAAAAAGTAGACCAATTACCTTTTACTGTAGCAGAGACACCATCCTCAGACTGGATTATCCATTGTTATCTTACCCTACCGGTCACGACTTTCCAATTCCAATATTGTCTCCAATACAAAGTGCTAGGGGAAGGGTATGTACACAATTACTGTTTCCACCGGCCCGCAAAATTAGAGAGGCAGCACTGTGGCCTTCGATAAATGTGTCCAACATACGCTTTGATTCTCTCAGCAGACTGAAAGCCAGGCTTTTTCAACAAGATGTGGCCTTAGCTTCAGCCAGAGAGACGTTTGATCTCCAGGCTACAAGGTCCTCATAAGAGATACAGACACTACTCCACACTAACTTTCAGCTGCATTTTGGGGAGCTAGTCCATTGTATCTTTAATTTTTCTGATACTAAAGGAGTAGTTTTTTTTTTAGTGTATCAGCTCTGGACTGGTTAGCACCTTTCAGACATTCTTCAGAGTTATTCCATCATCCATATACTACGTGCTGGGAAGCGTTTTTGGAGGGCTCCCGTTTGCCCTGCTGCTTTTGGCAGGAATCCCGATTTTATTTTTTCTGATCCGCAATGGACGTCCCAGTTCGATTTGGAATGGAGACAGCACTACTTGTGCTATGATGACGTGTGCACATGATTCACACGTTTGGCACACTTAGGCTTCGAGAACTGAACGAGCACTGGTTCTTGTCCTTCAGGCCTTTTTGGCTTAATTGCATATAAACTGTATTCTACTGCCTGCTCTGTGGCCACGAATGCGTGTTAGACATATACCTAGGATAACAACTGGTTGCGCCACTGGACATTAAAGTACTACTGGACCAGTTAGCGGCCCATGGGTATTGTTGTTCCCAGTGTCTTCCATTGCTGATGAAAGCATTTCTTGAGCCACCCTGGGACGCTTCAGCTTCTAGTGACTTGGACAACGGCTCCACAATATGCATTCAAGATGCAGTCTCTCCCTCAGCAGCTGCTATGGGAATTGGATGAAATCACCTTTGCTCCATTAATCTGCTTCGAGGTGCGCCTCTGGGATCGTCATCTGCGATTATGGACAACAGCAATGTTGTGTCTGCCACACGGAAAACATGAAATAATTTCTGTGTGGGAACAATTTGGCTTGTTTTGATACTCTAAATTCGACCAAAACATTTTTGTTTTGTTTTTTCTATTCTAGGCACTATGGCTTTCGGAGTGCTTATGATTTCAAACAGTATAATGACGTTAAGGCATTTTAGAATATTTTAAAGAGGAAGCTTGCTTTTAGACTATGTGACACACAAGCCAATGACAAATATGGGCGGAGAGTGGGTGGGGCTTCCAGTACATACTTGAATACAGCACGGCTCACAGAGCAGTGCATGCGCTGCCGAGGCTCGACCTAAAAAGGAACTGACACCAGCACGCAGGGGTGGTGGCTATATGCAGCTCCGGCGTCATTTCCGGGGTGGATGAGTTGTCATGGAGCTGCCGATGCCACCTACCAGCACACAAAGGATTGCAAAGAAAAATCTCCAGATCCAGTTGGGTGCCTGGGGGTATTCAAAAGGCGAGCAATCTGCAGTTAAAATTATCCATCAGAAGTTGCAGTTTTTGCCATGTGTCTAGTTTTATGCATGCAATAAATACATTTTGTGTGAGGGTTATCGCTTTAAACCTTCCTGGCCTCACAAAGTGCACATGGCTTGACAAGAGTCTGAGCAGTGCTCAGAGTACTCCCTGTTGCTGGATACCAGGCAGTAGAAAATCTGGCAGTGTGAGCCTCTGAGGAAGGTTCTAAAACTGAGTCCCTTCACCTGACTTGCTGGACTTCGGATCATTTAATGAGGAGGATGGGCTAACCTCTGTCAGACTGCGTTTATTGAATTGTTTTAAATTTTAATTGCTAAACTGAAATATTGTGACGTTAACACTGACTAACAACCTTTTTCCTGCCATATGTAGAGGGAATAATTCAAGCATGGGAATCTATGAAGGATTCAATGATGCAAAAGTTATGTTTTTGTTTGTTAATTCCACTTTTTACCTATGCCTAATGAACCCACTACTGAAATATCCATGAACTGTTTACCTATATGTTCATATACAACTTTTAATGCATTACTGTGACTTCCTGAGGTACAACAATTAGACTACTGACTGTGTTACAAAGACATTCGCAGATTCTTCAGATACAGTCAGCTTTCCCTGAAGATAGATGATACTTTTTTGTATCACACCCAACTTAGACAATAGTTTGCTTTTATCTACTTTATTCCTCAGTGACAAAGTAGAATTTAATGGCCCTCTGTGTTTCCCGAGCTACTAAAAAGGTAAGATAGTAGGTTTCTGAAGTTTCTAACAGACTCTGGGACAATTAAATCGGGCACAAGGGTTGAAGCTCTTTAAAACTATATATAACATGTTTAAATAATCTAGGGCTTCAGATTCACTTGACCTTAGTCTTATTTTATAGAGTGAAATGTTATCCTTCATTCTTTGTGCCTGAGACATGCAAGGCAGACATCTTTTGGCGTATATTGAAGGAATTCTGAATGAGTGGTATTATTGTAGGGTGGACACTCCAGACCGATGGAGGAGATACAACCAAGGACCTATGCATATAAGATACATTCTACATAAACAGTAGACATAGTAATCAGGTAAACATTTAAGCTCTGCCGATGGAAGAATTGTAGTTTCAAATTAGCTCTTTAATGAGTATAGTTTCTGCACATACCTCACCCCGTAATCCACTACTACTGCTTCCTTAGCAGTGCCAGTAATGGCATCATGGTGCTGGAACAGGCCAAGGTTGCGACGGGCATCAGTTAACAATGAATAATCAGACAGCGGATATTTGCTTTCCATGCCAGCATGTCGAGCATGATTAATAGCCAAGCTGTACAGGATCTCTGCTCCCCTATGACAAGCACAAAATATACAATAAATCTTCATGTTACAAAGCACTGTCCAATCCACTGAGGGTGATCACACACTAGAGCAAGTTCACCTGCGCTATGCATTGATAAATATTTACAATGAGTACCCTATCTTTTACTGCCACTACTGTAGTGTCGAAGTATGGGAAGGCAGATTGTGGGAAACAAGATGCTTATAAAATTACAATTTTTAGTAGCTCAATGTGATATGTAGGCTCACTCAGAGTATGAAACATTTGGGACACTCATGCAAGATTAGATTTACAATTCCTCATTCTGAATGTCTTTGATTTGTTAAGCCAAACGCCACTCTTCCAGATATGCGTTTTACTGTTTAGCCACAATATTTCATCTTAATTTATGTAATGTTTCCAGTGCATAAAATATAGTATGTTATAAAAGATGGTGTTTGGCATTTCTAGTGACTGCACGACGAGTGTTTGGTCATCATATTTCTTAAAGGCTTTTGTTTATTTGAAGCTGTCTCTTGCCTATCTTCCAATAGAAATGGAATGTATGTGTTCAATTATTCTACAAGTCTTTGCTTATAGGATGGCATGCTGGTGAAAGCTACACATTCTGATTACCCATAGCTTTTTTTGCGGGTGATCATTAGCTGCAAGCAGTGCGTACAGCATTCAGTATGGCTTTTGTTAGGAGGGCAGTGTTCTTTGATCAGTTACATACTTTAAACAGTCTCCAGGCTTATCGTAAAATTATTTAATTTGTAATGGATTCAAATAAATGTGATTTAACTAAACAACTGCACATTCTGTGAATTAAATATAAATTCAGCAGATTAAAATAGGTCAAATAACATCCTCCTACCTGAGGTGCGATTCCAGCACTCTGTCCAGACTCTTGTAGAAAGGTCTGGAAGTGAAGTAGCCAGTCCAGTAGTGATCCTCACGGTCAGCATAGGAGAAGAAATCTCCACTAACTACAGGGAAGTCAGGTGGTCTTGAGCCTGGTGTGATCCCCATCTTCTTGTAGATTGTATCAAAGTAATCAGAAAGTGTACCAAATTGGGCCTTTGTGAAATACATGAAATGTTAGCTTTTGAACCAAAGGGGATGGTAGAGCAATGTTAAACACATACTACAAACAGATTTACAAGATAAATGCTTCCAGTTGTTGCCCCCCCCCGCTTATACTAGTAATATTTATTTTCAATTACTTGTACATTAATGATTATATAACAAAAAGGCCTGCACCTTCTCAATCTGACCACCATTGCATTGTTTACCCCAAATAAGTTAGGTAGATTACATTGTCTTTTTGAAATATTCTAAAATATTACAATGGGCAATTATTTATAGTAACAATGGATTTGATTACATTTACCACTGTAATCCCTACTTTAAAATCATTATAACTAGTCAATGACTTATGTTAAAAGCAAATGCAAGTGAAACTGTAACAAGATCCATGTACATCTAAAGCACCAGGCAGAAATTTTAAATAGCAAAGGCAATACTAATTTCTTCATTAAGAAATAGCACGTTATAGAGCCAATGTTTTCTAGATTGGCAAAGATAAGTAAACACAAATGCACAAAAAAACATCGACAATCTGTGTTTTCAAAAGTCATCCAATCTCAAAAGTTCCTATTATTTATGGGTGTTAATGCCTTGCACAGATTAAAAAAATTCCCCAGAAAAAGGTCCAGTAAAAAAAAAAAAGCATCTATTCCATTTCAACCGTGCTAACCCAAGAAAGGCACATTCATATTGCATCAATTTTTAGAGCTTGCATTCTAAAATGACCTTCACTTTAAGTAAAATACATTCCCCGAGACCACCCATTCTATGTGTAACTGTCTGCCTAGAGCTTGACTGGAAATAGATGTGAAGGCATGGTACATTCCTGAAACAGAAGAAAATGAATTAAGACAAAAAAAAAATCCTAAGGGAGAAAGGAAGGAACAATAGTCTGGTGTAGGGAACAAAATAAATTCCCTTGAAAGTTATCAAATTTTGTACCTGACAATGCTTCCCAGACTTTTTTTTAGAACCACAACTCAATTTTTAGAACACAGATTTTAATGAGTGGGGGACTAATTCATTCTAAGTAGGCCACACCACCCCCACACTCACCCCTGCCCAGATGAGCAACATGTCTTTGGAGTAATCTATATTACTGACATTCTTGAGTACATGGAAGTAGACCCATTATTTGTCTTTGCAGTCATTACTTTGTTTTACGCAATAAGCAATAGTAACATACTGCTGTCTCACTCAGCAGCATTAACCATATTTAGTAACCTTTACCTGAACATGCAGCTCCGGGTGAGAGTTCATGTAGTCAAAGAGTCTCTGATAGTTTAAAAACTGGGCATCCCATTCCTGAGCTTTATCGTAACGGAAATCATCACCCAGTGGCACTAGCACAACTTTACTGCGGTACAACTTTGACTTCTTGCGGTACTGATCCAACAAAATGTTTGCCCTATAACAAATGGAAAATAAATTGTAGAGCAGTCAAAAGACACGGTTATGGGACACAAAAACAACGTCAGTGGGGCTTGTTAGGAAGCACAACATTTCAATAGATAATCTTTCAAAATTAGACACAGAAGATGAAACAAGTGACAGTGGGCTACCTAACCGGCTTTGAAATGTGGGTTTTTGACACAGGTACCATTAAAACAATTTTGGTAATTCAAATTTTAAAGGACCACCACTAGATCTTTCTGCACCTACAATGGTGGGTCGCTTCACCAGCAAGTTAAGTGCTCCATGGAACAAACTGCTTCAAAATCTATTGATTTAATGCAATCAAGTTTCATCTGTTCAACAAATGCCATGGAGACTCATCATTAATAAAAGCTTCTTTATTTTGGATGAGGGAATTTCCTACAGTACGTTATTTCAAAACCAAAGGATGACCAAAGATACAGTATGCAATTTAAAAGTTAAACTTCCGTCTCCAAGAGCTTTTCTGTCAGTTAATGACTTCAACCAATTGCTCCAAAGTGGCAAAAAACTAAATAAATGAACCTAGTACTAGCTTGAATCCCGCTAACCTATAAACTCAGCTACGTTGATTTTGTTTACCTTCCACTTGTCACAAAAAAAAAGTGGTTGGTACGGCTAACGGCCTTCAAAAATAAATGTCTACTAGCTTCTTGCCACAATACAACAGATCAAATAGGTAACTAGTATGCTCCTCTTTTTATAACGCCCTTTAGTTATACAATGCAGCAACTCATGATTGACATCTCGTTTAATGGGGTAGGCACCACACAGATCATCCCTTCTGTGACAGTTATATGCCACAGATCATTATGGCTCCAACTGCATGGGGCTAGCACTTTCTACGATTACTCCTAGTTTTTAAATTCCCTAATATTAATAACAACACATCTTGAACCAGTCATGCTGCAGTTGAACATTAAAGAGGAATTTTCACAAGATGCCTATTTAAATCACTGTAGTTTTTCGCAATAGAGGTACTGTTAGCACAGGAGGAAAGAGTTGCTTTGTTGTATCTTTAGATCTTCATTCTTGGTAGGTTTCACACACATTGAATCATTCACCACCATGATGCTGGGAATCCTCAGAATATTATATACACATTGTTTTTAAAAACAGTAACCCATCCACCTCACTCATGTTGTTTAAGTTTCTGGCACTTAAGATCAGCTTACGGAAACCAAAACAGATTTACCCAAACAGAAAAAAGGGTGGGTAGAATGCAACATGAACTATTCTAATGCTGCAAACCTGTAGTTACGCAACATTGGCACCTCCAGATTGGTATGTTCCATCATGAATTCCCATGCTTTCAAACAAAAATAAAGCTTTGTTCATCTAGGAAAGTGGGGTCAAGAGGGAGGCTGCAATGAAAACTTGTTAACACAGACAGTCCCCTCTTGCCTCACAGCTAGGCAAAGGCAAAGGTGTGCAGAATAGTTGCTTTGCTTCTTGAAGCAAAGCATTAGCCTGGCAAGACCCCATTGCTACCAAAGTCCAATGAGTAATTCTTTGCATTAGTTTTTCTTTTTTTATTGATGGATACCCCAGCCGCTAAAAATAATTATATGGGGACATTAAAGCCTTAAATACGGTCAGAATCAAATCTCTTTGCATAAAATAGCAGCTAAGCCTGTTTTGTCAGGAGGCAATTTGACCAAACTTTTTTAACTCTTTAACTTTTAACACAGTTTCCTGCAGCATGGAAACATGCAATATACTTACTGCCCCTACTTATAAAAGCCTCGGCATAGCCAGATGAAATCTTTAGTTTTCCTCCTATATCTCTGCTGCCTTACCTGGCAAACATTTTAGAGAGGCTGATTAACCTAAAGCTATCTGAGTTCTTGGCAAAATATAAGCTGCTGGATCCTTCCCAATCCAAATTTTTAGCTGCCACAGATTTTATCAGGGTTATGTTTGAAGAGGGCAGACCTGTTGCCCCAATCCTTTTAGATCCATCTGCAGCGGATCTCTCATGGTACTATGATTAAAAAAGTGCATGAGATAGGCTTTTACAGAACCTAGGACTCTGAGATTTGCCAAGTAGGCTCTTCTGCATACTTAGCGCAGTCACCCTGCTAAAATGGGAGGCCGCACCTTCTCCCTCCTGATGTCCCAGCACTGGAATGCACTTCCTTAGAATATCAGACTAACATCCAGTTTCTATTAAATTCAAGAAGCTCTTAAAAATGTGGATGTTCCAACTTCTAGGTAAGAGTCCTTATTCTGTGTTCCCACTGTGACTTGCTCGGTCCTCTGCGGAAGGATACACCTTTCAGGGACGAGTTAGGCATGTTACAAGGCCAATTAACATACCATAAGGTGTGCAATGCACTTTGTCGTGCCACAGTAGGATTTTGGAGGAAACCTGGCACAGTAATTGTTGTACTTGATGTGCAAATTTAACCTTTCATCCTGAAGATGGATATTTATTATTATCACACATCAAGGACTTAATTAGCTTTAACTAGTAGGTTGCAGAACACTGTGCAGGAAAGGAGAACAAACTTGATTGAAGAATAGAGGAGCTGAGAAAGTATTTTGTATTCTTGAGCCAAACACAGGATCTGTGTAATGCTAACCCAAACTGGCTTGGTGAAGAGTATGGAGACCGACTGAGGTAAAAGATTGGGTTGTGTAAAAACAGAGCTGTAGCAACCAATACTTGGATTTCATCAGGAAACGGTATATTAAAAGCCACCTCAGCTGGCTTGAGCAATGCTTTAACTGCAGCAAAATAAACTTTTATCTCTTCATCCACTGGCTTTAGCTTATGCTTTTACTTCCCCAACTGGTAGTTTTCTGATAGTTTAGCAGGAGTTAATGCCACTAGAAATTCCAATGTGCTTTTTTTTTTAAAAAACAGATGTTATTGGATATGTAGCACTTTGGCATTAAGACTGAGCCACCCAGCCGGATTTGTTTGCCTCAATTTCTGGGCTCACCCAAAGGGACAGACGTATTGGATTGGAGAAAAGTAGATATTCTGTAAACCGCTGTCCTCCTGAGGAGCCTTAAGGGAGAGTTAACTCTCCAGAAACCTCTGAACGGGTCAGCATGTTTTATCCCGTTAACAGTGTACTATCATATCTCTGGGCATTCATGAGGACTGAACAGCCCTTCTAGGAACTATGTTCCCAAAGGAATTCCTACTAAATAAATAGATAGAATTGCCAGGACCTATTTGTAATCTTCGTATTTGAAATCCTACTATGGAGCCTCGCAAAAAGAGAAAACAGGAACATAAATGCAAACCTGGACTATGTCAATGCATCAGATATCTCTAAACGGCTAGTACCATTCACCACCTGACTCCATTTCACACATGAAGCAACAGCACTGCAAACTGTGGTACTCGGAGCATTGTGACACTTGCGTAACTACCTGTGTCCTAATAATACACAGAACAGGATGACACAGCGCCGGGCCGAACACATGCAATACGATACACACTCTGCATGGGAAAAGTATTGCTAAGGATAGAACATGTTACTTTGAATAACTTTATTCGTTTTTTTTTTAAAACCATCAAAGTATACAAATGCAAGTACGAATACTACTTGTTTTTCAAAGTATTTGAACAATTAAAAAGAAGTCATCAGGCATATCTAAAATCCATAAAAAAGTGCATAGCTAAAAATTATAAAAACAATTATCAGCACATTTGTCAGCTAAAAACATGTAAAGCGGCATACAATTGAAGAGCACGACACTAGGGTAACAGTGATAAAAAGGTTTTTGCTTACAGCGTACAATTCATTTGAGCCAACAAATCAATTTGAATCATAGGGATTTAATTTAGTATTAAGAATCGGCACCATTGATATGCAGAAGCTTTTCCCGTGTGATCCAGAACGAGAATAGGAAACGACTGACCGCGTAAACTATTGGTCCTGTGGTATCAGTTTTCAGGATTCTGTAGGCAACCTGATGTCGCCTAGCTCCAATGTTTAAGCAGGTCGGTCGTATCCATCTCTAACGGAATTTTTTACATTTTGTACAGAAAAAAAGAATGTGCTCTTCGGTCTCTAAAGTTTTAGCACATGCAGGACAAAGTTCTAAAGATAATTCCGCAGTCTCATCGCTCGAGAACCGCAGTAGAAGATTACCATATCTAAGTTTAACATGTAAGCTTTTTGCAAGCAGTGGCGTGATTAGATCCAGGAAGGTTTCAAAGGAGGGTCATGGCTTGACACATAAAAACTGAGAAGTAAGTTGGCCATTTGCTGGCCTAGTGACATAACGTTCATCCACAGCCGCCCAATACTTGAACTTCAACTTTGAGCAATCCTCTCCGTTTGCCTTCTCTGGGTGTTCCCTAAGTTCTGTCATACCAAGAATTGTAAACCAACTCGCCACATGCTTAAACCAGGGGAGGCTTTTAGCACCACTAATGTTCAAAACCTCCTTTAGGGAGTTGCAATAATCATAAAGCTGCGGCGTTGTCCACAAACGCAGCCAGTGCAATTAAGGTTTCAATGATACCATATCACCGATTCTTTTAATCCCAAGGTCAAAAAACTATGGGATTAGGGGGGTAGTTATAGGTACTGAAACGAGTGATCTGACAAAGATATTCTCGGATATCGTCAATTTATTTGTATTGATATGCCCCCATATATCTGCTCCGTACAAAGCACCACTCTGGGCTTTTGCTCGATACACTTCAAGAGCTGGTGTCAATGATCGAGTATAGGACTGCTTAAAGTGTCTCAAAATTGATTTTGACATATGGACAAGAGATAAATAGCTCTTTTCCAACTGTTGCTCCCAGCCTAGTGCATCACTAAATCTTAAGCCCAGATAATCAAAACTTTTCACCCGCTCTAAGGGTTCCAATGCGATTCTAACCTCTCTCGATTTACCCTAGTTTTTCCAATCACCATAAATTTGGTCTTAGTAACATTTACTTCCAAACTCCTGAACCTGCAGAAATCCAAAATCTCATTCACAAGAATTTGCAACCCCATTGGGGTTGTGAAAATAAGTAAGGAATCATCTGCAAAGAGCAGGATTGGAACCTTAATACCATTCAAGGTAGGAGAGTCATTCTTACAGTCCATTAACCTGCCAGCCACATCGTTGATAAACAAGGAGAAAAGTGTTGGTGCTAGCACACATCCCTGGCGCACCCCACGCTGTATTGGTATTTTATCAGTTAATTCACCTTGTGTGCCCTATCTGACCTGAGCATAATTGTTCTCATGGAGTCTGGCTATCAAAGTCACCAGTTCGATTGGAGCCCCAAGATCGAGCATTACTTTCCACAACAATTTACGTGGCACCAAGTTGAACGCAGCTCTTAAGTCGACAAATGCCACGTAAAGTTTTTGTTTTCTCAGTAGCACATACTTCCAAGTTAGGAGAGTAAATCTAAAAGCCTGGTCACGTGCTAATTTTGGAGCGGAAGCCCGCTTGGTAAGGGGACAGCACTTTCTTCTTGTCAATCCAGCTCTGGAGTTTATCCAGAACTTGACGGGCAATTTTTTCTGTTAAACTGATAGGTATATAGTTAGAAGGGACAGAAATATCACCCTTCTTGTGTTTAGTGATTATCTTGGCTTCCCTCCAACCGATATGCAGTTTGTTAGGGTGTTTATATAGGGAGCCCAAACCATAGGTTCAGATTTATAAAGATCAGCTGCTTTTTGGTCAGGACCAGGGGCCTTTCCTGCCTTAAGTCTATTTATTGCTAATGCAGTCTCATCCAGACTAAAGCCCAATACTGTATTGGTCTTTGGCATATCGGGGAAAGTATTCGAATCAGACTGTTCAATATTTACACAAAAAATGCAATCGTCATCTGCTGTCTTAGAATATAAAGTGGTAATATGCTCAACCCAGACCTCAGGCTGGATGTGATAACTAGGGGTGTTGCCCTTTGCGAGGGTGTGCCAAAACAGACGTGTATCTTTGCAATTAGCTGCTAGTACACGTTTCTGCCAGTTCTTAGCTGAGAATTCTCTTTTTGCTTTTGATATTGCAATTTTATATTTGTCGCATGCTTGTACGACCCTGGATTGATTATGGGTCTTTATGGATAACTGGAGAGCACTCTTAGTGGATTTACATTCGGGATTAAACCAACTATTAGTTCTTTGACTGGCAGGTCTACTACCCGAGCCTTCCTTTGTAAACACTACTTGGAGTGCTTCAAGAAAGTCATTATGTATGAAAAGTATTAAGGTTAGTCCACCTAGCTGTTCGCCGTCCTGGCTACGTAAGAACCTCGAGATAAACTGTACAAATAATTCATAAATCCTGGTGTATAAAGAGCGATTAGTAAGTACATTGGGCCAGGTCACTCTTCTGCGATTGTTAGTTACAAGGGGTTCATCCACCCTGGACAGGCAGCCAGATGGTTGTCTGCCCAGTTCGGAGCCCCTCATTTTTAGCAGCAAGGGATTATGGTCACTGTCTGACCTTGGGGCTATTAGCATGTCCTCAATCAGAGACCAAATTCTGACATCAATAAGAAAGTAATCGATGACACTAGCTATTACCACGTTTAAAGGTGGATTTCCTGTTCTTATCAGAGGGAGTCCTCCCATTACAAGCCTTCATGCTCCTGCCTACAACCAGGGATGCAATCTTCAAAGGCACAGCCGTTGCTCTATAGCCATTTTTAGCTGGTCCCAGATTTGGTATGCTCCAAATCTCATTCTCCTCCTCCAGTAAAATACTCAATAGGGGTGAAGGTTCAAAGGTAGTGTTAAAATCCTCTGCAACTATGGTCTTGGAGGTGAGTTAGTACACTCCCAACAACTCATCTAGCTGTAATAATAATACAGCAGATTCATTGTTATGAGATTTTGAACTGGCATGAAAATTGAATCTAGTTCACTTAAAACCGGTCGGAAAAATGAGCTGTATATCTGGATATTCTATTGAGAGCTGTTTATATTTGCACACTATAGTGTTCCTTACAAATATTATCAATCCCCCACTCGCTCTGCCAGATTTTTGGGGAGCTTTTGCTTCCACACTATAGGTCGTATAACCATTTATATGAATCTTAACCACTGCCCAAGTTTCTTGAAGGATACAGATATCGTTAGGTTCAACAAATGTGGCCCACTCTGGGTCTTGCAATTTAGAATGTATCCCTGCCAGGTTCCAAGATATTAAATTTAGACCTTTATTTTCCTTGTTTTTAGCTATAATTGGGCCTGTTGGACAGGCCACACGAAGGGCTTGCTCCCTCCCCGCACGACAGGGCCCAAGCCCCGGCCCGCCAGGCGTGACCCACAAGAATCACCCGCACCCCGTCCCCCGACGGAACTCCTGCCCCCGGACCTCCATGTATCACGGGACCGAGCCACCACCGGCTCCCCCGGCCGGATCAAGCCGCCATCTTGGGCCCTGCGCCACGAGGCCGCGTGGCCTCCACCCGACCCTAACCCTGGGCCTGGCCGGCCCCGACATCCCGGCACCACCATCCACCCAGGAGGTGAGCGGACCACTTGGCAGGTCAATGAGAGAACGAAGCGTCAAGGGCTCTCCCCCGCCAGGTGCCGATCGCCTCCAGCTCCCCCAGGCGCTGGCTCCACCCCCTGCTGGGTGTCTGGACACCTTCATCCCGGACCCTCCGACCTCCAAGTGCGAGGGTCCGGACATCAAAGGGCGCCAGACCTATAACTAGGGCAGCTCCGGAGCAGGACGGCAGTTGTATCCTGGAGTCGAGAGACACCGAGAGAACTCAGCCTTGACGGACTACTGGCGCTGCCGTAGCCCTACCTTGTGAACTATCGTCCTGCCTGCTGGCGCTGCCGCGGCCTTCTGCAACATCCATCCTCGTCGGGACCTGCTGGCGCTGCCGCGGCCCGTTGTAACGACCATCTTCACCGGGACCTGCTGGCGCTGCCGCGGACCGTGTATCGACCATCTTCCCGGGACCTGCTGGCGCTGCCGCGGACCGTGTATCGACCATCTTCCCGGGACCTGCTGGCGCTGCCGCGGACCGTGTATCGACCATCTTCACCGGGACCTGCTGGCGCTGCCGCGGCCCGTCCCAGCTAGAACACCGAGCTCGAGGATTGTGAGCTATCCACCATACCATCTCAACTACCAGACTGGTAACCAGACTGTCCCGCTACCCCCTTTCCCCACCTTGAGAGACTTGAATCGAGGGGACCCCTGAGTCCAGACCTCCTTGTACCATTTCATCGTACCGTAAGAAATTGCCTATAAAGAACGCTGAATCTTCTCCTTGTGTGGTGTCTGTCTGTGGGGGGGAAGTTATTTATCTGTACGATCGCTGGAGACGGCTCTCCCCGGAGACCTCTCCCATTGTCCTCGGCCGACCCTCCCGGTCCGTCTAACATTGGTGGCCAGCGGCGCGATCCGAATCAACGCGTAATCGTACAGAGAGTAGCTCACCCCACGACAAAACCACGATGTCAGCCAAAGATAGCGGTTCCACTGAAAAGTTCCAAATGGATAAGTTGGAAGAATATAGCCACCGCGAACTTAAACAATTCTGCATGGAACTAGGCATTGCTACCACCGGCCTGAGTACCAAAGACGATTTGAAGCGCGCCCTTGAGTCGTGGGCAGAAACTGGGGTCGCCGGATCCCCCGACCAAAACAGTGTCGCACCAGAGGGGAACGCCACGGCTCCCGAGGAGCGGGGAACGGGCCTCTCGCAGGAGGAGATCCAAGAAAGAGAAAGAACCAGATTACATGAGTTGGAAATGGCACGACTCAAGATGGACGGTGAACTAAAGTTAGCCGAGCAGAAACTAAATCTAGAACATCTGCGGCTCCGAGAAGAACGAGAAGAAAAACAGAGACAGAGAGAGCTCGAGGAAAAAAGAATAACACTCGAACACGAGCGCAAACTGGCAGAAATAGAACTTCGGAAACAGAATAAAGAACCGGGGGTGCCTGAGCGACCGCACACCCCGGGAGCAACCGAGAAAAAAGTCCACATCCCCAAGGATGTTGTCCGAGAATATGTCCGAGAGGACGACATACAACAGTGGTTCAAAGCCTACGAGATCGCCATGACCTCCCACCGGATCGACCGGAGTGATTGGGGAGCCGGACTATGGGGGAGGTTCGTCAACGAAGGCCGCGATGCCCTATTGCAGCTCCCAGATCACCAGATGTCGTCCTACGACCACATGAAGGCTGCCCTCCTCACCCGCTACGGCCTCACGCCCGAGATGTACCGCCAGAGGTTCAGAGACTGCACCCGGATCCCGGGTACAACTTGGGTGGAGTACGTCAACTATTTCAGCCGAGCCTTCGAGGGTTGGATCAAGGGGAGCCATGTAACGACCTACGAGCAACTCTTTAACCTTATGGTATGGGAGCACCTGTCGAACAACTGTTTCGTCGAGCTCAGGCAGCACCTCCTCGACAGTAAATTGACTGACCCCCGGCAACTCGCCGCCGAAGCTGACCGATGGGAAAGCACCCGAGTGGGCCGGAGAGGACCACACGAGCAAAACCGAAACAACCAAGGCCAGCACCGTCCCCGAGGAGGAGGAGGCCAGGGGCGAGGGAGAGACACCATCCCGGCAACACCCGTGGCCAGCACCCCGCCCCCGGCCGGCCGGGGCAACCCCCCGATGCGCCCGGGGTTCCGAGCCAACGTCACGTGCCACCGATGCCAGCAAGTCGGCCACTACGCCAATGACCCGAGCTGCCCGCAGAACCAAACACCAAAGCCCCGCCAGGTAGCTGCCGCCGCCCTGGGGGGAGAACGACTATCAGAGGAACAGGAAGAATATGAGCCGGCCCAGCAGGAGTGGGAACCGGCCGCCATGGTTCTAGCGTGCCTAGGGGGAAAAGACATGGTCCCGCGGGCTCCCCTACCCGCCAACACCCGGAAATATGGCCAGTGGGTGACCATTAATGGACGTCGGGCCGAGGCCTTACGTGACACAGGCGCCAGTGTGACGGCCGTCCGCTGTCACCTGGTGAAGCCCGAGCAGATCCTTCCGAACATTCTCTGCCCCGTCCGCTCAGCCGACAATTCCGAAAGTCTGTGTCAAATGGCCTGCGTCCCCTTCGAATGGGGAGGGGTCTCCGGCCTGTTGAAGGTGACGGTCCGGGATGATGCCCCCGTGGACTGCCTCCTGGGGAATGACCTTGAGAGTTCCCCGTGGGCCACCGTCGAAAGAAGAGAGCACCTGGGGATGCTGGGCCTCCCGGACTGGGCCTGCGTAACCACCCGGTCCATGGCCGCCCGTGCCGTCCCCCGATCAGAAGAACCAGAATGGCCAGCACCTCCGCCCCCGGTCGCCCCAGTAGAGGACAACGACGAGGCCAACCCCCCAGAACCAACGGCCGAAGGGGTCGCGCAACCCCCGGACCTTCCCGGCCTGGCTCAGTGGCGTCAAGAAGGGGGGCCCACCCAAGAACAGTTCCGCCAGGAACAAAAGACCTGCCCCTCCCTCGAGGGACTCCGCCGGCAAGCCAGCGCCCAGAGCGCAGGGGACTCCACCGGAACTCATTGGGTCTATTGGGATAACGACCTGCTATACAGCGAACAAAGAATCGCAGAGCTAGGGGCCAGTCGAGTGCTGGTGGTACCTCTCCGCTTCAGAGACTTCCTACTAACTCTGGCCCACGATGTCCCCCTGGCTGGACACCTGGGCCAGGACAAAACCTACAGTCGCCTAGTGACTCACTTTTTCTGGCCGAAGATGCGGAACGACGTCCTTAACCACTGCCGGTCCTGCCCCACGTGCCAGGCCAGTGGGAAGAGCGGCCGTAAGCTGAAAGCCCCTCTGCAACCCTTCCCAGTGGTCACCACCCCGTTCGAGAGGGTAGGAATAGACATTGTGGGGCCCCTGGACCCCCGCACGGCACAAGGACATAGGTTCATCCTGGTACTGGTGGACCACGCCACCCGCTACCCCGAGGCGGTGCCCCTACGAACTGTAACAGCTCCGGTGGTTGGCCGGGCCCTAATGGGGATCTTCTCCCGGGTGGGCTTCCCCCGAGAAGTCGTCAGCGACCGAGGCACGAACTTTATCTCAAAATATATGAAGTCCCTCTGGCAACAGTGCGGGGTCACCTACCGATTCACGACCCCCTATCACCCCCAAGGGAACGGACTAGTGGAGCGATTCAACCGCACCCTCAAGGGGATGATTGGGGGATTGGAAGAGCCCCTCCGTCGCCAGTGGGCTGTACTACTCCCGTGCCTCCTCTTCGCCTATCGAGAAGTTCCCCAGAAGTCCCTCGGCTTTAGCCCTTTCGAACTCCTGTACGGGCACCCTGTGCGAGGGCCCCTCAGCCTGGTCAAAGAAGGTTGGGAGATGGCCCCCCTAAAGACCCCTCCAGACGTCTTCAAGTACCTCCTGGCCCTACGCAATCAGACCCGGCGCTTCAGGGAGATGGCCAAGGCGAACCTCGAGGCCAGTCAGGAGGACATGAAAAAATGGTACGATCACAATGCCTCCTCCGTCGAGTTCGAACCTGGTCAACAAGTGTGGGTGATGTCCCCCACCGAACCATGTGCCTTACAAGATAAGTGGACGGGGCCCTTCAAAGTGGTCGAGCGCAAAAGCCCCGTCACTTACCTCATCGACATGGGGACCCCCCGGAACCCCCTCCGGGTCCTCCACACCAACAGACTCAAACCACACTTTGTGCGCTCAGAACTCAGCCTCCTGATGGCTACGGACAGTGGGGCGGAAGAAGACTCCGAACCCCTCCCGGATCTCCTGAAGACTCAGGAGAACGACGGTTCCGTGGACGGGGTCCGGCTCTCCGATGCCCTCACCCCAGAGCAACGCCAGGGCTGCCGGGACCTCCTGCTGCGGTTCGCTACACTGTTCTCCCTCACCCCCGGGATCACCCCTTGGTGCTTGCACGACGTGGACACCGGGGACAGTCCCCCTATCCGACACCGGGCCTACCGCGTGCCAGATCGGGTACGGGCCTGCATCCAAGAGGAAGTGGCCAAAATGCTCACGATCGGGGTCATCGAGCCCTCGGACAGCCCCTGGGCCAGCCCAGTTGTACTGGTCCCCAAAGCCGCTGCCCCCGGCACCACACCTGAACTGAGATTCTGCGTCGACTACCGGGGCTTGAACGCTGTCACCCGGACCGACGCTCATCCTATCCCCCGAGCGGATGAATTGATCGACCGGCTGGGGGCCGCCCGCTACCTCAGCATCTTCGACCTAACAGCGGGCTACTGGCAGATCGGTCTCACACCCCGGGCTCAGGAACGGTCCGCCTTCTCTACCCCCGATGGCCACTACCACTTCAAGGTCATGCCCTTCGGCATGAAGAATGCCCCCGCTACTTTTCAACGTCTAGTGAACCAGGTCTTGGCGGGGCTCGAAGAGTTCAGCGCCGCCTACCTGGACGATATCGCTGTGTACAGCCGCCACTGGTCCGACCACCTCCTCCACCTCCAAGAGGTCCTGCAGGCCCTCCAGCGGGCCGGCCTCACGATTAAGGCCGGCAAATGCCAAATTGGTCAAGGGTCCGTGACCTACCTCGGGCACCAGGTGGGAAGCGGGCTGGTGGCCCCGCTGCAACTTAAAATTGCTGCCATCCAGTCCTGGCAGCCCCCCGTCACCCAGACCGAGGTCCGAGCCTTCTTGGGGCTCACCGGCTACTACCGGCGGTTCGTGAGGGACTACGGCAGCATTGTGGGGCCCCTCACGGGTCTCACGTCCAAAAACCAGCCGAAGCGGATTAACTGGACCCCCGACTGTCAAGCGGCCTTCGAAAAGCTGAAGGCCGCCCTGTGCACCGCCCCTGTGCTCCAGGCCCCCGATTACAGTCGGGAATTCATTGTACAGACAGACGCCTTCGACCACGGCATCGGAGCGGTTCTTTCCCAACTGAACCCCGAGGGTCATGACCAGCCGGTGGCCTTCATCAGCAGACGTCTCCTGGCCCGAGAACAGCGCTGGAGCACAATCGAGAGGGAGGCCTTCGCAGTGGTGTGGGCCCTCAAAAAGCTCCGGCCCTATCTCTTCGGTACCCACTTCCGGGTACAAACCGACCATCGACCCCTGCAGTGGCTGATGCAGATGCGGGGGGAGAACCCAAAACTATTGCGCTGGTCCATCTCCCTGCAGGGAATGGACTTCACCGCGGAACATCGCCCGGGCCAAGACAACGCCAACGCAGATGGCCTGTCACGCTTTTTCCGCCTCGACGAGGAGAGTCCCCAGGAAGATGGGTGACTCTCCCCGCCTTCAGCTGGGGGGGACGCATGTTGGACAGGCCACACGAAGGGCTTGCTCCCTCCCTGCACGACAGGGCCCAAGCCCCGGCCCGCCAGGCGTGACCCACAAGAATCACCCGCACCCCGTCCCCCGACGGAACTCCTGCCCCCGGACCTCCATGTATCACGGGACCGAGCCACCACCGGCTCCCACGGCCGGATCAAGCCGCCATCTTGGGCCCTGCGCCACGAGGCCGCGTGGCCTCCACCCGACCCTAACCCTGGGCCTGGCCGGCCCCGACATCCCGGCACCACCATCCACCCAGGAGGTGAGCGGACCACTTGGCAGGTCAATGGGAGAACGAAGCGTCAAGGGCTCTCCCCCGCCAGGTGCCGATCGCCTCCAGCTCCCCCAGGCGCTGGCTCCACCCCCTGCTGGGTGTCTGGACACCTTCATCCCGGACCCTCCGACCTCCAAGTGCGAGGGTCCGGACATCAAAGGGCGCCAGACCTATAACTAGGGCAGCTCCGGAGCAGGACGGCAGTTGTATCCTGGAGTCGAGAGACACCGAGAGAACTCAGCCTTGACGGACTACTGGCGCTGCCGTAGCCCTACCTTGTGAACTATCGTCCTGCCTGCTGGCGCTGCCGCGGCCTTCTGCAACATCCATCCTCGTCGGGACCTGCTGGCGCTGCCGCGGCCCGTTGTAACGACCATCTTCACCGGGACCTGCTGGCGCTGCCGCGGACCGTGTATCGACCATCTTCCCGGGACCTGCTGGCGCTGCCGCGGACCGTGTATCGACCATCTTCCCGGGACCTGCTGGCGCTGCCGCGGACCGTGTATCGACCATCTTCACCGGGACCTGCTGGCGCTGCCGCGGCCCGTCCCAGCTAGAACACCGAGCTCGAGGATTGTGAGCTATCCACCATACCATCTCAACTACCAGACTGGTAACCAGACTGTCCCGCTACCCCCTTTCCCCACCTTGAGAGACTTGAATCGAGGGGACCCCTGAGTCCAGACCTCCTTGTACCATTTCATCGTACCGTAAGAAATTGCCTATAAAGAACGCTGAATCTTCTCCTTGTGTGGTGTCTGTCTGTGGGGGGGGAAGTTATTTATCTGTACGATCGCTGGAGACGGCTCTCCCCGGAGACCTCTCCCATTGTCCTCGGCCGACCCTCCCGGTCCGTCTAACAGGGCCATTACAAAATTCTATGCTGGTAGGATGCCCATTATCAATAGTTGAAATAGGCAACCCAGACGAAGGATAATTTAGTGAGAGATGCACAGCCTCAGCCACATCAGAGATACTAACAGAAGATATATATTAAGATGAAAAGCATTATTTGTTGTTGTGGGTGCAGGGTGAATGTCTACAATAATTGGTGGCGGTCCCTGCTTATTAATGCCGGGTGCAAAGTGAACCTCAGATATTACTCAGTCAGGTTGGGGATCGCCGGGTGACCCCATACATTGAGGAGTGGAATTCTCCCCTAGGACTTCAATGTGGCTTATGACATTTTGGTTAAGCACCTTTGCATCCACAAGTGCCAATTTTAAACTGGGCAATTTGGTTTCTATTGTACTACGTTGAACAATGGGATTGGGTGTGAGAATGAGTCAATCGATATCTTCCAGGGACGGGAGTAAATCAAATCTGTTATGTAGCGGTAGGCTTAATTGATGGGGAGTATTAGTTGTTATAGGCCTCTGATGAGGGGGCTGGTAGAGTTGGGTCCCTGGGGGATATTGTCGCTAGGGTATGGTTACCATATACAAAAATATTTAAATCAACACATTAATTCAAACAATTCAAAACCAATAGTGTCACGCAAATTGTGATTCGGTTTAACATTGTTTAAATTGTTTAATCATGAACAATCATTTGTGAACACATAACGTAAACGTAATCGGGGAATTTAATACATTCCAAGAAAATAAACACATTAGGTACAATTCAAGAATTCAATCCAATTGCTTTCGAAGCGCCCAATGCATTTCGGGCCTGACTTGGCCCTTCTTCAGGGGATGAAACTCTATAAAGGTGAACAAAATTAAATTGTTTTAGAATTTGAATGTACTTCAAAACTCAGAAAAGCATCATCTCAGACAAGGAAAACCAATATATTTCTTAATCAAGACGTCAAGATTTGTTAGTGACTCATGGTAAAACTCAAAGAAACTGTGATGAAGAGTGAAAGAGATGCTCCACGCTGTTTTAGCCAAACAAGCCAAACAAACTATGGATGGTTTTTGAGGTTACATTTTCCAAGGTTGAATACATGGTCATGCAAGTCAGATGGTCATTTGGGGTTTTCTTACATGATTCCAAAAGGCGCTTTCTTATTTTTTCTATAATTTTTGCCTACTTTGAGAGTGCTGGGCTAACCTCAATTCAAACTTTTTGTTTCTCCTTTTCTCTACTTGTTCATCATTTGATACAAGATCTAAACAGTTCCTAAGGATCCTTAGGTACTGACCTACTGGGATATTTTCCCTTACTGCCCATGGATAGCGACTCAAAATATAGAAAATAATTAGAGTTAGTTGATTTCATGAAAACCATTGTTGTAAGTTTCTCATCCATTGATAGTTTGTACTTGCTGACAGCACTAATTAACCTCCAACGCTTATCCTTCCCATTATCCATTCCAAAAATGAGTCCATCCAATATAAATCAGTATGTCACCTATGTGACTGTTCCATTCTTTCATTTGATATGGGAAATTACTGAACTTCTGATAAATGGTGGTCTGTTGAAAATTATGTACGTATTGGTGCGCTAGACAGCAAATCCATCCTATTTGTAAATAATAATCAAGTCTCAAACTGTAAAAAGAAAATGTGAAGACTAGTATAGTGCATTCTATGGTGCACTACCTTGGGTTTGTAATAAGGTAGGGTTATGTATTGGGTCAACAAAACTTTGTGATAGAGAGATTGAGTCTACTCATATCATGAGTACATGTTGGTTTGGCTAAATCACAGTAACATGTCTAAACTCCTAAACCTCCACAGCTGTAGATGCTGTTGTTAACATTGAACATGACCACTCTGATTCTCAAGGAAGTCGTGGAAACAAATCTAACCCTTTCATTTGTCACTTTAGCATATGTCCAACGTATTCACAAAGAAAAGAATAAATAATGCATTTACAAATCTTTATTGAAAAAATCTAATCCTTGTAAATAAAACAAGAACTGAGATTATTAACCCCTTCGGTGCTCATGACGGAACGGTTCCGTCATGAGCGTCGGTTGAGCTGTGCTCATGACGGAACCGTTCCGTCATGAGCCCGCCCGCGCAAGAAACGGTCAGCACCGCGGCGGAATTCGCTCCGCATGGAAGGGGTTAAACTGATAAGATACATTGTTATTATAAGCATTATCAGAATGGTGAAAAACACAAACAATTCAACCATGTTAATTGTTCCCAATATTACTCCTATCGATCAATAATACTCCTAGTCTAACGAGGGCATGATGGAACGATTCAAGTGAACTCCGAGCAGATTCCTTTATAAAGCCGTTTTCTTGAAAAAAGAGATAGTTGGTGGTTAAGTGACGCAATTTTACATTTGGTTGAATAACACAATTATCAAGGTGGCACAGAGTAGCCAAACTGCCATCTAGTGGTGGGGGGTGCTTCTATCCGAGATAGGGACAAGTACATCACCTTCCTGCTTCCTCTGTGGCCCTGACTGAAATTGAAACATAACTGAGGAATGATTGTGAGAATGTTTCTCCCACCCTTCAGTCAATGTACACCCACAATTCTTAGGGGAGCAGTGTTTAAAATGTAATAGCAGTATTGGGGAGCTTCTATTACTGTGATGGAAGGTTTAGATACAAGCGCATGCTCAAATTTTGATACAGTTGTGCATTCACTTTGCCCAATAAACACAATTTAAACTTTAAAACCAGAAATACGCCCATGGTAAGTCAAAATCACATTAGAAGGGCAACTGATTTCAGGAAACTACAATACTGGCACCAACACTAACTTATAAAAGAAGTTAATTTTGGCAGTTGGTCCATCCAGGAAGAATCTAACAGCAGGCTTGACAGTGCTGAACCCACAGCCCTCTGCCACAGGGTTTAGTGGAAGTAGACTATTTCATTTAAAACATCTGGGCAAGGCCAGTTTCAGTGCCTAGGCATTCTAGATGACTCAAGAGGATTATTCAACAGAATATGAGAGGACTCCACTAGATTCAGGTGTGAGCCAAATCCAATGGTCCATGAATACACACAAAAACATTGGGAGTTACAGGATTTGGAGGAATGCCCTAAGAAACTAGCTATTATCCCAGCTCCACAAACAGAAAAGGGAATTCTGGTTGCATATTTTGCTTTCTTATATTGTCCCCTGAGAGACTACTTATGGTTTGTGAGTAAAATATGCTTTGGCAATTTCAGGTCCTTCCGCTCTGCCTCAAGTCCTATTCACAAATATTTACCAAAGTACTAGCTCCAGAAGTTGTGCACAATTTAGGAATTCTCTTACAACGCACTGGAGTATCGTCTCTTATTGTCTCTATCTTTTGAAAAAAATACCAAAGGTACAGACGGTACACCATGTCAGTTCAAGATATAATATTCACTGGAAGACTTTTCAGAATTCAGATGGCTGTGGTCTTTCTTCCTGAGTCAAGTGCATTCAGGCTGAAAAATGAATATGCTACTTACCAGTATGCATCTGTTCTTGGCATGTAGGGCTGCTGACATTCATATCTGTGCATAGATCGCCGCCTAGTGTTGGGTCCGGATGTTTGCACGTTGTTGTCCTGGAAGAGTCTTCGAAGTATCCTTGGATAGGTGACTCCTCCCCTGGACTACAGTGCGCATGGGCATCCTCTCCATCCTCAGATTGTTTTTCGCCATTGTGGCAGTGATGGAGTAGATACAGAAAGTGATGACCATGCTTGCAGTAATTCTGAGAGCTGCAGCTGCGACAGGCGCCGGGGAGGAGGGAGGGAGATATGAATGTCAGCAGCCCTACATGCCAAGAACAGATGCATACTGGTAAGTAGCATATTCAGTTCGAGGCATGCGGGCTGCTGAATTCATATCTGTGCATAGAATACATAGCAGTGCCCTCTATTGGCGGCGGCTACCCGTGCCAGCTGCAGCGGTCTGAAAAAGTGTTTTGAGAACAGCCTGTCCTACAGCTGCCTGCTGTTTTGACTGCACATCTACGCAATAGTGTTTTGTAAATGTGTGTGTAGTGGACCATGTGGCTGCTCTGCATATATCATGCAGGGGAATATTTCCTAGGAAGGCCATGGAAGCCCCCAACTTACGTGTTGAGTGGGCTCGTGGTGGAATAGTTAATGTGCGTTTTGCTTTTTGATAACAGATTTGAATACACTTAACTATCCATCTGGCTATCCCTGCTTTGGAGATGGCGTTACCTTTGTGGTGTGGGGCAAAGGCAACGAACAGTTGTTTTGTCTTCCTGAAGGGTTTAGTCCTATCGATGTAGTACATGAGGGCCCTCCGTACATCTAGTGTTTGTAGTGCCCTTTCTGCAACAGTTTGTGGGTTTTGGAAGAAAACTGGCAGTTCAATAGTCTGATTCATGTGGAACTGCGATATTACTTTGGGCATGAATTTGGGGTTGGTACGTAGTACGACCCTGTTGGCGTGAACCTGTATAAATGGCTCTTGAACGGTTAGTGCCTGGAGTTCACTAACTCTTCTTAGGGAAGTGATCGCTACAAGGAAGGCCACTTTCCAGGTAAGGAATTGAATCTCGCATGAGTGTAGAGGTTCAAAGGGTGGACCCATCAGGCGTGTGAGGACCAAGTTGAGGTTCCACATTGGAGCCGGTGGGTGGCTTGGTGGAATGACTCGTTTGAGTCCTTCCAAGAATGCTTTGATGGCAGGCACTCTGAATAGAGAGAGGTGCTGCCTGGTTTGCAGATAGGCTGAGATTGCGGTCAAATGGACACGTATAGAGGTGTACGCCAGATTGCATCGATATAGGTGTAAGAGGTAACAGATGATGTTTTGGATGGATGCGTCCAGCGGGTTGATGTCATTATTACTGCAATAAATGACGAACCTTTTCCATTTGGCTGCATAGCAAGCTCTGGTAGTGGGTCTCCTGGCCTCCTTGATGATGTCCATACAGTCAGGTGGCAGGTTGAGATAGCCAAACTCTAGGACTTCAGGAGCCAGATCGCCAGGTTCAGCTGTTGCGGATCTGGGTGCTGAACCTCTCCATGGTTCTGCGTCAAATGCGCGGGTTTGATCCGCAGCCTTTGATGCGGCACCACGGAAAGTTCGAGGAAGGTGGTGTACCACGGCTGGCGTGCCCACGTGGGAGCAACTAGGACGAGTGTCAGGGAGTGTTGTCGGAGTTTGCGGGCCACTAGCGGTATCAATGGCGCTGGGGGAAAAGCGTACACAAATCTGCCGGACCAGTTCATCCATATCGCATTGCCCTGCGACTGCGGATGTGGGAATCTGGCGGCGAAGCTTTGGCATTTTGCGTTTTCGCTTGTCGCGAATAGGTCTATCTCCGGATGACCCCACTGCTGGAAGTACGGTTGGAGTACTGATGGGTGTAACTCCCACTCGTGCATCTGGTGGCTGTGTCTGCTGAGCAGATCCGCCATCTGGTTGTCCTTGCCAGGGAGGTGTTCCGCCATGAGGAACATGTTCCTTTGAATGGCCCACTTCCACATGCTCTGAGCCAGATAAGACAACTGTGGAGAGTGTGTTCCTCCCTGTTTCTGTATGTAGTACATTGCGGTCATGTTGTCCGTCCGGATCAACACGACCTTGTTGCATAGATGTACTTTGAATGCCTTCATGGCTAGGAAGATTGCCATCAGTTCCAGAAGGTTGATGTGCAACTTCTTTTGTTGTGTTGTCCATAGTCCCTGCACTGTGTAGTGGAGTACATGAGCTCCCCATCCCTGGAGAGACGCGTCCGCTGTCAGTACTATCTGTGGGACAGGCTCTTGGAATGGTCGGCCCTTGCAAAGGTTTTGTGGATTCCACCAATGCAGAGAGTTGTATGCCCGACCGCTCACCAACACTAGGTCCTTTAACTGTCCTTGAGCCTGATTCCACTGACGTGCTAGGCACTCCTGAAGTGGGCGCATATGTAATCTCGCGTGCGGGACTATGAAGATGCAGGAAGCCATCATGCCTATCAACTGCATAAACACTCGCGCTGGAAGTGAGTGATTGGGTTTGAACTTGGAGATCAGCAGTTGTATGCTGTTGATCCTCACTAAATTTGGCTGAGCTGTGGCCGCCAGAGTGTCTATAGTCGCACCTAGGTACTGTTGTACGTGTGCGGGCTGGAGATGGGACTTTGGATAATTTAGTGAGAATCCCAGACTGTGAAGAAGGTGAATGGTGCGGGACATGTGGCTTGCACATTGCTGGGCTGACTTCGCTTGAACGAGCCAGTCGTCTAGGTAGGGGTAGACGTGTATATGCTGCCTCCGTAGATGTGCTGCCACCGTAGCTAGGCACTTCGTGAAAACCCTGGGCGCTGTTGTCACGCCGAAGGGAAGGACTAACTGATAGTGCTGCCCCTGAACAGTGAACCTGAGGTATTTTTTGTGTGAGGGGTGGATGGGTATGTGAAAGTACGCATCCTTGAGGTACAGTGTGGCTAGGAAGTCTCCCTGCTTGAGAAGCGGAAGGACTTGCTGTAGAGTGAGCATGTGAAAGTGCTCTGAAAGAATGTACTGGTTCAGGGGTCTCAGGTCTAATATAGGTCTGAGCGACCCGTCCTTTTTTGGAATTAAGAAGTAGAGGGAGTACACTCCCGTACCCTGCTCGTGGATGGGTACGACCTCTATAGCGCCTTTTAGAAGCATACTTTGCACCTCTTGCTGTAAGAGCGTTAAGTGCTCTGAGGACATAGGACGGCTTCTTGGTGGTATTGTGGGTGGAGTGGAGGTTAACTCCAGACAGTAACCGTATTTTACAATATCTTTGACCCACCTGTCCGTGGTGATGGAGTTCCACGTGGACAGGAACCTTTGTAGCCTTCCCCCGACAGGTGTTATGTGGTCGGGAGGAAGGGAGAGGGCGTCACTGCTTGTTCTTGGGGGAGGACCTGGTGTTGCCGTAGCCACGTCCTCTGCCCTTTGTACTGGAGCCACGATATCCACCTCGGGTGTTTTTATCGTAGGTGGTCTGTGTATTGCCTTTGTTATATGTTTGTTGTGACCCCTGTCCTCTACCTGCTCCCTTGTTTCCGGGGCGACGAAAGGAGCCGCTCCGAAAGGACTGAGTTTGTAGGGCGCCCATGGACTTTGCAGTGTCCGTGTCCTTCTTTATCTTTTCGAGGGTGGTGTCAACCTCTGGCCCGAATAAATAGTCGGGGTTGACGGGCTGGTTCAGTATATTGTTTTGTACCTCAGGCTTGAATCCTGAGATCCGTAGCCAGGCATGTCGTCGCAGCATGACGCTTGTGTTTATGGCTCTGGCAGCCGTGTCTGCAGCATCTAGTGCACATTTGATGGAAGCGTTCGTGAGTAGCTGTCCTTCTCTGATGAGCATTTCTGCGCCTTCTTTGAACTGGTCAGGGAGATGTTGGAATATTTGCTCCAGTGTGTCATAGTGCGCTCTATCATAGCGAGCAAGGAGCGCTTGAGTGTTGGCTATGCGCCATATGTTGGCAGCTTGGGCGGCAACTCGCTTGCCAGAGGTCTCTAACACTTTGGACTCTTTGTCCGGGGGAGGAGCGTCACCTGTCGTTTGCGAGTGTGCCCTCTTGCGTGCATTCGCTACGACGATGGAGTCGAGTGGTAATTGGCCTCTGATGTAAGTAGGATCCCCAGGTGCTGATCTGTATTTCTTATCAATCCTGGGGTTTATCACTCGTGCCCTGGTGGGTTCCTTGAAAATGTCCTTAGCTGGTTTGAGGACCCCCTTCAACATTGGCAGAGTCTTTACATGTCTTTCTGAGGATGCAAAGGTGTCCATTAGAAAGTCATCTTCGATGGTATCAGAGTGAAGCTGTACCCCATGGTTATTTGCAGCACGTTCAATAAGAGCGTTGAACGCCGCAGTATCCTCCGTAGGAGATGTTTTTGCCCCATAGAGTTGTTGGTCCTGTGCATCGAGAGGTGCACTGGGGTCTGCAGGGTCGCCCCAAGTTTGATCAGGGTCCTGCTGGTCATCAGGGTCTGTGTCTACATGGTAGGGGACTTGGTCATCCATGTAGTCCTCCAATGCATCCGTGTCGGAGCGTGTGGGGGAGAACCGGTGTGGATCCTGGTAGGATGAATGGAAGGGTTCATAAAGGAGAGGTTCTGATTCTACAGGCAACTTCCTTTTTAGTGGGATCCTGAAAGGGTCCAGTGGCGGCTCCGAAGTTATCCTTCGGTCGTGGAGAATCATCCTGCCAGTGTCGGCGTCGATGACGCGTGCCGGAGACGTCTCAGCAGGTGTGACCGTAGTTTGGGTGACCCGTGTCCTGAGTTGGAACATTTTTGGGATTGTCGACGGAGGCAAGCCGAAGGTAATGTTGGCCGGCACCGAAGAGGCTGCTGGAGCTCCGATCGAACCGGAACCCGACGTGTCCTGGAGGACAGCCGTGGTTTTGCTGCCTTGCGTCGCACCAGGTCGTACTTGGGGCGCCTTTGAGGCTTTGGCACCGGCCAGGTTCGTAGAGGCGGCCGTGGATTTTTTCGGCGCCGGCGGTTCATCGAGTCGAGGTGCGGAGATCACCGTCGAAGTCTTCGATACGTGAGGCTTAGGTGTCGTCGAGGGAGCGATGCGAGACGCAGCAGGCGTTACGGCCCTCGGTGTCGTTGGTGCCGGTAGCCGAGCAGGTTTGTCGGTGCCGATGGCCTTTTTCCGTTTGTCGACTCCAACGTCGCCCGCTTCAAGTTCGGCACCGAAGTCTCTCTTGGTGCGGTCGGTGCCGACGCGTTGCGCTGGCGTCGAAGGCGTGGAAGGCCTCGATCCGACCAGCGCCACTTTCAGTTTCGGTTTCGGTGGAACCGGAGCAGCTTTCGGTTTCGGTTTTGCGGTAGGGAAACCAGCTTGTTTATGCAGTAATGGCTGCCGCTGAACGTCCGAGGCCGGGCCCGAGGGCGGGGCCGAAGAACTGCGGGATGGGTCTCGGGTAAGGCCCGAAGGCGATCCCTCGACCGGAGCCATAGGCTGTGGCACTGGTGTTTCTTCGGTTTGAACAGGTAGGCCTTGTTCATCATTGGAGCTACTCTCTTCGGCCCCTAAGGCCTCCTCGTCGTCTCCTACCTCGGTGTCGTCTTCACCTCTGTGGAAGAGTGACTCGTCTACCTCGTCCGATCCGGGTTCGTGTTCGGAAACGGGACTGGAGGGCAAGACTTCTAATTCCTCGACGTCTTCGGCCTCGTTGAAGATGTCTGTTGGGGCCGGTGCCGCGTGCTGCGCCTCGAGTCTCGCCGCTCGTCGATTCCGTAGAGTCTTCTTAGAACGGAACCGGGCACAGGCCATGCATGTCGATTCGTCGTGGTCCGGCGAAAGGCATTTGTTGCACACCGGATGGACGTCGATGTGTGGGTACTTCGCATTGCATACCGGACACCTTTTGAATGGCGTCCTCGATTCCATCGTCGAAGTAGTCGATGGACAGGTAAATGCGAAAAAAGTCGGTGCTGAAAGTTAGTAAACTAACAGGATTGTATCGAAACCCGATCGATAAACAGTACCGACGCAAACTAAAGGCCTTTTGGCCTCGACAAAATATTTTCCTAACTTGAGCTAAGATAGCACATCCGAACCCTATGGCGGAAAAAAACAATCTGAGGATGGAGAGGATGCCCATGCGCACTGTAGTCCAGGGGAGGAGTCACCTATCCAAGGATACTTCGAAGACTCTTCCAGGACAACAACGTGCAAACATCCGGACCCAACACTAGGCGGCGATCTATGCACAGATATGAATTCAGCAGCCCACATGCCTCGAACCTACATATATAGACTAAAAGTGAAGTTGCAGTCTGCCAGGAAGTGGCATGGCCTTACTGGCGATAGTGCACAGATAGGCTATTTGGTTTCCATCTTCCTCAGGCCTTCAGTTTATAGTGGTCCTTTGGGCTTCCCTATACCTTAGCCCTTTGCTACTGTCATATCCTGCGATGCTAGAACCTAACTACACAGAATCTGCAGGCATAGAACCCCCATCTCAGAGCATATAGTGAGGAAGGCAATGATGGCTTTTGTCGCAAAGCTTCCACAGAGCAGAGAAGATCATCTCTCCATTCCTTAACTGGTGGTCTTCAAAACAATTGCCAGTGAAAGGGGCTTGGAATCAACTCTATGACTAAGATAAACTCAGGATCCATGGCATCCCAAAGACTATTCCCGCTCCACCAGTGTAAAGAGTTGCAGGCAATCAGTTAGGCCCTTTTTACTTTTAACCAAATTCCTGGGTGGTTCACTCTCTCTGTCAGCAGGCTGTGGGTCCTTAGAGGATCTTCCGGTAGACTCCTGTCCACTTCAGTTTTATCTTCTGTTAGTCTGATCAGTTCAAAGCTTATGTTTGAATGTGCAGATGTTGAGAAGGCAGGGTTGCAACAGCTTAAGTGGCTTTCTCTGTACAAGCTTCCAGGCATTCCCAAAATTAGAGTTATAATAGCTGCTGTTCTTGCTTTAGAGCTGCGTGTAAAATGAGAGATGTGGTTCCTTGGAATTGGGAGGTTTCAGTGGATCTATAGTTCTGTCGTAGGGGATCTCTGTGTATAGTCATAATCTAGTGAATAGTCCCGCCCATGTGCGTGGACCCCGGAGCAATAAAAATAATCTCTTAAGTTGTCAAGCCATGCAGACCTGCATCCACACTTAAGAGAGAATTTCAAAGACAGACAATGCAGCCTATATCCACAGGCTACACTGTCCAGTACTTCAACTAGAAAATTCCACCAACATCCACCAACAGCACTGCCTGCCCAGCTTTTTACACAGAGAAAACCTGCCTCTACCAGCAAAAGCCTCTGGAATGATAGAGAGGGAGGAATGGACAGTCAAGCCCCATAGGCTGCCATTATGCGGCTCAGAACAGGATACTGTGCCTTTAAGAAAACTTTCCAGAACGTTTCCAGTATCCCAGAATGCACAGCAGGTCCCTTTTACTTTCAGTTCTTTTTTCCGGCTCCTGCTAGCAGGACCCTGGAGCATTGAGCTCTCCCTTTTCAAGGGTTTATTTGGACTTTGTTCACTTTTTAAGTGCTTATTGTGTTGCCTTCCTTCTTGTGTGTGCTCTGTGTTGTTCAACATGCCTGGCCTGTTTGACAAGTGCCCAGAGTGCGAGAGGAAGAAGGCCAAGTCGGACCCACACAGGGTGTGCATCGTCTGCCTTCCCCAGCCCCATGTCCCACAGGAGTGTGACATTTGTCAATTTTTCTCAGCCAGGACCTTGAGAGAAAGGATGAAGATCAGGCTCCAAGGCCTGGAGGACAGAAGGCTGAAGGCACAAGGTGGGTCAGGACATGCTGAGGCCCCTGGGGGCTCCCCAGGGGCAGGAAGCCCAGCAAACGTCCCCATTCTCCGTCGAGGGGGATGGCTGCAGTCTGTTTGCCGTCTCCCCAGGGCTCTGGGGAGAAACGGCGTCGACGCTCGCCGTCGACATCAGCATCTTCGTCGACGACGTCTCCGTCGAGTCATCGGGGTCGAGACCAGCCCCGGCGTAGGCGCTCGCCGTCGAGGCGGGATCGACGTTCGCCATCGACAAAGAGGAGGCGTTAGTCGTCGAGGCGTTCGTCGACACCGAGAGTCACTCGGGGTCGCAAGGGAAGAGGACGGGGTCACCGGGCTCGATGTACTTAGTGGTGCCTCCTCCTCCTCCTCCATCTCCTCCATCTCCTCCTCCTCCTCCTCCCCCCCCATTCCGCCTCACACACCGTCGGGCCCTCCTGCGGCCCCGCCACGGTCGGTGTCGTTGTCGAGGTATCCGACGCCTCCGAAGAGGACTCCGAGGCCGCAGCACCAGGTTACGGCACCGTCGCCTGCGCCTGTGAAGCCGGCTGGGAGGCCGAAGACAGACAGACAGATCGCGCTCCCGCTCCGGACGGAGAGGAAGGTCACGGAGCCGTGGACTGTCGTCGTCGACATCTGGGCGACGCCGCAGGAGGCGCAGAGCCAGATCCCGCACCCGATCGTCTATCAGGGACTACTCTCCGACGCTGTCTGACTCACCAGTGACGGCTGTATCGCCAGTCGACGATGTAGTCTCCTTCCAGGAGGTACTACTGAGGGGTGCGGCCAAGCTAGGGATCACGGTGACGGTTCCAACACCTACGACGTCCGTGATCTTCGAGACGCTGCACAAGAAGCACCTGTCTCGCCCCCTGCTACCACTAGTGCCAGGATTGGTGGAGCCCGCTAGGGAGTTGTTCCTCACTCCGGCGGGGACGAAACCAGCCCCCTCAAGGCTCCTGAAGAAGTATCGGGCGCCGGACTCGGACCCGACCTTTCTGAGGATGGACCCGAAACCGGACTCGGTCATTGTGACGGCGGCTAGGAAGCAGCATGCCACCACTCCTTCCTTGACAGTGCCGTCTGATAAGGATAGCCGTTGGCTGGACTCGGCGGGCAGAAAGGTCTGTGGGACGGCCTCTACCACCATGAAGGCGGCGAGTGCCGGGGCTCTGTTGGGGCGCTACGACCGGGCCCTATGGGAGTCTCTCCAGCAGTACGCGGAGCTGCTGCCTCGCGACAAGAAGGAGGACTTTCTAGAGACTTTGCGTGAGGGGATGCTGGTGTCGAATCAGATCATCAGCGCGGCGGCAGATGTGTCTCTGTTGGCGGCACATGGATATTGTCACGGCATCCACCAACGGCGTCACGCTTGGCTCCGCCTTACCTCACTCAAACCGGAGGCACAACAATGAGTGGCCAACCTACCCTTCTCGGGGGAAACCCTGTTCGGCCAGCATGCGGACGACGAAATGGTCCGCATGAAGACGGAGGCGGAGACCCTGACGGGTTAGAGAGGCCTGAGAAGAAAAAGCGCCCGTTCCAGAGATGGTTCGGGGCGGCAGGCAGAGGGCGTGGGCAGGCCCCGGGACAGCAGCAACAACAGCAACAGCAGTTCCGGAAACCCTTCCAGAAGCGCCAGAAGGGTAGAGGAGGCCAGCAGTCCGCAACAGCGACCAAGGGCCCGGCTGGGTCTCGGCCCTGAGCGGTTACTTCCCCTTCAACCGTTACCCACTCCAGTGGGGGGAAGCGTTCAATTTTTGTGGAAATATGGATTTTTCTGGTCAGTTATGTCCCCTATCTTGGACCCCAACGGTTCTATGTGCATGTCACAAGTACATGTATGTTCCCTCCAGTTCCAGTTATGAAGACGCAAATACATGTGCGTCCACCGTCAACATGTCCTCTGTCAGATCCGCCATGAATAGGCCGGATATTCCATTCCTAAATATGAAAGGCCACCGGCTTTGTATGGTTCACTTATGCCATTTTACAGTCCAGGCAAGTAGGCCCTGATTCTGTCATCAAACTCCTCTTGCCTTCTGCCTCTGAAAACTCGAGTCTGAGCCTGCATCTGTGACCATGAACTTTGTCTCATTCTCTGCGCGGCTCACGAAGCCTGACATCAGCCTATTCTCTGCCAAGAACTGTATTTCACCTTCGAATTATCTGCTTCACTCCTTAGCCGATGCATTCCTGTCTAGCAAATTAAGTAAACATTCTTCCAGCTACTGAGCAAAGGCTCGGCTTCTCTGTCCTCATGCAAGTAATTCATAGCCCTGTTACCATGGAATATTCCTACCCCCTCGCATTCAGTGTAGACACTTAGACGCTTGTACACGCACGCACAGTCAGTATAGAATAGATTCTGTCCGAGAGTCCTTCTTTTGTGGATAACATAGTTCTTTAAACATAGGATGTTAGATATGATTTGGGATTAGGTTGACTTGACCCCCCAGACTTTTTGTCTCCACATGTAGAGCTAAATGTCAAGTCCCCTTCACCCCCTAGTTGCACGTCAATTACACGTCATGCTGCTGCGCGCGCATCTATGCCAAGTATTATCTTATAGATCCACCTATATGTGACATCATAACCAATTATGTTCCTTTTTACTCCTTATTACACCCATTTTCGGTTACGCATATGAATCGTCATTTTCCTTATCAATTGTTACGCCTACTGCATTTGCTTCATTGTAATGTATGTTCTATAAAAATCATTTCTTGTCAATAAAGTATGTACTTCACTTCCTGAACCCCCGTGGTGATGGAACTTGGAGCAACCGATTATAATCGATCATTGGAATAAAGCCCATTCCGAACCTCTAATACCACGGATTCTGCCTCTTATTTTACTGAGCTATTTTATTATGTTTCTGTATCAAATTAAGTCCCGGTAAAGGAATTTTATTTACCACATGAATGGCGCCCGAATAGGGACACTTTCTCATCTCACGCGCCGGCGGTGAGTTGCAGGCCCGGTCTCCTGCCACAGCTGGACGGACAATAACGCGTACCAGCAGGATTTCCTGTATCTCCCTCCGGTCAAGCGGGGGCGACTGAGGCTGCGATCAACACCCAGACGAGGCGGTGAGAAGTGCGAAGTATCCCGACCAGAGCCTAGCTGAGAGAGCAAGATCCGAGGTATACAGAGGCCCACCAGTTCGAAGCCGAGTCCAGTTTCCGACGAGTCGAGTCGAGTCCAGTCCGGTCCAAGTTCAGTTGCCGAGGCCTTCCGTTTCCGAAGCTACCCGGTGAGTACCATTACTGGGGAGGCATTTCTGACGTGCACATAGTTTGTGCCGGTCAAGACGGGTTTGGGTACACAAATCCGGTCTGCACTGTTTTAGCAGTGTATATGTACTGTTTAGCAGTATATCAAGTATTCCGAAGTATCTAGTTATTGTCAAGAATTAAGCTTGGTGATTAGTTATGCAGACGATCATCATTGTTGGTTATTTTAAAGGTTAAAAAAATGTTTAATGTTTAATGTTTAATGTGTTAAACGTCCTGCATATTGTGGTATGAATGGTTGTTCATTATTGTGCTTTTGTATTAAGTGTGTTCAAGATTAAGTATCGGATCAGTTGTCAAATATGCCGCTCTTTTCGAAATTAAGACAGATCACTACTAGAAAAGGGGTACTCGAAGAAGCCGTCCCTATTCCTCCTAGGGACACTCCAGGGCACTTCATGTATCACAAACATGGCTTAGACGCTATATTATTCCTTGATTTATGGGTAGACTACACCAAGGAATTACCAGAAAGTCAGAGGTGGCCCGCAGCGGGGACCTGGGATGCAGAGTGCATCATGAAAGTCGAGGAAGAGTTATGGAAAAGGAAAGTCAGACAGTCACAGAAAGACGCCGTTGAGTTATGGCGTAAAGAATCTCATAGACGCACAGAAAAAGCACTCCGACAGGAAGAAAGGAATAAAGAGAGTTCAAATAAAGTTCGAGAAAATCTATTAATTGAGGAAGGTATCCGAGTGAAATCAGAACAAGTAGATAGACAAAGAAATGCCCTTATGAATGGTATGTATCCCCTTCTAGCCGAAGGATTACCTAAGGCTACTCCAGAGATACCGAAAGACTTGCCACCCCCATTATTTCCAATAAAGGTACATCCTAAGGGGCATCCTAGAACCGCAGAAGATGTTTTTCTTTCCTCATATATAGATGACGCAGCTCCCGAGTATGCTAATTCCGCCCCACATAGACCGCATACCAGGGAGGTCCAACGCCAAGATCCAGCACCCGTATCCCTACAGCAACAGATCGAGTCACAAGTTCCGGCAAGCACATCTGTTTCTGCATCTGCTCCTACAGCTACTTCTGTAGCTGTGTCCACACCTATAGTTGCTGTGTCACGTTCAACGAATCCTTTCACACCCGACACCCCAGATGGGGCTACGGGAGGTGCTACCAATATTTTTTCTACGCCACCCAGAATAAATAAACTTACTTTTCAAGAGTCAGCACATTCACGTACACCCAAACTCATAAATGCCCGTACGCTTAAGGAACTTCTTGTAGATTGTAGATATGACCCTGTGCCCGGTAAAGAGGACGAAATGACCCTGGCATCATTGCGTATCAGACGAGCCGCAGTGTATTTAGGGAAGTTACCAGGAATGACTGCGCATCTAGATAAAATATATCATTTTGTCCAAACAGGGCGAGATCCAGAATGTATTAACAGAGCTATGGAATACCAGAAAGTGGAGATACAGGGGGAACTGTTACGTTTCCTCATAAATTGTGTGATCAGAAATCAAGACCGACCGGGGGTAGACCCGGAAGCAATGCAAATTCTTACCAGATGGAGCCAGAATATATCAGAAGGTAGACATGATAAGAAAAATTGTATAATAGCCATGTGCCGAAAGATCCGTAAAGAAATAGAACGCCTACACGAAGAAAGATTAGAGGTAGACGAGTTCGAACAAAGCGAGGAAGAAGGGTCAGGACTGCCCGCGAGACAGTCGGACACCATAGCCTATGTAGGTAGAGGAAGATCTTGTAATAGTAATAGATGTCTTACTGACTCGATACGTCCGATATGTCCAGATAATAACAGGAATTTCCAAATACCTATAATTAATATAAGGTCTAACGAGCATTCGTTCCAAACCGCCGACAAACTACTCCGAGAACGAAGGGGTTATCATTTTCTCGATTCTATGGATGAACAAGATTTAGCCAGGGCAGCTGTCCATTGGGTGGACAGTCCCGGAAAATATAGTGATGATACAGTAGCACGCACATTTTTGAATCTCACCCCAGATGAACAGAGGTTAGCTGGGATTTATATGATTCAACAACTCATTATACTATATCGGAGTCAGCATTCGGACCCTGGTCCCTTACCTGACATATTGACTGAATTGCTTACGAATAAGTGGAGAGGTTCAGGTACTAAATTAATTAAAGAAATTCTAGAATCAAGAAAGCAGTATATTCTTTTTGTATGTTCAGAACGTGTCTCATTACCCGTCAAGGAAAGAACCACGTATTACATGGATAGACAGAATCCCTGACGAGAAGTGCACCCAATAAAAGGCGAGGACAACGAGTTTAAGCGCGTATTTGTATATACGCCCATATCGAAAATAGAATTGTTACAAATGAAGAAAGTGGTACCCAGTCATGACAAAGATCCAGCGGGTTTTCACCGAGAAATTAAAGACATGTTACTCATGGGAGAGTATACCTATCCCGACATTATGACAATATTAAAGGTATTGATGCCTGCTGGTATTTATGAGAAACTCAAGGAAAAAGAGTGGGAGGTAGGAGACCAAAAGATAGAATGGTCAGTATTAGAAGCGGAAGAAAAGGCCCGAACTGCAGGAGCAGGACTTGGGGATAAAACTAAAGCACTACCAGGTTTATTAGTACAGGTACTGCCACGTTTATTAACTACGAAAAAGGAAGATTGGGGTACAATTTCAGCCTGTAAACAGAAGCAAGATGAAGACACTAGTGATTACTATGCCCGATTTGAAAAATGTTTTGGTATAAATAGTGGCCTAAAAGCAAGTAGCGAATCATACCCGCATCTGTTTGTAACAAAATTAGTAGAAAATGCCCTGCCCCAAGTAAAGAATAGAGTATTAAAATTCGAGAGTACCTGGCAAGGTAACACTCCATCACAAATGTTACAAATGTTACAGTACCATCACAATAGAATTAGAGAGGAACAAGAACATGAACACAGACGAATGAAAGACACGAAAATGAAAATGCTAGTTTCCCAGACAGTTCCAGCTGAAGGACATAAAAAGGGTATGACACATTCCGATCCAGCAGGACCTGTAAAAGGGACATGCAATTATTGTAAAAAGCCAGGTCATTATGTACACGATTGTCCAGTTTTAAAACATAATATCGCCATAGGTAAAACACAAGAAAGACCACGGCCACTCAGACAAGATCAGAATGAACAAGGAGCTCCGCAGCATGCACAGGCCATGCCAGCCGCACAACAGCCAATACAGTTTGTGCCAGCTGCACCACCGTTGCCTGTTGCTGCCACACAGACAACAACACGACAAATGTATCAGACCGCACAGTATGAATATCCTGAGTATCAGCGTTACGCATGAAAAAGCCTAGAGAGGGAAGTTGACTTACCCCTTATTGAAATCCCAGTAGATCAAGAAGGACCTTATGTACATAGTGAATTATTAGGCCAAGATAGAAAATTTTTACTTGATACAGGGGCAAGTCGAACAACTATAAAACGTAGTGAAGTTCCAGGGGTACCCCTCTCAGGCTCTCAGAATATTTCCCTTGGTTTTTCAGGAAAACCTATTATTAATGAAGTATCACAGCCTCTTCCACTTACGATAGGACCTTTGACCCGAACTACAGATTTATTGCTTACTAAATCATGCCCAGAAAACTTGTTAGGAATAAAAACACTGAAAGCTCTAGGAGCCATAATATGTTGTTCTCCGGAAGGAGTAAGGTTGTTTTTACGTGATTTTAAAGGGCACTATGTGTCTAGAGACATGGATCCCCGACTGCAGACTTTACCTACACATCTATGGGCACAAGGCCCTACTGATGTTGGTTGCATGAATATTACACCATATCGAGTCACATTAAAGGCAGGAGTGGTGCTACCACGAATGCGACAATACAAGTTACCACCAGATGCTGTAGTGGCTTTACTACAAATCATTGACGAGCTCATTGCCCAAGGAGTAGTTGTGGAAACAGACTCCAATGTATGTAATTCACCGATAATTCCGATTCTTAAACGAACAGATCCAACGGCCCCGCCAGTATATCGATTGGTTATTGATCTGCGCGAGTTAAACAAATGCATTGTGCCACAATTTCCTGTGGTCCCAGATATCTCGTCATTACTGACAGCTATTGATTCCGAAGCAACATTCTTTACTGTAATTGATCTCAAGAATGCCTTTTTTAGCGTCCCAATAGATCCGGAAAGCCAATATTTGTTCGGATTTAGTTTAAATGGACGTAGCTTTAAATTCTCACGCGCACCTCAAGGATTTACAGAAAGCCCCAGCATCTATAGCCAGGCACTGAAACGAGAACTAGACAGTATCCACATGCCAGTTAACACTGCTCTGCTTCAATATGTCGATGATCTGCTGATCACCGCGAGAAGCGAACCGGAATGTGAAAAAGCATCACTGACAGTTTTACAATTTCTAGCCGAAAAGGGGCACAAGGTGTCCCCTTCTAAGCTGCAATTCTGTGTCCAGCGAGTTGTTTATCTTGGACACTCGCTGTCCAAGGAGGGAAGGCAGCTTACATCCGACCGCATTCAGTTAATAGCTAACATGCCAATACCCAAGACACAAAAGGAGGTGCGGGCTTTCATAGGCCTCACGTCATATTGCAGGCAGTGGATCCCTCAGTACGCATTTCTAGCAAAACCACTCATTCAGTTAACAACACAGGAGGCAGCCACATCGACTGTTCTCCCTTGGATTCAGGAACATACACAAGCTTTTGAAAGCCTAAAGAAAGCTTTATGTCAAGCACCTGTTTTAGCAACACCATGTTACAGAAAACAGTTTACACTTTTTGTTACAGAACGCGAAGGTACTGCCTTGTCAGTACTCACACAGGAACAAGCAGGAGCACACAAACCATGTGCTTATTTTTCTAGTACATTAGATCCCGTAGCCCAGGCTTTGCCTGCATGCCTAAAATCAGTAGCAGCGACAGCTTTAGCAATAAGACAGAGCGACGCCATAGTGTTAGGACATCCATTGACAGTTCAAGTACCACACGCAGTAGAGGTTCTTGTAAATAGAACGCAAACACAACACTTGACTATAGCGCGACTTACAGGGTACGAACTTACATTGTTTCAGCCACATATAGAAATCAGACGCTGTAACACATTGAATCCTGCCACACTGTTGCCAGTAACCGGAACAGACCCACTAGCTCATGACTGTATTGAAGTTATTACTATAACGACAAAACCCAGACAAGACTTAACCGATGTCCCATTGTCAGACCCAGACCTGACGTTGTATGTAGATGGTTCATGTATGAGAACAAGTACAGGAGAGTTAGTGGCCGCTTACGCAGTCACAACAGATACTGAAGTCATTGAAACTAATCGTATAAATACTTTGTCAGCTCAAGCCGCAGAGCTCATCGCTCTGACACAAGCCTGTATTCAAGCCACGAATAAAAAGGTCAACATATACACTGACTCACGTTATGCATTCGGAGTTGTACATGACTTCGGCGTGCTGTGGCGAGAGAGAGGTTATTTAACTTCCCACGGTGCCCACATTCAGCACGGACCCCTCATTCATGCCTTATTAGATGCAATACATCTACCCACTGCAATATCAATTATGAAATGTAAGGCTCATACGAAGGTTACTGATATCATTTCCCAAGGCAATGATCTAGCCGACAGAACAGCTAAACAGACTGCTCAAACTCAAACCCCCGACATGACAAAGACAATAGTCCCGATGCCGACACATTGTATGACAGTTAAAGATCCTACTCTTGACGTAATTGACATACAGACACATGCTACACCAGACGAAATAAAGAAATGGACTGAATTAGGAGGGATCCAAACGGACCAAGGATGGATGATGAAGGAAAAGTCTGTATGGTTCCTTCCTGATTCGATGGTCCAAGTTATAGTTAACACTATACATAGTCCAGCACATCTCGGAGAAAAAGCTATGCTAGACAGCATTCAACACATTTGGTTCAATAAACATTTACGAGCAGCAGCCAAACAAAAGGTCCGTACCTGTATGATCTGTTGTCAGTTCAACCCAGGAAAAAGCGTTCCCGTAGAACAGGGTGGATTTCATCCTCCTAATCACCCTTTTGAAGTACTCCAGATGGACTATATCCAGATGGAACGATGTCGAGGATTCAAATATGTTCTCGTAGTTGTCTGCGCTCTGTCCCGTTGGACAGAGGCATACCCGGTTTCAGATTACACTGCCCCGACTACTGCCAAACAGTTGGTTCGAGAATTCTTCCCACGATACGGTTTACCACGTGTTGTTCACTCAGATAACGGCCAGCCGTTCTCATCCGAATTAATGAAACATGTTTCACTTCTGTTAGGATATCAGTGGAAATTCCACTGTGTCCGACACCCCGAGGCAGCAGGTCTCGTAGAAAGACATAATCAGATACTGAAAATCAGATTGTCCAAAATATGCAGAGAGAAAGGTGTCGACTGGGTAGTAGCGTTACCAGTTGCACTCTTTTACATGAGAATGGTAGCACACTCTCGAACAGGGCTATCCCCGTATGAGGTGATCTTCGGTAGACCACCAAATATGTGGGGGACGCCTATACCACGCAAAATAACTGATATTGACTGTAATATGCTGACAGATTACTTGGCTTCCTTGATGTCTGCACTACAATCTTGTCGTTCACAGGTAGCTGCAGCTTTTCCCGACAACACTGAGGTGAAACCCCATGACGTAGTTCCGGGGGACCTCATCCTTGTGAGGAATTTCGACCGAAAGACTCAGCTGGAGCCCAGGTGGAAGTCACCCAAGTTGGTCCTGCTGACCACAAGAACAGCCGTGAAGATTGAAGGCAGAAAAGGCTGGATTCATTCAAGTCATATCAAGAAATTTCATGGACTACCAGCCGATGTGAATACCCCACCTCGTGTGTCTTCACCCATTGACTCAAAACTTCCTTTTGTTGAACAGAGTAACTCTGAACACTATAAACTAAAGCTTAGGCCCAACCAGTCGAGCAATTTGATTGTTTAAGTCCTCTCCAAGGTGAAGCGGTTGAATTGTCTCTGACATGTATCCCTTGGACCTGAGTAGAGAAAACACCCGGAAAATGTTGAAACGACAGGCGTATTGTAAATCACTGCGTAGCCACTGCATAGTGACATTATTAATCTTGTTTTTCTTGAGTCTTTTAATAATTACTGCAAGTATATTGTTGCACATATATTACCCTATTGCCAGAAACGTTTACAATGTTACTACTGAACATTCTTTTAGTGACTTACCTCCGCATGAATTGTCTTATAGACTTGCGCTGCGCAATAACACTTTCATTAGTATGTTACATCATTCCCATCAGACTAGTAATGCTACTAATTGTTGGGTGTGTGGCCGGCTCCCTCCCTATCAGAATTATGAAGGAGTCCTGCCTTTCTTTCCACATCCGTTTACACATAATGGCTCCTGTGGAGCATGGTTTAGTTTAATCAATTCCATAGACTCAGACACAGCAGTTTACCAAGATCATTGGGTATGGGGAAACCTGAACCTAGTTTTACTCAAGGTCTGCTACCCTGACAAGGAGGGTCGCCCCAAAAGAACAGGAACTGATCTAGAAAATGAAGTATATGGATTAGGTAATTTTACACCTAATCTCATGATTCTGAATGTCAAATCCGAAGTTGAACTAGTTTTACCCACCATGTCAGTATTCCCAGCGAAGGGTGAATTGTGTGTAAGAAAGGTTGGTTCCATACATATGGGCCATAGTAAATGCACTACTATAGTAGAATTCAGTGATCAAGGCAAATCTTCATTTAGAGCTTATCGTCACTCCTACTTTATATGTGGTCAGACTGCATATATGCGTCTACCTCTAGATTGGGATGGTACCTGCTACATTGCATTCCTTTTGCCACCTGTTTTCCTAGCTCCTCCTGATTATTACAGAAATATTCATTTAGTACACAACAGAGAGCGGAGAGATCTCCCCATTGTCGATTATACTGAGACGGCATGGGACAAGTATGTAGATTTTAATAAAGGCATCTTTCCCTATATAGGTACTGTTACTAATAGTAAGCTGATACGTAGATTAACTAGAACCCTTGAAGCAGTAGTGAATGAGACTATTTCCGCCTTAGGCAATTTAACAGAAGAGCAGTCTGCTATGCGGATTGTTGTGCTTCAAAATCGTCTTGTCCTTGACGTCATCCTAGCTGATAGGGGCGGAGCTTGTAGGGTCATCGGATCAAGCTGCTGCGTATTCATACCAGAAAATTCGCCATCTGTATATAAAGCCATCACTCGCCTTCATAAGATTGTAAACCAGATACACCAGAACCCAGGCACTTGGACTTGGTCCAGTTGGTTTTGGAGTGTGATATCAGCCTGGGGATGGAGAGTTTTATCCTTCCTAGGTATTGGCCTTCTCATACTATTCAGTTGCTGTCTATGTCTGCAATGTGGACCAGCGATTTGTGGTCTGTGTGCCACATCGTGCATTCCACATCAAGATTTTCATTCAAGATCCCGGAAGAAGAAGGAAGAACAAATGATGCTATATGAACAGATCAATGGATTAATGAAGATTGATATCTCTTGACGGGCAAGTAGGGGACAAGGAGGGACGGAGAGGAAGGTCACGGAGCCGTGGACTGTCGTCGTCGACATCTGGGCGACGCCGCAGGAGGCGCAGAGCCAGATCCCGCACCCGATCGTCTATCAGGGACTACTCTCCGACGCTGTCTGACTCACCAGTGACGGCTGTATCGCCAGTCGACGATGTAGTCTCCTTCCAGGAGGTACTACTGAGGGGTGCGGCCAAGCTAGGGATCACGGTGACGGTTCCAACACCTACGACGTCCGTGATCTTCGAGACGCTGCACAAGAAGCACCTGTCTCGCCCCCTGCTACCACTAGTGCCAGGATTGGTGGAGCCCGCTAGGGAGTTGTTCCTCACTCCGGCGGGGACGAAACCAGCCCCCTCAAGGCTCCTGAAGAAGTATCGGGCGCCGGACTCGGACCCGACCTTTCTGAGGATGGACCCGAAACCGGACTCGGTCATTGTGACGGCGGCTAGGAAGCAGCATGCCACCACTCCTTCCTTGACAGTGCCGTCTGATAAGGATAGCCGTTGGCTGGACTCGGCGGGCAGAAAGGTCTGTGGGACGGCCTCTACCACCATGAAGGCGGCGAGTGCCGGGGCTCTGTTGGGGCGCTACGACCGGGCCCTATGGGAGTCTCTCCAGCAGTACGCGGAGCTGCTGCCTCGCGACAAGAAGGAGGACTTTCTAGAGACTTTGCGTGAGGGGATGCTGGTGTCGAATCAGATCATCAGCGCGGCGGCAGATGTGTCTCTGTTGGCGGCACATGGATATTGTCACGGCATCCACCAACGGCGTCACGCTTGGCTCCGCCTTACCTCACTCAAACCGGAGGCACAACAATGAGTGGCCAACCTACCCTTCTCGGGGGAAACCCTGTTCGGCCAGCATGCGGACGACGAAATGGTCCGCATGAAGACGGAGGCGGAGACCCTGACGGGTTAGAGAGGCCTGAGAAGAAAAAGCGCCCGTTCCAGAGATGGTTCGGGGCGGCAGGCAGAGGGCGTGGGCAGGCCCCGGGACAGCAGCAACAACAGCAACAGCAGTTCCGGAAACCCTTCCAGAAGCGCCAGAAGGGTAGAGGAGGCCAGCAGTCCGCAACAGCGACCAAGGGCCCGGCTGGGTCTCGGCCCTGAGCGGTTACTTCCCCTTCAACCGTTACCCACTCCAGTGGGGGGAAGCGTTCAATTTTTGTGGAAATATGGATTTTTCTGGTCAGTTATGTCCCCTATCTTGGACCCCAACGGTTCTATGTGCATGTCACAAGTACATGTATGTTCCCTCCAGTTCCAGTTATGAAGACGCAAATACATGTGCGTCCACCGTCAACATGTCCTCTGTCAGATCCGCCATGAATAGGCCGGATATTCCATTCCTAAATATGAAAGGCCACCGGCTTTGTATGGTTCACTTATGCCATTTTACAGTCCAGGCAAGTAGGCCCTGATTCTGTCATCAAACTCCTCTTGCCTTCTGCCTCTGAAAACTCGAGTCTGAGCCTGCATCTGTGACCATGAACTTTGTCTCATTCTCTGCGCGGCTCACGAAGCCTGACATCAGCCTATTCTCTGCCAAGAACTGTATTTCACCTTCGAATTATCTGCTTCACTCCTTAGCCGATGCATTCCTGTCTAGCAAATTAAGTAAACATTCTTCCAGCTACTGAGCAAAGGCTCGGCTTCTCTGTCCTCATGCAAGTAATTCATAGCCCTGTTACCATGGAATATTCCTACCCCCTCGCATTCAGTGTAGACACTTAGACGCTTGTACACGCACGCACAGTCAGTATAGAATAGATTCTGTCCGAGAGTCCTTCTTTTGTGGATAACATAGTTCTTTAAACATAGGATGTTAGATATGATTTGGGATTAGGTTGACTTGACCCCCCAGACTTTTTGTCTCCACATGTAGAGCTAAATGTCAAGTCCCCTTCACCCCCTAGTTGCACGTCAATTACACGTCATGCTGCTGCGCGCGCATCTATGCCAAGTATTATCTTATAGATCCACCTATATGTGACATCATAACCAATTATGTTCCTTTTTACTCCTTATTACACCCATTTTCGGTTACGCATATGAATCGTCATTTTCCTTATCAATTGTTACGCCTACTGCATTTGCTTCATTGTAATGTATGTTCTATAAAAATCATTTCTTGTCAATAAAGTATGTACTTCACTTCCTGAACCCCCGTGGTGATGGAACTTGGAGCAACCGATTATAATCGATCATTGGAATAAAGCCCATTCCGAACCTCTAATACCACGGATTCTGCCTCTTATTTTACTGAGCTATTTTATTATGTTTCTGTATCAAATTAAGTCCCGGTAAAGGAATTTTATTTACCACAGAGTGGAGACAAGTGGGTGCTGAATATTGTTTGCAATGGATACAGTCTTCGGTTCATCAGCCCGCCTCCAGCGATTCCGCCGGTAAGCTCACGGTATCAACTACGAGAGCTCCAGGCGGAGGCAGACATCCTGTTGAGGAAAAAGGCGGTGGAAGACGTACCTCTGTCTCAAAGGGGAAGAGGGCTGTACTCTCGGTTCTTCCTGGTTCGCAAGAAGGACAAGAACGAGTTTAGGCCCATTCTGGATTTGCAGCAAGCAAACAAATGGATTCGCAGAGAGAAATTCTGCATGCTGTCGTTGCACCAGATTTATCCTCAGCTGCAACGAGGGGACTGGCTCTGCGCCATAGACCTGCAGGATGCGTACTTCCATGTGCCCATTGCACAGAAGCACAGGAAGTTCCTGCGATTCCAAGTCGGTGCCAATCATTATCAGTACACAGTACTGCCATTCGGGCTAAAGTCTGCGCCCAGGACCTTCTCGAAGTGCATGGCAGTGGTAGCTGCACACCTGCGGAGGAACAAGGTGTTTGTCTACCCGTACCTGGACGATTGGTTGATCAAGGCCTCCTCCTTCTCAGAAGCACAAGCGCACTTCCAGAAGACGTGCATTCTCTTGAGAAAGCTGGGGTTGCACGTCAACATGTCCAAGTCTGTCCCGACTCCGGTCCAGTGCATACAGTACTTGGGGGCCTCCATCAATACGCTGTCAGCAAGCGTGTCTCCGTCGGAGGAGAGACGGTTATCACTCCTTCGGAAGGCTCAGGCTCTTATGGCCTCTCCATCGACGACAGTAAGGGAGGTGTCTTCACTGCTGGGATCGATGGCCTCATGTATCTTCCTCACGCCTCACGCACGGCTGCACATGAGACCACTGCAGGAGTGCTTGGAGGATCAGTGGAATCAGAGGACAGGTTCTTGGGACGACAAGATACGGCTGTCTGTGCATGCTCTTCAGTCGCTGAAGTGGTGGTGTTCGGCGGACAATCTCCTCAGGGGGGTTCCCTTCCACAAGGACATTCCCACGCAGAGTATCGTGATGGATGCGTCTCTCCACGGCTGGGGGGCGCATTCCGGAGACTTACAGATACAAGGAAAGTGGTCCCAGTTGGAGTCGACGTACCACATCAATTTCCTGGAACTCAGAGCCGTTTACTTGGCATTGAAGGCCTTCCATCCGTCCTTCCAGACCAACATGCTGCTTGTGCAGACGGACAATACAACCACGATGTATTACCTCAACAAGCAGGGGGGGGTCGAGATCACGCACGCTGTCGCAGGAGGCGCAGTCAATCTGGCACTGGCTTCTGGCCCGAGGACTGACGATTACGGCCACGCATCTGCCAGGTGTGCAGAATGTTCATGCGGACGCACTGAGCAGACTGATTCAGGAAAACCACGAATGGGTCATAAACGACGAAGTACTAAGGGACGTCTTCGCAAGGTGGGGGACTCCAGGCGTAGATCTGTTCGCCACCGCCGAAAACAGCAAATGCCGAGACTGCGCATTCCCCAGCGGGGGACGCTGGGGAATGCGCTATGGATCGACTGGTCGAACAGCTTTCTGTACGCTTTTCCACCCATTCTCCTGATTCCGGCGGTGCTCATCAAGCTGTCCCGGTCCGGGGCGAGGATGATCCTGATTGCCCCGGAATGGCCCAGACAGTGGTGGTTCACGGACCTGCTTCACCGGTCTCTCCTTCCTCACATACGGCTGCCGTGCAGGCCAGACCTTCTCACGAAGTTCGGGGGGCAGTTGGTGCACCCCAACCTCTCGTCTTTGAGTTTGGCGGCATGGCTCCTGAGATAGTGCAATATGGCCATTTGAATCTACCAGCAGATTGTATGGATATACTGAAGGAGGCTAAGCGACCTTCCACTAGAACGTCCTATGCTTACAAGTGGAAGAGGTTCTGCATCTGGTGCAAGTCCAAACAGTTTGACCCGACGACATGTAAGGAAGATGTCATCCTTCCGTACCTTTTGGATTTGGCGCAGTCTGGACTTAATTGCCATTCCATTAAGGTCCATCTCGCTGCTTTGACTGCTTACAGGAAATGCCCTTCACAGACTTCCTTCTTTCAGATCCCTGTGAGCAAGGATTTTTTGGAAGGCTTGAAGAAAGTGTTCCCTCCTGTCAGACTTCCCTCGCCTTCATGGGAATTGAATGTGGTACTGTCCAGATTGATGAAGGAGCCTTTTGAACCTATTCACAAGGCTTCGTTGCAGCACCTGTCTTGGAAGGCGACGTTCCTAGTGGCCATTACGTCGGCCCGCAGGGTGAGTGAACTTCAGGCGTTGTGTTGCCAAGAACCTTACGGTATTTCATGCTGCCAAGGTTGTTATGCGTACTCACCCTAAGTTTCTTCCTAAGGTTATATCTGATTTTCATGTCAACCAGACCATAACTTTACCTACGTTCTTTCAGAATCCCTCTTCTCCAGCGGAAAGGTCTCTACATTCCCTGGACGTTAGGAGGGTGTTGAAGTTTTATCTTGATAAGACCAAAGATATTCGTAGGTCAGACCAGTTGTTTATCAATTATGGATCAGTCAGGACCGGTCTTGCTATCTCCAAACAGTCCATCTCTCGGTGGATTGTGTCCTGTATACAATTGTGTTACCAAAAGGCTAATAAGACCTTAGGGGGTAAACCTAAGGCTCATTCCACCAGGGGCAAAGCTGCCACGACTGCTTTGCTGCGTAATGTTCCGATTGCAGAAATCTGCAAGGCGGCCACTTGGAGGTCGGTCCATACCTTTGCTGCGCATTACTGTCTGGACGCGGATGCCAGAGCAGATGCTCAGGTTGGGCAGGCTTCGCTGCGAAATTTGATCGCACAGTAGTGGTATTATTTTGTAGTCTTCTTCACCGCCGTTTTGGTGTGGGGATGGACTTGCCATTCTATTCACTAGATTATGACTATACACAGAGATCCCCTACTACAGAAGGAGTAGTTTCTTTTCTGTAACTCCAGTTCTGTAGTACGGGTATCTCTGTTATAGTCATAAGCGCCTGCCCTCCTCCCCGGTGGAGAGATGAATGTTAATATAAGGAATGCTACAGGTCTGGCGTGCTACGCCTTCAAAAAGAACTGAAAGTAAAAGGGACCTGCTGTGCATTCTGGGATACTGGAACATTTCTGGAAAGTTTTCTTAAAGGCACAGTATCCTGTTCTGAGCCACATAATGGCAGCCTATGGGGCTTGTCTGTCCATTCCTCCCTCTCTATCATTCCAGAGGCTTTTGCTGGTAGAGGCTCGTTTTTCTCTGTGGAAAAAGCTGGGCAGGCAGTGCTGTTGGTGGATGTTGGTGGAATTTTCTAGTTGAAGTACTGGACAGTGTAGCCTGTGGATATAGGCTGCATTATCTGTCTTTGAAATTCTCTCTTAAGTGTGGATGCAGGTCTGCATGGCTTGACAACTTAAGAGATTATTTTTATTGCTCCGGGGTCCACGCACATGGGTGGGACTATTCACTAGATTATGACTATAACAGAGATACCCCTACTACAGAACTGGAGTTACAGAAAAGAAACTACTCCTTCCTTAAAAACGGTTTCCACTTATTTTCCAACCAGCTATACACTGGGTTTCCACTTGTGTTTGGGTGTGTCCACACCCTGTGTTCAGTGGGCATTTATTGGGGGTTTTCAAGAGCCCTGAAGTGCTCTGTACTTCCCAGATTAGCTGGGGAATAGGCTGCTTAGGGGATTCCCAATGAACTCACTAGTGTTGCCATCCCTTTTTCCTCTTCCAAATCTCCCTTCTATCCTGTCTAACCTGCAATGTTTTCAGTCTCCTAGACCCTTTATTAAATTCCTAACTTTGAAGGCTTTCTTCTCATTTGTATTACGTTATCATCCGACGTGGGGGCCTTCATGACTAGTTCAGGTATTTTCTGCCACTACCTACTGGGGGGAGGAGGGGGGGGAGGGAGTAGTGATGTCACCCCTCTCCCAGCTCCTGTTCATAGGAAGAGTCACTCTGAGACCTTCTGGATGTATCTAGAGCAGTAGATATAGACTGTCTCGTCAAGCAAAAGCTAGGCAGTGTAATAGTTTGTATGTAAACATTTAATTATTTTGCAAGTGGAAGGAAGAAGCTACCTTAACTTTTAAAAGGTGAATTAGGACTATCTTCCTTGCTTATTAAGTGGTTGCTGTGTTATCCATGGGAGCTGTGCAGGGGGAGTCTAAAAGAGGATTTTCTTGGACTGAAACCAAAGGTTCATGTAGCTAAGATATAGTTCACTTCTAAGTAGGTGTTCACTTCCAACTTAATCTCAAATTGTTGGAGACATAACATCTCTGATATATAGGATATGGGTTTTCACCTCCATCATCCCAGTACGATTTTCTCAAGAGATTTATTGTTGTTTCTGCTTTTAACTGGATGTTTTGTAGTGGTTTTAGGGTACCTTTGATTTCTTGATTGTGTGCCTCAGGATCATATGGAAACGAGGGGTGTTTGGGTAGATACTCATTTTTATAAGAAATTAAGCAAAGAAAGGGAAATAATGTCAAGATTTCTTAGCGGTATGGTTTTTACTCCAAGTATCCCTTCCTTATTCCAGTACTTGAGTTTGTCCTCCCTCTCTGGGCTGCCATCTGCTTCAATTATGAGGACGCTTCATCAAGGAAGAGTTAGGGGACAGTATCCAGACTTACAAAACTTTACTTGGCGGGGAGGGGCGGGAGCGGGAGGGGGGGAGGAACCACTTAGAGGAAAGAGGAATTTTCCAGGGAGGAAGTTTTGTTTGGTTTAGCTAGGATCGCAAAGTAAATATGAATGGTCCTTATTTGGGATGAGGAAGAGAGATCCAGAGTAATGAACATTACTGGTAAAAAATCATTTAATTAGAAATGATCTCCCACAATCAGAATTTACAAAGAAGAAAAATAAATGCAGACATTCAAATCCAAATATTAAAAGAAAAAGTCTGAAGCCAATATAAAGATAACTAAACATTATTGTCAATAACATTAATAAGCATATTAAGCATAGTAATATAGGCTTTGTGTAGCCACACCAGGACACTTACTAGGAAATAATGCTATACTATCTCATGCATAACTGTACCTAATGGTGTACATGAAGAAAGAGAAATAGTTTCACGCTGAAAGAGAATAACATGTGGGTTAGACTGACCAATTTACTTTATATTAAAAAAGTAAAGAAATGTGAATATTTGACTGTGCAATCTAATATTGAAAAGAGAGGTGGAGTGTTAAGTAGTAACGTGTTTAAACAACAGCACATTCTGATAGCTCTTATGGTAAATTACTAACCTTTCAGCCACGTTAGCTTCAGTAATGGCTCTAGGTGGCACCTTCCAAGGACAGTTAATCCTGCCACCAGGGAGGCGCCTAAAGTCAAACTGACAGCAGATCTTGGGGTCAGGTCCACAAGTATGGGGCACATCATAACTGTAAAAGGGCATCATATGGCAGAAGATGTCTGTGCTCTTGTGAGGATCTAGGAAGGAGAACACATAGTGGTTTACAATCTGGTACACTATAAGCAGAAAAGCCACATATAAGCTGAAACATATCCAAGTAGGAACTCAATAATGGGGGAGAGACTAACCTCACAAAGTAACAGCACTCCTGCTTGCTATGCGAATGATTTTCTTAAAACATGGTTTTATCGTCTTCAGGGCATTGATTTTATTAGATCTATCAGCTGAGATTGATACTTTTGACCATGGCATTGTATTGCAGTGCCTTGCGGCAGCAGGGGCACTGGCTTAGCAATGGCTTGGTTTAACCTTTAGCCTCTGGTCAGACTTAATCAATGCATCTTTCTCACTTCACTGATCTAGATATTCCTCTGGACTGTGAGCACCCCAGAGCAAAGCATTCCTACAGAACTTATTTAAACTTTACTTTCACTCTTGGCCAAGCTCATCCATTCTAGATCGGTCACCTATATGCAAGTGGATGACGCTCGAGGGTGATCCCTTGTCAGGTCCTAATTTTCAGCACTGTATGAGGGACATCTGGGTTTGTGTGGACAGCAACTGACTAAAGCTGAATGAAGAAAATACAAAAGGTGGTGGTGGAAGTGGTAAGTGGCCGAGTAGGTCTCTGGCAGGATTCCTACTGGCCCATACAGATGGAATCTCCAGCTGTGCCGGTCAGGTTAATTCGAAACGTAGGTATTCAAATTCACTCCAGTCTATCTCTTTATGGATTTCTGCCTTGGTATTCTAATGTGTCTGTGTCATATACATTTTATCCTGTTATGAGTGGCTTCCCAGCGCCATAAGGCCACTGATGTATGAACACTTTAAAAAAGTTCCTAATTTAACAGTTCTATTTAATGAAACTTTTTTGGGTACATATTTTTATTAAGTTTTACACACAAATCAAGCAGCAAGCAGTCAGAGGAGTGGGATTCTTGGCAATAGTACACACAGCAAAAAAAGGTTATAGGCCTAGTGAGCAAACAGAGATGCAATAATAATTACACAGTAAATCACATAAGCAAATAGTGTGCCCACAATCAAGAAGCAATACTCACCTGTTGCACAAACTACAACAGTAACATACACCCACAGGGCGAATGGAAGGCAATCACAGGGAAGCAGTAAGAGTCACACCGCCCCCCGGAGCCATCTGCTCCGAGGGAGCAGCATCAACACCCAAAGATACACTTCTCGAAACAGGCCCAGATGAAAGCACCCGGCTGTCATGGCTCACCAGCGGACACGCCAGCAATATGGCATACCAGCCAGGCAGTACTGGCACCTTTCGTATTCCCCTAGCCTATTCCCAACGGATTGCCTACCACTTACAATTTGACCAATGCGTCAATTCCAGCCCACAGCAATAAACATCTGGACCTCTGGGAAGGGGGAGTAAAGGGGGGTGACTTTCAAATCATGGTCAACTGCCGGCGGGCATTGATTAAATCCAGATCCAGAAATCTATCAGCGAGCTTCCTAGCCGTTGAACGAGGATGAAGACTCACCATTATATTCTATTAAACTTCAACCCATTTTAGCATCAGACACCTCCGTTTGATGGAGTGGCAGAAATGTCTATTTTACGCAATTCGTTTTCTAATGATGCACTAGCTATGGTTACACCCACCCACTTTAGCAAACTAAATGTGAAGATACTACATTATTCCAGTGCTTTACTGAAGACTGCACAAAAAGATGCCAATAATGTACCACCCTGCCATCTTTATAATGGTTTCCTGTACTGAAAAATCCTTAGGCTAAACATCCTAGTACCATTCTTAAATATTAAACAGATGTATTCCCGGAGACTTGTACAATGTGAATTTATTTCTTAAGATGTTGAATGCTTCTGGAAAAGGAATTTACTCGGAATAGATATTTAATCGAGATAATATACCGCTTGATTTTCTACTCATATGGTCATATGGGATATGCATCTCAGTTTCCTCTCAAGGCAAGAAGGACTTATTACTTTGCTTTTAAAGGTAATAGTGCACAGAACTAAGAAAAAATGGACTTCTGACATCCCTCCAAAATACTATGAGGTTTCAAAAGATCAAGAACAAAATCTAATTATTTCTCTACTAAACTGTTTGGTCTGCAAGGTAATTATAACAAAACGTAAAATTAATATATTCTTATATATTTTAGATCATTACAGAAGTACGAGAATTAATGTTGTGCACAAGTACTAGGAAACGTTAGCAATACACTGCTATATAGGATTCCATTATTCTGCGGTGTATCCTTGTAAAAAAAACCAACAAAAAAAGCTAATTACTATCCACGGGTAACCCTCATCCCTTGCCTCCCCCCCCCAAGGTATCCTTCTCTTTTATCGTTCTCCCCAGTCACCATCACCCAATCCAATTCTAGTCACTGCCCATGCTGGCAACCATCTCCCTGTAATCCTTAGTTTAAGATGCCATTGGATCTCTTTACATGTGTATGACTTAATATTCTGTTCAACACTGCAAATCACAGGGAAGACCATTCATTAAGTATTCTCTTTACTCAAAATATCTGTCTGCAGTCAGGTGAACCCATCAATTGTCATGGACAGACAATACACAGCCATTCCTTTCTTAATTCAGGAGCAGACAATCCCATTAATCAAACCTCTCTTTGATACATCCTGATCTTGTACTGGGGCATTTTAACAATCATCTTTTATCTGTTATAAAAGTACTCATCCCAAGCAAAAACACAAGTCAAATCAATTAAGCCATGTAACAACACACTTTAGCATCTCTTTTGCTCTTAACCTCTGAATCGCTGAAAAGTGCCGCAGATGAAGGTAAGACGGCAGCCTTGATCCTGCTGGACCTTAGAGCTGCCTCTGATGCAGTCTACCATGGCCTTCTCCTGAAACAACTGTGAAACTTTGGAGTTATGGGTGGTACCCTGGATTGGATCACAGATTTTCTCCAAGACAAGTCCTTTCAAGTCTTCCAATGGCCTTTCAAATCAGAGATCCAATCCCTGTGGAAGGGGTTCCACAGGGCTCAGCACCAAGTCCAACTCTGTTTAATGCCTACATGCGCCCACTAGCAGATGTAGTAGCTAATCATGGGGTGAAGATATTATCCTATGCCGATGATACTCAGCTGAATATTACTAAGGAACAGAATGAAGCTGAGACCGCTCCTAAGCTCAGAGCATGTCTAGATCTGGCCAAGTGGATGAAATTTAGTTGTTTGCACTTAAATGCAGGAAAATACAACATTTTGGTAGTAGGCAAACAACCTTCTATCTGGTCCCATGCTTGGTAGCCTCCTGAATTAGTGCTGACCCTGCTCCATAAGCCTAAGATTAAAAAAAAACCTAGGGGTGTGGTTTGATACTACACTGTCTTTTGATGAACAAATCTCTAGTCGGCACTTGCTTTGGCATGCTGATGACTCTGCGTGCAATACTAGATTTGCTACCACAGGTAGCAAAAAAAAACATCATCCAGGTGGTGATTGTTTCCTGCTTGGATTATTGCAATGTTCTATATCTTGGAGCTACAAAAGGCAGAATGAGAATGTTGGAGAGTACAGAATACGGCAGCCCATATGTTACTTAACATCCTGAGACGCTCCCTTTTAGGGGCAGCTCTTGTAAAACTACACTGGCTCCCTGTACAGGACAGAGTGACTTTCAAAGCCCTATGCTTGTGCCATAGAATTTTAAATGAGAAAGGCCCTAGCTACCTATTTCCTTTGATTACACATTTTAGGCCTATTAGGGGTCTTAGTTCTTCAGGTAGTGCAAGGCTGATCATCCCAAAAATGCAAAGAGCGCGGTTGGGAGGAAGATTGTTTGGTTTTTTGTGTGTGAGCAGACTGACCTGGGCAGAGGTGACCAAATAGGCGTGACCCTAGCATTGATGATAGCCAAAAGGAATATAGCAAGAATATGGGAGGCAGACTCAGTCCCCTCCATGAGGGACTGGAAGAAGGATATGGGCTGGTGCATGGTGGCGGAGAAGGCAGTCTATACCAACAGGGGAAGCCCCAAAAATGGGAGAAGGTGTGGAATAAATGGAACGAATTTAGAGGTAACCCATGTGTGGCCCCAATGCCACAGAGGACGTGGGAGGAAACAACTGAAAACATAGATTGTGGGGGGAACAAAAGATGTGGCATCTTGCGGGTAAAATAAGATTGTTAGGAATCCTAAAAATGTGACTAGGAGAAGTGAAACAATATTATTCTGTAACCATGGTGATGATGAAGGTCTTGTTTTCAAAATAAAAAGAATAACTAAAAAAAAAAAAACTTGGTTTTTCAGGATATCCCGGACCATTTAACGGTGTTGCAGTTAGTGGAGTTTTTTTTGCTTACTGACGGCGAGGAAGAATTCTTAGCGCGGGGACACTCCGTTGGAGTAACCAGGCGCTTTATAAACTTCTAATCTAATCTAATATAAACTAATAGAAGGAACACCTAACAAAGGCAAATAAATGGCTACAAATTTGAATTTACTTTACTTAAATTCTTAAAGGATACCAAATTAGCTTGGAGTTGTCATGTTGCTCTGTAAAATGATGAAAACAAACAACAATAAAGACTTGAAAAGGGTTCTAGCATCTCTAAAGACATTTTTAGACTAATTAAAACACTAAAATCTGAATTTGGAAAAATTACACATATCAATAGGAAACTTCACTCTGAGATCGAGACCATCCACAATAAATGTCACCTTAGTAAAAGTTTGTTCCTCGTGCAGAAAAACCAGTCCTGTTGATTCATCTTTGACTTATAATTAAATGTATACTTAATAGGCCAGATGCTATTCTCACATGACATTTGCCTAGCTATAGTGAGGAAATCACTATGACCAGCTCTTTATTCAGAACACTGATTAAGGCTTCCTTGATTTTAGGAGCAGGTGTCAATAACCTGGAAGTTGGAGGTACTTGTTTGTTCCATGAAAAATGCCTGCCTCAGATGGATCGCTATCCCTATGAGCTATCAATACATTTCTCAATTGACATTTATGTCAAAACTGATGGAAAAAATTATTATCAGGCAGCTCCAGGAAGCTGCTGATGCAGACGCTGATTGGGTCAGTGTCAGTATATTGGCTCTGCTGAACCAACTTACTGCTTTGACATAGTTGAACATTAGCTTCTCCCTACCAAGTTTCCAACTGTTGAGAGCAAAGGCTTAGCTTTAAAATAACTTGAATTTCATTGGTTTGTTGTAACAATTGCCAATTGATGATTATTACACCATATGAATTAGTCATCTACAAGACTTAAACTGCAGGGTTCTAGCACTGTCACTTTTAAAACATATATTCGATCCCCTTTTCTGCTTTGATGGAGTCCTGTAACTAAACATTTTTATGTATGTTGATGGCACTCAGATCCTGCTAGATGCATCTAGATTACAGCAAGTGACTTGACTTATCTTCACAATGCTCAGACAAAAAAGTTTATACAAATTGTTGTTGCTTCAAACAGGCATGATCACAGGACCCCTGGCATGATCTAAATTCACATGAATCACAAAGCCCTATAACGTGTGGGCAATTCAGATTGATTGGGCCAAATAGGTTTTCCTTGGTTCTAGCTTTCTTCTGCCTGTAACTTTCAAGCTAATGGGTCCCAATGTCGGTCAACGTCATCAATCAAGGAAGAAAACTGTAGAGGTAAGTCATTGTAGGACTTCGTGCTTTTTCTTGGACCACACTATTTCTATTCGTGAGAAACCTGTTGGATCATCTGAAATTCAGCAAGATTTGAAGATTTAAATGTTGCATTGGATAGCCAGTTTTTTTTAATTACTCGTGTTAGTCAATCTGTGATTCAGAAAAGCAACCAGGAATTAATTAATTTAAAAGAAAGTCGAACAGCCAACACGTCTAAAGGGACAATGAAATTAGCTATGCGATACAACTTTTAAATTCTTGGAATAGGAATCAATAAATACTATATTGATTATGTCCAAGGCTGTTGTGTAATTTTAAACATAAATAATACTTATGTGATGTGTATTGATGATGGACTTTAGTAGTTGAGGTGCTAGGTATAACAAAACGTATCTTTGAATACAACCGATAAATTGCCTGCCAATGTGAAAATTATTTGCTTTTTGATATCTTTGACTGATAATATGAGGAGTAAAAAGTAGTTTGAAAAGCTTGGGTGTGAAATTTATACCTGCACGAGTCCCCACCAAATGTAACATTTATTGTTATACTGGAATTCCTTGTAATATTAGTGTTGTTCATTAAGGAAATTGACACCCCAGTGGGTTAGAGCTACATCAGGGCCACTGGTATTTTCATACTCTGAAAGTCCACTTTAAGTCTCATCAATTCAATGGTCTAGTGTAAACCTTCAACACAGTTACTAGTGTCCCTTACCCCAGGACTGCCTCCACATGAACTCCAGGGTCTTCGTAGCTGCAAAGTGCTTCTTGATAGAGTAATGAATTCTCTGGATAAGCATGTTGGTTAAGTTGGAGCGCTTGAGCAGGTAGGGCATAGTGGAGCTGTGCCCAAAAGGATCTACAGCCCAACCTGACCGTGGAGTGACACCTGAGGAGAACATGAACAAATACTTTAAGCTCACAAATATTTACTGTTTGTCTAATGTCATGGATGCTCAAAAAACAGTAAGCAGACACATCAAAGACTTAGGAGATAAATTTTCATGCAGTTTGAAGTTTGTCTCAGTTGGGTCCCAAAGTTGACTCTGTGACTCTGACGGAGTCCCCACCTGCCAAATTAACAAATGTCTGCTGGCCCAGCAGACATTTCTAGCACTATCAGGAACCGCAGTTTTGACTATTCCTGTCGATGCATTGCAATTTTGACAGACGGCTCCATCCACATGGCAGAGCCATACTTTAAACTTTGTTTTTATTTTGAAAATCCCTACGTGGGATTTTCTTTTTGAAAAGACAAAAAACAAAAAAAAACAATGCCCCCCTCACCATGGGAGTTTAACCCTTACAGACAGGTTGTTCCTGGAGGTGACAGGCATTGAAAATCAGCTGTGTGTTGCCATCGTCCCTCTCGGCAAAGACATAAATCAGGCCTAAAATTCAGAAAGAGGAAACAGATTCATTGCACTAAATTCTAGGGTAAAAAAGGCACAAAAAGATAATAAATTGGCAATCAGACTGTACCATTTAGGATGAGATTGGAGGGGACACATGGCTCTGTAGTGGGGGAGGAAGTAGTCAGTCAAAGTTGCATCTGTGGCACTAGTCTGAGATGTCATGAGCACCAATTCCTTCTATGGAGAAGCAAAGACAGGGAATATGGCTAGAGGAGGACCTTGTTATCCGGAAGATTATTATTTATTCACTCAAACACTACAAAAACTGATAACAGATTTGCAGTGATTAATTAGACCCTGCAATGATTTGTGTGCCTGCAAAGGCACAGTTCAGAATTGTAGTTCTTAAATAAACAATTATATATTTAGTAATATCAAAAAATGAAGAGAAAAAACATTCCTGAAAGCAGTATCTTATCAAGAACTTTGTTTTACTTAATCTGCATGTTATATGATATATGTAGGGCAGTTTTGGATCTTCCATTCCATATGAAGACATTGTATTTATGAATTGCTCTATCAGTGCAACAGTCAGCTAGGATTCTCTATTTGGTAATGCAATTTATGGACACAAACTCTTGAACTTGCTTAATTTTACTTCCATATAAAATCCATGTAATTTGTGAATTGGGAGGACCATGCTAAATCGCAAATTGCCAAAGTAGACTCAGAAGCAGTTGTTTAAGGTAATTAATCTTGAAGTCTTTTTACTCAATTTAACTTGCAACAATTTTTGGCGCTTTTGGAAAAGCAACACTTTATGCCCTCTCCTCCCTGGTCTGGGTGCCGCAATTGCTGCCTTTAGGGGCAATCTGGCATATGCTCCTGATGGCACCCTAATCTGGTCTTTTTCTACAAAAGGCCCATGTGTTTCTTTTCTGGTCCTCGTCAAAAAGTTGTGACTGCATCCTAGGACATGAACATGGTTAGTATTTAGTGCATCCCACACCTGGGAGAGCAATGCAAAAAAGCATTAAAAAAATATATAAAAATTATGAATGTTACTGGAGAATATTTTGGGTGTTGTAAACCTTTTTACATTAGCACAAGGAATGAATTTGCTTACTGACCTCTACTTCTGATTGCAAATAACTTTGTTGCTCAAACATGGTCTATGCACTTCACCGTGACACAGCACAAAATGCCCATATTCCTTTTGAAAAGCGAGGCCTTAAAATAAAACATTAAGCTCCATATAAAAACAGGTGAAGCGGCTCTTGTAATATTGTGCATGAAATCTACTTGTATTTGACAATGAAGCAGATCAATTGTGTCTGAATATGCACATTTTGACTTTATTTTTAACAGATCATAAAGGAATATTATCAAATTCTTTATTATAGCTTGCTTAAAGCAGATCATTTCATTACAACTGTCCTTGACAAACTGTGTTTTTAAACGACACCACTACCACACCCAATGAACTAGAACTATTAATCCACATTTGTAATTGTTAAATCCTGAAAACCACCTCAGGAAATATTTAAGGGTTGCTTGAGAACTGTGCAAAGCTAGAGGCTATCTTATGATGGTGGGCCAGCATACGATAGCCCCATATTAACAAGCATTTGCAATGCAATAAGTATCGCATTACTGAAAGTTTGACCTATTAGTGTTGCAAATAATAATGCAACGCCAATAGCTCAAACTTTCAGTAATGTGAGACCTATTGCATTGCAAATGCTTGCTTTTTTAGGCACGAGGAGACTTAAGGTCAGATGTAGGTAAATCTGAAATACCGATTTCTTAATAGCGAATTTTAGCGATTCGCTATTAAGAAATCGGTATTTCCTATGTAGGTAAAGATTCGGTAATAAGCAATACCTACCCATTCATTTCTATGGGCTTGGAGACCCATAGGAATGAATGTGAAGACATTTACTATTAGCGATTCGGTATTACCAAATCGGTAATAGCGGGAGCACTTTCAAGGGTGCCAGGGTGTCAAAAGGACACCCTGTTGCACCCCTGAAATGTGCATGTGTGCACATGTGGCGCACATACATGCCCTAAGGGCATGAATGTGTGCCACATGGCACTTTACAAAACACAAAAAAGTGATTTTTTAAAGGAAATCTGTAAATTACCACCAATTTGAAGTTGGTGGTAATTACCGATTTCTTAAGGCTCAAAAGCACTCTTGAATGTGCTTCCTACATTGCATTTAAGGATTCGGTATTACCGATTCCTTAAATGCAAGAGCAATAAGGAATCGGTATTTACCGATTCCTTATTTACTGATTACTTACCTACATTAGGAATGGCTAAATACCAGTCGGTAACGCTGAAATTTACCGAATTTCTGCGTTACCGACCGGTATTTAGCCACCTACATCTAGCCCTAAGTGATTAGCCCAGAATCACAGGATGCTTGAACCTCCTGCCAGACCCGAACCTGGTTCTCCAGCTTCAGTCTTGTAGGGAACCGAAATACGTTGATTTAGGCTACTTATAGAGTTGCCCTTCGGTAGCAGCCTCGTTCACTCTGAAGCAAGGCAGAGGTCAGACAGACAAGAGCTGACAAAATACTGTAAATCCGAAAAAGAATCGGGTTCCACGCACGCGAGCCATGCTATTGCAAAACCAGGGTTGCAGCACCACCCTATGATTCATTGGCAAATTGCAACATCAGTTCAACTTGACTCGTGTACATGTCAAATTTGGTTACAAAGCGCTTTATATCACTTCGAAGCCCGGGCCGGGGAAGGCAAAGCCAGACCCGATGGGGGCCCGGGACAAACACCACCCGGAGGCGGGGAGACCCACCCCACTGTCACGAAACCCACAAAAAAGGGGCAACCAGGATTGGTCGCCCCGCGGTAGGCCACAGCGAGTGGTGGGGGGGGTTTAAATAAGGGCACAAAGGCCCAGATTATTCACATAAACACCCCCCCCCCCGCCGAAGAGGGACAAAGTGAATCCTCCTCACCCGAAGACGACGAGCAGAGAAGGGGCGTGGACCTTGTCGTGGATGAAGAACCAGCGCCTCGATCACCAGGACGAGGAATACCAGCCCTTTCGTTGCCAGGAGGAGCTGGGCGTGGTGGAAGAACTGGCGCCTTGAGCACCAGGAGGAGGAAGAAGCGGCGCAAAGGCAGCTGGAACCAGCGTGAGGGACGGAAGCCGATTTCCAGCGTGAACCATCCCCCAGGACCGCCACACAGCTGTACAGCCAGACGAGGGCCACCGGTGCAGCCAGACGGAACACACGCTGAGGCTAGAGCCTGCACCCAGAGGAGGAGCGTGGAGGCTCGACAAGGTGGGGCCGCCCGAAGCAGCCTTAAAGGAACAGGAGCCCCGGGTCTGCATGTTCAGCGGCCAGAGAGGGAAACAGAGACCGCGCGAGGGGTGAATGCGAGGGGTCACGAAGGATCGTTGAACCTTTTTTGGGCATTTATCACGCAAATGTTTCAGCCGGAGAGGGCACGAACCTCGCCTTGACCCATTGTGACTGGTGAGGGCGAAGGAAGCACAAGGGGTTTTTGGGCCCTTTAACACTCGTACCACAGCAAATTTCTGGGAGGAGAAAGCACGGACCGGGGAGAGCTCTAAGCAACAGTGGCTGCAATCTTGGGGGCCTGATTTATTACCTGGGTTTTTTCCACGCAGAAGCACAAGAAAGCAGCGGCGGCTGCAGAAACGGGTGGCCAGACCTAGGTGGAAGAAGAAAGTGTCGATTAAGATGGCAAGAGGTTGTGGGGAAGCTGGGAGGGAAACAAGGCTGCCAGCAAGTTTCAGGGAGGTGCATGGGGCATCCAGAGGCCCCCGAAAAGGGCCAAAATAGGCAGAGAGGGAATACAGGACTGGATCTACACGCTGATCTGCAGGCCATGTTGGAAAATGCCAGGGTTCTGGTGGCCCTGAAAGGTAGATCCTGGATGGATCAGCCCATGGGGGAAAGGGCCCACGGGAAGGGGGAGAAGCCACTGCGGGCATCCCCTCATGCACCACCCTTCAAGAAACCAGGAAGCAGGGGGCATGTAGCCAAAACGGCGGCCCCCAGGAAGATCATCAAGGAAGGAGCAAAGAATGCTGCTGCTGGAAAGGCCGAGCACAATGGGGGCAGGAGCGCACAAGCCAGGAATAGGAGGGCAGCAACCCCCCGAGATGCTGTCCAGCTCGGATACCAAGGAGAGCATCAGTGAGAAGGGGTCTGTAGCCAGCACGGCGGCCCATCAAGAGTCACGCAGAAGGCGGAGCAGCACGGAGGACAATGACACTGGTAAGCACCTCGCAAAGAGCGCAAGGGGAAGGCGCAAGGGGGAGCAGCGTGCTGGTTCAGCAGAGGGGGGACCAGGGCAAGTTGTAAACTTGGGAACGCAGCTAGGAGTACACAATCTAGCGATGCAGGGGCCCTGGCCCCTACAATCCCCCTGGCAGGCAGGGCAAGGAAGGGACCAACGGGGTTTCGAAGGAGAATCATGGGGACAGGGACCAGCTCACCCGGCGGGATGGATGCCCTGGTAGCAATGGCATGGACGGGATCTCCTTTTGTGGGAGGGGGGGGGGCAGTGGAATGCAAAGAAGAGTGGGAGGAGCCAGAGCAGAGATCAAAGAAAGTAGGGGACCCGAAGGGGGCAACAGGCAAGGGAAAGGAGAACCCTCAGCGGGCAAACCAGGTTGAGGAAGTAAGGTCCGAAGAAACCACGCAGGGGGAGCAGCCCCGGGGGCACTGTTGTGGGAAAAAGCAGAGCAGGGGAGGGCCCGGACCCATAGGGAAAACCAGCCAGCGAGTACCTACGCCCATTCCCGGGAGAGCCCCCCCCACTGCCACTAAACTCCTAGAATTGGCCAATCTCATCCCACAGACAGTAAAATAAAGAATCTGGAGAAAGGAATTTATAGACATTTTTTCACTGCTAGAAGTGCGCCAAGCAGGCTTGGACCGGACGACGCAGGACAAAAAAAAGAGGATGACAGGAGGGATAGACGCAAGCCCAGGGTAGAAAGTTCACTGGAGAATCGGCTGAGGGCGTTCAGGACCCTAGCATGCGTATTCATCTAAAAATTCCCCCGGAGTGTGGCGGCACTTATTTTATATGAACAGAAGGTGCATGATGCACAACAGATATACCAGGGGGACGCATGGTTGAAATACGATGAGGGCTTCAGGGAAAAGATGCAGACGTGGCCAGTGATTGAGTGGAATTGCCAGGACATGGAGGGGATCACAACGCACATGGTAGCTGCCAGAGAAGGGGACAGCTCAAGGGAGACCAATTTCATCCCTACAGGAGTAAAGGAAAATATGAGGGGCAGGGACAGGCGTTCAAAGGCAAGAACCAAGGCAGTAGCAAATGAGGAAAGTCATGTTGAAAATTCAACAAGTATGATTGTAAGTGAGGGGCCGCCTGGAGGTTGAAGCACCCATGCCAGTCCTGCGGATGAAACCACCCGCTGCAAGTAGGCCCGGGGACAGGGAGGCACAAAAAAGTGAGGAGCAGGCGGCCCCAAAAAGGGGCAAATGGGGTGCAGATGGGGGGTAGCCGCTACCCACCCCCATAAAGACAAGCAGACTGTTATTTTTATTAGGTCATTATCCCAAGGCGTAAAACAGACAAAGGTTAGCGGAAGGTTTCACAAAAGTTTTTCCCATCCCTTACAAAGGACCCAGGGGTGCTGGGAAAGCCGGAACCTGAAGTCAAGAGAAGGTGGAAAAGGAAGTTCAGCTGGGGAGGGTAGCTGGCCGTTCGCTTGCCCCCGCTGGAGGATTTGGTGGTATCTCCTCTGGGCGTGCCTAAAAAGGAGGCAGGCAAGTTTAGGTTAATACATCATCTGTCGCACCCCCACGGGGACTCCATCAACGACAGGCTGGAGCAAGGGAGTTGCTCAGTAGCATACGTATCAGTGGATGACGCAGTAGACCTAATAAGACAAGCAGGGAGGGGGGCCCTGTTGGCAAAAACAGACATAGAATCGGCCTTCCCCCACTTGCCAGTACACCCAGATAGCTACCACTTGTTAGGTTTTCAGCTAGACGGCCAATACTACTATGACAAATGCCTGCCAATGGGTTGCTCCATATCCTGATCATACCTCGAGGCCTTTTGCGGACTCTTGGAGCGGGAGCTGGGAACACGCGCCCCGGAGGGAGGACGGATCCACTACTTGGATGACTTCCTTTTCATCGGAGGGGCAGGCACAGAGGAATGTGCAAATCTCCTTCACAGTTTCATAGACCTGGCTCGGGAGTTGGGAATGCGCCTAGCTCAGGACAAGAGAGAGGGCCCAACCACGAAACTGTCCTTCCTAGGGATGGAGCTGGACTCGGTGGCCGGGACATGCAAACTGCCGCCCGAGAATGTGGCGGAGCTAGGCAGATCATTGGCAGGTTGGGGCAACAGAAAAAGGCGACACTAGGCAAAGTGCAAAAGCTGCTGGGGTAACTGAATTTTGCCACAAGAGTAGTCCCCGCGGGGCGTGCCTTCGGCAGACGCTAAGCCTGGATGACACGGACGCACCACAGGGGCATGACACAGGGGCCGCCTGACGCAGGGGGGTGAAGGAGGACTTGGGTCAGTGGGAACATTTCCTGACCAATTTCAACGGCACCCTCATGTGACGTGAGCCATGGGTGCAGGCTAACCAACTTGAGCTTTACACGGACTCGGCCAGAGGTTACAGCTTCGGGCCTTCCTAGGTAAAACATGGACGGCAGGGGCTTGGCCGGCAAGCTGGCAAAAGGCAGGGGTCACCGCCAACATCTCCCTACTGGAGTTATTCCCCATTGTTGTAGCATTCCACATTTTGTCCCAACGGCTGGCCAACAGCCAGATACTTCTATGGTCTGACAACCATGCGGCAGTGCAGGCAATCAGCACATGATCAGCAAAATGTCCGGCAGTGGTCAATTAGGCGAGTGCCACTTAAAAGCAAACATCGCGCTTAGGGCACGACACATCCCAGGGGTATACAACTCAATTGCGTATGCCATTTCTCGTTTTTAGTGGAGCAGATTCCGAGAGCACGCCCCGGATGCGGACCCCGGTGCCGGAGGAGGCATGGGTAGACCTGGGTTAAAGATGATGCTGGACAACGCACTGGCCCCTAAGACAGAGCACCGATACCGTAAGTGCTGGGCGTAGTTTGCAGACGTAACAGGGGACATGGGCCAGCTGGCAGGGCAAGAAGAGGTCTTAAGCTTCATAGAATGGGCATTCTTGACAGGAAAAACGAAATCCTGGGTCCAGGCCCACCTTAATACCGCAGCATACTACACAAAGATGGCAGCGGGGGAGGACCCGAAAAGGTCTTTCCGATGAAGAATAGCATTGAGAGGATGGGGCATATTGCAGCAAACAAAGAGGGATAGTAGGCAGCCCATTCACTTTGGAATACTACAGCAAATGATAGGGTCACTGGAGGAAATATGCACCACGGAACTGGAGGCCACACTCTTTAGGGCAACGTTCGCGCCCGCGTTCTTTGGGGCATACAGGGTCAGCGAGTTGGTGGCCCCCGCTATAGACAACCCAGGAGTAGACTGCATATGCATGGCCGACGTAGAACTAAGGGAGGGACACGTGAATATCCTACTGCAGTGTTCAAAAACGGACCAGGCAGGCAGAGGGAAGTGGAACAGGATAAATTGCATCAAGGACAAGTCATGCTGTCCAGTGTGCTTAGTTTAAAGGTACATGCAACCCGGGAAACACAAACGGGGCCACTGCTAACGCAGGGGAATGGGTCGTACTTGAGCAGGTTCCAATTCATAGCAGTAATGAGTAAGGCGCTAGATAAGGTAGGAATCCCGGCTAGGGCGTTCAGATCCCACTCCTTGCGAATTGGGGCAGCCACCTCAGCTGCAGGGCTAGGTTTGGGAACTGACCAGATCAATGGGATAGGGAGATGGGCATCCGGCGCGTTCAAATGTTACATACGCCCCACGATGTACTGAGTCCGGTTTCTCCCCCTCCCCCACCATTTAGGTCCGGCTGAGCGGCGCAAGAATGTCTGGATCGTAGGTCACTCCTACATAACACGAGCATAACGGTGGGCGGCGGCCAGACGGGAGTTCAGCGGAATCTGGCTTCGGGACACTGAAGTAATTTGGCTGGGGCGATCGGGGATGAAATGGGACCAACTGATCCCCGCAGAGCGGGAAGCTATGGGGCAAGGTGGCAGACCGGATGTGGTGGTGGTCCACCTAGGAGGAAACGACCTGGCAGCAATAGGAAGGAGGGGCCTCCTGGAAGAAAAAAAAAAAGGAGGCCTCTCAACCATGGCAAGACTGGTGCGCCCAGCCTAAGTGATTTTTTCAGAAATAATAGTGCGCAGAGCATGGAGAGGGGCCTTGGATCTGGGGGCGGTGGAGAAGTCCAGACGTAAACTGAATATCACCACAGCAAAAATATGTAGGGTCAACGGCTGGGGTTTAGTGAGACACTGTTTCATCAACCTGTGATCCCCTGGTTATCACCTGGAGGACGGGGTGCACGTGACGGGGAGGGGATGGATATGTTCCTGCTAAACATCGTGGGGGTGCTAGAGCTAATGGGTTTCTCATAAAGAAGGAAGGAAAGGGAGAGCAGGGGGAACTCCCTCCGATCGTGAAACCGTAGGTAGCGCGGCGGAAGAAACCCAGGAAAGATATACAAAAGAGAGAAAAATGACTAGAGATAGATGGAAGGCTCACACAGTGTCCTTGGGATACCTCACGGCAGGGGTACTGAGGGAGCTAAATGTGGCAGAATAGATGAAATGCTCACACAGGGTCCTTGGGATGCCATACAGCAGGGGGCCTGATGAGCAGGCAAGGGGCCAACAAGGGGTCCAGGGCAAGCGGAACGGCACTTGCAGCCCGGGCAGGTCCTGACAGACACCCACCAAATTCAGTAGCAAGTTGAAGCCTGGAACCGCAGACACAGAGGCCCGGACGATTGGGTAATTTATTCACCCAATCGTCCGGGCCTCTGTGTATCAAAGTATGTGAGCACATGGATATTTATGAATGACCTTTAAAATTGCAAAATGTACAACCATGTTATGTTTGAATACACTGTTACCTTTTAAGGCACCAAAACACGTTGTCAGTGGTATAATTTAAAGGGTAAAATGGACGCAGTTTACGTTGAGGGAGGGGGAGGATTACTCGCCTCCTGGGGGGGGTTGAAGCCCGGGTCGGGGAAGGCAAAGCTGGGACCGAAGGGGGCCCGGGACAAACACCACCTGGAGGCGGGAAGCCCTTCCCTGTTGCGAAGCCCACAAAGAAGGGGCAACCAGGATTGGTCGCCCCAGGGTAGGTCACGGCACCCCCAATCCGGGGGCGAGCTGGTGAGCAGCTGGGGGGTTTAAATAAGGGCACAGTGCCCGGAGTATTCACATAACCCCCCGAAGAACAAAGTGACTCCCACCCACCCACACTGAAAGGACGTGGGCGTCGCAGCCACGAGGGTAGAGGTGAAGCAGAAAAAAACCAGAAAAGATATATAAAAGAGAGAACAATTACTAGAGATAGATGTAAGGCTCACACAGTGTCCTTGGGATGACTCACGACAGGGGCATTGAGGGAGCTAAGGATGGCACACAGCCACAGACAGAGTAGATGTGATGCTCCCGCAGGGCCCTTGGGATGCCTCACAGCAGGGATACTGAGGGAGCGAAATGTCAGGACGCAGCCTCAGGCAGAATAGATTAAATGCTCACACAGGGTCCTTGGGATGCCACTCTCCAGGGGCCCTGAGGAGCAGACGAGGGGCCAACAAGGGGTCCACGGTAAGCGGAACACCACCAAATTCGGTAGCAAGTTGAAGCCTGAAACCGCAGAGAGAGAGGCCCTGACGATAAGGGCCCCCGCAAATAGACTGTGTGAGAGCGCATAGCGACAAGGAATGTACAAAGGTAATTGCAAAGACAATGAAAGTATGTGATAACATGGATGTTTATGACTGACCATTAAAATTGCAAAATGTACAACTATGTTATGTTTGAAGAAACTGCGACCTTTTAGGGCACCAAAGCACGTTGTCAGTGGTGTAATTTAAAGGCTAAAATAGACGCAGTTAATGTTGAGGGAGGGGGAGGAGGACTCTCCTCCGGGGAGAAGTTTGCCGTTTCTAAGCATTGTGTATCCAATCTAGCAATACTCAAGTTAACCGACCTGGGAAGTATTCATTGGTTTTGCCAGCCTTATCCATACATGAGACATCAGCGACGAGTATTAATTCACTGAGCGATGTCAGCACCTTATAAATACTGCCCATAGTGCCTGCTAGCTGTTTCAGTGCGCGTTGTGCTGGTTACAAGGTGGAAGCCGTGCATGGCACACCCTACCACCAGGGTTTCACAGATACGGAACAGCGCACTTACTCAACCAGGTCAAGTAGCAAATCATGTGTAATTAACCTGCTGGACAACTGTGTACAGGTTTTGACATTTTAGTGATAGTTGCCCTGACAATCAGTTACAAATCCAAATTTGCACTGATAAAGCAGCTATAAATAAGGTTTTATTATTTTTCTACGCGTCGGAGGGTCCAAATATTGGTATAAAAATTCCCAGCATCCCAGCAAAACTACACGCCACTTGTGCAGATCACAAGACCTGCTCCATAGTGTTTTTCACCTGAGCCTCTGCGCTCAAGACAACCAATTAAGTGACAGCGCTGTCCCTGCTCAGTTCATGATGAAGCCTGCAGTCAGTGCTTAATTTGAGCCGGTGGTTGCAGGTGCAGATATTTAGCAGGATGGCTTTAGGAGTTAAACCCAGACGGCTGAGATGTACGGTGATCTGCAGGCCACGAGTCAGAACCACAGAAAGGCAAAAGGAGCCCTCCATCCTTCCGAGGATGATAAATTAAATATAATTTCACAGGGTAACAGTAACACATATTGTTTACAGTGCTTGGAAGCGCGGTTAAAACTCGGCATGAAACAGGTTATTACCCTTAAAATATGGACAATTATAGTAGGCGCAAGACGGGATGTCAGAAAGGCGGAGGAGAGACGAAGCCACCTGCCTAATGTCAACTTCATTTCAAGAGCCACTCGTTGCTGAACACGCTGAGGGGGGTCCATGGATCCCCCCCCCTCGAAAGGAACAGTCTTGCCCGTTCTATTGCCCCCCCCCACCCAGTTACCCACTCAATACTCAGCAGCCAGGATGCCCCCACAGTCTCCATTAAGAGTCCTTTCTAGGTGAGAATGGTGCCCTGAATAGTGAAGGGTGGCACGCCTGAAAGCAGTGTTCCCTTCTGCTTACCCGTCACCCCTCTTCACTTATGTTCTCTATCTCCCACGCCTACACTTAATTCTCCTCTCCATCAGTGCCTCGAAGTGGTACAATCATCCATAAAGGCCATTCCGCCACCAACTCCATGCAGCCCTCCCCTATCCCTTTGCAGTGCTCTGAAGCGGCCAGCAGATGACTAGTACTTCTATGAGCTAAAGGGGTGATGGGCTCCTGCATACAATGGCTCCTGAACGCCCGGTGACGCCGCGACTGCCCACGCCAAAGATCCATTTATTGTTTTTAGCAAAATGCAAACTCCGCACAAGCAGGTCTCAGAGCGCTGTGCATAAGAGGGGTGTTCGAACACAAGACAATTGTGAATTAACTGGTGACACAACAAAGCAGAGCAGAGCAGAATGTTGACAATGCAATATCAGCCCGAGATTAGCAGTGGATTCCAGAACAAGCGTAAAATCCCCTGTGTACCGTAGAGGATATTGCAGTGCACAGAGTGCACACAAAGTCATTTATTTTAAAAAAACGGACAACACTGAAAGGGGTACCCCTGCACTCTAAACTGGAAACATTGTGAATGACACAAGAGATGTGGGATTAGACAGTGCCGCTGAATCTGGGACTGGTAGAAAGGCCATGTTGTGGCAGGACACACGGCTCCTGCCCTGAAGAGCTGGGTGATCCTCTGCTTTGACAAAGCACTGGCTGGGTTACGCAGTTTCCGATCCACTTATGGAAAGCTTGTCTCTGAGCCAGCAAGAGGAGAACTTAGTCCCTGGCACAACACATACACCTCTGCCTCAGCAAGGGTTCAGCTGGGAGTTACTCCGGCTTGGACCCAAACCCATCTCTGCACAATACAGCTTCTCTTCAACTTCACTCAATCTTTGCTGAAAAAAATGGCAGCGGCACGTTTTCTTTTTTTTACATTGATTTACTTTAAGTACAATCGCGGCACCGGGCTTTAGCTTTAAACATCTTAAGCTAAAGCGCGAGCAATATAAAGATATTTAAAGCTAAAAAGCGCGGTGCCGCCATTGTACACAAAGGACTAAACAGAAAAAAAGGCATCAACCACTTTTTCTTAAATGGTATTCCCCTGCCTTCTGTTGCAGGCAGAAGAAAACCGTTTAAGAAAATAGTTCTCAAGGCTGTAATTATCACACACCGAGTAACAACACAAGTAAGAGGGCCATTCCTCATGGGAGGTTACAAAAGAAAACAAGGCGGGTACCAAGGAGGGACTATTAAGCTTATTCACGAATGAAAAGCAACGATTTAGAAAGGACGGTAACAGGAGTCAATTGAAAAGATGGGTGGGAAATGGGCAGACCTTCAAGTCCATACCGGAATACAGCATGCCTCACAGAGCAGCACATGCGCTGCTCAGGCTCGACCTGAAAAGCTTTGTTTTGGAAGTACGTGGCTGTCTCTTTTCATCGGAAATGACAAGGAGCGAGGCAGAGCTACGCGACGACCGCTCCTTGTTAAAGGTCGTTTTTGGCCTCAACTCTGCAGAGAACCTTGGTGACAGTCTGCATGTGGGAGCCCGGGGTGACAAGATGATGTGCAGTGGGGCGTGCTTCTTCACAGGACCCATCCACTCGCTATGATCATCCCAGCCCACTGCGAATAGCAGAAAAGAGAGTCTGCCAGGGCCAGAACTGGTGGAAGCCCTTCCCCATCCAAATGAAACGATTTATGGCAGCCGGTTGTAATGGCCAATGCAATAAGCATTGGCCGCGTGAGACCGGAGAAACGTAGCCCTGAGCACTCATGGGCAGCAATACGGTCTGTCAGGCTCCCTTTGCCAACTATTGGGGGAGCCTTTCAGGCACCAATGCTGAAGGGGTCAAGTGGCTGTAATCCTGCCACTGCGTATCCTCATCTAGCTCCATGGCACACTGCGACCCACACATGTACCACAGCAGAGACCCTGGGCACTGTGATGACCTATATCTAACCAGGTAGCCAGGATCTTCGAGGGACCCAATGCAAACCTCAATCATAGTACTTGGACAGGAATTCCAGTCATTCACACGAGAGTCCCACAACCATCCACGCCCCTCAACCTCTTTTATACTCAACAGATGACTCTGGGGATCCTCCCTCGCATTGAATCCTTTTGATACGGACTGCCTGGACACTAGATTCAATCCAGGCCTTCCTCCTACTGTAATTCTGAGCACAACCAAGGAAGACCTCCTCACCTCCTTGGGAAGGCCCAACTGCCACCCTTGGTCTATGTTGCACCACCACATCTTCTCATGACTGGCACTGGATGCGGGAGATGTCATATTGCAAAACAAATGCAGTGGTGCCCTTCACATTACCTACTTCTTTAATTAGAGCTTAATTGCTCCAATTGTGCCGTATGTTTTCTTTCTCTCCTGTCATCTCACAATTCTGCGGCATGACAACTGCTATTTTCAGAGGCAGCGGCATGCCCTAAACTGCTGAAAAAAGTATGACATGCCCAATCCCTCTGCCTCAGAAACTGATGTTCTTCTAAAATATTATGGACATCGAAGCTACCTTATCTGCCATGGACTGTAAAATGGCAATTCTCCTGACTGGGGTAAAGCCAATGCTGCAAGGAGATTGCATTTTCCAGGCTCGTCTGGACACTGTGGATCAGAGTCTTGGCCAGATGGAATCCTAATACAAGACCATGCCTGACTGGGGTAGAGACTTTGATTTCTTGAGATATTAGGCTGCCAACTTGGAAGATTGGGAGCGTGGAATAATTTCCTTATTTATGGTGTCTCAGATGACATAGAAAAGGGAGACATGGTAACCTTCCTATGGGAGCTGCTCCCCAAGTTACCATACCTCCACTTAAATTAACCACTTGAATTGCAGAGGGCCTGCACCTCCAACCATAAGCATTTGCCATGCCGGAACATAGACTGTGCTCTCTGTCATCTACATGCCAGTGTTATCTTTCAAGAGGCAAAACGAGGCATACCCCCACTACTTTTCAAGGCCATCGTATATCCTTCTCAGCAGGTTACTCATCAGCCACCAATGTCAATCGCAAGAAATTCCTCGCTCTTCACACTCAATGTAGGCACTGTGACCTTAAATATGACCTACTGGACATCACACGCATGCTCGTCATCATAGATGGCAAAACTAAAGACATCCTTGACCCAAATAACGTGGAATTCTTTTTGGACACCCTTGACAACTCTCCTGTGGACACGATGGCCCCCTCAGACCAGTCTCAAACCTCTGCATTGTCTGCCGCTGCGGAGGCTTGGAAACTGCCCTGCCACAATCAACTGAAGCATCAGTGCTTACTGGCCCTGCGGCGCCGAGAATCAGATAGGGCAGGTCTCACTTAGGTGGTTGACGACTTCCAAAGGAACAGAGACCGAGACAAATTAAGATCAACCCTCAAGCAGACACCGGAGTATGACTCGTCCGTGAGAAAGAATGACTAATGACAGATGGATCTACTGCACCCGTATTGTATACTCCCTTTATTTGTCCTCCTCATGCTGCACCCCATTATACATCTCACATTTCTGTATTGTTTAGTGGTGCCTTCTCCCAACTCTTAGTCCTTGGATTCTCAAGGAGGGAGGCACTGGCTCCTTCCCTCTTGGATCACCTGACCTTACACAACATGGCCTACAGTTTGGGAAGTACCACCAGATCTACTTTTCACTCTTCCTCTTGGCACAACACCTGCATGCTGTGAACAATCTCTTCCCCTTCTTCTCAATCCTGCCACATACACATCCTTTATACTTTAAAACATCCTTCCTACTTGCCATTGGAGGTAGTGCCAGATCTTGTTGCATTCATACAGAAATTATCCTGTCTCTTCTCCCCTGGCGCAGGTGGTAGGTTGGCGGAGTCAGGTGCAGGAATTAGCTCAAGACTTCCAAAGGTTCCCCCTTTTCTGTTTTACGGTTGTATTCCCCTGCACCAACACAGATACCTACCAGATACATCTATGTGACATCAGAGGACAACACCCCCTCCCACACCCCACCATTTCCCCCTTGGAGTCTCAGACAGTCTTCTGTTACCTGGGGCAGACCACCCTGACCAGTTTTGTAGAGTAGAGTAATGTCTAAACCATTGTCTCCGATTACATTGAACTTAAACGATTTTTTGCACTATATAAAATGCAAGAGGGTGCTCCACTATGTACACCCGAAGCACACTGACATCACACTTATCCAGGAAACCCATCTGTCCACAGGGGAATATCAAAAGCTCAGGATTGGATGGGTACTGTTATTAGCACCAGTGGGGACATAGGGCACAACCCACCCAACCCCCCATCGTTCCTCTAAGAAATGAGGAGTGATCATCCTCAGATGAAAACTTCCCTGCAAAGTACTTCTGCACAGGTCAGATATTGAGGGCCATTGGGTCTTCATCAAAATACGCATTTCTGACAAAACCATGGTGGTGGTAGTAGGCTCAGTCTACAACCCCATTTCCTAACCCATAATCGCCTAACTAGGACCATCCTGCAATATCTGATGTCAGACCCTATTAGACGTGTGGCGCCTCTTGCACTCTGGAGGTAGGGATTATATCTTCCTCTCTTGCCTGCATAATACCAAATGTCACATTGACTACTTCCTTCTCAAAGGTTGGCTACTTTACAATGAGACCCACAGCAACATACTGGAGGCTGGCATTACTGACCACAGCCCAGTTCGAACAAGATCTAGGATTGTCAATATCTCCTCAGGGCAGATGGCCAATGAAAGCCTTTGCCTATAAACAGTCTGAGCAGAAGGAGCAACTTTGATGTCATTGTTGCGCTTCTTTAGTGGATAATGAGGGCTCACTGAGCTCTCACCAGACTCTTTGGATGGCAGAGAAGTCAGCACTGAGGGGGTTCATGATGGGAGACTCTGCAATTGCAAAACATAAAGGCTTATGATGACTAACAACTGACTGAAGCAGAGGTACGTGACCTCCACCAACAATAAATTGCCTCCCATACGGTCACCAACCAGAAAGCTCTAGAGTTAGCCAAATAACAGTTCAAAACATTCTTCACCGATGTGGCTGAAAAAGTTCTTGCAACATTAAAATGGCACAAATATGACCAAAGGGAAAGGCAGGCAGGCTGCTCAATTACGTCAACGGGAAACTCAGTTGGCAGTCCCGGTCAGACGAGATGTGGATAGCAACTTGCGAAGACATCCATTGGATATCACTGCCCCCTTTGGTGCGTTGTACTCCTCCCACTATAGATCAGAGCCCCTGGCCAGTCAGGGACAAAATAATGACATTCTGGCTCTTCTACAGCTTCCCTTCATCACAGATGAGAGCTGGGCATACCTAGAGGGCAAGTTCACTGAAGAGGAATTGGCAGAAGCCATTTTGTCGCAGCCCACATGTAAATCACCTGCAAATCGCGAAGACGGCTATCCCAGGGAGTACTGACGCGGGCATATCAGGAAGCGGTGGAGGTGAGCTCCCTCGGAGCAATATCTAATAAGGCCACTGTTACCATACTTTCCAAAGAAAAACAAGGACACGCATGAGTGCGTCAGCTAATGTCCAATTTCACTACAAGCAAGGTCCTCCTTTTGTAGGACTACCCCACAGTAGATATTGAGAAGGTTTTTTGTCAGACAGGTTTCACAGGGTTGCACTCTCTCTCCCGCTCATCTTCTTCTTAGCCCATGAACCTTTATCCACTGTTATACATTACTCGACAGAGATCCCGGGTATACAGATTGGTGGAAAGAAAATGAAAGAACTACTCTAAACAGATTAAATCTTACTACTGTTGTCCCAACTTGGCTCCTCTATTGAAGCGGTGATCTCCATAATTGTCAACTTTTCCTGCATCTCAAGGTAGAAGATCAACTGGAAAAATCGGAGGCGCTTTCCTTGTCTAAGGTGACCACCGTAGCATGTATATGGAATTACATCATGATATGGGTGTCCAAAGGGCTTTGGTACCTTGGTATCTGGCTCAATAGGAGACTGACGCATATGGTAGAAGATAATCTCCTCTCCTTTACGGAGAGGGGTGTCAGCAAGGGTTCCTCAAATGTCAATATTTCAATCTCTCACTCTGGGGGGCAGTGTAGTTAAAATGACCATAGCACCTAGACTACATATTCAAAAACACATTGAAGCAGACGCTGCGTTTGACTTGTATGGTTATCACGCCACAAGAAAAAATATTTGCACAGTATACAAAATGTGTGTTTCAAGACACAACTGAAGACGGTGAATGTCGAAAGTGGACATACACTTGGAAACTAGTATTGAGCCTTGAAGAAGTCCCGATAGGGATGAAACACGTCGGCTATTGGATTCTAACTATTGGATTTTATCAATTTGGTGCATCATCTTTTCTCAATAAAGGACGATGTTTGAAAGAAAACAGAAATACTATGTTTGAGAATTTCTTAGCATCATCAATTAGGACTATTGCCTAACTGACTTGGAATGTATATTTAATTTTTATGTGCGGAATTCCTTTGTTGTTTACGCCGTTTTGGGTTTCCAAATAGGGAGTATAGAGGGATGTACTCTCTGGTCTTCCTGCACCACCACTACTTTCCCGGAATTTGTTTTGACAGGTGCGGTTGTTTGCTTTGCCTCAACCCTTAGCTTGCTAATCCTTACAGAACTACATAGTCAGTATATTGCCTGTGAGGGTTCCTCAAGCGCTCCTTCTGAGAATTGAGGTGGACATCAGGTCTTACATTTGGAGTGACTGCAGACCCGACTACAAGCCCCTAGACTTTGGGTAGATACGGTGGCTTGGGGCCTACATCTAAAACACATTATTCCTACTATCTGGCTTCCCAGTTGTCACAGCTGTCTCATACCTCTGGGACACCAATGACACCCCAACTTGGTTCCAGATTGAATGCCACCTTATGGGACAACCGCATATGCCCGACCGGGCTACCTCTCATGCACTGGCTTTTAAATGGAAATCCCATTCTTTCCGCTACAGTCACAGAATGGATCTTGGCGCATAAACTAATGGGCATTCACCCCCTTTTGCATAGTGAGGCCCCACTGTGAAATCTTTGCATTGCCGATAAACCATTCTACTAGGACACCTGGAATGCAAAGGGAATCCACAGCATAGGTCAGATGTTGAATAAGAGTATCATTAAACCATGCTCTGCACTTAGGAACAAATGTGATCTCTACCTGGCTGACTACTGGAAGTATCGTCAGATGGCACATTGGTTACGTGTGGCAAAAGACCCCCATTCGGTGGAGCTTCAGGCATTCCTCATCCTGCAGTACCTACGGCTCTGGGGCCGTTACGGGTCTTTGGCCTCTCTGGAGTCCTCATCAAAGTTTTGAACTCGTTCCTTACCCTTAGTTTCAGACTCAAGTGGCAGAAAACACTTAAGTGCAGTTTACTTCCTAAATGACTGGGCAGCATTACTCTTTGTATACAAAAAATCCTAGGCAACTTTACATTTCTGAATTGTCAGATCCATCATGACAATACTTGGGGCATTTGATGCAATAACCATAGGGACAATTAACATCAAGTTAAACATATTTATTATTTAGAAAAGATGTACTGTTCCATATGGACTAGAAAAATAGTTTATACATCATTTGAAAAAAAGCTCTGTAGTATTTAATTTCATTGTTGTTTCGCCCATAGATTCACTCGTACACCGTCATTCGCCTACAACATTCATCCAATCACAAATATAAGACAATGTTCATTAATAACTTATTCACTATTTGACAAAAATAATCATAAATATAAGGCCACAAACAGTAATTCTTATATGTTATATTTGACTTTTATACACTATTTTCTGAAATATTAGACATTTTTTACTGTGAATTTCTTCTACGTGTGTTTCGGCTCGAAGCCTTTTTCTTGAAGCCACAATTCATAAAATATATGCTCTAACTAATTCTTGTCATCCAAGTTATGCCAGCTAGATATTAAAAGGATTTTTTGAAGACATATGTGCAACAAATATAGGACAAGAGGAACCTGGACCTATTGTTCAATAAGTACGTATTTTTAGGATGGTACTGCTTCAGGTATTGAGCAGGCAGAATTGTGTCTTAATGCGTGGTGCAGAGAGTCCTTCAGTGTTCCGCCTCGAGCAGCAAGCCTATGTATTGTCTCACTCTTCAAGAGTGGCACACCGGCATATTGGATAAGCGGATATGCACCTTTCAGTCCGACACCTGGAATGCTGCAGATATAATGCGTCTCTCCAAAGTCAAGTGACAAACTCAAGTGACAGACAACATTTAAGTACAGTTTACTTCCTCAATAACTGGGCAGCATTACTCTTTGACCACAATAAGATTCTCAGGGAATCCAGATTGAAATGTTTCAATTTCAAGATACACCATGCGTAGTGCTAGACTTGGCAGAGACTACAACGAGAACAGCTATTACCTTATCACCTTTGCTGGTAGTGTGCTGCAGATAACTGTAATCTGTATCACATTCTTTGGTCCTGACCGGCGCTTCAATCATACTGGACGGCAGTGTGGACACTTTTACAAAACTGTCACTCTCAATATGTATGTCCATTTAGCGCTTTTCCATGATGTGTCTGACATACCTGACTTAGACAGACAGACAGACAGACAGACACAGACACACACACACACAGACAGACAGACAGACACACACACACACACACACACACACATATGGCTTGTACAACCCTTGCAGTGGCAAAGTATCAATTTTAAGTCATCGGCAACAACCCTCTAGTTCCATGGTCAACAAGTGGCTCACTGAGTGGCACTCCACGAACAGACCACATCTAAACTGAACAACAAGATTGAGATATACAACAGGATCCAGATAGCTTTCTTACAGAGGAGATGGAGTCCATACAGGCGACAAATCTTCTCTATTCTTGCTTATCCAGTAGGGGTCTACCATCCGATCCATACATTATTATCCATGCATGATCCTCTGAGTACCATTCCATCAGGTCCAAACAGCCATGAACACTGTCCTCTATCCCTAAACGCTTCCTGTCCAGTTGACGTCAAACTTTATCCTCTACTTCTTTTTCACACACTTGCTGTTCTGTATTTCAGTCCGCGTGGCCACACCTCCCCTTAACTGTCAGTGTGCATCGCAACTGAACTAATTGAATACGAAAATGGAAGCAACTTACAGTGGACATTATTTACAGGACCCCAATATGATTCTTGTTTATGGTTACAATTACTATGCTGAGAACGGAGCATATTTCCCACCGCATTTTCCTGCTTATCATTCTTCTGTTGTTCCTTCCTTACCCTTACTTGCCTTTTTCCAGCTTTCCCATTTTGTTAGTAGCTGTTGTAGATGCACTCCACTCACTCATAGCTAAATTGTGACTAGATAGTTTGGTGTTAGCCGTTTATTGACCACGAATTATCGTTGTTATAGTGTTTTAATGGGCGAGCCAGCTTTGTAAAATGGAGATGTATGGATTTTTCCCTAGGACTGCCTTTACGTATACTGTCACTTTTGTGGAGTTTCTAAATACAATGCTGCTAAAAAATACTGAAGGTACAAGTAACAGAACGCAAAGTCAATAATTCAGCACAGCGACTTTTAAAACAATCTTAAGGTGAATGATGCATATGGTTCAAATGGAAAAAATACAAGGGCTATAAGCAGAACTGTGATTTCCAGAACAGACTGCATTTGGTTGGATTTAAAACTTCAATATATAATGTGGTTATTTATACAACATTTCACATTTTAATTGATGTAGTAATAATTTGAGAGATACCCATTCTAGAGCAGAAAATATAAGGCTACTTTATATTCAGAGTCCGAACTAAAAACAAATTGATTATGCTACTTACCAGTATGCATCTGTTCTTGGCATGTAGGGCTGCTGACATTCATATTTGTGCATAGATCGCCGCCTAGTGTTGGGTCCGGATGATTGCACATTGTTGTCCTGGAAGAGTCTTCGAAGTATCACGAGATAGGTGGCTCCTCCCCTGGACTACAGTGCGCATGGGCATCTTCTCCATCCTTAGATTGTTTTTCGCCATTGTGGCAGTGATGGAGTAGATACAGTAAGTGATGACCATGCTATACAGAAAATACTGAGTGCTGCAGCTGCAACAGGCGCCGGGGAGGAGGGTGGGCGATATGAATGTCAGCAGCCCTACATGCCAAGAACAGATGCATACTGGTAAGTAGCATAATCAGTTCGAGGCATGTGGGCTGCTGAATTCATATCTGTGCATAGAATATATAGCAGTACCTCCCCTAGCGGCGGCCACCTGTGCCAGCTGCAGCAGTCTGGAAAAGAGTTTTGAGAACAGCCTGTCCTACAGCTGCTTGCTGTCTTGAGTGTACATCTACGCAGTAGTGTTTGGTAAATGTATGTATAGTGGACCATGTGGCTGCTCTACAAATTTCGTGTAAAGGGATGTTTCCTAGGAAAGCCATGGATGCCCCTAACTTTCGTGTTGAGTGGGCTCATGGGGGAACCGTTAATGTGCGTTTAGCTTTGTGATAGCAAATCTGAATGCATTTAACGATCCATCTGGCTATTCCTGCTTTGTAAATGGCGTTGCCCTTGTGTTGTGGAGAGAAGGCAACGAAGAGTTGTTTAGTTTTTCTAAAATCCTTTGTCTTATCAATATAGTACATGAGAGCCCGCTTTACATCAAGTGTATGGAGCATTCTTTCTGCGACATTTTGCGGATTTTGGAAGAAAACAGTTAGTTCGATAGTTTGATTCATGTGGAACTGTGATATGACTTTAGGCATGAACTTGGGGTTGGTGCGTAGGACAACCCTGTTTGCGTGGACCTGAATGAATGGCTCCTGAATGGTTAGTGCCTGGAGTTCACTAACTCTCCTCAAGGAAGTGATGGCCACCAGGAAAGCAACTTTCCAGGTGAGGAATTGAATCTCACATGAATGGAGAGGTTCAAAGGGCGGACCCATCAGTCTGGTGAAGACCAAGTTGAGGTTCCACACTGGTGCTGGTGGGTGTCTTGGGGGAATTACTCGTTTGAGTCCCTCCAAGAAAGCTTTGATGGCAGGTACCTTGAATAAGGAGAGGTGCTGCCTGTTTTGGAGGTAGGCTGCTATCGCGGTCAAATGGATGCGTATTGAGTTGTATGCCAGATTACAGCGGTATAGGTGTAAGAGGTAGCATATGATGTTTTGAATAGATGCGTCCAGTGGGTTAATGTCATTGTTGTTGCAGTAAATGACAAACCTTTTCCATTTGGCCGCATAGCAGGCTCTAGTAGTGGGTCTCCTGGCTTCTTTGATGATAGTCATGCAGTCAGGTGGTAAGTTTAGGTAGCCAAATTCTAAGACCTCAGGAGCCAGATCGCCAGGTTCAGTTGCTGGGGATCTGGGTGTTGAATTTCGCCATGGTTCTGCGTTAAAAACGCTGGTTTTATCCGCAGTCGTTGATGAGGCACCACGGAAAGTTCCAGAAAGGTGGTGTACCACGGCTGGCGTGCCCACGTTGGAGCAACTAGGATAAGGGTCGGTGAGTGTTGCCTTAGTTTGCGCGCCACTAGCGGTATTAATGGTGCTGGGGGAAAAGCGTACGCAAATCTGCCGGACCAGTTCATCCATATCGCATTGCCCTGCGACTGTGGGTGTGGGAACCTGGCGGCAAAGCTTTGGCATTTTGCGTTTTCTTTTGTGGCAAATAGGTCTATCTCTGGATGGCCCCACTGCTGGAAGTACGGTTGGAGAACTGATGGGTGTAGCTCCCACTCGTGCATTTGGTGGCTGTGTCTGCTGAGCAGATCCGCCATCTGGTTGTCCTTGCCTGGGAGGTGTTCTGCCATGAGGAGTATGTTCCTCTGAATGGCCCACTTCCACATGCTCTGAGCCAGATGAGACAACTGTGGAGAGTGTGTTCCTCCCTGCTTCTGTATGTAGTACATGGCAGTCATGTTGTCCGTCCGGATCAACACGACTTTGTTGCACAAGTGTACTTTGAATGCCTTCATGGCTAGGAAGATTGCCATCAGTTCCAGAAGGTTGATGTGCATCTTCTTTTGTTGTGTTGTCCATAGTCCCTGCACTGTGTAATTGAGTACATGAGCTCCCCATCCCTGGAGAGACGCGTCCGCTGTCAGTGTGATTTGTGGAACAGGCTCTTGGAACGGTCGGCCCTTGCAAAGGTTTTGTGGATTCCACCAATGCAGAGAGTTGTATGCCCGACCGCTCACCAACACTAGGTCTTTTAGTTGCCTGTGAGCCTGATTCCATTGACGTGCTAAGCACTCCTGAAGCGGGTGCATGTGTAGTCTCGCGTGTGGGACTATGAAAATGCAGGAGGCCATCATGCCTATCAGCTGCATGAACACTCGCGCCGGAAGGGAGTGTTGAGGTTTGAATTTTGAGATCAGCAGTTGCATGCTGTTGATTCTCACTAAAGTTGGCTGAGCTGTGGCAGTCAGAGTGTCGATTGTTGCGCCTAAGTACTGTTGTACGTGCGCAGGCTGGAGACTTGATTTTGGGTAATTTAGTGAGAATCCTAGATCGTGAAGAAGGTGAATGGTGTGGGACATGTGGGTGGCACATTGTTGTGCCGACTTGGCCTGAACTAGCCAGTCGTCTAGATAAGGGAAGACGTGAATGTTTTGTCTTCGCAGGTGCGCGGCCACTGTTGCCAGGCACTTGGTAAAGACCCTGGGTGCTGTTGTTACTCCGAAGGGGAGAACTTTGAACTGATAGTGATTCCCTTGAATCGTGAATCTGAGGTATTTCCTGTGCGATGGGTGTATGGGTATGTGGAAGTATGCATCCTTTAGGTCTAGCGTAGCTAGGAAATCTCCCTGACCGAGTAGGGGGAGAACCTGCTGGAGGGTGAGCATATGGAAATGCTCCGACAGAATATATAGGTTTAGGGGTCGCAGGTCTAGAATAGGTCTGAGCGAGCCGTCCTTTATGGGGATTAAGAAGTACAGAGAGTACACCCCTGTGCCCTGCTGGTCGATGGGCACTGCTTCTATTGCCCCTTTTGCGAGCATAGCGATCACTTCCTGCTGGAGTAAACCTAAGTGTTCAGCTGACATAGGACGGTGCTTTGGTGGTATGTTGGGTGGAGTGGAAGTTAGTTCTAGACAGTACCCGTGCTGGATGATGTCCCTGACCCACCTGTCCGTGGTGATGTTCTTCCACGCAGACAGGAACAGGCTGGAGTCGTCCCCCGACAGGTGTTATGTGGTCGGGGGGTAAGGAGAAGGCGTCACTGTTTGTTCTTTGGGGAGGACCTGGTGTTGCCATAGCCACGTCCCCTGCCCTTGGTGCTGGATCCACGATATCCACCCCTGTTGTTTTTGTCATAGGTGCTTTGTGTGCCACCTTTAGTATACTGTTGTTGGGACCCCTGACCTCGTGACGTACCCCTATTTCCGGTGCGACGAAAGGAGCCACTGCAAAATTGTTGCGTTTGTAGAGCCCCCATTGATTTCGCAGTGTCAGTGTCTTTCTTTATTTTTTCTAGGGTAGTGTCAACGTCTGGGCCAAATAAGAATTCTGTGTTTACTGGTAAGTTCAGGATATTGTTTTGGATCTCGGGTTTGAAGCCTGAGATGCGTAACCAGGCATGGCGTCGCAGCATGACACTTGTGTTTATTGCCCTGGCTGCTGTGTCAGCTGCGTCTAGGGCGCATTTTATGGATGCATTAGTGAGGAGTTGTCCTTCTCTAATGAGGAGTTCCGCTGACTCTTTATACTCCTCTGGTAGATGTTGGAGCAGTGACTCCAGCGTGTCGTAATGTGACCTGTCATAACGTGCCAGGAGTGCCTGTGTGTTGGCAATGCGCAGGATATTCGCTGCTTGCGCTGCAATGCGTTTGCCCGATGTTTCAAGTACTTTTGACTCTTTGTCTGGGGGAGGAGCATCACCAGTCGTTTGTGAGTGGGCTCTTTTGCGAGCGTTGGCAACCACCATAGAGTCTAATGGCAACTGACCCCTAATGTATTTGGGGTCACCGGGTGCAGGCTTATATTTCTTTTCAATCCTGGGGTTTAACACTCGGGCTCTTGTGGTGTCCTTGAAAATGTCTTTGGCAGGTTTTAGAACCCCTTTTAGCATGGGCAGAGTTTTGACAGTCCTTTCTGAAGATGCGAAAGTGTCAAGCAGGAAGTCTTCCTCAATGGCGTCAGAATGTAGCTCCACCCCATGATGAGCAGCGGCCCGTTCGATGAGGGCATTAAATGCAGCCGTGTCCTCTGTAGGAGATGTTTTTACGTTGTAGAGTTGCGCATCTTGAGTATGTGGCGTGACACTTTGGTCTGTGGGGTCATCCCACGCCTGATCAGGGTTTTGTAGTGGTTCATCGGGATCTACGTCCCCGGGGTAGATGGTATCCTCCCCGCCATAGTCCTGCATAACGTCCGATTCGGAAGGGGTAGGAGAAAAGGACTGCGGATCCAAGTGGAAGGGTTGGAAGTGTTCTTGTAGCACTGGTTCCTGCTCTGCCGGCAGCTTGCGTTTAAGAGGAATTTTGTATGGCTCCTCTTCCCTGACTGGCGTTATTTTGCGTTTGTGGAGCATTAACCTGCCAGTGTCGGCGTCGATAAATTGTGGCCCCGAAGAATCTTGTTCTGTTAGGCCAGAGGTGGTGGACTGTGTGTGGAGGACACGTGTCCGAATTTGAAATAATTTCGGTGCCGATGTCGGTGGTAGCCCAAATGTAATGTTGGTGGGCTCCGAGTGCACTCTACAGGGTGAGGTAGTGTCGGGACCCGAGATAGAGTGGAGGGCTGCCCGGTCACGGATGCGTTGTAGAGATGCAGAGACCTGCTGCACAGCGAACCCAGATGGTGGTTTGGTGGGCACCTTGGTAGTAGACGTCGAGGCCGGCCCCGACTTTTTTGTCGGAGGGGGGTCACTGGTTTGAAGGGATGCATCGACAGTCGACGTAGTCGAGGACTTATTCGGCATCGGTGCTTTAGGCGTCGACGTAGCCGGGGCGGCCATTTTGACTGCGGAGGTTACGGCCTTCGGTGTCGGCGCCGAAGGTCTCGGTGCCTTATGGTGCCCGAGGGCGTGCTTTTTCTGTGTGTCGACCGCATCTGCTGCGGCGAGCTCGGCGCCGAAGTCTCTTTGTACGCGGTCGGAGCCGACGACTTTTTTCGGCGTCGGGGCAGTGGATTGTTTCGACGCCTTCGATCCGACCACCACCAGTTTCACTTTCGATTTTGAAGGGACTGGAGCGATGGATGTTTTTGGGTTTAATAACCCGGTCGTCTTCGGTATTAGTGGCTCTTGCAGAGTGTTCGAGGCCGGACCGGAAGGTGGGGCCGAGGAACCATGTATTTGATCTTGGGTAAGGCCCGAAGGCGATCCCTCGACCGGAGCCTGATGACGACGTACAGTTTCGGCCTCCGTTTCGACGGATGGGCCTAGCTCTTCGGGAGAGCTGTCTTCTTCGGCCCCGTAGGCTTCGTCGAAGTCCCCTACCTCGTCGACGGTTTCTTCACGTCAGAAGATCACTTCATCATCGTCGTTCGATTGGGAATCATGTTCTGAAGCGGGGCTGGAGACTACTTCTTCCACGCTCTCAGCGTCCTCATCCTCGGTGCTTAATATCTTGGTGGGTGCGGGCGCTGCTTGCTGTGCCTCGAGCCTCGCTGCCCGTCGGTTCCGCAGAGTCTTCTTGGATCGGAACCGTGCACAGGCCATGCATTTCGATTCGTCGTGATCCGGCGAGAGACATTTATTACAGACCGGGTGGACGTCGATATGAGGGTACTTGGCGTGGCATAATGGACACCTCTTGAACAAAGTCCTCAATTCCATCGTCGATCGAGCTTCGAAGTTTGGACCAATTCGGTACGAAAGTCGGAAGAGGGTGTGGAGTACTAAAGCCAGTAGTCGACACCGAACGGTAACTGTACCGACGAAAACTAAAGGCCTTTTGGCCTAAAACTAAGTATTCCGAAGTTGAGCTAAGATAGTTACATCCGAACCCAATGGCGGAAAAAAACAATCTAAGGATGGAGAAGATGCCCATGCACACTGTAGTCCAGGGGAGGAGCCACCTATCTCGTGATACTTCGAAGACTCTTCCAGGACAACAATGTGCAATCATCCGGACCCAACACTAGGCGGCGATCTATGCACAGATATGAATTCAGCAGCCCACATGCCTCGAACACATACATTTGCATACTGCAAGTAACTGCTTCATTAATAAACCAAAAAGTCTGTACAGCACATCAAACTATATTTAAAAAGAGCAACAGGGCAGGGATAGCCCAAGAAAATGAGTTGACCAACTGAAAAGCCCCAAAGTTACAGTGTCTCTTTTTAACACTAAAGTAATTTGAACAGTCACGGTAGAGGCCTAGGTAATTAGTGAATTTGAAGTGTTTTTTTCGTCAACGCCTTATTACATCAGGGATTCTCAAATTCTGAATTATTGAATATAGTTAACATAATAGACTTCGAAATAACATGAACAGGACAAAAGCCAACACGTTTGGGTAACTAGTACTTTTATTAGGGCACGGCTATTTTAAACATGGATAGTCCACAATAGGTGTTGTTTTTTCATCTCAGGTTTTAAAAAGTGAGTGAGTAAAGAACAAGTTAGTTACCTTCGGTAACGCTTTTTCTGGTGGATACAGTATTTCCCTGTGGATTCCTCACCCTTTGAATTAACCCATGCGCAGCTTTTGATGACGGAAACCTTTCTTTACAGCTCTCTTGGGTCGACGAGAACGTCACAATGGAACGGCTCGCATGCGACTCCGTGTGACATCATCGGAGCAATAAGAATACCTCGCAGGCATGCTGACGTCAGTTCCAATCATTTTCTTCTGTCTTTGAGGTGAACGGGTGAACTGACACCATATTCACAAGTATACACAGTATACAAAACACAACGAAAACTGTATCCACCAGAAAAAGCATTACTGAAGGTAAGTAACTGGTTCTTCTGATGGATATATCTGCCTGTGGATTCCTCACCTTTTAAATTGATTCCCCAAGCAGTCCCGCTCCTGGCGGAGGGTGCCTGCCTACCTATACCAAAAAATCCCGCAGCACAGAATGTGCAAAATGGCCACCCCTCCTCACCTCTGAGTTTAAGCAATAGTGCTTTCAAAAGTGTGGAGGGATGACCACGTTGCCACCTTGCAGAGGTCTACAACAAGGACACCTCTAGCTAAAGCCGAAGAAGACTTAGCTCTGGTGGAATGAGCTCGAATACCTTCAGGAGGCTCCTTCTTGGCCAAGGCGTAGCAGATCTAGATACAGAGGATGATCCATTTGGACAACGTTTTCTTGTGGATAGCCTTGCCCTTCATCTTGCCTACATACCTGATGAAAAGTTGGTCATCCAACCTGAAGTTCTTACTCCTGTCCAGGTAAAGCGGACAGTCCTCTTGGGGTACAGGCGGTCAAGTCTCTCCCCCTTCTTAGAAGGAAGGGTGAGGGGGAGGATAGAAAGTGGGTAAAGTGATGGATTGCCCTAGGTGGAAAGGAGTTACCTCTTTAGGTAGAAAAGCAGCTCTGGTCCTAAGAACCATCTAATCTGCATGGAATGAAGTAAATGGAGGCTTGCAGCTAAGAGCTTGCAACTCATTCACCCTCCTAGCGGAAGTGATTGCAACCAGAAATATTGTCTTAAACGCAAGGAACCTTAAGGGTTCAAAGGAAGAACCCATCAAAAAAGTGAGAACTAAATTTAAATCCCAATGAGGCATGATAAAGTGAGTGGAAGGAAACCTATTTGGGAGTCCCTTAATGAATTTCATAAGAGATTTAAATAAAGAGGGTTGATCTGGGATACAGAGAAAAGCCGACAAGGCAGAGAAGTAGTCTGTAACAGTAGCTACAGCACAACCTGGTTGAGCCAAGGAAAGAGGGAAACTGAGAATATCAGACAAACGGACATGCAAAGGATCAATCAATCTCTCTCCACATCACTTAAAAAACTTGGCCCACCTACCAGAATAGACATATTTGGTGGAGTATCTTCTGGCTGATAAAATAACATCCACCACATCCGGCGGGTGACAGAAAGACCTCAGGTTGCCAGCTCAATCTCCAGGCATGAAGGTGCATGCTCTGGAGGTGGGGGTGTAGAACCTCTCTGGCCAGATGATTCGCAAAATCAAGCAAGTCTGATGGTTCTGAGCCCAGGACCAGAGTCGCAGAGACGATACGACCCTACTTCTCCTTGCTTATTGATGTACCACATCGCAGTAGTGTTGTCCGTCAGAACCTGAAATGACTGACCGCGAAGGAAGGGAAGAAATGCCTTGAGAACCAAACGTATTACCCGCAATTCCAGAAAATCGATGTGAAACAATCTTTCCTCTGAAGACCAAAGGCCTTTGACCTCCAGATCCCCCAGATGAGCTCCCCACCCTAGAGTGGAGGCATCCGTTATCACTATGGTCACTGGAGAAGGAGGTTGAAACGGTCTTCCTTGAGACAGGTTGTCCGAAACACTCCACCACAACAGATCCGCTGCAGTGTCTGTGGAGATCCTGACCACCTCCTTGAGATCTCCGTTGTGTTGAAACCACTGTATGGAGAGGAACCACTGGAGGGCACTCATGTGCCAGCATGCATGGCTGACAAACAGTATGCAGGAAGAACAGACTGAGTAGGCGCAAGACCTTTAGAACTGGAACAACCGCTCTATTCTGAAAAAGTGGAATCATAGCCTGGATGTCTTGAATCCTCTACAGAGGCGGGAAGGCACGACTCACAGTAGTGTCCAGTACTGCCCCTATGAGCAGGTTGCGCTGCGAGGGCACCAGGTGAGATTTGGGTAAGTTTATGGAAAAACTCAAGTGTTATTACTTACAAATGATGCAGCACCATCTCTGGTGACTTTGCTTAAAGCCAGTCATCCAGACTGGAATCCCGACATTCTGAGAAGTGGTCCTGCCATCATCTTTGTGAAGACCCGAGGTGCGGAAGTAAGACCGAACGGAAGGACCACAAACTTGTAGTGTTGAGACCCTACTGTAAAATGGAGATACTTCCAATGCGGCTTCAGGATAGGAATGTGAAAATACGCATCCTGCAAATCGATTGACACCATCCAGTCTTCCTGCTGCAATGCGAGAAGAACCTGAGTCAGGGTCAACATCTTGAACTTCTGCTACGTGAGGTAAAAATTCAAGACCCTAAGGTCAAGGATCAGCCTCAATCAACCGTCCTTCTTAGGAATCAGGAAGTACTAGGAGTAGCACCCCCTGACCCCTTTCCTGCTCTGGTACCACCTCTATCGCACCTTTTTGCACTAAAGATAGAACCTCCTACTGTAGTAGCAACAGGTGCTCTTCTGAGCACCAACCCTGACGGGGGAACATAGGGGGAACTCCAGGAAGGGTAGGGCATACCCATTTTCCACAAGGTTCAACACCACATAGATCTGAAGTAACAAACCTCCAATTCCGTAGAAAATGGGACCACCGGCCTCCCAAGGGACAAACATGCTCTAGGATGGAGGACCTCGAGCTGCTTCCCTGCTGTACCAGTTAGAGGGGCAGAGGAGGAGGAGGAGGAGGAGGAGACTTGCCGCCGAGCCGTACCTCGCAGACGACCTCACCCTTTTCTCCTGTATGACCTGTACATGGGTTTCAACTGTTGCTGCCGTTTCGGTTGCTGCTTGGCTCGAAAGGATAAAGTCCTTCCAAAACCGCAAAACCTACGGTATCCAAAACCCCTGGACTGAGACTGAAGACCCAACAATCATGCTGTGGCTCTGCTATCTTTAAAGATCTGCAGCGCCGAGTCTGCTTTGGCACCAAAAAGACGAGATCCATAAAAAGGCAAGTCCAAGAGGATAGCCTGGACATCCGGTGAGAACCCAGATCCCCGGAGCCAAACGTGCCTCTTGGTCGCAACAGAGGAAGCATCACCCTGGCAACAGAGTCCGCAGTATCCAGACCCGAATGAAGCTTCAGAAGCACCTCCCATGCGGAGTCCATCAGAGCATGGATATAGCGACCCAGCAGGTATGTTGCATTCGTCGACTTAAGAGCCATACTAGCCTAAGAGAAAACTTTATTTGCGGATTTCTCCATACGTTTGGATTCTCTATCTGCAGGCGTAGATGGGAATGAGCTTGCAGACTGTTTAGAGGAGCACGGCACTAGGGCTAATAAACTCTCTGGTGACGGGTGGATAGATAGGAAAGCGGGATTCCCCTGGAGCCACCTTATATCTCCTTACCACCGCAGGAGTGGTCATTGGTTTCTGCTACAACTCCAAGATCGGCTCAGTCAAAGCCTGATTAAAACGAAACAAGGGTTCCGAGACAGAAGATGGAGAATGAAGCCCCTCAGTCAAGATGTTAGACTGGAGTTCTGCAGTAGGAAATTGCAAATCTAGCAAATTTGCCTCCTTCCTAATTACAGAAAGACACGTCTTGCGTTGGAAGGCCTTTAGGAGAGGAGAGCTCCCATTCAGGAGATGTATCCAGGCCACTAGCCTCCTGCAGGCTCTCAAATTCTTATTCAGGGTCGACACTCTCACTCTCCTCAGCCTCCTGCTGCTGCCATTGATACTCCTCTTCCATCAGCCTTTGTGCTTCCCTTGTGGACCTAATTCTTAGGTCTGGCATCGGTGGTGCGAGACGTGGCGCCGGTGACTTCGGGATCGGCGGTGACTTCGGAATCGGCATCTACGGGAGTTCCACCGGGATAGTAGAAGATGCCGGACAAGGTTGGCTGGCGCCGGACAGAAGCCAGACAGCGTCGAGGGGATCCATCCAACAGCACTCTTTCCTCAAGGGGACTGCACCGGCGTCGAGAAACTCGGTGTCGGGAGAGACCAACTCCCTGGAGTCATGGCAAAAAAGGCATGAGAGGTGCCTGAGGAAAGTGAGGTGGCAAGCCGTCCATGGGGCCAATCGGCGCACCTGCAGGGTAACAAACCAAACATCGCATTGAGGAAATGCGAAGGATCCGTAGCAGGAGGCGGGATACCCAGGATCTGGTACTGCGGGTTCTGAGACCGCTTGAGAAGGCAGCCTAATTGGCTCCGTCTGTGGTGTCGGAGACCCTGGAGTCGGGGGTGAAGTAGCCGGCAGTGGAGGCGTGGTTTCTCTCAGCAGCAGTAAATCTCTCGGAGCCAGAGACTGGACTGGGGTAACCTGGAGAGAAGAAGAAGGAGAGAATTCGCTCTTGCGATTAAATCGGGGAGCCATAGACCCAGACTTCCGTGTCCCATTCTTTGACGAACAGCGTTGAGATCCGTGGCGCCGCTTCTTTGTATGTATTCTCGACATCTTCGAGGTATGCGGAGTCGGCGACTTGGACTGGGACCTCGACCTCCTTCGACCTCTTTTCTGTTTTTTGCTGTAGCCATAAACAGCTTGGCCTCCCTCTCCTTTAAAGCCTTGGGGATTCATGCGCCTGCATGAACAACACTCCCCGACGTCATGGTCCACAAAAGGCACCACAAACAATCTTCATGGGGGGCAATAATCAACATATGACCCCCACATTCCCTGCATGGTTTTAAACCGGTCTTCCTCTGGGTAAAAAGGATCACTGCTACAAATACTCTAAGTACTTACTACAAAGAAACTCCCAGAAATGGAGAGCCCTAGAAAAAAACTGTTACACGTCGACGGCGCAGAAAAAAGGGGACTGATGTCAGCACGCCAACAAGGTCTTCTTATGGCTCCGATGACACCACACGGAGACGCGTGCGGAGCCGTTCCATTTTGACGTCCTTGTCGACGTGGGAGAGCTGTAAAGAAAGGTTTCCGTCATCGAATGTTGCGCATGGGGGAGTTCAAAAAGTGAGGAATTTATAGGCAGATGTATCCATCAGAATCTAGAGTTCAGTATGTGCCTGGGTAATGAACTCTGTTAAAGGACTTCTACGTCAGGTAGGGCACGGTTTCACTTTCTATTCATGTAAAGTGGGAATGCTTAGGTGGCTGGGAGTTGACACTCAGCTTGTATGTTTAAAAAACTTTCTGAACTGGGCACAGGTATAACCTAAATGTTCAAAGCAACCATTTTAGCAGAAATACTTATTTTTGGAGATTTGCTAAAATATCTTTCAGAGAACACCCAGAATTGCATTAAAAGGAGAAGTCCTGGGATATGTCTATTTCAACGAACAGCACACTTTCAGATTGTCAATAAGTAGACAATTTGAAAGTTTAAAGGAAATGTGAAATTTTACATTTTACTCCCAATGTAAATATATTTCATTTGGGCAATATATCCCTTACTTTCCCAACATCAATACAGAACTAGTCCGATCTTTTTGTGGAGTAATATTTTCTGCGTATTTTTGGGTAGACATAGTAGACAATGTTCTAACTTTTTGGTTGTTTCCAAGATGTCCACATGACCAAAAAGATACTCCCAGCTTTGCACTCCAATCTTAAATGGTTAATAGTAGAAAATCTTGCCAACTCTCAAAAATTCTAAAGTTGGAAACATCATAGGCACTCAAACATTTGCATATCCGGATTCTGTGAATTCACATATGTAATTTGTAGAGGCCACATTTTGTGCAGCTAAGCTTAGTTCTGGTATGTAGAAGTTTCCGTGAACCACACTCCTTAGCTACAACAACTTATACACCTCCTTCTAAAATAGATCTTAATACGTTCTATCTGACTATAAGGACACACATCGCATTTATTTTATATCAGTAAAAAAACCCTGCCCTTATTAAACCTATTAACTAAGTGTAAGAAAAAAGCGGAAAAAAGTGAAGATCTATATACAGTGTTAAATGTATGTTTGGAAGGAAAAGTGGCTTACTTGTAATCCTACTTCTCTGTCCTGAGTAAACAAATTGAATATTCCAGTGCATGTGCAGGGTCTCTGCAATACTATTGGAAAAACAGTTTGAGTATAATAATGTTCCTGCATGAGACAATATTTTCTACTTTTTTGGTTTAAAAACCAGTCCCAATTAGCCAAAATAAAATGTTTACATTCAGCTGAAAACACTGCTGAAATCCTCCCTTTTTAAAACCCCCAAAAATAGAGAAAATGGAGCCTCTAATAGGCCGAGCATAAGCAGGCTCAAATTAAGACACAGCACCTAGAGCAAGGAAACTTTCTCAGCATGCAAATCAGGGTCTGTGAGGCAGTTCGTTTTGAAGTAGATATGAGATATTTAATGTAACCACAGTCCTTATTCCATAGGTCCTTTGAAAAAGAGGGAGGTTTATGGATTCAGGGTGAATACCCATGACAGAGAACTAGGATTACAGATAAAAGTATTTTCATTCGGTCAAGGGATTTACTCTGAGATCCATAAATAAAATGAACAGAGTAGCAAGCTAAAAGAGCTCTTTGCCCGGAGGAGGGTTTGAAAGACAGCAGCGAAAAGGCAAAGACTATTACTGAGCAAATAAATTGTGCAAACAAGCCTGACCAATCAGAGTATCCTTTCTGGAATCAGAGTCCAAACAATAATGTTTGCCACAGGTGTGAACAAATTTCCAGGTCGCTGGTTTAAATATATTTTAGATAAGGACATTCCTCATGAGAGCAATAGTAGCTGCTTTCCCACCAGTAGAATAACCCCTAGTCTTGCCTGGAAGGGCTTACTCGTCTTTTGATAGCATATTATGTTTGAGAAACAATCCATCTAGCTATGGTTTGTTTCGCAAAAGCTAAACCTATACACTACTTTATAAATAGTAGTTGTTTGGATTGGCAAACAGATTTAGTCTTATCTAGGTTCATATGGTATTAGAGATCTTTCTGCCGGAGAGAAATGGTCTGTAAAGAACTTGGAAAAAGAGATTGCCTGATTTATATGAAAATCAGCAATGACTCTAGGCAAAAGGGAAGGATGAGTTCTTAAGGAAACTTTATTACAGTGGACAGTTCATCTGAACAGAGAGCCTGAAACTCACTCACTCTCCTGACTGAAGTGATAGCAACCAGAAACGTGACTTTGCAAGAAATATGTTGACGATCTGCCTTGTGCATTGGTTCAAAGGGGGAACCTAACAATTTGGAAAGCATAATATTAAGTTCCCTAGTAAGAGATTCAATTGGCTGTGTTGCAAGTATTCAGACGGGGACTCATGTTCAGCAATTGAAGGCTGGGATGGTAAATCCTGACTGATATCCTAGTAAACAGGTTTGGTTTAAGCATAAGCCTCTTGTGAGATTAAACCGATAGGTGGAAAAGGTCCGAGTATCATCACCTTCTCGGCCAATCCAGTGCTATTTGTATCATTTTCATCTCACACTGTATCATCTGGATTATTATGTTGGTAAGCAGTGGAATCAGTGGAAAAGTGTATGTGAAAGTCCTCAACCTGTCTATCAAATGGGCATTGCCCCGCAATCTGCGTTCTGGACGTGAAGGCATGCATTCCCAGAGTACCCCATTAATCGAAGATGCTTTGAGGCACAGTGTCATCTAGTGCCCATTGGTGATGTTCCAGAAAATGTTTGCTAAGCTTGTCTGCCTTTGTGTTCAGTAGCTCTGGATGATGTACTACCATCAGAGAGATGTCATGCCCAGATCCGATGATATTCTCTTGACAAGACTCTGGATTTTGTAGCCCTCGTTTGTTCGGCAATACAGATGGAATGAACAAGTTCAGAGAGAGAGAGAGAGAGAGAGAGAGAGAGAGAGATGGATAGCTCTCAACTACAGCAAATCGATCTGGTAAAGTTACTCAGCAGGAGACCATTTGCCTTACATTCTGCTCAAAGATCTTCCATGTAAGCTCCACAGCCCTCTAGCGATGCATAGTAACTGAGATGGAGATTTGAGGTTTCTGGAATGGGACTTCTTTCATCATGTTAGTTCTGTTGCACAAGACCTCAAGATACCAAAGGGTCAATGTGTCAAGAGTAATTTTCTGATCCCAATTTCAGGTCTTCTGACAACATTGGTCTTTTAGGCACTCCTGCAGTGGATGCACTGGAACAAGAAAAATGCACAATACCATGCTTCTAAGAAGAGATGGCACCTGCCGGACTGAGCCAATGTTACTTTCAAGCAATCTTCATACATAAAGGAGACAGTCATTTCTCTGAATTATGGCTTCTAGATATTGTATTGTCTGAATTTTTGGAGGATTGGTTTGGATGAATAGATTTGTAAGCCCAAATCATGAAGTAGTGATAGAATGGTGACTATATGCTAACACAATGTAGATCTGATGTTGGCCTTTATCAACCAGTCATCCAAGTAAAAGTAGACGAACATTCCCCTATTCCTCATTATGGGGGTAATTACAAGTCTGGCGGTCCATGGACCACCAGATTCATGGAGGTGCGGCAGCGGCAGTCTCTCGACCACCCTACTACGACCAGGGTGGTCGGGCCGCCCTGGGACCACCACAATCGGCAGGGATCGGAGATCCCTGGGGGTGGCGCTGCGGTCTTGAGCACACAATATGCTCTGCGGGGCAGCTGTGGCCTGCTAAGCACATTACGAGTTTCCTCATCGCCGCACATTTCTTGGCAGACGCAGGTACTGCCTTTGATGTTCCCATTATGGTGCCTATTTCATAGGCACCGCCCTGCGAATACCAAAGATCCGCCTGCCAGACAGGAGAAAAAGTCTGATCTGGCGGGCAGTTCGTACATGGGTTTGGCAGAGCAGGGCGGTCCCACTCCAGCAGGCCAAACTTATAATAAGGCCCAATGCCCAAGTACAAATGGCAGGTCTTTTGAGAAAATTCTTTGTGCTGAAGGGCAGGAGTTAAAATTGGTAATGAGAATGATACACTTTGAAGCAGAGGAATTTCCAAAGCATCTTGAATATTGGAGTATGAAAGTAGGCATTCTAGGTAGCATGATTTTAACCAATCTCCTTTGTGAAGATGAGGAAATGTTTTGTGAAGAGCCAGCATTCGATACATTTTCTCTTCATCCATTTGTTTTTAGCTTGAGATCTAGTATATGAAAGAATTTCAGTTTGACTTCTTTTCTGAACCAAGAAATAACATAAATAAATCCCTTTCATTCTGAGACTTGGGGACTTTTTCAATTGCTCTTTAGTAGAGTCATTACTTCCAGCATTAAATGTTTGAAGTGTAGATGTTTGGTAATCTTCTGTGGTATTGAACTTTCAGAAGAACAGAATCTCATTTTGAAACCAGATTTGACAATACTCAGCACCGAACTGTTGCTTGTTATTTTCTGTGATGAGTAAAATGATTGGTAACATTCCTTCCCACCGGAGTGCTGATCAAAAGTGCTTCAACCACAGTTGCAGTAGCTCGTTGAGAACCCAGTTTCTTTTGAAAATTCTTTTGAAAATATTGTATTTAAGGTTGCTGTTCTCAGCGCTGAAATTTCAGCTGCCTCCTCCAAAAGGGCACCTGGGAACAAGGTTGACCTTTCCCATAATCCTTTAGCTGGACATTTTCAGGATTTAATTTTCTTTTCCAATTCCACTGATTTGAGGGTCTCTGACTCATTTCTCATTCACTAGAGCTCATCATCTGCGTTTAGGTCAAACAGATATTCTCCAGTAAAATACATGGGCAATTTCTTTTGTTAAGCTTGAGGAGAAAGAGTCGCACATCTAAGCCAAGAACAGCGCCCGACCGACAGTTTCTGAAAAATATCTCTTGCTGTCAAATCTGCTGACTCCTTGTCCACACTGATAGCATGATCAAAAGTAATCATGCCAATGTGAAGAATCATGTTCTCGAACTCTGTTCTGTCTTCGGCAAAGAAGCTGAAATACTTTTTTGCCGCAGTGTAATAAGGTGCCAGATTTTCTCTCAGAAAGAGACGGTCCAATTCTGGAGCTCTACACTTTTTTTCTTATTTGCAGTCGATAGGTGTAATAGAAGAATGCCTCAGAAAAGTGTATGCAGTTGGTTCAATTAGACCTAGAACCATCTAAGCTTGTCTGGTGGATTTAATTTAGGTATCTGGCGCCAAGAGAGATATCACATTTGTAGTAATCGTTTGATTAAATCTGAACGTGCTATAAGGTAGGAAGAACCACCTAGACTTCCTAGAATTATGAGTAAAACTCTAACCAATTAAGATCACTCCTTAGCACACGTTTTTGATTATAAGCAATAGGTATAAACAGTATATTGGCATAAATAAACAATATATAAATCAGGAATTGGTCGTTTCTTCTTGTCAGTTGTTCTTTAATAGTATATACTTCTCCTTAGTCTGTCTGTCACCAGCCAACACGTGTTTCGTTGCTTATGGGAATAGTCGACCCGCAACTTTGTCAAGGCTCTATTCAGACTGAGTAAAAACGTTAGTCGGCGTTGTTAATTCCAAACCGCAGATGGTTTCAATTTTCTTATGCGTTTCATGTGCGATTTATTCCTCGTCTTCTGTTAGTGCTATATTTCGTAGTGTAGCGGTGTACCAAGTGTCCGTGGTGGTCGCCCCAGTCGAGTACGCTGGCGTCAGTTTGGCCGTATACGAGTTACTAAGTTATAGACGAGATCACGTATTGAATACGTGATCTCGAAGACGAGGAATAAATCGCACATGAAACGCATAAGAAAATTGAAACCATCTGCGGTTTGGAATTAACAACGCCGACTAACGTTTTTACTCAGTCTGAATAGAGCCTTGACAAAGTTGCGGGTCGACTATTCCCATAAGCAACGAAACACGTGTTGGCTGGTGACAGACAGACTAAGGAGAAGTATTTACTATTAAAGAACAACTGACAAGAAGAAACGACCAATTCCTGATTTATATATTGTTTATTTATGCCAATATACTGTTTATACCTATTGCTTATAATCAAAAACGTGTGCTAAGGAGTGATCTTAATTAGACCTAGAACCAGTGCCATGCTTCTTACTTGAACCTCTGGAAGTAATGCTTCAAAGATCACAGCTGTTTCAGTGTGGGAGTCACAGTCTCTATGTTGTGCTTCCAAGCCGCTTCGATTGCGGTCTTCTAAAAAGCTCCCACATCATCCACTGGGGAGATTCTAGGAGGTGGAGAGACCAGAGACCTGACAAACAGGCTAAATCTCTATCAGAAGAAGATGAAGAACTTGGAGGGCTTATGGGTATGTGCCTGGATAGTCTTGGAAAAAGTTGCGAAGAATAACACTTCAGGCGATATAGAGGTAAAAAAGCAATTCCTATAACAAAGATTTACAGGAATGTAAGGAAGACATTAAATGATGTTGAGGGAACCCAAAACACCACCCCCCCCCCCCAAAAAAAAAAATCACAGGTTTCCAGCCAAAAAAGCATGTAATAAGGTAACAGTGTCCAGGGATTCTTCTCTGCAAAGCCTGAAAAACGAACTCCCTCATCTGTACTGCATAATGGGAAGGCTCTATGGCTCTGGAATTCTTAAATGTGCAACGTTTTAATTTGGGCAGGCTTGTGGCTGCATGTTTCCTAATTTGGGGGTTTTAAAAAAGTTAGTAGTTCAATAGTGTTTTCACCCAAAGATAAAATAAAAGGGAGAGGTAGAACAAGCTTTTGCCTCATACAGGCATTCTTTTTATACTGGTATTCTTTTTCCAATAGTAGTCAGGGATCATGTATATGATATAATCTTATGGACATCAATGAGAATCCCATGGAAGAGACCTTAGAGTAGATTTTAGCATATGAAAACAGCGGAAAGCAAGTAAGCCAAGGGTAGCCTTTGATTCCATTTTCACCAAGTGTTTGCAAATGCAAAGTGAGCCAAGATGAAGGTTAGAAGTGTGTTTCTGATGTGCACACGGATGTCAGGGCATTAACTCCCTTGGGTGGCTAGAAAAGCGATGTTTATGGGGAAGTGCCCTCTAAACATCGAACCACCCTAGTCAACATGTTATTTTGGGTTACTTACCTATATTCTTTTCTAGCCACTGATGCCCTTCTATCATCTGATCAATGATGGCGAAATAATGTGTATTGGCTTCATCAGGCATCACCCATCCACCAGTTGCCATCTCAAGCTGGCCATTCGCCACTAACCTTCAAATTAAGAAATAATTAATTAAATATCACCATTGAAATAATCAGATAAACAGTAAAACTGTGAAATTGAAGTGCAATATTTATGTTGAAACAGATATAGAAATGCTACGCCATCATTACTGAACACTATTCGGACAACTCGGGATGTAAAACACCTCTTCACTCTGCTACAATATGTACTTGAAACCAAACTGCCAATGTCTGATACTTCTGTTCCCTCCATTCCATATGGCAATAAACAATGTTTTAGCTTAATGCATCCTGGCTATGAAATAATGTGCCAAGCAGAAAGAAAAAACTAACGATGTACCCCCATCATTACAGCAAAAGTCATTACCCCTCAGACACTACAATTCAATGGGAGGCAGTACAACACAGGTCAGTTGTCCTACATTAACAATAGGCATCACTATGCATGGGACATTACAAAGCAGGAAAGTACTGGTAGGTAGGGATATGTATATATGAGTCAAGCAATTAATTTGAGAACCAATTTAGGATGCATCATATGTGCACACGGTGGTGTCAGTATGTGGTATTCAGTTGATTTTAAAAAATGCTTATAGGGTTATTTGTTTATGCCCATAGACATTTGAGACATTATGAACGGAGGCAATGCATCAGAGTAAAAAGGATGCTCTTTGATGATGTGAAAGTAAGTTCTCAAAATAAAGGTGGTTCAGAGGAGTAGGTCCACTCGGGCTCAACTGTGATTTGCAAGACAATAGGGTGAATGTGTCCCAAAGTGAAAATTGCATTATAAATAACGCTACGAAAATTATTTTGGCATTAATTTCATTGTGTTGGACAATATAAGATATCAAGATGGCAAATTAATTTTTTTTTTTTAAATGGTTGACGCTTGAAATTCCAAAGTGAATTATGAATCATCATGACAACTGCTCAGATATAAGACTGATTTCTGGAGTTTTTCTTAAGTATCCATGGATCACGTGTCACTATTTAAAGTTTACCAATGGAGCTGCAGGCATGTGAACAAGGCCAGTGTTGTGGACGAAACACGGCACGGGATGGCGATTTGTTGTGCAGAATAAAAAATTTCTAGGAAAGAATTCAGCGTCATATCCAACTTTGACTGATCGCTGTCTCCCGAGCCACTTCACCACGGTGAGCTGACGGTGGGGTAGCGAGTCCCAAAAAATCCATAGACCGTGCTTAATCTTTCCAAGAAAAACACACCGCGGCTCTGCTACTTTTCAAATGTGTTTCTTTTATTCCTGCAGCAACATTACTCAACACGTTTCGGAGCTCCTTGTTCACGAGTGCCGAGAGCTCCGAAATGGCTGAGTAATGTTGCTGCAGGAATAAAATAAACACACTTGAAAAGCAGCTGAGCCGCAGTGTGTTTTTCTTGGAAAGATTAAGCACGGTCAATGGATATAGATATATCTAGATAAAGATATATATATATATTCCAACAAATTCACCGACGGGTGCTCGCCATATCGTGAGGATGGCACTCACGTAAATGTGTGACAAAAAAAGCAACACGGAGCACTCGCAGGACTAGGTATTTCTCCTTTATTCAGCCAACATGTTTTGGCAGGATGTCTTTCTCAATGCTAATTTCAAAGTAAAATTGACCCCTTTATTGGATTGGTTAAAAAGTCCAATGCCCTGTTCTCATTGGAGGATAAAAAAATGTGGATAACAAGGGAGGACTTGCATATCTTTGTCACAATACTTATATATCTGCCATGATGGTGTGATACATTTCACATTTGATAATATAGTTCTCCCAAACATTGAGCCCTGGATGGGCTGCCGCATAAGATCCTAGGAGCCATGTTCATTGACCTTCAGAACTGTATCAAAGGAATGCACCCTTCGTTCCTGTTGCAACTGTAACAGTCTATATGCACATTTCCACGGGCATCAGAACAATGACTGTACATCCCTGGATTTAATTAATTCACTACCTATGTTGAATGCATAAATACTTTCTACTGTCACAGTGCGACGGTTCTGGCAATTTCTACTTTATGAATTCCAACATATTCCACCAGCCTTTTGCAGGTGCGCTCCATATCGTGAGGGTGGCACTCACTTAAATATGCAGACAAAAAAGCAACACGGAGCACTCACAGGATCAAGCATCCCGTCTTTATTCAGCAAACATGTTTCGGTGGGAAGCCTCATGTTTACGTGAGTGCCACCCTCAAAGCCTATTAGAAAGAGGAGGGGGCTTGTGGCCCCCTTCCCCGTTTAAACAAAAAAAGGACCCAGGGGATGGGGTCGTGTCATCAGTGACGTCATAAATAATGTCATATAACAGGTTATGAGTGATGTAATATGTGAGGTCATAAGCAGTGCATGCCACAGACGCTAGTTATTGTTAGCTCTGCTAATTATAACTGATGAATTTCAGTGTTTTTAACGATAATGTTGTCACTGACATATTCAAAAAACTATTACTTTAACCAATGTTTTTTTCAGTGAATATATATTCACATTAGTAGCGCGTCATGTGAAGAAGACTGAGTTGCATATACACACACAAATAAAAAAATAGTTTTGAAAAATATAAAAAGAATATAAGTTGACATATGACTGACTGACATAAGTATAAGTTGCACCACCATAGATTTCAGATGTCATCAGTGATGTAATAATTAAGGCCATTAACAGTGCATCACAGAGGTGCAAGTTATACTTATGTCAGTGATGAATAACATTGGCTTTTTCAGTGAATTTCTAAGGTGTTTTAACGTAAATTTAAATCTCACTACATTCATTTTGTATAACTCCACTTTTCCCTCAGTTTTTTCTGTAAATGTATATGGCTTTTTAACATTAAGTACTATCTTATTATGGTAAGTGTGCAGCCGCCCCCGCCGCGCACGTCAAAAGGTCAGGCCTGTAGCAGGGCCTTGCACCCATCCCACTGCTAGAAGCCACCCCACGAGCAGCACACCGGCCACAGACCTCCAAACCCACATTTTATTTTCGCTGTGGGGAGACATTCTTATGGGTTCTTGAACTTCAGCAAACTTGAAGTGTTGACAGTTGTCCTTTATTTTTTTTAAGCACTTTATAACTTTTTCAATCACTGCTGCAGGAGAAACACCATAAGACTTGACATTACATTTGTGTTCCATAGCACATTCAAGCCGAAATATATCCTACATTTGCGCATGCCAACAGAGATAACTGAATTTTGATATCAGAGTCCATCTAGAGAAGGACTTAAGTCCAAACTAATGCTCCTCTGTATTCAATGTACTGGTCGACAAATGTAGGACATCTTGCATAACCTTGACTTGTGCAACTCTGCTGACATAGTGGTCAGTCTCTTCCCCACAGTCCGATCTCTTTTCATGTACGTTTTGAATGGCAACCATAAAAGAACAACTCTGCGCACTCAATCATGAAAAATAGCAGACAATTTTTCCATTGCATTTATGTTCCAGATCTTACTCGACCATGCAGGAGGACATCAGTCCCAGCAGCCTCAGAGTCGACCTCACAGAATTCCAGGACCAAGTCTGAAATATCGGGATCACAGCCTAAATGTGCTGGGCTCCCAGGGGAAGGCAAGATTTGAACGGTGTCCAGAATGGCTCAGATGAAGGAGAGCATCTGAGATTGAGTCAGGTGTGATTTTGGCATGTTGATAGTGAGCCCCAAAGATTACAGGAGGTTTTATTTTCTTCTATGTAGTAAGTAAATTATTTAGCTACTACGCACGTGGTAAGCTTACCTAGCAAAGACAAAAGGATAATAGGGTGATAGCTTAACACATTGCTGCTATCCAGATTTTGTTTCTCCAAGAAGGACCTTAATACTAATTTATTCTGTTCCTCCAAGACTGCATCAGATGTTGAAGATGGAGATTATTTCATTTATCATTGGTGCCACTGTCTTATTACAACCTTAAAAAACTAACTAGGCAAACATGGTCAGGGAAACCTGATTTAACCTTATTTAGCACAGTTTCCATCTCCTCCTGGTCTGGCAAACTGACCAGTAATTAAGCAATAGTCTTGCTATGGCCATTAAGATCAAATTAGAACTAGGTTTGAGAGTTCAAAGCACTTTTGATCCTCTGATAGATGTTTTAAATTTTACCAAATAAAAAATGTGGTAGTTCATCATTGAAGGCTTGATCAGTAAACTTTCCATCTTTTCTGATTTCTATACTATTTTCTATACTGTTGTGCTATTTACCTAAGTCGGCTATACTTTGGGTTATAATCATGTGATAATGTCACTGGTCTATAATAAACTATATCCTTATTAATTTTGATATGCCACTTCATTTATGGATTCATATTTTTGTTTGTGGTGTGACAATGCATTATTCGTAGGAGATTATAAGCGAAATGGACTGACTTTGAAAGGGTAACACAAACAGATATGTTGTTTAGCGCAGTGGTACAGGCAAGAGGCTTCAATGAAAGAGATTAGGTTTCGTTCTACAGTCTGACATTGAATATTGAGTCACAAGTTAGGGTTTATCATAATATAAATATGTAGTTTTTCTTAATTTTACTCCCTGCATAGCCTTTTCTATCTGTTCATCACTAAGGTTATAACAAGAAGTTTTAACACTATCTTGTAAATGGTTTTTGTCTTGAGAAAAACCTGCCTGGTAAGGGGTCAGAACACCTGGACTATGTGGGCCATGCCCGAAAGAGTTTTGTTTTATCTCCAAATCTTGTGAAGGGCTGGTGTCTTTTTTTTCTGCAGCCATGCACATGACTCCTAGAGCACAGCACTGGATTAACAAGAGGTGTTCGAGTGACAGATCTTATATATAAACATGCAAGATATATGCAACATAAAAAAATTATAAAATGTTTGTGAATATAAATAAACAATATATGAATATATAAAGAACATATATTGAACAGTGTTGGTCAGTCACCACTGTGTCACTGAGTAGTTATAGTTGGTTCAGAGTTTCCATAAGATGGGTATTTTTATTTTGCTAATAACGGTCATTATTTGATAAATCTGTACGTAACTTTAAAAAAGAAAAAAAAAAGTTCAGCCACTTCGGCTTATTCCAGAGTTTTCTGCCCATGCCCATTCATCAAGCAAGGACCAAGAACAAGTATTGGCAAAGCAAATAGGTCTCACTTATGCAAGCACTATTGGCTTTGCCAATATGTTCTATCCATGTTGTACACCAGCGTGGCAGCTGTTCAGCATAGCTAAAAGCTAGTGGCGTTAATGAGAGTGGAAAGTCAAAGGAGTATCGTGGAGTAGAGTGGGGTGTTATGGAGTGGCATCGAGAGTTGTGGAGTGGTGTAGAGTAGAGCTGAGTAAAGTTGAGTGGAGTGACAAAGTGGAGTGTCGTGGATGGAGTAGCGTGTCGTAAAGTGGAAATGCTCAAAGTAGAGTTGAGTGTCAAACTAGAGTGGAGTCGAGTGTCACATTAGAGTGGAGTAGAGTGTCACAGAAGAGTGGAGTACTGGAGCGGCGTAGAGTGGAGTACTAGAATGGAGTAGTGGTTCGTAGAACAGAGTGGAGTAAAGTGTCATGGACGGGCATAGAGGGAGTTGCATAGAGCATCATAGAGTGAATTAGTATTGTAGACTGACACAGAGACGAGTGGGGAGCTGCAGAGTAGAGTGAGAGTGGAGCAGAGATTAATGAGAGTGGCAGAGTGGAGTGTTGTAGAGTGGAGTAGAGTGGCCTAGAGTGATGTGGCGTAAACAGTAGACTGCCATAGATTGAAGACTGCTGTGGCTTAGAGTGCATTGGTTTTGAGTAAAGTGGTGTATGCTGCATTGGCGTAGAGTGCCGTGACGCAGGGTGGAGTGGCACAGAGTGGTATAGCGTGCAGTGGCGCAGAGTACATTGTTTCAGAGTGGAGTGAAGTGGTGTAGGGTAAAGTGGAGTGGTGCATGATAGGGTGCAGAGGTGTAGAGTAGAGTGGCGTGGAATGCAGTGGTGCTGAGTAGATGAGAGTGGCGGAGAGTGCAGTCTTGCAAAGTAGAGATTCTTAGAAAGCAGTGGTGTAGAATGCACTGGTGCAGAGTGTTGCAGAGTAGAGTGCTGAGAGAGCAGTGGCATATATGACAGTGGTGCAAAGTAGAATAGAGTGGCGTGGTGTGAGAAAGTGGCTCTGTATATACTGTTCCCAAATAGGTATAGTGTGTACAGAGTCCACAGCCCCCAGAGGTTTGGCAGAGGTTAAAGTTAGATATAACCTTATTCTCTAAAGTGGTATCTTGGTCGAGCAGTAAGGCAGTATCAGAGGACAGTGTAAAGCATTTGTTGTACACACTCAGTCAGCAAATGGTCTCACACACTCAAGAACTGAACTCAAGGCCAATGGTTTATATAAAAAATATAAGGTTGTTTTATTTTAGAACCAACAATAGGTATCAAAATATACTTTCTCAGAATGAGAGGCATTAGTTAAATACTTTTGCAATATTCAATTGACTTTTGTAGGTAATAGTTACAGGTTGTTGCAATAGGCAACACAATTTCAAACACAATAATACATTGAGCGCAATGTGAATTTTAAGTTATTTGCAATAGATTACTTTCAGGATTACTTTTCTAATTCCAGGACTGGATCCTAGATTCAGTCCTGGGACAGGTCTTGGAAACAAGTGAGTAAATTCGTTTTAGTTACTGTTGTGATTTTTAGGCAATATTTTGCTATTTTAAAAGTTGACACATAAGAAATGTAATAGAAAACCAGTCAATGAATCCCCATGGGAGAAAATTCAAGTTACAGGTGAAGTAGGTTCTCGTTACTTTTGTAATCCAGGGCTGGGCTCCTAGGCTCAGTACTGGGACCTCTATCTAAAACAGGTAAGTAATTACGTTTTCACAGTTGGTACGATTTTTAAAGAATATTTGTAGTTTGCAAAAATCGTCACTTAGAAGAAATTTCACAGAAAAACAGTCAATGATTTCCTATGGAAGAAAATTGGGTTAGTGGTAAGTACGGTTGCGAGTACTTTTCAGGGTCAGTGCTGGGCACCAAGATCCAGCACTGGGATCTCTACTAATAGCAGGTGAGTATTTCCGTTTTGGTTACTCGGTTGATTTTAGGTGAATATTTTAAGTTTTAGAAACTCCACACAAGAAATTTTAGAAGAAGCCAGTCAATGTTACCCTATGGAAGAAAATTGGGTTATCGGCTTTTGGGTAAGTACTCGACTGGCAGAGTTAAAGTTCTGGGCACAGACTCAGGGGTCTCCCAGGGTCGGGTTGGTACAGTTGTAACACCCTCAGCGGCACTGGGGCGGCCGGGTGCAGAGTGAGTTAGGCTCAATGTTATCCTATGAGAGGCAGGGGGGCCTTGGTTGGTGGCTGCTGACTAGCAGGCCACGCGGCTGTGGGAGATGGGCTCCTGGTCACTTGCTCAGGGCAAATGGGGAAGTAGGTAGGAGTAGAGGTTACACTGCCAGGGCCACTCGGGTGGCTGGGTGCAGGGTGCTTTTGAGCCTTCGGGCACTCAATGGATTTCAATGGGAAAGCTCCAGGATGAACAAAGGCTGCAAGCTCGGGGACGAAGAATCTTCAGGTGCCACCACCACTTCGAGAGGTAAGTTGGGTAGTTGGAGGATAGGTAGGTACCCAGGAGTCTGGCACAGGGGGCCGCAGGGCGCCGGGTGCAGGGGTGCCTTTTGGTGTCGGGAAATCTTACCCTCTGTTGATCGCGGTTGGGGGGGTCCCTGGTTCTGAGGCTGCAGGCGTCGTCAGGAGCGTCGAGGTGAGTCCTTGGGTGCCGGATTCGAGGGTCACAGTCGCCGGGGGATGTCCTCGGGGTCTTTGTCCACTCCGGCACAGGCCAGGCTTGGCGGGTGCAGAGTGTGCAGGGTTCACGGTTCCGGGCTGGTGCCACGGGTTAGAAACTTGATTTGAGCATAGCCACTGCTAATGGGAGTCCAAGATGCTCAGAGTCACAAGGTAGCCAGGTCCTCCGGGGTTTGTGAGGTTGCTGGCCACAAGAGGTGCCGGGATTTAGCAGGAGCAGGTTCGAGGGTCGGCAGGCCGGTAGGGCTGGGGCCAAAGCAGTTGGTGTCTTCCTCTTCTTAGCAGCTGCACGGCAGGTCTCCTTTCTTCTTGCTCTTCTTTGCTTTTTCGGAATATGGAATATGGAGAAGGAAGGTTCAGGGTGCCTCTAAATACTAGATTTAGGGGTGTAACAGGTAGGTAAAGGGCAGGGACCCTACACCCCCTATCCTGCCACTCTCCTGTTGGAGGGGGCAGTAGCCTAGTCCTGATTGGGCAGAGCCTCCCATCTTTAAGATGGCGAGCGCCCGGAGATGTGCTTCACCTCGCCTCTCCCACCTGAGGGGTGGAGTTGGCAGGCTGGCACATCCCCTGTCCTTACTTGGGGTTTCCGGCCAGTCTTCCCACCAGAGTGGGGGTCAGAACCGATGGAGGCCAGTTTGCTGGGTACAGCAAGTGGCCTGGAGAAGCTCACAGGTGTGGCATGCCTATGAAGCTTCCCCCTGCCCATCCTGGGGGAGGAGACCTAGCACCTCACCCAGGATATGCATTGTTGCAGGCCCAGGAGAGCGGGGGCTCTCCACCCAGGGGTCCAGCAACATGTCTGCTGTGTGGCAGCCTAGGCAGCCTCCCAGAGCAGATGTGGATTGTAGGTTAGGTTTCAGGGGGCATCTCTAAATGCCCTCTGTAGTGCTTTGTACATAAAATCCCACACTGGCATCAGTGTGGATTTAATGCGCTGAGAAGATTGATACTAAATTTCTCAGTCTTCAGTGTTGCCATTATGGTGCTGTGGAGTTTGTGTTTGACGAGCTCTCAGCACCATATACTCTTAAATGGCAGCACTGCACTTACAGTGCCCAGGAATGGACCTGGGTACTGTAGGGGCACAGGGCTCATGCTCCTGTGCCCACACCACTGGCATAGGGCACCCAGCTAGAGGGGTGGCTGATGTATGCCAGGGCAGTGTAGGTTGTGGGCATGGCACACAGGGATGTGTGCCATGTCGACTCTTTGTTTTGCCTTGTACCCAGACACTCAGCCTGCGAGGGCAGTGTGGTTGTGTTAGGGTACAGGGCCTCCAAGGGTGGCACAATAAGTGCTGCAGCCCTTAGAGGCCTTCCCTGGTCACAAGGCCCTGGGTACCTAGGGTACCATTTACCAGGGGCTGACATGTGGCCAGGGTTTGCTAATTTGGGATTTTAGGTTTTAGGGAAGGAACATAGGCCCTGGGCACCTGATTGGCAGGAGTCCAGGGCACATTCAGTCAAAGTACATTCAGCAATTCAGCAAAAAGTGGGGGCATACCATGCAAGAAAGATGGCACTTTCTCACACGTGGAGTGCAGTGTCAAGCACAATGGTATAGAGTGGCGTAGAGTGCAGTGGCGTAGACTAGAGTGTTGCAGAGTAAAGTGTAGTGGTGCAGAGTATGTGGCAAAGAGTGCACTGGATTTGAGTAAAGTGCTGTAGAGTACATTGGTGCAGTGGTCTAGAATAGATTGGCAGTGCCACAGCATAGAGTCGAGTCGCATAAAGTGCAGTGGCATAGAGTAGTTGTTTCAGAGTAGAGTGGAATGGTGCAGGGTAAAGTGGAGTGGCAAGAGTAGTAGCACAGAGTGGAGTGGTGCAGAATGGAGTGGCCTAAACTGGAGTGGCGTAGAGTGCAGTGGTGCGCAGTAGATTAGAGTGGCATAAAGTGGCGTAGAGTAGGGTGGTGCACAGTTCAGTGGCAGAGAGTGCAGTGTTGCAGAGTAGAGTGTCAGAGTGGAGAGGCGCAGAGTGGAGAGGCGCAGAGTGGAGAGGCGCAGAGTGGAGAGGCGCAGAGTGGAGAGGCGCAGAGTGGAGAGGCGCAGAGTGGAGAGGCGCAGAGTGGAGAGGCGCAGAGTGGAGAGGCGCAGAGTGGAGAGGTGCAGAGTGGGTGGCATGGAGTGCAGTGGTGTGTAGTATATTAGAGTGGTGCAGTGATAGAGTGCAGGGCAGAGTACAGTGGCGGAGAGTGGAGTATTGCAGAGCAGAGTATCGTAGAGTGCAGTGGTGTAGAGTAAAGTGGTGGGGAGCAGTGGTGGAGAGTGCAGTGGCATAGAGTACAGTGGCAGAAAGTGCAGAATTGCAGAGTAGACTGTCGTAGAGTGTAGTGGTGTACAGTAGAGTGGTGTGGAGTGCAGTGGAGTAGAGTGGTTCAGAGTAAAGAGCAGTGGCGTAGAGTACAGTGGTGCAGAGCAGAACAAAGTAGCATATAGTGTAGTGACAATAGTGTAGAGTGCAGTGGCATAGCTTGTTGTAGATTATAGTGGTGTAGAGTGCAGTGGTGCAGAGCTGTGCTTCATTTGCAAAAAAATAAGTGCCAGGGCCCTCATCAAGAGGCCACTACAGATTGCTATATCTAGTGACCCTGCCAGCACTGCCAACGGCAGAATCAACAGAAGTACTAACCATCACACTACTACAAGTGTGACTATTCCGACTATTTCAGGTCCCTAAAGCTATTAGAATGGCTTGGGCGGCAGATATTAGTCATTTTTAATATATATTATTTGAATAATAAACTGTTGTGCTTGTCTCTAAATTAGACTGACAGTGCCACCATGCTGCAGACTGTCATAAATACCGGTGTTGACAATTAAGTGCCGGTGACAAGCACTGGAAACCACCGGCTCAAATTAAGCAATATATTAGAGCAGAGTGCAGTGGCGTAGAGTGCATTGTTTTTTAGTAAAGTGGTGTAGAGTGCGGTGGTTGCAGTCAATGATGAACACCTTATGCAAAGGCCGTAATTATGCCAAAGACTGGTACTATTATGCCAGAGATAACCATCACTAAGCCTGGAAGTGCCGCCAATATACCATGGGAAGAGGCACTATTGCCAATAATGGTCACATTTTATTTAGCAAGTAGCTATGTGTGCTTGTGCTTAGCATATTGCACTTGGCTCCAACTACAGCTGAAACTGAACAATGTAGATTTAATGTATTAATTCATTCATCCAGCCATTCCACAATATGCCAAGGGTGGCCAGTGGATTCCAAGCCCATTATAATGACATGAATGTTTACCATTACCAACATGCAATAATACTAACCATGCCCTTATTTATGGGAAGAATCATTGGAATGTCACATTTCAGTGTACTAGGACAGATGGCTAATTAGTCATTTTGCCTGTACACCATCACGTCATTGGGACACCACTAACCATGCTCGGAACAAGACTACGAACGAGCCCGCGCTCACATAAAGAAATGTTTAAGTAGGATATTGCGCCTTCAAAAAACATAAATGGGAAGTGGAGCACTGGTCATAAGAAAGTCGGATGACACTGGTAACTTATACAAAACAGGTGTTTAAACGTAACTAGTTGCCCATTTTAACTGGTCAAAATTTGTTTTGCCTTGCTTTGTTCCCCAAGATAGCGCTTTACTGCTGCACTTCTGACTGCCCAGCCTCTTCCTTTGCAGCAAATCAGATTCTAAAGGAAAGTAAGTTTAGGATACGTGCACAAAGATACAATTTGAATGTCTATACATTGCGTGTTTGTGGCACATATGGTTTGGGTGTTGCTTGCAGTGTTCTTCAGGGTGAAGGCATTTTGGGTAACAGACTGATGAGTACTTTATTTCAATCACTGTACAACAGTTGAGGAACCATGACCTCCACAGAGCAGCAGGAAGCAATGACAACCCCGTAAGGATTGAGGAAAGCTGGTAACAACTGTACCCATATGCGTTTTCCCTATTTGTATGCTCTTCTAGGTGACCATACCTTCCTGGGAGTAAACCACCTAGTTATTCCTGTCGAAAGGTGTAAACCTAGCCATTAACCTACATTTACACACACTTTGCAGAGTAGGTTTAGGTTGCATAAGAAAGGGTTGTAGACCTGAAGAAAGCAGACTGACGCATGACGGCAGGAACGGCTGAAACATGTTGAATATTATGAACGTGCTGAGAAGATAGATAGTAACACATATCCATTTCTGATCTTGTGGGAAGTGGAAGTAATAATACATTTGAGACCTAAACGTATAATTTGAGATCTAGGAAATATAATTGTAGCCCCTATACTGCGGAGGACGAGACGATCATGTAGCCTAGTGCAGAGGATGTGAATTTCTCGTCCACATAGAGATAGATAATCATTCAGTTGGTCACACCAGAAGGATTTTCTTTTTTTTAAATAACCTTCGGACGCACAGAGCTTCTCCCACGCTTTGAGGTTATATATATATTTTTTTAACTAGGTGGCAGTCATCATGCACAAAACAATAATGCCATTCTGTGAAACTGAAAGCCGACAGCATTACGGGCCAACTGCATTTAGTTTGAGCTGTGTTGGGGGGCATATGTCAGCTCCCCCAAGCACCAACATTGGGGAAGATGTACCATTTGAAAGGCACTATGTCCCCATTCTAACAGTATATCCTTCTAGCGGATCTGCACAGGGGGATGATCTTCAGGCAGGGACACACTGGACACCAGGGGTGGGGGTGTGTGGGAGGGATGGGGGGGCACCATGGGTAAGTGTTCCTCCCCCCAACAAAAAATTGAGTTTCTGCTCTCCCACCCTCAGGAGGGTGGTTGAGGATTTAATTCCAAACTGCCAAACCAGAACAGGGAACATTTTGGGTTTAAAAAGATTGGGGTAGGTGGCCCATCTTGTCATTGAGCCATGTCCCCACTGTAAACAGTCTCTGCCCCCCATTGGGGAGCCGACTTGAGGGGTTTACCACCAATCTGCCCTCCCTGCGGGAGAGGGGAAGGGGATAAAGCCCAACAGACCAACGGGTTCTTTTTTTTATATATTAAAAAGAATGGATGGGATTGGTCAAACCAAACAAACATCGGCCTTGAACCCCCAAAAGCCCACTAGACCCAGGGAATATTTTTCAATAAAAATATATGAGGTTGGACTGGCCCATTCGGGCATCAAATCCCCCCCCCGCCTCTCCCCACCCCAATGGTCTTTGCGCCCCATAGGGCATAGAGCATCTCCATGACAAGGGAGAGGAAATTTGGATTCTTTTGGGAATAGTTTTAACATAGGGACCAGCAGAGAGGGACTAAATCCTAATTTTGTCTAACTTGCTGTGGTGAATGGTTGCACTATTTGGGCTTGTGGTCAACATGCAACAAGGTAACCCTAACAGCAGGGGTGGCTCCTACTTGTGAGCGGAGGAGCAGAGCCCCACAAGCTCCAGTGCTGAAAAATAAAACGGATAACGATGTTTATTTATTACCATTTTATTGTTCAGCAACCTGTCCCGAAATGCGTGTCAGGATGTTGCGGGGCTATTGCTGCAGAGTGGCAGCTGTAGGGAGCTGTGCGCTAGAGTTTAAAATGCACATGTCTCTTTTGCCAGCAGTCTTGCGACGGCCAGCCAAACATGCCCATTTTAAGCTTCTCTAACCTACCTGTCTTAGACAGCTGGGTTAGGAAAAGCACAGGCCTCCAGTGTTCTAGTGAGACTACTCCCTCCAATCCTGGAGCTTCTCTCTTGCTGTGAGAGCAGCGCCAGGATTGGGTAGTTCAGTTTCCTGGGTCCTGAGCTTCAGAAGAAAACCAAGGTAGGATGATGTCGTGCTGCAAAGCAAGAAGGCAAGACTATTTATTTTGTGCCCGCCTCTCCACCCTCGGTATATGCCAGCTGCCACTGCCTGACAGCTCAGGGAATTTCTGAAATCTAGAGACCAAGGGGAATCCAGTATGGTGTGGCTTGAATGGATCGCAGCATGTTCTCTGGACCATCAATACAGTATTTACCCAACATAATGACCTGACGAGAAAACTGATAATTGCCATTACTTTCACTGAACAGGTTAGGTATCCCCCACTAAATGCCCATGTACCAGTACCATATGTCAGGAAAGTCCGCCATACGCCACAATGAGACATTCTTTGCCCTTCTCCTACAAGGGATGTCTACCTGCTGCTGGGGAAGACCACAAAATACAAAAAAATTCTTTCAGGGATTATCACCAGATGGTAGAGATGCCCAGTTGCCAGGAATGCCCGTAAGATGCCATCTGTCGCCAAAATGTATCAGAAAGGGTTGCCCACCAAATACCAGAGATTCATATCATGTCTAGGATAGTCGCCATATGCCAGGAATGACGTTAGTTACTTACTTGTTAATCTAGTTCTCCAGATTTAGTATCTTTTTTACATACACATTCTTGAAGCATTCCCAGATGTCAGGCTGGTATCCCCAGTAACTTTAAATAGCAGTAAACAGTGTTAAAATAGCCATAGGCCTCCAGGAGAATGTTTTTTTGTAGTACATCTACCTCGTTTGCAACAACCCAAACTTCAGCCAATGAGGTGGACATGGTGAGCTCTCCCACTCCCCTTAAAGGGGAACTCAAATTTCATCTGACAAGTTGTAGTAGTACATTTGGTAGAAGTGAGCCTCTGACCTGAGAGGAATGAGGGTCATGTGAATATATGAAAGATATCAATGCTGGAGAACTGGAGTTACAGTAAGTAACTAATTCTCCAGCATTGTAGCTTTCATATATTCCTGTGCTTGAAACAGAACCGCAGTCAGTGCATGAATAAAGCGAGCAGGTGGCTCACCTTTATTGAAACAGGTAGCCTAAAACTGCCTGCTGCACTGCAGTCAGCTGCTGCAGGCAGTAGTGCTTGTTGAGCATGTGCCTGCTCTTATACATGGCTGCATGACAAATGTCTTGAAAAGGCACTCCAGCATAAAGTGTAGCTGTGGTCATCATACCTCTGGTGGAATCATCCTCACTCTACCCAGGAGTGGACGATTCTCCTTGGAGTGGCAGAGGAGATGCAGGCTGAGAGTTAAAGTGATATGCCCTGCTTGAACAGTGGGCGACCAGCGAGTGCAAAAGATTTTTCTGCTAACGCTGTTTGATTAGGCAAAAAGGAACAAAGGATAACAGGCTAATTCAAATAAAAGTCTTTAGGGACTTCAGGCAAGAACTTCATAGGATGACTTTGTGTTTGGTAATCAAAAAAAGGCTCTCTTATAGATGCCTGTAACTCCCTTCCCCTCCTTACTGATGTGAAGGCAAGCAAGTTTTCTTTCCAAGATAAATTTCAAGTGTGCTCTATGAGTCAGTTTGAAACAAGGCAGCATGATTTGACTCAGTACAGTGTTCAACTCAGTCTGTACTGGGAAGCACCATATAGGAGGGAAAGCCCCAAAGACACCTTTAATGAAATTGTTTAGGATTCTTTGTGGGGAAGAGTGTTCTTTTCTAAACCTTGAGATCAATGCAAGATGGACTTCAATTGAGGAGCATTTAAGGCCAGGTCCAGCCCTTGATGGGGCCAGAAAGACATGGGCTGAATTAAATCCCCTGTCTTTGTACCATGTGCAGAAAAGATTCCATTTGGTGCTATAGGTTTTTGTAGTTGCTGGTGTGCATGACTGTGGCACAATGTCCCTGCAGTCTGCTGGAATGTCCAAATGTCAGATTTCTAAATATTCAGGTACCAGGCTGTCCGGCTTAGATAGCAGAGGTCGCAGTGGGGTATCTCCCCATTGTGTCTTGAGAGGAGCCCGTGGTGAATATTCACCAGGATTGCTTGAGATGGACGGCCTCAGGAGATTACTGTATCAGTACTGAAAAGGCTATACTGGGGCAATGAGGCTCAGTGAACAGTAATCCACCTTTGCCTTCATCTGTTCACTGCAAATCGGGGAAATGGAGGAAAGGCAAGTACAAAGGTTTTAGACCATGTCATCACAAAGGCGCTGCCCTTGGACTCTTGTTGCCACAACTGGCTTTTTCTGTGGCTTGTTAAGGTGCAAGTTGACTAACAAGTCTATTGTAGGCCTGTCTCATTTGTGGGCGATATAATCCACTTGGTCCTGTGCGAGCTCCCATTTGTGAAGGTCTGCGAAAGCATGGTCGAGTGCACCTGCTTGACATCGAGAAAGATGTTCAACTGAAATGTCCACTTCGCTGGAGATGGCCAAGTTCCACAAAATCTGCACCTCTTGTAATAGAGAATGGGACTTCGGTCATCTTTGTTTTGGATTGCAATACTACAAGAATGTATTTTTAGTTCTAACGAGCACGGTTGACTCTACTAACGTCTGCGGCAACAACTGTAGACCCAGCCTTACGGCCTATAGCTTCAGGATGTTGATGTTGGTGTGGTTGCTTTCTTCAACTCTGACCAGAGACCTCTGGTTGACAATTTCTGCATGTGGGCTCATCAATCTTCCACTGACACTTCAATTATTATTAATATCCTTTCCATCAAAGGTTGAAATGGGACGGCCTCACTTAGGTTTGATAGAAAACTCCACCGCTGTAATGGCTGTTTGAGCCTTCTTGTAACCGGACCTCTGCATAGCCCTTGACCCAGTTCATATTTTCCATTGATGGCTCAGTTCCTGCTGTATGGGTCTCATCCAGGATCCGCCAAAGGGTATCTGACCGATTCAGGGTGACATCAGGCACAAGAGTGACTTGTATAATCTAACAGAGTCCATTTAATTGGAGAAAAGTGTTTTTGCCATTGCTTACGGTGCTTATAGTTTGACCATTCATTCTGTTGAAGGGAACACTTTACCTATCCATGTGTCTAGGATTGCTTCTAAGAAACAGAGTCTTGACTCCTGGTCACCAAAGGATTTTTCAATATTCAGCGCCAGACCTAACCCGTGGAACAGACTGACAAAGGCCACTGTAGAGGTTCTTGACTCCTACTTTGATGGAGCTTTAAGAGCAAGTTATCCAAATATAAAAATAACTGGTGCCCTTGTCTTCTCAGGAATACAGTTAACGTGCCAGGCAATTTGCAAAAATCTCTGATGTAGATTTGAGTCCCAAGGAGATCTCTTTGAATTTGTAGTGTTGCCCCACCACTGAAGAGTGGACTTATTTCCTGTGGTTCTGGTGTATAGGGATGTGAGACTATGCATTATGAAGATCCACACAGGTTAAGAATTCTCCTTCCTGCCTGAGGTTACCATCCGAAAGGACTGCTTTGACAAAAACGTTTTCAGCTCACGGAGGTCTAGGATTGCCCTCCATTGTGACTGATTCTCCTGTTGCAATTTCCGCAAGTTTTGATAATGTTTCCTAGGTTAATAAGCTGAAGGTTTCTGTATAAACGTGAGGGTGGGTCCCAAATGTATTGTGTGAAGTACCCAGTGGTCCATTGCTGTGGAGTCACAACAGGGGCATAATCTAAGATTCCACCCCAACTGGATGGGCAGCATGGAAGATTTAGGCTTGCTTCTGATTGCCCTGGGTGTGAGGCTGGGAAATGTTATCTTCGACTCCTATTGACAATAACCCTGATCATATCCTGCTTGCTTGTATATATAAACAAGACTGCCCTTAACCTCCGTACTGGGTGAAACCCCCTACTGTATAGTCAAGCTTCGGAAGCCACAAAAGTAGTTTATCCAGGGCATTTTTACTGCAAGTCCCCCAGGGAGTGTGCCATGCCTGTCAGATTTTATATTTTGTACAGCACTGTTCACATATTTCCTAAAAAATGTTTGCCTGTGAAAGGAATATGCTACTTACCAGTATGCATCTGTTCTTGGCATGTAGAGCTGCAGATCTACACACTTTTGCATAGATCGCCATCTGGTGTTGGGCCCGGATGTTTGCAGTTTGTTTTTCCTCTTGGAAAGTCTTTGTAAGTCACAAGGTCGGTGACTCCTCCTTTGGATCGTATTGCGCATGGGCTTCGGCTCCATCCTCAGATTGTTTTTCGCCAGCAGGGAAAGATGGAGCATAGTAACAACAGTGAAGAAACCCATGTGTGTTGTATCTAAATAAGATAGACTGGAACAGATACAGGTAGCCAGGGAGGCGGGTGGGCGTGTGTAGATCTGCAGCTCTACATGCCAAGAACAGATGCATACTGGTAAGTAGCATATTCCGTTCGAGGCATATGAGCTGCAGATTACACACTTTTGCATAGACTATATAGCAGTTCCCAACCTTAGCGGCGACCACCAGTATCTGTTGCAGTACAGCCTGGCCCACACTAGCTTGTTGCTTGGTTTGCACATCTACACAATAGTGTTTAGTGAAAGTGTGCGGTGTTAACAATGTTGCTGCTTTGCAGATATCTAATGGGATGTTCCCCAGAAAAGCCATAGAAGCCCCTATCTTCCGTGTAGAATGGGCTTTAGGGGGAACGGATAGCGTTCGTTTTGCTTTGTGGTAGCAAATCTGGATGCATTTTACAATCCACCTAGCTATCCCTGATTTTGAGATGGGGTTGCCCTTGTGTGGTGGAGAGAAAGAGACAAACAGTTGTTTTGGTCTTTCTGAAAGGTTGTGTTCTTTGTATATAGTAAAGTAAGGCTAGTTTGACATCTAGCGTGTGTAGAGCCCTTTCTGCAACGGTCTGAGGTTGCGAGAAAAATACTGGTAATTCTACAGATTGGTTTAGGTGAAAAGGGGAAATGAATTTAGGTAGGAATTTTGGGGTGGTACGGAGAACAACCTTGTTCTGGTGCATTTGAAGAAAAGGTTCTTGTATGGTAAGTGCTTGTATCTCACTGACCCTTCTAAGGGAAGTGATGGCTACAAGGAAAGTTGTTTTCCATGTGAGAAATTGCAGTTCGCATTTATGCAAAGGTTCGAAGGGAGGCCCCATCAGCCTTGTGAGAACGATATTTAAGTTCCACACAGGTGAGGGTGGTACTCTGGGGGGAATTATTCTTTTTAGGCCTTCCATGAAGGCTTTAATGGCAGGTACTCTGAAAAGTGATAGGTGCTGCCTGTTCTGTAGGTAAGCTGCAATTGCTGCGAGGTGTAGCCTAATGGAGGTATAGGCTAGATTACACCTTTGTAGGTGGAGTAAGTAGCATATGATGTGTTGTATAGACACGTCTAGAGGATTGATTGTGTCGTTATGGCAATAAACAACAAATCTTTTCCACTTGGCAGCGTAGCAGGCTCTAGTGGTAGGGCGTCTAGCTTCTCTGATGACGTTCATACAGTCAGGGGGAAGGTTTAGGTATCCGAATTCTAGGATTTCAGCAGCCAGATCGCAAGGTTGAGCTGAGCTGGGTCCGGGTGTCTGATCTCTCCATGGTTCTGGGTTAGGAGGCATGGTGAGAGGTGTAGCTTTTGGTGAGGTACTACCGAGAGTTCCAGCAGCGTGGTGTACCATGGTTGTCTGGCCCATGTTGGAGCTACTAGGATTAGTGAGAGGGAATGCTGTTGTAGCTTTCGCACCACTAATGGAATTAGTGGGAGAGGTGGAAAAGCGTACGCAAATTTGCCTGACCAGTTCATCCATATCGCATTTCCTTTGGACAATGGGTGTGGGTATCTGGCGGCGAAGCTTGGGCATTTTTTGTTTTCGTGGGTGGCGAAGAGGTCTATCTGTGGATGCCCCCACATTTGAAAGAATGGATGAAGAACCTGTGGGTGAAGTTCCCACTCGTGGATCTGTTGTGTCTGTCTGCTGAGCAGATCTGCCATGGTGTTTTGGACTTCTGGGACATGTTGGGCAAGGAGAAAGATTTTGTGTGGAATTGCCCATCTCCATATGCTCTGTGCTAATTGAGAGAGCTGTGGAGAGTGTGTGCCGCCATGTTTTTGAATATAATACATGGCTGTCATGTTGTCTGTGCGAATGAGGACTGCCTTGGCTGAAATCCGTGGTTGAAAGGATTTTAGGGCTAGAAAGATTGCTAGTAACTCCAGATGGTTGATATGGAGTAACCTTTGTTGAGGCGTCCATGTGCCCTGCACTGTGAGGTGTAATAGGTGAGCTCCCCAGCCGGAGACCGATGCGTCTGTTGTTAGTATTATTTGTGGAACCGGGTCCAGGAACGGTCGACTTTTGGAAAGGTTTGTGGTGTTCCACCACTGCAGAGAGCAATGGGTGCGACCGTCTACCAACACCAGATCTGTCAGTTGCCCCTGGGCCTGGTTCCATTGGTGCGCTAAGCACTCTTGGAGTGGACGCATCTGGAGTCTTGCGTAAGGCACTATGAAAATGCAAGAGGCCATCATCCCTATCAGTTGCATAAACACTCTTGCTGGAAGGGAGTGTTGAAGTACGAATTTTTGTCGCAAAGCCTGAATGCTTGCAATCCTGGCCGGATTGGGGTAGGCTATTGCTTTTGAGGTGTCTATGGTGGCACCGAGGTATTGTTTTATGTGGGATGGTGTTAGCTGGGACTTTTGGTAGTTCACCGTGAAGCCTAGTTGGTGAAGTAGTTGTATTGTAGTGGCGGTGTGGTGTACACATTGGTTGTATGAAGTGGCTTTTATCAGCCAGTCGTCCAAGTATGGGAAGACGTGAATTTGCTGTCTTCTGAGGTGTGCCGCCACTACCGCTAGGCACTTGGTGAATACCCGTGGTGCTGTTGTGACTCCGAATGGGAGCACCTTGAACTGGTAGTGTTGTCCGTCCACTACAAATCTGAGGTACTTTCTGTGAGCATGGTCTACTGGAATGTGGAAGTATGCGTCTTTCAAGTCCAGTGTGGTGAGGAAGTCGTTCTGGGAGAGGAGCGGAAGCACCTGCTGAAGCGTTACCATGTGAAAATGGTCTGAGTGTAGGTATGTGTTTAGGGGCCGGAGATCTAGAATAGGTCGTAGAGTCTCGTCCCTTTTTGGTATTAGAAAATATAGGGAGTAGACCCCAAATTTTTCTGATTGACGGGAACTTGTTCTATTGCCTGTTTTTGTAGGAGGGAGATTACCTCCTGCTTTAGTAATGTAAATGTTCTTGTGACATTGGGCGTTGCCTGGGTGGAATGTTTGGGGGGGTAGATGTTAATTACAGGCAGTATGTGAAGCCTTTTTGGGAGTTGGCACGGGTGTGGGGGGGGGGGGGGTATAGTACTCACGACCCTCTGCGCCGGAGTGATGTCTTCCACATCTGAGTCGTCGGCCTCGGAAGCACTGACGAGGTCCTCTTCGGTGCGCTGCTGTCCCGGATCTTCGATGTCGTCTCCGAAGATATCGACTGGAACGGAGGTCGAGGAGTGTGCCATGTTTCTTCTGGCTCTTCGGTCCCTGTTGGACTTGGCCCTTCTGGCCGGTTCACCCCGAAACTTTTTGCGTAATATGGTGACTTGGTTTGGTGATTTTAGTGACTTCTGCGCACTTTACCGCTGTGTCCCAGGGTAAAGTGCGTGCGTGTTGTGAGGTTGGCCTGCCCTCCCATAGGAATGCATGGGGGAATGTATGTGTCCCGGTAGTTCCTGATGCGTGGGGTGTGCAGGCCCGTGTTTGGTATGTGCGGACTCGTGGGAGTGAATGCTGCGCGTTGATGTGTGCAGCGTGCATGTACCTGGTGTGGAAGTGCCACTTCTAGAAGTGGGCACTTCAGTGTGCAGTCTGAAATGTGTGGCTTGTCTGGTGATTGGCTGGTGAGGTCAGGTGACGGACTAGGGAATTCCCCAGAGTCAGGAGGAGTCACCCAGTGGTGAATGGGGAGTTAGCATGTTGATGGCTGGGGAGGAGTGTACCTGGGTCCTGAATAGGACAGGGCTTCCCCCACACAATGCTGGCGCCGGCCCCTGTGGTGCGTCTAATGACCCTAGCCCTGCCAGTGAATAGGGAGAGGGGCTGAGCAAAACAAAGTGCTCAGGAACCTGCTGGAACTGGTTCGCCCCTTCCCTGCACCTTAGACAAAGCCTTGTAATGTATAAAATGGGGCTGTGTCCCCTTACATGGTGTTCTCTTGCAGGATCATCTGAAGGGGGGCCTGCTGCTGCTGGGCGCCAGGAGAGACCGCCACTGGGGACTGCCTCCCTGCTGGAGGACCCTGTGTGCTGGCTCTGGGCCCAGCCTTTGCCCCCTGTTCTTTGAGGACTCTTTGCTGGACCTTTTTGGTTGATCTGCAGCGCCTGGGAGCGTTCCTGGAACTTTGTAGCGCTGTGCGCGCTGTCTCCTGGACTTGCTCTCTTTGTAGCGCCTGGGAGCGCTTGTAAGGCGTTCCAGCGCTGGGAGCACTGTGCGTGACTTTATAGCGCTGTGTGCGCTTTGATTTTGATAGCGGGTGCCCACCCCGCGGTCCGGACGGTGTCTGCCAAGTTCGGCGGGTGCCCACCCCGCCGTTGTGCTCGCTGGCGAGGGAGCCTACCCCTCTCATTTGCCAAGGAATTCACCGCCGCGGCCGGGCTTCAGCCGGAAGTCAGGCAGGCCTGGGGGCGGGTCCCGAGACGGAAGCAGGAAGCGGACGGGAGCCTACCCCGCGCTCCTGGGCAGTGAAGATCCAGGCGGGAGCCTACCCCGCGCTGGACCCGAGCGAGGAGAAGTGCGGCCGGAGCTGGTACGGAGGGGGCGCGAGGCACATTGTCGGTGCCTGCCCCTCCGCGTTGCAAGGAAGCCGCGGCGTCCGCCGGGAGGAGAGACGACGCGGGAGTCCCCGAGCAGCCCGGTGAGTGTGTAGCAGGGCTGGGGGACTCCGCGCATGCGCTGGGGGTGCGGGGGCCGTGTCAGAGCCCCGTGAAGGCTCCAACGTTGCCTGGCCGAGTAGTGGCCACCGGAGCGGCCCCAGAAGGCAGTGGGCTGCTCCAGCGTGAAGGGCACCATTCTTTCCGAGCCCCGTGAGGCTCCAACGAGGGGCATTATATTTCCCCAGAGTCCAGTGTGACTCCGAACACGGGGGCAGTGTTTCCGAGCCCCGAGAGGCTCCCACGAGGCCCGCATTAGTTGCCCAGAGCGCCCTGAGCGCTCCAACGAAGGGGAGCGTTCTTGTTTAGAGCCTGCGAGGCTCTAGAGGGCATATTTTTGAGTGGACAGAGCCCAGAGAGGGCTCCAGAGGCACGCAGTGCCTGAAGTTCGTTCTCCAGCTGCCCAGCACTTAGTGGGCAGCTGCAACGTTTAGGTGGTGACCTCTGTGTTCTAGCTTGCGCAGCTTGCGCAGCCGGGCCCTGAATATTCTGGACACAGAGCGTCCTAGCCTGGACAAGGCCAGTTGGCCTAGGGACTGCCACAGGTGGTGGCATATGAGTTCTTGCGCAATTGTTTCCTACTTACACCTCTGAATGTTTTGTGCATTATGTGTTTCCTTTGCTCTACACCTCTGAATGTTTTGTGCATCATGTGTTTCCTGTGCTCTGCACCTCTGAATGTTTTCCTGCATCATGTGTAACGTTCTCTTACCCCTACAGGTATTGTGATACGTAGGTGGTTGTTGCTTTCTCCTAGTACAGGTGGTGCTAGTGAGGTTCTAGTTCCCTGCGTGACAGTCTCCTAAGATAGTTAGGGTTACGTAGGAGGTACTTCCCCGATACCAGTGAGTACTGGTTGTGTGCTATACAGTTATTTTTGTGCTACAGTGATTTTATATATTTATGTGCTAACTATCCAAAAGTGCTATTTCCTGACAGTGGTCCAGGTGGCCCTGTCTTGTACATAATCCCTTGTAAATTCTGCCCGTGCCTGTTGGCACATTGTAAAGTGTGTGTTCTTATCTAATGTGTTGTGTATAATACAGAGGTTATTTTTATAGAATACCTTGTGTGGAGTTTCCTTTGTGGTGGGCCTTGGGTGTTGTTGCTGGGTGCGCGCGCAAGCGCTTTACACATCGCCTCAGAGATAAGCCTGACTGCTCGTGCCAAGCTACCAAGGGGGTGAGCAGGGGTTATCTTTGGCGTGTAACTTCCTTGCCCTGACTAGACTGGTGGTTTCTGCCTGGCTTTGGCGCAAGCCTCAGCCAACCGGAAATCGCCAGGTCTAACATTGGTGATCAGCGGTGGGATTTGGACTTGCGTTTGCGCTGTACCGCAGCAGCAACTGGCCACACTACAAAACTCTGCATTAGATAAATCACATTTCAGGGATTATTGTTTTTGAGTTCCATTATTTCTTCTCCTAAAGGTGTCCTTTGTGAATCATGTACTCCTGTCTTAGCTCAGACCCCCAGGTTCCTTGTGTTAAACTCTTCTCAGGAACGTCCGCCAAAATGGAGCCTGCTTTTAACTTCTGTAGTCTGTTTAGGTACAGTAGGTTGGAGCTGGCAAGGTTCTGTGAGGAGAGGGACATAGAGGTGGGTGAGTCAGATACCCAGTCCAAACTGAGGGACAACCTGATCCTTTGGCAAAAGGTTGAGTGGGAGCGAGAGCGCAGCGAGGAAGATAGGGCCCGGGCCGCACGCCGAGAGGGTGGTGGGTCTGAGGGGAGCCCTGAGGAATCTGAGGAGGAGGAAGGTTACCTGACAGGGACGCCAGTAGAGAGTGAAGACCCCATAGATAGGGAGTCCCTTGCTGGGTCCAGTGTCAGGAGCAGCACCCCATCCCTTTCCCTGTCCCCAGAGGAGTGGGTAGATAGGAGGGAAGAGAGGGAGCATCAGCTGGCCATGGAGAAGCTCAGGTTAGAGCATGCCTGGGGAATGGCGCAGCTGACCATAGAAGAGAAGAAGCTGGAGACCGAGAGGGTCTTAGCGCAGGAGAGGATAGAGGAGGCTGAGAGGGCCTTCGCCAGGGAGAAATCAGTGCTGGAGAGTAGATTATCCCCTGCGCGCAGTCTTAGTTTTCTGGGCTCCCCAGGGAGGGTTGAGTCCAGTGGTGGCAGCGAGATAGATTTCAGTATAGGGAGTCCCAGTTCCCCCAGTCTGGTACCTGTTTCCCAAGAGGAGGAATGTAGGTTGAAATTCAGGGGCAGGAGGAAGCTGTCTCACCAGACTTGGGACGAGTTTTTGGGTGAATGTGAGGAGGCACTGGACGATTGGGCGAGTCTTAACCCGAAACGCAGTTATTCCACCATGTATGGTCTGGTTGTCAAAGAGCAGATGCTCAGGAGTTGTTGTCCCGAGCTGCGCCAACACCTGTTGGGGTATGGGTTTGCTAGTCCAGGGGGCCTTGCAGAGGAAGCGGACCGTTGGGAAAGGGCCCAAGGTTCGCTAGAGTCATTAGGGTGTGACTCCAAGAGTAGTGGGTCAGGTATCTTCCCGCCCGGCGTGGGGGAAGAGGCTCGGAGTAGCCCAGCTAGGTCCCAGTATAGCGAGGAGGGTGTAGGGGCTTACGGCCTGGCTCAGTGGAGCGGGAGTAAGTGGGTGACTGAGGGTCCCCAGACGTACGAAACCCTGCCTCAGGACTTGGGTGGTTTCATGATGGAACACCAAGTTGGGGACCGAGGCTGTCCTGTTAGCCCATTTGAGGAGGATCACCTAGTGAGTAGAGGACCGGGAGCGCCTGTAAACAGGGCTCCTGTGGTTCTAGTGTCTGGCAGTACCGCTCCAGTAGGGAGGGTACAGAAGTCCAGCGAGAGGAGTGGCATGGGGCTGTGTTCCCCGGTGGAGGAGCCAGTGGGTCAGAGACCAGCCGGTAGGGCTGAGTCTCCTAGAAGTGACCATGGCGACTACACGTCTGGCCTGGGGGATCTTCGCGCACTGTCAGGAGGACAGGGGACGGGAGATCTGCGCCAGGCAGACGGTCATGCAACATATGAGGCATATGTTACTCTCGGGGGGATGGTGTGTAAATCCCCAGAAGTCCTGGAGTGCCAGGCAATTATTCCACCGAAGGTTTTAGACCGGAGGTTGGGAGGCCAGGTTCAGGAGCAGCCTGACCTGAAGGGTCTGACTACTGTAAACAGTGTCCTGACCGGTTCGTCTTCCAGAGGGACCGCCCCAGTTGGTAGGGAGCAGGACTCTGGAGGGGGGTGCAGAGGGTGGGGGAGCCCACCTCTGACCCCGGTGCAACCTGAGGGGTTAAACCCTAGGTTGGGAGACCAGTTCTCAGGGAGGGGTCCTGAGCTGGTTGGTGAGTTATGTGACGGGGTCGCCTCTCAGAGGAAGAGAGGGCGGAACCCCAGGAGAAGAGGTAGGGGGAGGAGAGCCTCACCCGTGACTTTTGGTCAGCCTGAGGGTACGGACCCTAGGCTGGAGGATCAGTGGCAGTTTGGAACTGCCCTGATGAGGGGTAGAGTGGAAAATGGTCACTATGTGCCAGGGGTTACTACCCCCCACTCTGTAGTTAGGCAAGGACCAGTGGCGCCTAGGTGGTCTAGGGCCTGGTCCTGGCCACGGACAGCTGAGGAGTACCAGGGGGGTAGCCCAGTTGGTCCGCCGAGTTTTTTCAGAGGAAACCCCGTGAGTTCAGAGTGGCGTAAAACCGGAGAGTGTCCCTGCCGTGGCGGGCCTGCGTCCGTGTTTTATCGCCCCAAGCAGGGAAGACCATCACGGTGGTGATTGGTCTACCCTGCGTTTTGGCTGGAAGGGGGTTGTGTTGGACTTGGCCCTTCTGGCCGGTTCACCCCGAAACTTTTTGCGTAATATGGTGACTTGGTTTGGTGATTTTAGTGACTTCTGCGCACTTTACCGCTGTGTCCCAGGGTAAAGTGCGTGCGTGTTGTGAGGTTGGCCTGCCCTCCCATAGGAATGCATGGGGGAATGTATGTGTCCCGGTAGTTCCTGATGCGTGGGGTGTGCAGGCCCGTGTTTGGTATGTGCGGACTCGTGGGAGTGAATGCTGCGCGTTGATGTGTGCAGCGTGCATGTACCTGGTGTGGAAGTGCCACTTCTAGAAGTGGGCACTTCAGTGTGCAGTCTGAAATGTGGGGCTTGTCTGGTGATTGGCTGGTGAGGTCAGGTGACGGACTAGGGAATTCCCCAGAGTCAGGAGGAGTCACCCAGTGGTGAATGGGGAGTTAGCATGTTGATGGCTGGGGAGGAGTGTACCTGGGTCCTGAATAGGACAGGGCTTCCCCCACACAATGCTGGCGCCGGCCCCTGTGGTGCGTCTAATGACCCTAGCCCTGCCAGTGAATAGGGAGAGGGGCTGAGCAAAACAAAGTGCTCAGGAACCTGCTGGAACTGGTTCGCCCCTTCCCTGCACCTTAGACAAAGCCTTGTAATGTATAAAATGGGGCTGTGTCCCCTTACATGGTGTTCTCTTGCAGGATCATCTGAAGGGGGGCCTGCTGCTGCTGGGCGCCAGGAGAGACCGCCACTGGGGACTGCCTCCCTGCTGGAGGACCCTGTGTGCTGGCTCTGGGCCCAGCCTTTGCCCCCTGTTCTTTGAGGACTCTTTGCTGGACCTTTTTGGTTGATCTGCAGCGCCTGGGAGCGTTCCTGGAACTTTGTAGCGCTGTGCGCGCTGTCTCCTGGACTTGCTCTCTTTGTAGCGCCTGGGAGCGCTTGTAAGGCGTTCCAGCGCTGGGAGCACTGTGCGTGACTTTATAGCGCTGTGTGCGCTTTGATTTTGATAGCGGGTGCCCACCCCGCGGTCCGGACGGTGTCTGCCAAGTTCGGCGGGTGCCCACCCCGCCGTTGTGCTCGCTGGCGAGGGAGCCTACCCCTCTCATTTGCCAAGGAATTCACCGCCGCGGCCGGGCTTCAGCCGGAAGTCAGGCAGGCCTGGGGGCGGGTCCCGAGACGGAAGCAGGAAGCGGACGGGAGCCTACCCCGCGCTCCTGGGCAGTGAAGATCCAGGCGGGAGCCTACCCCGCGCTGGACCCGAGCGAGGAGAAGTGCGGCCGGAGCTGGTACGGAGGGGGCGCGAGGCACATTGTCGGTGCCTGCCCCTCCGCGTTGCAAGGAAGCCGCGGCGTCCGCCGGGAGGAGAGACGACGCGGGAGTCCCCGAGCAGCCCGGTGAGTGTGTAGCAGGGCTGGGGGACTCCGCGCATGCGCTGGGGGTGCGGGGGCCGTGTCAGAGCCCCGTGAAGGCTCCAACGTTGCCTGGCCGAGTAGTGGCCACCGGAGCGGCCCCAGAAGGCAGTGGGCTGCTCCAGCGTGAAGGGCACCATTCTTTCCGAGCCCCGTGAGGCTCCAACGAGGGGCATTATATTTCCCCAGAGTCCAGTGTGACTCCGAACACGGGGGCAGTGTTTCCGAGCCCCGAGAGGCTCCCACGAGGCCCGCATTAGTTGCCCAGAGCGCCATGAGCGCTCCAACGAAGGGGAGCGTTCTTGTTTAGAGCCTGCGAGGCTCTAGAGGGCATATTTTTGAGTGGACAGAGCCCAGAGAGGGCTCCAGAGGCACGCAGTGCCTGAAGTTCGTTCTCCAGCTGCCCAGCACTTAGTGGGCAGCTGCAACGTTTAGGTGGTGACCTCTGTGTTCTAGCTTGCGCAGCTTGCGCAGCCGGGCCCTGAATATTCTGGACACAGAGCGTCCTAGCCTGGACAAGGCCAGTTGGCCTAGGGACTGCCACAGGTGGTGGCATATGAGTTCTTGCGCAATTGTTTCCTACTTACACCTCTGAATGTTTTGTGCATCATGTGTTTCCTTTGCTCTACACCTCTGAATGTTTTGTGCATCATGTGTTTCCTGTGCTCTGCACCTCTGAATGTTTTCCTGCATCATGTGTAACGTTCTCTTACCCCTACAGGTATTGTGATACGTAGGTGGTTGTTGCTTTCTCCTAGTACAGGTGGTGCTAGTGAGGTTCTAGTTCCCTGCGTGACAGTCTCCTAAGATAGTTAGGGTTACGTAGGAGGTACTTCCCCGATACCAGTGAGTACTGGTTGTGTGCTATACAGTTATTTTTGTGCTACAGTGATTTTATATATTTATGTGCTAACTATCCAAAAGTGCTATTTCCTGACAGTGGTCCAGGTGGCCCTGTCTTGTACATAATCCCTTGTAAATTCTGCCCGTGCCTGTTGGCACATTGTAAAGTGTGTGTTCTTATCTAATGTGTTGTGTATAATACAGAGGTTATTTTTATAGAATACCTTGTGTGGAGTTTCCTTTGTGGTGGGCCTTGGGTGTTGTTGCTGGGTGCGCGCGCAAGCGCTTTACACATCGCCTCAGAGATAAGCCTGACTGCTCGTGCCAAGCTACCAAGGGGGTGAGCAGGGGTTATCTTTGGCGTGTAACTTCCTTGCCCTGACTAGACTGGTGGTTTCTGCCTGGCTTTGGCGCAAGCCTCAGCCAACCGGAAATCGCCAGGTCTAACAGTCCCGAATAGTCTTTTTCGATCTGAAAGACTTACAGGCCGGACAGTCTCGAGCCTCGTGTTCAGGGGAGAGGCAGAGGTTGCATACCTCATGAAGATCGGTGTGGGGGAATTTGGACCCACATCGAGGGCACTTCTTGAATGGAGTTCTTTCCATCAGCCGGGACCGGACATTGGGTAGGCCCGAAGGCAGCAGTCGACGACTGGAACCGAAGATTTGTCGATGAGAAGGTGCGTTGATTTGAGGAGATCGCGATCGAAACAATACCGCGATGCGAGGTGAGGATTCCACTTCGATCGTCGATATGTAAATGTTCGGAACCGGAGCGCGAAGATTACATCCGAGCCCGATGGCGGAAAAAAACAATCTGAGGATGGAGCCGAAGCCCATGCGCAATACGATCCAAAGGAGGAGTCACCGACCTCGTGACTTCCAAAGACTTTCCAAGAGGAAAAACAAACTGCAAACATCCGGGCCCAACACCAGATGGCGATCTATGCAAAAGTGTGTAATCTGCAGCTCATATGCCTCGAACAGGGCCTTTCTAAATCTTGAATTGAACTTCTGTGCCCGAAGGCTGTGAGTGAAGCCATCTTAGTCTTCTTAATACCACGGCACCGGCCAGTTGGCAGAAGACCGTGTTTGACATGTGCATAAATGCGTCTAGATGGCGGCCGAAGCATTGGCTCTTTCCTTAGCTTCCTCTTTAACTTCTGGATTTCAATGTATCCCTATATATTTTTTTTTTATATCTATAATTCGTTTTTTGCAAGAAGAACAAACATCATATTTGACATTTGAACAAAAGGTCTACTGTTCACACCATCTCCTTAAGCGTAGGTGGAACAGGCAGGGATGGACAAGGGGCATCCAACACTAAAGAACGTGGTGGCATCACTGATACACTTGGCGGTAGTGGTGGCATGGGTGGTCCAGGTGATGCCCTAGCTGGAGGCTGTTATCGCAAGCTGCGGAGCCAGGACTTTGGAAAAGTGTGCATCATTTATCATTTGAAAGCAACAGACACTTGAGTAACCTGAGTTTTTTTATAGTAGCATCAAGAACCATAAGATTGCATGCGACTTCTAGGAGGATATTTGTCTGCGGATATGGAAGGATGGTATTCATATTTTTAATATTCCTACTACCCATAAGCTTTCTCTTCAAATTTTACCACGTAGCACGCATCCAGTTGGGCCGGGCTATACGTCGCATCAGAAATATGAACATGATTGTGGATATCTGCCTCAATCTCAGAATCTAAGTAGGCAAGTTAGCAGTCACTTTCAGTGAAGAATGCATGAATTTCCGCCTTTGACAGGTATGTTGAGGAGGTTGGTATTGCTACGGAGGATGAAAAAGGCTCTGCTGCTGGCAGGGTTGTCGTTGTTGACGAAGGCTTGATGGTCATCTGTGGTGCAGTCGTCAAGGTGTATCTGGTGTCTGATGGTGCAGTCACTGATGATGGGGTTCTCTTGACTACTGTCATCAAGGCAGATACAATGGTCTTCAGTAGTGAAGTGGTAGAATGAAATCCTTTTTGTTAACAATGAGGAAAGCGTTGGCGTTGATGTGGAGCATGGCAAGCCTGAAAGTGCTTCCACTGAGCTGGATCTTTGCACAATCTTTTGCAAAATCGTTTTTGGAGGGTTTTCCGGACTTTCTTCTTGAGGAGGTGGCTGTACATGCTTCAGATGAAACGTACAGCTAAGGAAACTCAACTTGTTTCCTTTTCTGTGCCACCTTTGTAGAAGTGCTTGGTGGGTGACTTTTCACAGAGGCATCCCCAGAGGGGGAGAGAATATACATATTGGAAGGTGGGTTATCTTTTTCTGCAACATGTAAAATTCCAATCTCGTTCCTATATCCTTCAATATTTTGGAAGGTAAGGACTTACAAATATCACAGCAAGATGTACTAAGCACAGACTAAAGTTAGTAAATACACTGATCATGAAGGTCATCCGTGTATATTTTCTTTTGGCCACAGACAGAACAGAATTTGGAAAGAGATCTCTTTTCTTTGTAAGTCACAATGACAGTAAAGTGTCCCCTGGTCCAGAAAGTAGACGTTTTCCACAAGCAAATCCCTAAAAACCACTCACTCAATGAAAGCTTAAGTCAGGCCAGGTTGAAGTCCAGGGAAGGTTTAAGACATATTAGGATGGAGACAGGATAAGGTTTCTACAGGTCAAAGCAGAGCTCTTTTCGGGGACTTCTTCAACTAGGCATTTCACTTCAAGAACATATATGCGTTTGTCCGCACATCAGTCACAGCTCATCCCAGCAACACTAGAGCCGTGATGGACAGGTCTATTGGGAATTTTCCTAACAAGCTAGCACCTCTGGAAGGCCAATAAAGCTGGAACAAAGCCCAAATAAAAAATGGGCTTACTCTTTACCAGTCCTGCTGGCCTTTCCAAGGCAGCAACAGATTAGGATTTTTCAATTTATTTTTTGTAACTCTAGTCATGCTCAGCTTGTCAGCCAATTAGCTGTGGTGGGCCTCACAGCAATTTTTTTCTTCGGACATGCATGTGAACCACCACCGGTCATCATTCGCATCGTCTCATCCCCTGTTCACCACATCATCAACAGCCCACTGTTGTCCAAGAGGAGAGCTTGTCATCTCTTCTTGACCCTGCCATTATCTTCTCTCATTACAGACTGTGAGGAGCAGTTACAAAAGTTTCGTTTAGCCAAGTTCATCAAAAGCTGTTGGCAAGCAGTGATAACATTTTAACCCACCCTTTAAACCTGATCAAAGGTTTAGGTAGAGTAATTGTCCCTTACTGGTGCTATTGGAAAGGAGCCACAAGAGGTGCTTTAGAGCTGTGATAATGTGCCACTTCTTCTGTTCTGAACAGTGAAGGTGTTTCAATGCCATGCTGGTGGATTGCATATTGTAACAAAAATAACAATAAAAGCAGTCCTGTGCCTGAGGTTGAAGTAGAATTGTCACTAGTGAGCACCATCACCTAATTGCTGGTTAGGGAATGCACACACGTGTGTTGTATGTCCCAATCAGACATGTCCAGTGGGCTGCAGCAGAACACGACAACTAAAATTGATGGGCTGAGCAAAAAACAAGCACTGCATTGCATTGTACAATACTGAGATCATGATATAGCAACTCAATGCAACGAAGCACACCAGGCAAACCTACACCATGCACTTGTGCAACCAAAAGAGTTTCAAAGCTATACATATAGCACCATGTTCTTTTGCAAGACCACAGTGCACAACAGTACTTTACAACACATGTAACACAACATACAAGTCGCAACAACAAATTTCAGCATTTAGTACCACCAACACAACTGAATATACTTAATTCACTGACAAAGCATTATCATGAAACCAACACAGTCCTAAATGACTTTAAAGATGGCAACATATTGCTCTCCAACAGCAAGATTTAACTAGTCAAAATAACCAAATGGTAAAAAAACGAATAGAGAACCAGCACCATTAAGAGGGTATTAGTTTACTCACCTTAACACACTATACATTCCCCCTGTACATATACTAATCATAACACCCTTCCATATTCCATTTTGAACACTTGCCTCAAAAAGTCTCCTCAATAGGATGATACGGTTAACTGGCATCTCTTTCCCTCCAAGATTAAAAAACAAACATTCACGTCCTACGTTCCTTCTCACTACACTTGGACATCAACACAACCCACAAGCTCACTCAATGCACAGGGTGGACTCACATGGCACAGACTCAGCCAACATGAAAGTAGCTTTTTAGTAGTTAACAACTATACTGAAGCAGATCGCTACCAGACACGTACCTTATACAATACACTACCACTAAGCTACACTGCGGAACACGCTCCCCAACACACAACTCTTTCACAACCTACGTTTCCAAACCAGAAACTTGCTGTATAAAATCCAGAGCAATATGTAAATGCATGATACAGTACACAGTGCAAAGAGACCATACCAATGACAGATGTGCACTACAGAAATAGCATGTAACTGTAGCAAAGCAAAACTTTATGATGGATATCTGTGCAGTAAAGAAGCCCTATGCGACTTTGTTAAATTCATAAATTATCCTGTTGCTATAAGTCTGGACATTAGCTCCAAATTAACTTGACATTAAGGATAATCCATCCGAGCCAAACATATAACAAGGAACATAAAATATAAGGATTTTGTACAGGTTTCATCCAGAGCTAGCAACTTACACATTCCTTAAATGCACCAATGAACAGATCTTGAGGAAACCACAAAGTTGACTTGACACACTAAACTAGTCACGAAATAGACAACAAACTATTGAGGTTTTGCAACAAACTATGGCAAAAAATGAACGTACAAGTTACTTACCTTCGGTAACGATGTATCTGGTAGAGACGATTCTAGCCACAGATTCCTTAACATAGAATTATCCCCAGGCGTGAGACTGGACCCGGAAAACTTTCTTTGCCCCAGCATCTCTGCGCGACGGGGGTCGATACCACGCGACTCCGCCCTGATGTCGTCCACGGGCGTGACGTCAGCGAGGTCACATAAGCCCCACATCGGCGCGCAGAAATCGGTTTTCTTCGGAGATCTTTTCCGCACCACAACGCGGAGCTATCACAAACAAAACTGTGAAGAGTATGGGAACAGTGTGCAAAAAACCAGTGAAACAGAAAAGAGAGAAACGAAAGGTGAAGAACAGCACCAGTTGGAAAAGTGCCAAGCACCAAAGCACAATAGACCATAGCGGTGAAAGCCATAGCAGCGAAAGAGCAGCGCACCGCTCTGAGGAACACCGTTGCAAGCCAAGGCGACATCCTCCCAGGAGGCAGACGCCTGCGAAAAAGTGCACAGCAGAAGAGAGAGAGAGAGCGAGAGAAAGATTGCAACCACCGTCCACAACAGTGAAGGGTAACAAGCCCGGAACAAAGGAGGAACAGCAATCCACCCCCAGACGACACCACCAAGGAGGGCCTTATCCCCTGAAAGGAGCGAAAAGGCCGAGGTACAGGCAAAAAATAAAACAACTCAGAGGACTGCATAAGAAGCAGAACCCCAAGCAAGTAAAACGAAGAAGAGTAAAAGCAGGCCCCTACACCGAAGAAAAGGCAGGGTGGAGGGATGCAAAAGCACACATGAACCAACCGACCATGTATCATAAGGGAAGGGGTGGAACAATCAAGCAGTACCAAGTATCCTGTCCGAGCAGAGCGAAGCGGACACCCACAGGAGACCAGCCACCCGGAGGGAGGCGAGTCCAGAAAACCACAGGAAAAGTCCTCGCAGAACGGGGAGGAAGGGCGGGCCATGAAGGAATCTGCGGCTAGAATCGTCTCTACCAGATACATCGTTACTGAAGGTAAGTAATTTGTACATCTGATAGAGACTACTAGCCACAGATTCCTTAACGTAGAATAGATACCCAAGCCATACCCAAAGGGGAGGAGGGCCTGCGAGAGAACCTCCCCAGTAGGAAGAAACACAGGGCCCCAGCAAGGCGAAGGGAAACCAGGAGACCCCAAGCCAATGCAAGGTACAATGGCCACAAACCCTCGTAGGGACAGACAGCCGCAGAGGAGCACCCAGGAGGATAGAACAACCCCAACTCCAGGGAGAAGAGGCAGAACCGGATTCAGTCTGCCGTAGGAAAACACAGCGACAGAGGACAGCCGAACAGGCATGAGTCGCAAGGAAGCAGGCAAGGCAGGAACAGCTCCACAGTCAAGGAACGCAGGCATAAGAAGAAAGGCACAGGTGCGCAAAGCCCCAGCAGAACAAGAGGCAGGGGCACAAGGTAGCACAACAAGGGCCACGGCGGTGGGCCAGCACAAGCAGGCATGCACGGCCAACATCAGACAGCACCATGGAGCAGCGCACCCAGAACACGCCAGGCGCAAGCCGAGGGCAGAGGCCAGGAAAGGCAGAACAAGCCCCCAAAGGAGGGTCATACATTAGACACACAATGACCCATGAAGAGAAATAGAACCAGCCATAAGAGAAAAAGGGGAAGACAAGGAGGACGGACCAGCCCGTCAACCAGAACACAGGAAAGCCAGGAAAAACCCAGCCCCCCTGGAACACCAGACAGAGGACCAGGCCGAACCGCCAGAGAGGAAGGCGGAAACGCCACGACACCATAGACAGCATGTCAAACGGTTAAGCGATGAAGTGAACACCGAGAACGATGGAACCAGGAGCAGCGCCAGCCGTGCCCGGACATGAGACCGCACCAGCGGTATACAGTGATGCCAAGAAGGCAGGGAACCCGAAAAAGGGGCAACTATACCTCCCCAGCGCAAAAGAGAGCTATGCAATAGCTACAAGTACCCCACATAGGGTATGATACGTCCCACTAAAACATGGAAACACCTCTTAGGGAAAAACCCGCAGCAGAGGACCAGAACATACAGGTAGGGTATGATACGGCCCAAGAAAACATGGGAACACCTCTTAGGGAAATAATCCCTCAGCAGAGGACAGAACAAAAACGACATGCAGATAGAACCACAGACGGCTTGACAATCAGCCAATCAAAAAACACACCGAAGGCCCAACCGGAAGACACATATGGGTGGACCACAACCAAAGAACCACAAAACGCAAAGGGGCTGTACCAGCAGCCAACAGCACAAAGGGGTAAACTTAAGGACCCAAAGTCAAGTTACGGAGGGGGAGGAGGAGGGCGGAGCCCCGCAATGAGCCGCTGAATGGCAGCATCCGCATGGGTGTTAAACAAAAGCACGCCGTGAAAGGGCACATCAACGAGACGCTCCCTCACATTCTCAGGGAAAACACTATCCCTCAGCCAAGCATGGCGACGGAGAGCTACAGAACTCGCCATAGTGTGGCCGAGAGCATCAGAAACATCCAGGGCCGAACGAAGAATAAACGCGGCCAGCTCCCGGCCATCCATCACATGGCGTCACAGATCAGCATGAACACCTCCTGGAGAGGCAGAAGACAGAAGGGACTCCACGGAATCCCACAAGCTGAAAGTAGCCCTGGCCAACACACAAAGCGTGTTGAGCGCTCGCAAAGCAGCACTAGAAGAGGCGAAGAGGTTCCGCCCCCAGGAATCTAACCAGCGGGCCTCTCGTGACAGTGGAAACACCAACGGTAAAGAAGGAAAAGCACTCTGCAGAAGAGGGCCCTGAGTAGAAGGGTGTAAAGAAAGGCAGACTGGGTCGTGCGGAGCAGGATGGTGGAGGAGCGGCTGAGGCACCGGATTCCCCGTGGCAGGATGCCCCCAGTCCCACAAAAGAGAACTATGGAGCGAAGCCTCAAAGGGAAGAAGCAGCTCCGGTCCACCAGAGCCCTGATGGAGAACCTCCCGCAAATGGTCCGTAGGAAACGGGGTAGCAGGGTCGCCCATGTGCAAAATGCCAGCAGCCTTGGAAATGGCCCTGGCAAAGGCCGTACATGCCTCCGTAGGGCCTCGCAGGGGGAGGGCAATTCCTCCGTGGGCGACGGCTGTAAACTAAGCCGGCCATCCCCGAATCCAGCTGGAGGAAGATATGGCCAGCCTCGGAATGGTGGAAGATTGACAGACGAATGGGGGACCTGAGGTACTTCTGGGGATGGCTGTGGTCGCGGGGACGGCGAGGAGCCCTCCTTGGAAGACGCCGGGGAAAAAGCCACGACACGGCGGCCCGTCTCTGGGGAAGAAGGAACAAACAGTTGACGAACCTCCGGAGAGGAGGGGGACTCTGGAGACGAGCGGACGACCCGACACCGGCACGGTGCCGTGGAGTCCGCCACAGGCGCCGGCAGGAGTTCGACCGGTGCCGGAGGGCACGCCGGGGCAACCTCGTCCATTACTTGCACCCCAGGAAAATGGAGAGGGCCGGCTCCGGGGCAGCGAAAGAACGACGCCAAAAAGGCACCGACTCGACCGTCGACGAAGCAGCTGCCTGCGCGGAGAAACGAGAGGGACCCGGGGACACGCCCCGGTCCCTAGCCAGCACCCTCGGCTCCGCCAGGGTCGACAGCCATTGGCGCCTGAGCGGCATCAGCTCAGCTTCTGGCAAGGCCGCCACCTGCCCAGAAGACCGAGGAGGACTCGGGGGGGGGGGGGGCCGCGAGTCCCGCCGACCTCCCATGACACCACAGGGACCCCCCTCGGTTTGCAGCGAGGCAGAGGCGCCATGGACCGAAGAGGGGAACCCCGTAGGGCCGCACCCCCACGTCACCACACCTCCAGAGCCTGACGCCGAACCCGTCGTCGCTAGGGCCGGAGCCACCGGCGACGCCACGGAAGGCCCCGCACATGGCAAGGAATCCGCGGGCGTCTCAGGAGAAGGAGGGGCCAAGGAAGCCTGCAGAGCCGCAGCATAGGCCTCCATTTGGGCCCTAGTCGCCCCAGCGCCAGGAAACGGCGGGTAGGGTGGTGACGAATGAGGCTGCATGTCCCACAGAGAACCTGCGCCCTCCGCAGAGTGGGGACCAGGCCTTGGAGACAAGCTAAAAGACTTACCGATGGGCGAGCGACGCCCAAGCAGGCTCGGTGACGGGCGATGCCGAAAACGGAAGCGGCGATTCATGGACCCCTCCGCGGGGACGGACACGGGGATGACCCAGACCTGGACAACCGGGCTGGGACGAGCTTCATCCGACGCTCCCGCCAGGACTTAGGCTTCAGATGCTGGCAAGGGTCGCAGTCCATGGAATCATGGTGCTCGCCCAAACACCACATACAAATCGGATGAGGTTCCGTCACCAACATCTGACGCACGCAAGAAGAGCACGCTTTAAAGCCCGAAGGCATTCGCACACTGTCCCCCCACGCAAAAGCAAGGAAAAAAGGCCTGAAAACAGGACTGGGACGGGGGCGTGGCTTGGCAGCCAGACATGGCAGACGTGTGCTGAGTGAGCTCCGTCCAGCCCACCGATAATCCTACCATTATCCTTCTTCCCCCGCATACAGTGTCCCTCAGCAGTGGAAAATATTTGGCAGCAGCTCCCCGAAGTTTGCCCCGAGGATCGTCCGGAGGTCTGCGGTGCCTGGACGGAGTCGGGGGCGCGGTGCCCGGGAACGGCCTGGCAGGAAGACGAGGAGCCGGGGCGCTGTCGTGGGAGCAGCCGGCGCCGGCCCATCGCCGCACGACACGGTGGTGTCGCCCAGCCAACGGTGGAGGTCCGGGCGAGCCGGAGCGGGCGCCAGGGGTGGCCCTGGGACGTAGCAGCAGCCCGGGGGCACGGACGTCGGCGAGGTCTCGGCGGCCAGCTCGGGCCGCGCGGGTAAGGAGCGGGCGGGGAGCTGGATCTGGGCCCTGTGATGGCGTGGGTGGCAGGCTCTGCGGGCGCTGGTCGCCTTGGCTGGCGGGTCCAGGTTTGAGGCGGCGCTCCCCCCCCCCCCCCTGGTGGACATCCCCTCTCTTGACTGGGGGACCGGCGGAGCAGTCGGCCCGCGGGGGTGGGACGCCGCGTGAGCGACATTGGGTCCTGCTGTGCGAGCCTTGAGGTGTGGGGACCCCCCGTCTATCTTTCCCCCCCCCCCTCGGACCACTCAGCAGTGGGGGGGGGGGGGGGGGGCGGTGCAATCGGCCCGCGGGGGGAGAGGTGGGTGCTTTCTTCCGCGACTTGGGGTGGAGTGGGGGCTGACGTGCCCACCACACCGGCGGTCGGGCAGACCGCGGAGACTCGCCCGCAGCTTTGGTGACGCCCTGGGCCTTCCGGCGACTGGGTAGGGGATCGGCGGCCAGGCGGGCCGCGGGGGCAGAGATCGTTTCCCCCCCCGCCCCCCTCTGAAGCACTGGGAGATACGGGTGGCTCTGGACGGCGGCCTAGAGTGGACATTGAGCGGCCCGTGGGCCCTGTGGTTTGCACGTCAACGAGGGTCCTCTTACTTGCTGGAGGGGAGTGGTGGGGACTTCGGCTGGGCTCCAGCGATGCGTATGCGCCATATGGCGGACATATTGGCAAGCCCCCCCACTATGATCGCAGACGCCGAGTACTGGTAGTGGTGCCATAACCATATTGCGGTGGGGGGCTGCCGGAGTGGAGGAGCCCTCGGAGAGCGGTAGGATAGGTGGGAGCGGACGTGCTTACGGTGCGGCTCCCTTTCGGCAGCGCAGTCGGGTTGCAGGAGCGCGTGGTGTCCGCGACTGGGCTCAGTCTGACCTATCCTGGAGCGGCGTGGGGTCGCGAGCGCCGCCATGACGAGAGACAAAGGAGGGAGTGGATCGAGCAAGCAGGGGCCCATAGACAAATTCACGGGAGCGAGGGCGTCCGGGGGATTGGCTGGGGCCGTCCCAGACAATGCGGCCCTCCTGGCGGCCATCACAGTCCAGGACTGGACGCGAAGATAGGGGCGGTTGGTGCAGACGTTAAGTTGTTACGGCAAGACCTGCGCTCGGCGGTGACCCGCATCACGGAGGCTGAATCCCGGATCTCCGGGGTGGAAAACGACGTTACTACATTGAAGCAGAGGGTCGCTAAACTGGAAACTGTTCAGAAGGGGCTAGCACTTCGCGTGGAGGATGCGGAAGGGCGGGCACGACGCAACAACCTCCGCTTTGTTGGTTTTCCCGAGGGCAGCGAGGCGGGCGGCACAGAACGCTTTTTGACACAGTGGCTTGAGAGCTGGCTTCCCCCTGAGGCCATGTCCCGATGCTTTGTGGTGGAGAGGGCCCACAGAGCGCTAGTGCAGAAGCCACCGGTGGGGGCTCACCCGCGGCCCATCATAGCCAAGTTCTTGAACTACCTGGACCGGGACGCTATCTGAAACACGCTAGGGCAAAGGACTCCCTGCACTACAACAATGCTCGCATCCTTACATTCCCAGACTACACGAGGCTGGTACAGCAGCAGCGCCAATCATTCACCGCGGCGAAGGCCCGCCTGCGGGAACCAAACTTCCATATGCCCTGCTGTATCCGGCGCGCCTCCGGGTGGTGTTCCGCTCCCGCACCCATTTCTTTGACACCCCAGAGGAAGTGTTTCGATGGACAGACGAGACGGTGAGGGTGAGGCCTCATTCCCCGCCGGGTGGGGAGTCTGACTTGTCATCGAGCGGGAAGGCGAGGAGGGGCCCTCAGGGGCTGCATCAGAAACGCAACAGGCGATCTAGGTCCCGGAGGCGCTCCCGATCCGGTGGTGCCGTTTCCCGGGGGGATCCGTTACCGGGAAGCCAGGCTCCTGAGCCCTAATATAGCAGGTGGATGGGGAGCTGTGGAGCTGCGGTGACTGTCTGCATGCGGCGAGGCATGCTATGGGTGGGTCTCCCAGTCACGACTATGGGGATGGGGGACTTCCATTATGGATATGGGCTGTGAGTTGGGGATCCATTGGTCGGGGCGGGCTACATTCCACTGTTGGGGATGGGGTCTGGTTTCGCCGTGACAGATACTTCATGGTTCTTTGAGGTATGGGGTGGGGGGTTTGTTGGGGAGGGGATGTTTTAGTTTTCAAATTGCACTTCCGGTAGATGCTAGCACCCTACCATTGCATTGTCGCGCTTCCCAATCCGCTGGGCTGAGGTCCATGTTCTACCACGACAGGCATGCCACAGGATAGTCACCTACAGCCGGGAAATCTCCGGATTATTAGCTGGAATGTAAGGGGGGCCCTGGATAAAATCAAGCGTGGGGCGCTACTTTACCAGGCGAAAAGGGCGGGGGCGGATGTTGTGCTGCTCCAGGAAACGCATCTCCTAGGAACGAAGGCTCTCTGCTTGCAGAGGTATGGTTTTCGGCATGTCTTCCATGCAGGCTTCACACGGGGCTCGAGAGGGGTGGCGATCCTAATACACCGTAGGGTACCATATACGCACATACGACAGTGGGGCGATCCGCAAGGGCGGTATCTGTTTATCAGGGGCAGTATTGGGGAGGATCACCTAACCCTGGGTAGTGTCTATGCGCCCCCTCCGTTGCAGTGGAACCTGGTTGAGAGGCTGCTCACCTTGCGAGCGGACTTGCCGGATGGATTATCTGTAGTGGGTGGGGACTGGAACGATGTGATGGACATGGCCAAAGACAGATCTCGAACAGGGGGTGACCCCGGGACTGGCGCCCCCACGAAACTACGCTCGCTGGTCATGGGTATGGACTGGATAGACGTGTGGAGGCGAAAACATGGGGATCAGCGGGGCTATACTTACCTCTCGGCGGTGCACCACTCGCTGTCCCGGATCGACTACCTCTTTGTCCCTCGGGCGGAGGTGGATAGGGTGGTGGCGGCGGAGATATTGCCTCGTGGCCTGTCGGATCATTCCCCGATATCCGTTGAGATATGTATCGGTAGGGATAGGCCACAGTTTCGCTGGCGATTATCCACATGGAACCTGCAAAATGCAGAATATGGGGCCCACATGGGCGAGGCACTTGCTCGGTATTTGTTGGACAATGAGGGGTCGGTCGCTAGTGCAGTGAGCCTGTGGGAGGCTATGAAGCCCTATTAATAAATTAATAATAAACACTATAACAACCCGGGTCTCAAGCTGAGTCAAAAATAACTGTCAGGCGAAAGTATTCCTATCTCTAATCCGACGTCTCTTTAAGAGAGTACCCTTCTAAGACAGGACCCATCAATCACTTAAGGTGGTGAGTTTGTCATCATTTGGGTCTTGTGCATCTCAATATGACGAACCAGATCTTGGAATAGCGATCTGGTAGAGTACAGAGAAAATGCAACCAAAGAGGGTTATTGTCAGATCTCAAAGAGATTTCGTCAAAAGACGACGTTATACCCATAGATTAGTGAAGGGGATTTAGGGCAAGGTCAACGCCGCTCCAGAGGAAAGAGAAGAACGACTCAATCCAATGTCCACTGGAGTCCCCCATCGTCTCGGACACGGAGCAATCAGAAGGACCTGTCATTACCAGGCCCAAGCAACGCGACAGCCTGATTGTCAATCTAAGTAAACGAACACTCACCAAAGACGAGGCCATGGTCCTAGAAAAAGGACTTGGATATGTCCCTACATACAGAGGAGATCTTTTTCAGACTAGACAAGAACTCGCTGGGTTTTTTAGGAAAGTCAGACTACGTGCTTTCTTTAAAGATAAACCACATGAAAGTGATCAGGAGGACACAACGAATACTGGTTTACGTCCCAAATCAACATTTACTCCACCCACTCATGTGGTTCCACCGGAAGTACTCACTTTTGAGAGGGCGGTCCTAAGAGATGCCGAAACCCTTTTTCAGACTGGTAACCGCTCCTTTACCAACTAGTCAAAGAATGAACGTTTTGCTCTTCGATCATTAGCTGACGACAATTCTATTACTATAAAACCTGCTGACAAAGGGGGAGCTACGGTCATCATGGACTCAGAAGCATACAGAGCTGAATGCAAGAGACAACTGAGCAATGAAAGGTTCTACCATCCTATTAAATTGGACCCTACCAAGAGACTTATGGCGACCATTAGAAGTCTGGCAGATGATGCATTAGAACAGGGCTGGATTACCAATCATGAGGCGAAATTTTTGAACACTGCATACCCAGTCCCCCCATATTTCTATGTATTACCCAAAATACATAAGGGGGTCTCTCCCCCTCCAGGGAGACCGATAATTTCAGGGATAGGGTCTCTCCTTGAACCACTATCTACCTTTGTAGATTTTTTTCTGAAGCCTCTTGTGAGAACTAGGCCTTCCTACGTCGAGGACACCAAAGACTTGTTACGCATCCTAGATGGGATGCCTTTTGACATCACACAGGATTTCCTGGTAAGCTTTGACGTTGAGTCATTGTATACCTGTATTCCGCAAAATGAGACACTGTCTGTCGTGAGAACGCTTCTGGAAGGAGTGGATTTGGAGAGTCCGACACCAGTGGATTTCATCATGTCATGTGCTACCATAGCCATGAAGGAGAACTTTTTCAAATTTGAGGATGAACTATTTTTACAAATCTCCGGTACATCCATGGGGAGCATTTTTGCTCCTTCTCTAGCGAATCTGTATGTTCATCAAATCGAGCAGACTGAGATCCTCTCAATAACTAATCCGTTTCTAGGTCATATTTTGACCTGGAAACTGTATATAGATGACATCTTGGTCATATGGAGAGGCACTACTGACACGATCAAGAATTTTCATTCCTGGCTGAACAGCAGGAATGAATTCCTAAAATTCACCTGTGAATTCTCTCAAGAAAGCTTACCCTTTTTGGATCTACTGATTGGCTCCAAGGATGGAATACTAAATACAGAACTGTACAAGAAACCGATGGCACGTAACTCTCTTTTACATTTTCAGAGCTTTCATCCTAGGGCTCTTAGGGAGAACCTGCCATTCGGACAATTTCTTCGTATACGCCGTAATTGTTCCGATATTTCTAAATACCGAGAACATGCTTTCCACCTCTCTACACAACTTCTGGAGAGACAGTATCCCAAGAGAACCATTAAAACATCTATGAAAAGGGCTGCGAATAATCATAGGGAAGCTCTCCTGGAGAAGAAGATTCACAATCCTGTTGATGAAGAAAAGAGACTCACATGTGTCAATACTTTCTGCAGTTACTCCAATGCACTAAAGAAGAGTATTCTGAAGAATTGGAAAGTGCTTAAAATTGAAGGTAGTGTTTTGCCTCCTCCTCTATTTGCTTTCAAGAGGAGTTCTAACATAAAAGACCAAATAGTGCATACGCGCCCCAGAGTAATAAAAAACCTTGCCAAAACCACATTATGGGGCTTACCTCCGGTCATTGGCCATTTTCCCTGCGGGACATGCTCAGCATGCCCTCAAACTTTACATACAACAGAGATAGATATTGGCACAACTAGACCTTGGGTCTTGAGCAAACACACCGATTGTAACAGCGAAAGGGTGATCTATCTGATAAAATGCCCCTGTGACAAAAACTATGTGGGCATGACATCTCGTAAGATCAAGCTGAGGATCTCAGAACACAAAAGCACCATACGGTGTAAGAAAAGTGCGACTAAACTCACTAATCACTTCATAACAGCAGGCCACAAAGAAAATGACTTACAGTGGGTAATTCTAGAGCAACCTTACATTCCCCCACACGTAACAGATATCCAACGGTTTCTGCTACGCAGAGAAAAAAGATGGGTACACCGGTTACATTCTGACACAATGGGGCTGAATGATGATATTCCTTGGCTGTTGTTATAAGATAATGATACTACAGCTCTTGGTTCGATTGTTTTTCAAACAGAAAGAACTTTGTACCACTGACCTTATTGCACTTTACAATTATTATTTCTATCATAGAAATAGCGCATATAAGGTCGTGTCTTGCTCCAATAATGATATGTTTAATTGTACTCTTTCTTTAAACATAAAGGCTCTCATGGATTAGTTGGCTAGTGGCTATATACCGCACATGTGCGCAGTAACCAGGTGTGTTTGCATTAGTATCTATCTGCCTCCTTATGTATACTATACTCTATAACGGAACAGGCAGTGTCCTTGAATATTTTAACACCCGTAGCTATTCTACTCTCTGCCTGCTTTATTCAGATTATTGCTAGCATAGAGACAGTGTACGTTTGTTTTCTCTAGTCTTCTCTCTTTGAGAGATGCGTTGAGACTTCACTTTTGGTGCAAGCATGAAGGCTTGCATACGGTTGTCGGTTAATGGCTGGATGCCGCACATGCGCATAAGAACGAGGCGCTCCTGTATGTGTGTCGTTCCCTCTACACATGCGCATTGAACTTGAAAACGGGACAGGCATTGACCTAGCCCCCTCTGATTATCTCTACACCTGGAGCCACTTTGACTTTTGCTGATTATAAAGAGAGCGAAGACCCCACCGTCGACACCTCCGGTATTTACTCAAAGACCGCCCCGGGGTACCGACGGAGAGGTAGGGGTCACAGTGTTTGTCGTATTTTTCCCTGTTCTTCCCAGTCTGTTCCAGGCAGGCTTCACAACAAGAATAGGGATGTCTCTTTCTCTGCCATCGTTAGCTCTTTTACTTTTACTTTTCCTAATGTTTGGAGGCTTACTTTGATTTTAACCAATGGGTACTTATAAATGAGATACTCCCCTTTTGACAGTGAGTCTACCTCTTTACACGCTGTGTTTTCCTTTTTTACATTCACTGACAGCTAGCGATTGCTTTCCAAACTAAGTAAAACCGTATCTTTAGACTACCACTGAGCTATGATAAAGCTAATGCTCAGACCATGACCATTTTGCCGTTCGTTTGTTCACAGTGCATGGGCTAGTTTTCCTTTGTTTCTAGCTATGCTTAATGAGGAGGCAATATTCAGGTATGACAACCAGCGACCTGTATTTTCTCTTCATTTTTTAACCAGAGCGGGGCCCCTTTCCCTGAGTCAGGACCAGGTTGAGGTGAGGGCAACACCCAATTTATATGGGTAAGTGCATTTTGATTTATTAATTAAATGCTTAACAGCATCACCATATGCGTTTTTTAGTGTCATTGATGAGTGATGACCTATTGCTTTGTCTTTTCTATACACCAGGTTGCTTGTATTTCTCAAACCACTTTTTTTGTCCCTAGGTACCCGGTTTCGATATCGCTTGAATTGACCGGTGCGGTAGGATTATTTTATTCACCCAAATTTTTTTTTCAATTTCTTTGTCACATTTTGTCACTGAACCACAGCAGTATTAAAGGTCCTGAAGAAAGCCCCGATACTTTTTTGATCAGATATGGGCAGAAACATGTCGACCACATTGCTATGGACATTAGCATAATGACAACTTATTTGTGCTAGATTGCCATATTGCTTTTTAAACATGACAGGGGCACTCTACCGAATAAAGAACATTTGAGTGCTTCTAGACATTTTTACTTACACTCTTATTATTTAGTACTGCTGACCTTAGGATCCCCTTCACTAATCTATGGGTATAACGTCGTCTTTTGACGAAATCTCTTTGAGATCTGACAATAACCCTCTTTGGTTGCATTTTCTCTGTACGCTACCAGATCGCTATTCCAAGATCTGGTTCGTCATATTGAGATGCACAAGACCCAAATGATGACAAACTCACCACCTTAAGTGATTGATGGGTCCTGTCTTAGAAGGGTACTCTCTTAAAGAGACGTCGGATTAGAGATAGGAATACTTTCGCCTGACAGTTATTTTTGACTCAGCTTGAGACCCGGGTTGTTATAGTGTTTATTATATTGAGTATTAGGGGAAACACAACCTGCAGGTCTATAAAAAGTGATTTTCCCCCACATTGATTTGTGTTACCAGGCTATGAAGCCCACCTTACGGGGAGTTGACATATCTTGGTGTGCGGCGGCCCGAAGAAAGCGTAGGGAGGCACTGGTTCAGGCAGAGGCGACAGTGGAGGAAGTCGAGCGTCGGTGCCGTCGGGACGGGAGGGAGCGAAATGTGCGGCAATTGTTGTATGCGCAGCAGACATCGGCTGCCCTGTTGCTTGACGAGGCGAGGCAAATCTGGCTGGCGACGCGCAGCCGAGTGTATCAATGGGGGGACAAGTCTAGCAAAATGTTGCACCGTCTCTGTCAGGGCACCTTCCAGGCCCAGGAATTGCCAGGCATTCGGGACTCGGCAGGACGGCCGATTACAGATCCCCCGGCTTTGGCCGCAATCTTTGCTGCCTACTTTGCGGGCCTATACGCCCCGCGGGAATGCTTACCAGGTGCCACTATAGATAAGTTTCTCGCGGACCTACCTCTAATTGGGGTGTCCGACGAGGTGAGGGACCAGTTGGAGGCCCCCTTGACCGATGAGGAGCTGGGGGTGGCGCTGGGGGAGCTCAACCCGGGCAAGGCCCCGGGACCCAACGGGTTTCCCTGCGAATTCTTCCGCCGGTATCGCACGCAAGTGGTCGAGGAGGCCAGAGATAGGGGGGCGCTCCCGGCAGACTGGAGACATGCGGAAATTGTGGTTTTCCATAAGCCGGGCCGACCCCCGGACCAACACGCCTCCTATCCCTTTTAAATGTGGAGGCCAAAATGTTGGCGAAAGCATTGGTGAACCGTCTCGTGCCACATATCACCACCTTAGTGCATCCGGACCAGGCGGGATTCATGCCTCAACGGGCAACCAGACATAACATACGGAGGGCGCAGGTGGCAGTGGCGGCCATACAAAAGATGGGACAGCCGGCGGCCTTGCTACTGGCGGACATGGATAGAGCGTTTGACTCCCTCAGCTGGGTTTATCTCTTCGCATTGCTCCGCAGACTTAATCTGGGTCCCCGGTTTCTGTCTTACATAACGCTCCTGTACACGGACCTCACGGCGGCGGTGCGAGTAGCGGGGGCGACCTCTCCTACTTTCTCCTTGGGACGCAGAACGAGGCAGGGATGCCCTTTGTCCCCATATCTTTTCGCTCTTGCTATGGAGCCGCTAGCTAGGTGGATACGCATAGACGCGCAGGTTCGGGGGTTTGAATGGGCCACGGGCCTGTCCGATCGGATTGCGCTATATGCAGACGATGTTCTCCTTTTTCTTACGGATGTGGACAGGACTGGGCCACGGCTCCTGCGTATTATGCAGGTTTTCGGGGAAAACGTCAGGCTTGTACATGAACCCTCGCAAGTCCACCTTGTGGGCGCTGGGTGAGCGCACGAAAATGGGGGCGTGGGCCTCTTCAGTTCAGTTGGCGGTGGGGGGACTGAAATATTTGGGGGTGTTCTTGACGGATGTACCAGCGGTCTCCTGGGAGCGGAACGTGGCCCCGGTATGGGAGCGCGTCCGCTCCGATATTAAAATCTGGTCTCGTATGCCCTTGACTTTGTATGGGCAATCGGCAATATTTAAAATGGTGGCGCTCCCTCGACTCCTATATCAGCTACAGAACCACCCGTACAAGATTCAGCCCAGTTGGTTCAGACAGGTGAATTCGGTGCTGGGGCAGTTCCTGTGGGAGGGGGGTAGGGTGCGCGTGGCTATACGGACGTGCTTCCTGTCCACCTATTGTGGAGGGCTGGCAACCTCGGATATCCTGTCCTATTATCAAGCATCACATCTTCTAGTCCTTAACGAATGGTGGTACGGGGGCAGGGGAGACCCGGCATATGCGCTGGAACGGCAGCTTATGGGACGCCACACGCTGCATACACTCCTCTACTCGGCGTCCCTGAGGGGTGCGCTGCCCCCGGCCACACAGGTAGTGTTTCAAATCTGGAGGCAGGCCCTGCGCCGTATGGGATGGTGGCAGACCTTGACTCGGGAGACTATTTGTGGCACAATGGGCGTTTACCCCACTTGGCGGCCCTACAAGGTTTTAAGGGATGGGATGACATTGGCATCTCGACGTTGGGAGATGTACTGAGAGGGACGACACTTAAATCTTTCCCTGAGCTACAGAAGGAATTCCATATGCCACGTGAGCAATTTTTTAGGTATCTCCAGCTCAGGCATGCCCTGTCGCCCGCATTGATGGGACTGGCATCGCTTCCTGACTTCAGCCCATTGGAGGCGAAAGTCTTCATGGGGGATCTACCAGTTAAAAAAACATTCCAGGATCTATCAATCCCTTGTTATACACAGCTCCCCCACACTGAGCAAACTTCGGGGGGACTGGGAGGCAGATGTGGGCGCGCTGGAGGAAGAGGATTGGAGGGAGACGCTGGCCGCCCCGCGAGGTGCTGCTATAGCCATGAGGCTCCGGTTGGTTCAGTTTAAATACCTACACCGGGTGTACTTCACGAGAGTGCGGCTGTGGCGGGCGGGGCTGATTGCATCCCCGGAATGCCTGAGGTGTGGTAGGGAAGAGGGCACATTCTTGTACATTATCTGGCAGTGCGCTTCCCTTGAGCGATTCTGGAGGGGAGTGTTGGCGTGCCTCTCGGAAGTATTGGGGTGGGAGCTCCCCCGCTCGCCACAACTGGCTCTTCTCCATGTCATGGAGGATATAGGGGGCAATATATACAAACGTCATCTCTTATTGCTGGGACTCACTCTGGCCAAGCGGGATATTGCCAGGGAGTGGAAGGCGGCACGTGCCACTTCCACGATGAGATGGAAGAACGGCCTGGACTTTTGTATGGGGCTGGAGCGGCCCGTCTTCGAGGCCAGGGGGTGCTCACGCAAACACTTTAAGATCTGGAAACGATGGGCAGATTACCGTGGAATTGGGCTGGAGCCCCCCGTAGAGAGGGAGATCAATCCATAGGGGCAGCTACACACGGACAATGGTGGTCCTGGGGGGGCAGTGCGGGGGTGCGCACACTGCGAGTGGAGAGCGGGATGGACGGAAGGGGGAGAGTAAGGCTAGCAGTAGGAAGTGCGATCTTTGGGGGTGGGGGTGGAGGGGGTTGGGACGGGAGTTGGTGAGTTATTGAATATATAATTGTCTATTGCCTGTATGTACATGTATGAAGGATTTGGCAGATGTCTCTGGGTTACAGGGCTCTGCATTGCGATGGCTACATTGACATAATAAAATTTGTTTTAAAAAAAAAAAACAGGACTGGGACACGATCTGGATCCGCGTTGCACGCGGAAAAGAAGGAAACTGATGTCAACGCGCCAGGGTTGGGCTTATGTGATCTCGCTGATGTCACACCCGCGGACGACGGCAGGGCGGAGTTGCGTGGTACCATACCCTTCCCCACCCCTTCCCCCCCCCACCCCGGTGCGTAGAGATGCTGGGGCAAAGAAAGTTTTCCGGGTCCAGTCTCACGGCTGGGGATAATTCTACGTTAAGGAATCTGCGGCTAGTAGTCTCCATCAGATAGCCTACACAGAGGGTAAAATACACTGGTAAATGAGGCATCAGAGCAAGGGACCCTGGGGGTTACATTTCGCAGGTATTCACCAGAGAAGGTGCATCTATATCTGTGGAATATGAGGACAAACACAGGCAACACATGTATTTAATGGGTTGATAATGCAGCAGTTCGGATAAAAGAAAAGAAAACATTAAATACCTGCGTACTGCAGCCCTCTTCTGGGAGTTAATGTTATCCCACCACTTGGAGAAAAAAGAGATCTCTGACCATATGAACTTCCGCCGTGGATCCTCATGTAGTTTCACCACCATGTTGTTTAAAATATGCTGGGTCTGGTCATAGTAATATTTATCAAATGTCTTTATCCAGCCTAAAATGCAGAACCAAATTAAGAGTTGAATCTCTTACACCAACTACTCACTCCAGAAGAATGCATGTGAATACAAAAACTCAACCGTAGAACAGAAATTGGAGGGCATAGAGATTGGTGGCCAAACATAATACAAACTATTGCTTATTTATGTGGAAAAGGAAAGGCATTATTATGCCAAGATATCGCTTAACATGAAATTTGGCTGGATGAGTCGTGATGAACATGGTTTATCAATTCTCTTCTTTCGATTCAAATGTTTTGTTATTACTTTTTTGTAAAGACAATTATCTAGCTTGGATTATGTCCAAAAAGAAAATGGGGGCCGCATAATAATTGAGGAAATTCTTATATGTTACCATGGTGTCTAACATGGGTCATCAGTGGAAGACCCATTTAGTAGAAGGAGACAGTAATTCCTGGCTGTTCTGTAGCTAACATAACATTATCTAAAGCCAAACACACTTTACACAGCCATATGCAAGACCTAATTTCCACTTACCCAGAGCTCCCACAAAGCTGGGTAATAGGTAGGTATCTACTAAAGCCAATCCTCAGTGTGGCTTCCTCCAACCCTGATTAAGAAACTCGGGGCTGGGGTACATAACCAATATTTTCATCTTTACTGCTTCGCTGTTTCACAAATACCTGAATAGGCTGACCTACAAAGCAGGTATTCAGCTAATTCAAGCAGTGTCCCCTTCAGATTGCATAGAAGACTAGACTGGATGACATTTTACAGTTCTACTTGTAAAGTTCTTGTTCTGTGGTCTTGGTCTCCACTTTTAGGATTCATTTCCTCTCCATCAGGTCTGTTACTCCAAAGAGAATTGTCGATCTACCTGTGGATCTCCTTTCACTCTGCATATACGGGACGATCCTCTGCATTCAACCTCACAACTTTATGGTCCAACATTGCAAGAAAATAAGTCCGATGATCTACTTCAATTCTATAGGTACTAGAATGCAAATTTTGCTTTCCCGAATATCTGTAATTACTTTGATCTAACTGCTAAGGGCTTGCTGTGTACACTTTTGACAGCAGGGGATCAGATTTCACAAAAAACAACTCTTCTTTATCTTTTTTTCTCAACCAGGTGAGAACTTTTTTAATATTCCAATGGCATTGAGCAAACAGTGTCAGGCTGGGCATTTGAGGTGGCATGAGAATAGGAGGAATATAGAGGGTGTCTGGTACTTATGGTTTGCCTGAAATTTCAAAGGGAGGCACACATGCATCCCAGAGGGGCCATCCTCCCAGGTGACTGCAGCCTGAATCTTGCCTGTTGTATCCTGTTTCCCAACGGGGCTTCTTCCTACATTGCTGTGCCTGGGCAGAGTACTGAGATTACAGGCACCAGGAGACACTGCAGCAAGGTGTACCAGGTGTGCCTCATCAGTGCAAACCAGCGCTGATACATTACACCCTGCGGCACGGGACACGTCGGGGCCAAGAGCAGGCACATCTGCAACTGGACGAGTGCCCCGAGGTGATATGGCCCATAAACAAGTATCAAGGGCAAAAGAAAAGCTCCAGGTGGCTCTGCTATCATGTCGCTCTCACCTACAACTAGTATTGACAAACTTTAGCAGGGGGCCGTGGGGATTATCTCCACAGACATCACCTTAACTGAGAGGAGACTGTCATTGGGTGCACACCTCCCTCTGAAGCTTGACGGCACCCCATCTTGTACTTCCACCCATACCGCTACACTAGCTGATCCCCATAAACAGATTGATAGCCAAGTACAAACCAAGAGTTTATCTTGCGCCTCCTCTAATGCTGCAGGGGCGCTCCCCAAGAAATGTCTGAGGTCCACCAGAGTTGCGAAACAGTCTAGACGTCACCCCTGTTTCAAAACAACCTCCAGTTTGGTCAGCCCTCCCCAGCATTTCCTATATTGGAGCATGCCAGCTCATACCTGGAGAGGGCTAAGCCGAATCCATCATGGGTAAAGGATTTAATGGAGGATTGTCTTAGGAAAATTAAAGATATTGTGAGATCGGACCTTTCTCCTATATTGGAGAGGGGATTTATAACATCAAGCAACTGCAGAGTCATGCACGCCAAATTTCTAACTAAGCCCATAAGGGCATCCATGACAATATTTCTAATTGTCTGGCCAGACTGGCCCTAGATGGATCAGCTGCCACCCACCATGTGATTCAGCCAGCCCAGTACATCAATATTCCCAAATTCCCTGGTTGTCAGACTGAAGACGTCTGTCCTTAAAGCACAAGTAAAGCAATACAGGGGAGAGGGGGCTACATTGAATCACAAGGGTGAAAGGGCGGGGAAACCCTCGTCCTAGACAAATGATTATAAATCCTTCCAGAAACACCCTGTGATAGACCTCCCACCTGCATCTTGCCCTTATGTGGCAATCTTAACAGGTGTGCCCCTGGTTGCATGTGGACCAAAGGGAGGGAAAGTAGACCTTACTAACAAATACCTGAATTTGCTGGACCAGCATAGGAACTTTCCATGGCTAATGACAGTTTACTAATACGCAGTGTGGTGCTGGATGAGGCCATGGCTGATGGACTTCCATGGTGAATGCATCGTTATTAATTTCAGGACACCTTCGAGAGTGCCAAAGTCTAATATTCAGCCACCCTAAGGTCCTTAGAAGAGAATCCTCGATCAATTTGTTACCGCTAGGGTATTTCTAAAAACCCAGTCACATTATAGGGTCTTCCAACTGCACATACAAGTCTCACACTCAGCAAGCCATCCAGTAGGTTTCTAATGATCGCGCTAGCCATACAGGCACATTCAGAATTCATATTTCAAATCGATTGGATGCTTTGGAGGGGTGGGGACAGAGTAGCAACGGACTCAGTACTACCAGGGTTGTATCCGTAATGGTTAGTCACCTAACAACAGGACACGGGAGCAGAGGGGCTCTAACTAAAAGGGTAGGCAGTTAGGTCCATAGAGGCATTGCAGACGCAGTGCAGGAGCATCATGGCCTCACGCTGCTTTAGCTAGAGCCCCTTTTTTGAGTCACAGACCATTACTGAGTCTCTGGGGATGGTACAAAATAAATAGCCCATTAAGGAATCTCAAGGCCCAGGAAGCATTGGGAACAGACTAGAAGGGTCTACTTAGTGATTGAAATCAACACTACTGTAGTGCCTACAGGCCAAGGGCCACAGACATCTGTGCATCCACCGTAAGCCTAGCTCAAGTATCCTTTCCTGCAGATAGGGATAAGTTACCCTTATAGGAAGCTATCTCATTTTGGTATAGTATATACAGAGCCATAGTGTGCACAGAGACAAGTGAAACTCCAAAGATAGGCAGAAGTAAAAGTAGATAGCACCTTACTCTCTACTTGTGGTAGTGTGGGCAAGCAGTAAGGCTTTATCAGAGGGTAATGTTAAGCATATGTTGTACACACTTAGGAAGCAGATGATATCACACACTCAAAGACTGAACTCAGACCAATTTGTTTGTATCACAACTATTATGTAATTTTATTTCTTAGAACCAAGCCAAGCCTAGTGCAGGTAAGTGAAATAACACTTTGCAAAATCGTATGCAATGATTTACAGTTGAATGGAGGTTCAAATGCAGTTGGTTGAATTACAGGCAAGTCAATTTTTCGAAATTACTTTTCAATTAATTTACAGATTACTAAGTATGTTAATTTTTGGATTACTTTTCAGATTACTTTTGCTAATCAGTGTGATAAGCCTAGATATCACACTGAGACAAAAAGTAAATAATTCAATTTTAGTACATATGCAGTTTTTCATTGTTCCATACAAACCAACTCCACACTTAATTTTCAAGGAAAAAGCATTCAATGTGAATACATTGAATGCTTTTTCCTTGAAAATGGAGAAAAATGAAGTTAACGGTTTGCATGTAAGTACTCATTTGTGGGAGTTGGAATTCTGGGGTTGGAACAAGGGTTCCCTCAGGGTCAAGGATGCACTCTCAAAGCACCCTCAGCGGCACCAGGGCGGCCGGGTGCAGAGTGCTGAGGCCCAATGTTATCCAATGGGAGGTAGGGGGACTCCGGCTGGTGGCTGCTCACAAGCAGGCCACAAGATTTTGGGAGCAAAGCTCCTGGTGTTAGACTCCGGGCAAAGGGGGATCAGAGTTAGCACACGAGGTGCACCCTCAGGGGCACAGGGGCGGCTGGGTGCAGGGTACTGTTATGGTGTCAGGTGCCCTGTTTTCAATGGGAGCTGCCGGTTTTGGATTTTGGCTGCAGGCTCAGCCCAGGAAGACGTCAAGGAGGAACCAACAGCTGGGCAGGTAAGTTGGAGGGCTTGAGGACATAGGTGCACCTCGCTTTCTCTTCTCCAGGTCGCAGGGCGGCTGGATGCAGGGGTGTCTTTTGAGGTCGGATTTCACCTTACCGGGCCACTTGCGGTTGGGGGAGCTTCCATGCAGAGGCTGCAGGCGATGTCGGGGAGTCCTGGAGGGGTCAAACCACATTGGACTCGGACTCTGGAGCGCTGGGGGACCTCGCTGGGACCTGTGGGCCACCCGGATTCGGACCGTAGGAGTCCGGTGCAGTGGTGGTTCCAGGCATCGTCTTTCTTTGTCCTCAGCAGGCTCAGAGTCTGTCTTGGGGGTTTCTTTTGAACAGAGCTGCTGTTTACAGGAGATCCGGTCTTTGTTGAAGGCAGTCAGTCCTCCCAGGGGTTCTGGAGGTCGCTGGCTGTAGGACAAGGCGACTTTTGGCACAAAATCCCTGGATACTGCCGGTAGGGCTGGGGCCAAGTCAGTTCTTCTCTGCAGTCTCCTCTGCTGGGCGTCTTCTTTCATCCTTCTTCTTCGTACGTTGCAGCAATCTGTCTTCTTGGTTCAGTGCTGCCCCCCTAAATAGAAAATGCTACTTACCAGTATACATCTGTTCTTGGCATGTAGAGCTGCAGATTCGTACACTGTGCATTAGATCGCCATCTGGTGTTGGGCTCGGATGCTTGCACCTTGTTGTCTTGGAAGAAGTCTTTTGTAGTCACGAGATAGGTGACTCCTCCCTTGGACGATAGTACACATGGGCATCGACTCCATCCTCAGATTGCTTTTCGTCATGATGGTAAATGATGGAGTCAGTAAGAAATAGAAAAGATGTCCATGTGAATGTATCTAATTAAGATGATACTGGAACGGATACAGGTACTGGGGAGGCGGGTGGGCGTGTACGAATCTGCAGCACTACATGCCAAGAACAGATGCATACTGGTAAGTAGCATTTTCCGTTTGAGGCATAGGAGCTGCAGATCGTACACTGTGCATAGACTGTACAGCAGTGTCTCCCCTAGCGGTGGTCACCTGTATCCGTTGCAGTGGTTTGAAAAAGTGTTTTAAGAACAGCCTGGCCTACGGAAGCTTGTTGTTTAGCCTGCACGTCGACACAGTAGTGTTTGGTGAAGATGTGCATTGTAGACCATGTTGCTGCTTTACATATGTCATCTAAGGGGATATTCCCTAAGAATGCCATGGAAGCCCCTAGTTTGCGTGTTGAATTTGCTCTAGGAGGAATTGTTAATGTGCGTTTAGACTTTTGGTAGCATATTTGAATACATTTTACTATCCACCTGGCAATCCCAGCTTTGGAGATGGGGTTACCCTTATGAGTTGGAGAGAAGGCCACAAACCGTTGTTTTGTTTTTCGAAAGGGCTTAGTTCTGTCGATGTAATATAGTAGTGCTCTTTTAACATCTAGCGTGTGAAGGGCTCTCTCTGCTACTGAATCTGGGTTTTGGAAAAACACCGGTAACTCAACTGATTAGTTTAGATGAAAGGCAGAGATGACTTTGGGAAGGAATGTTGGATTTGTTCTGAGAACCACCTTGTTACGATGTATTTGTAAGAATGGTTATGGTTAAAGCCTGAATCTAACTTACTCTCCTGAGAGAGGTAACTGCGACAAGGAAAGCTACTTTCCATGTGAGGAATTGAAGTTCACATTTATGTAGAGGTTCAAATGGGGGACCCATGAGCCTGGTAAGAACAATGTTTAAATTCCACATCAGAGAGGGTGGTATTCTGGGAGGAATTATTCTGTTAAGGTCCTCCATAAACGCCTTAATTGCAAGGCACTATTTTGTAAATAAGCTGCAAGTGCTGCGAGATGTAACCTTATGGATGAATATGCCAGATTACATCTTTGCAAGTGTAACAAGTAGCAAATGATGTCCTGGATGGAAGCATCCAGCGGATCAATATGATTGTTGTTGCAGTAGATGACAAATCTTTTCCATTTTGCTGCATAGCAAGCTCTAGTAGTTGGAGGTCTGGCTTGTGTAATAATATGCATACAGTCCGGCGGACGGTTACGATAACCGAACTCTAGGACTTCAGAAGCCAGATTGCTAAATTCAGCTGACCTGGGTCAGGGTGTCTTTTCTCTCCATGGTTCTGCGTTAGCAATGTTGGGGAGAGGCGTAGTTTTTGGTGTGGAACTACTGAGAGTTCCAACAAGGTCGTGAACCAAATTTGACATGCCCATGTGGGATCCACCAGGATCATTTTGAGAGACTGTTGTTTGAGCTTGCGTACTACTAGGGGAATCAGTGGGAGTGGCATAAAAGCGTACGTAAATCTGCCTGACCAATTCATCCATATCCGTAGCCTTTGGATAAAGGGTGTGGAAACCTGGTGGCGAAGGTTGGGCATTTTGCGTTTGTGTGGCGAACAGATCTATTTCTGGTTGACCCCACAACTGAAAAAATGGTTGTCATGTTGTCCTTCCGGACTAGGACAATCTTGTGTTGTAGATGTAGTTGGAATGATTTGAGTGCTAGGAATATTGCTAGTAATTCTAGGTGATTGATATGGAGCACTTTTTGTTGAGTGGTTCGTTTTCCTTGAATTGTATGTTTTAGGAGATTGGCTCCCCAACCGGTGAGTGATGCGTCTGCTGTTAGCACTATCTGTGGAACTGGCTTGAGGAACGGCCGCCCTTTGGACAGGTTTTGTATGTTCCACCACTGCAGAGTGATGTGTGCGGCCGTCCACTAACACCAGACTTGTTCGTTGTCCTTGGGCCTGGTTCTACTGACGTGCTAGGCATACCTGTAAGCTGCGCATTTGAAGTCTTGCATGAGGTACAATAACTATGCAAGAGGCCATCATTCCTATGAGTTGCATGAATACTCTTGCTGGGAGGGAGTGCTGTTGTTGAAATCTGGCAACTAGGCCTTGCATACTGGCTATCCTGGCTGGAGTGGGATATGCCAGAGCTCTGGAGGTGTCTATTGTGGCCCCTAGATACTGATGTATGTGGGAGGGCTGGAGATGTGACTTGGTGTAGTTTATTGTGAATCCCAAGTTGTGTAGCAGCTGGATGGTTTGATAAGTGTGATGAACACACTGTTTTTGTGACTTGGCTTTTTATCAGCCAGTCGTCGAGGTATGGAAAGACATGGATTTGTTGTCTTCTAAGGTGTGCTGCTACCACCACCAGACATTTTGTGAACACTCTGGGCGCAGTGGTAACCCCGAATGGAAGGACTGAATTGGTAGTGTTGTCCGTCCACCATGAATCTTAGATATTTCCTGTAAGCGGGGTGAACGGGAATATGAAAGTAGGCATCCTTGAGATCTAATGTGGCAAGGAAATCGCCTCGTTGAAGTAGTGGAAGAACCTGTTGAAGAGTGATCATGTGTAAATGATCTGAGTGTATGTAAAGATTGAGCGGTCTGAGGTCGAGTATTGGCCTGAGGGTGCCGTCCTTTTGGGGATTAGGAAATATAGCGAGTAAACCCCTGTTCCTTGATGCTGTAAGGGAACTGGTTCTATCGCTTGCTTTTGAAGCAGTGAGAGAACCTCCTGTTTTAAGAGCGTGAGATGATGTGTGGACATTGGACGCTGTTTGGGTGGTATGGTGGGTGGGGTTACTGTAAGTTCCAGGCAGTAACCATACTGGATAATTCGTCTTACCCACTTGTCTGTTGTAATGGAGTTCCAGACAGGCAGGAATTGTGACAGTCTTCCCCCGACCGGAGTGGAATTGTCTTGGGGGAGTGGAGGGAAGTCACTGTTTAGTAGTGGTGGAGGTCCGGGTGTTATTGTTACCTCGGCCTCTTCCTTTGTTGTTATTTTCCCTGTATCCTCCTCTAAATTATCCTCTATTGTGGGATGTTTCTGTTGTATTTTTGTAAGAAGTGGAGGTAGTGTGTTCCCATGTTTTTGGATCCTCCTCTATAAAAGGAGCGACGAAAGGAACCACGTGTGGATGGAGACTGTAACGCTCCCATGGACTTAGCAGTCTTTGTGTCCTTTTTAATTTTTTCCAGGGTGTTGTCTACAGTAGGTCCAAAGAGTTGTTCTTGATTGAACGGCTGGTTGAGGATGGTTGTTTGTACCTCTTGTTTAAAGCCTGAAATGCATAGCCAGGCATGTCGTCTGAGCAGCACACTATTGTTAATGGACCTAGAGGCTGTGTCGGCTACATCAAGGGCAAACTTGATTGAGGCATTGGTAATTAATTTGCCTTCCTGAATCAAGTCATTTGCCTGAGTCTTGTACTGATCAGGCAAGTGTTGGAGTAGGGTTTCTAGTCTGTCATAGTGAGCCCTATCATACCTCGTAAGTAATGCTTGGGTATTAGCTATGCGCCTGTGATTGGCTACTTGGGAGACAACTCTTTTGCCAGAGGCATCTAGCAGCTTAGATTCCTTGTCCGTAGGTGGTGCGTCACCGGAGGTTTGTGAGTTGGCGCGTTTTCTAGCGTTAGACACTACTAGTGAGTCTAGGGGTAGCTGCCCTCGGATGTAGGCGGGATCGTCGGGGGCAGGTTTGTATTTTTTTAATCAATCCTAGGATTGAGAATTCTAGTTCTCACTGGGTCCTTGAATATATCTGGGGCATGTTTAATGACCCCTTTGAGCATTGGCAGTATTTGTACAGATTTTTGCGACTGTTCAAAGTGTCTAGGAGGAAATCCTCCTCTGCCGGGTCTGAATACATGTGAATGCCATGATAAATAGCAGCTCTGTTAACCAACTGCCCAAATCCAATATGGTCATCTGGGGGAGATGGTTTTGTTGGATATGGCTGGGGATCTGGGAAGTCTGGGGGATCTATTGGGTCTTCATAATCGTCCCAGTCATCCTGAGGCGTGTCCGTATCATTGTCAGGGTCAGTGAATGGGTCATTGTTGCCCCCCTCCCTCTACGTCATCATCCTGTGGTGGTGGTGTATTTGGAAGTGGTGTGGCTGTGGAGGAGATAGGTTTAGGAGGAAGAACAGGAGTAGGAAGAACAGGAGTAGAAAGAACAGGAGAAGAGGGTCTTATAGGTGAAGTGGCACAGTCTTTTTTCTTCAGAAGGCCCTGCAGGAGTGTCTGTTGTGTCCAGCTTCCTCTTCTTTTGTGGCACAGCGGCCACATGTCCTGTTTTAGGGTCGATATGCAATTTTATCTGTCTTGGATCTACGGGATGAGGTCGAAAAAGTTCTTCCTTCTCGACAACCGCTTTCGGTGCCGACTTTTTCGGGTCCGAGCGGGGTGAGTTTTGTGCTCCAAGGCCTTGGGAGATGTTTTAAAGTCCTTTGGCTTGGCTATGGAGACTGAAATCTTCTTCGGTTCCGAAGGCTTTGGTTTTGGATCCGAAGGTTTTTCTTTCAGCGTCGAGGTGGTCGGAGCCAATTTATTTTTGGGAGTGGGGTGGTCACTTGGTTTCGGTGCCGAAGGCGTTTTTGGGACGGGGATATGCGGTTTACTCGGTTCCAAGCTACTGGAAGACTTTTTCTTTATCTTCGGAGCCGAGCCCAAAGGCGGGGCTTCTGAAGTCCGTTTTTGGTCGCGACTGGGGCCAACAGGCAAAGTCTTGACCAGGGCCTTCTTTTTCTGGGGTGGAGTGGGGGTAGGGGCAATTGTACTCACTCGTTGACCAGGTATGATGTGGTCATCTGAGTTGTCTGCTTCGGACACGATTTCGAGGTCTTCGGAATCTTCTTCTGGGACATCTGGGCCTTCATCGAAGATGTCCGCTGGTGCCGGAGCTGCTTTCTGTGCCATGATGTGTCATCGGGCCCGACGATCACGGATGGTCTTTTTCGATTGAAAAGAGGCGCAAGCCTGGCAATTGTTCTCGTCGTGTTCTGGCGAGAGACACAGGTTAAAGACCTTGTGATGGTCACTGTGTGGGAATTTAGCTCCACACTGGGGGCATTTTTTAAATGGAGTCCTTTCCATGAGCTGTAGGCCCGACGGCGTGGATGGGCCCAACGGCCCGCATCGACCACCGGAATCGAGTTGTTGAGTTGCGCGTCGAAGATCACGCGATCGATAACAATACCAGAGAGTTTGCACGTCGAAAAGTTTGAAAAGGAATATGCTACTTACCAGTATGCATCTGTTCTTGGCATGTAGAGCTGCAGATCTACACACTTGTACATAGATCGCCATCTGGTGTTGGGCCCGGATGTTTGCAGTTTGTTTTTCCTCTTGGAAAGTCTTTGGAAGTCACAAGGTCGGTGACTCCTTCTTTGGATCGTATTGCGCATGGGCTTCAGCTCCATCCTCAGATTGTTTTTCGCCAGCAGGGAAAGATGGAGCGTAGTAATAACAGTGAAGATGCCCATGTGTGTGTTATCTATATAAGATAAACTGGAACAGATACAGGTAGCCGGGGAGGCGGGTGGGCGTGTGTAGATCTGCAGCTCTACATGCCAAGAACAGATGCATACTGGTAAGTAGCATATTCCGTTCGAGGCATATGAGCTGCAGATTACACACTTTTGCATAGATTATTATAGCGGTACCCACCGTTAGCGCGACCACCGGTATCTGTTGCAGTGGTTTGAAATAATGTTTTGAGTACAGCCTGGCCCACACTAGCTTGTTGCTTAGTTTGCACATCTACACAATAGTGTTTGGTGAAAGTGTGCGGTGTTGACCATGTAGCTGCTTTGCAGATATCATCTAATGGGATGTTTCCTAGAAAAGTCATTGAAGCCCCTATTTTACGTGTAGAATGGGCTTTAGGGGGAACGGATAGCGTTCGTTTTGCTTTATGGTAGCAAATCTGAATGCATTTAACAATCCACCTAGCTATCCCCGACTTGGAGATGGGGTTGCCCTTGTGTGGTGGAGAGAAAGAGACAAACAGTTGTTTGTTCTTACGGAAAGGTTGTGTTCTCTCGATGTAGTAGAGTAAGGCTCGTTTGACATCTAGTGTGTGTAGAGCTCTTTCTGCAACAGTTTGTGGTTGCAAGAAGAATACTGGTAGTTCTACAGATTGGTTTAGGTGAAAAGGAGAAATGACTTTAGGGAGGAATTTTGGGTTGGTACGGAGAACAACTTTGTTATGGTGCATTTGTAGAAAAGGTTCTTGAATGGTAAATGCTTGATTCTCACTGACCCTTCTGAGGGAAGTGATTGCTACTAGAAAAGCGGTTTCCCAGGTTAAAAATTGGAGTTCACATTTGTGCAATGGTTCGAAGGGAGGCCCCATTAGTCTGGTGAGAACGATATTTAGGTTCCACACAGGTGAGGGTGGCACTCTGGGGGGAATTATTCTTTTAAGGCCGTCCATGAAGGCTTTAATGGCAGGTACTCTAAAGAGTGATAGATGTTGCCTGTTTTGTAGATAAGTTGCTATAGCTGCGAGGTGTAGTCGAATGGACGTATAGGCTAGATTACACCTTTGTAGGTGGAGTAAGTAGCCTATGATGTGTTGAATGGAGACGTCTAGGGGATTGATGGTGTTGTTGTGACAATAGACAAAAAAACGTTTCCACTTGGCGGCGTAGCACGCTCTAGTGGTGGGTCGTCTAGCTTCCTTGATGACGTTCATACAGTCAGGGGGAAGATTTAGATAACCGAATTCTAGGACTTCAGGAGCCAGATCGCAAGGTTGAGCTGAGCTGGGTCCGGGTGTCTGAACTCTCCATGGTTCTGGGTTAAGAGGTGTGGAGAGAGGCGTAATTTTTGGTGCGGTACTACAGATAGTTCCAGCAGTGTGGTGTACCACGGTTGTCTGGCCCAAGTTGGAGCTACTAGGATTAGTGTGAGGGAGTGTTGCTGTAGTTTGCGCACCACAAGTGGAATGAGTGGGAGAGGCGGAAAAGCATACGCAAATCTGCCTGACCAGTTCATCCATATCGCATTTCCTTTGGACAATGGGTGTGGATATCTGGCGGCGAAGCTTGGGCATTTGGTGTTTTCTTGGGTGGCGAAGAGGTCTATCTGTGGATGCCCCCACATCTGAAAGTACGGGTGTAGAACTTGTGGGTGGAGTTCCCACTCGTGGATTTGTTGTGTTTGTCTGCTGAGCAGATCTGCCATAGTGTTTTGAACTCCTGGGACATGCTGAGCTAGGAGAAAGATTTTCTGGGGTATGGCCCATCTCCATATGCTCTGTGCTAGCTGAGAGAGCTGTGGAGAGTGTGTGCCGCCTTGTTTTTGAATATAGTACATGGCTGTCATGTTGTCTGTGCGGATTAGGACTGCCTTGCCTGAAATCTGTGTTTGAAAAGATTTTAGGGCTAAGAAGATTGCTAGTAACTCCAGATGGTTGATGTGGAGTAACTTTTGTTGAGGTGTCCATGTGCCCTGCACGGTGAGATGTAATAGATGAGCCCCCCAGCCGGAGAGCGATGCGTCTGTGGTTAGTACTATCTGGGGAACCGGGTCCAGGAACGGTCGACCTGTGGAAAGGTTTGTGGTGGTCCACCACTGCAGAGAGCGATGGGTGCGACCGTCTCCCAACACCAGATCTGTTAATTGACCCTGGGCCTGGTTCCATTGGCGCGCTAAGCACTCTTGGAGAGGACGCATCTGGAGTCTTGCGTGAGGTACTATGAAGATGCAAGAGGCGATCATCCCTATTAGTTGCATAAACACCCGAGCTGGAAGGGAGTGTTGTGCTATGAATTTTGCGCGTAGAGCCTGAATGCTTGCAATCCTGGCAGAATTGGGGTAGGCGAACACTTTTGAGGTGTCTATAGTGGCACCTAGATATTGTTTTATGTGGGATGGTTGTAGATGGGACTTTTCGCGGTTTACCGTGAAGCCTAGCTGGTGAAGTAGCTGGATCGTGGTGTGTGTGTGTTGTACACACGGATTGTATGAACTGGCTTTTATCAACTAGTCGTCTAGGTATGGGAAGACATGAATGTGTTGTCTTCGCAGATGTGCTGCCACCACTGCTAGGCACTTGGTGAATACTCGTGGTGCGGTTGTGACTCCGAACGGGAGCACTTTGAATTGGTAGTGTTGGCCTTCCACTACGAATCTGAGGTACTTCCTGTGAGCGTTGTGCACTGGAATGTGGAAATAAGCGTCTTTTAGGTCCAAAGTTGTGAGGAAGTCGTTTTGGGAAAGCAGCGGAAGTACCTGCTGAAGCGTCACCATATGAAAATTATCTGAGTGTATGTATTTGTTTAGGGGCCGAAGGTCTAGGATGGGCAGTAGAGTCTCGTCCCTTTTTGGTATGAGAAAATATAGGGAGTAGACCCCCATATTTTGTTGGTTGGTAGGAACGTGTTCTATTGCCTTTTTGTCTAGGAGGGAGATTACCTCCTGCTTGAGTAGCAGTAGATGTTCTGGTGACAATGGGCGTTGTCTGGGTGGAATGTTTGGGGGGGTAGATATTAGTTCTAGGCAGTAGCCTGACCGAATTATTTGTGTTACCCATTTGTCCGAGGTGATGGTAGTCCAGACCGGAAGGAAATGTTGGAGTCTGCCCCCGACCGGAGTGGGATGGTCTGGGGGAAGTGCAGGAAGTCATTGGGTAGGCGCGGTGGCAGAGCGGGCGGTGTTTGTTTTGCCTCTGTCTTTGTTATTGTTGCCCCTGAATGAAGTGGAAGCGGTGTCTGAGGAGTAGCCTCTGGATGTGCTCCGAAAGGAAGAGCGGCGAAAGGAGCGTCTGGGAGGGTGAGATTGTAAGGCTCCCATGGAATTTGCCGTGTCAGTGTCCTTTTTCATTTTCTCTAGGGCGTCATCAACTTTTGGGCCAAACAAATGTTCCTGGTCAAAGGGATGGTTGAGGTTGGAGGCTTGTACCTCCGGTTTAAAACCTGATATCCTTAGCCAGGCATGGCGACGGAAGAGGACACTAGTATTGATGTCCCTAGAGGCTGTGTCTGCTGCATCTAAGGCACAACGTATGGAGGTATTAGTAATTGTTTTGCCCTCCTGAATTAGCTCATTGGCCCTAGCTTTGTTGTTTATCAGGGAGATGGTGCATTATGGCTTCAAACTCGTCATAATGGGCCCTGTCATACCTCGCTAGTAGTGCTTGTGTATTGGCGATAAGCCATATATTGGCCGCTTGAGATGCAGTACGCTTGCCTGATGCGTCCAAGAGTTTAGACTCTTTGTCAGGTGGTGGTGCGTCGCCTGGGAGTTAGCCCTTTTACGTGCTGTGGATACTACCAGGGAATCTAGTGGCGCTGGCCCTCTGATGTAGGAGGGATCTGTTGGGGCAGCTTTATACTTCTTTTCAATGTGCGGGTTAATGACCCTGGCCCTGACTGGGTCCTTAAAGATATCCGGCGCATGTTTTATAACACCTTTAAGTATAGGCAATATGGAGGTGGTCCTATGTGTGGTGTCAAATGTATCTAGGAGGAAATCCTCCTCCACTGGGTCGGTATGTAAATCTACCCCATGGTAGTGTGCCGCCCTTTGCAGTAAATGGTTGAACCCCAAAGAGTCTTCTGGTGGAGAAGGTCTGGAAGGGTAAAGATCGTCTTGTGGGACTTTAGGGATATCAGGGATATTATAATCGTCCCATGGGTCTGGGGATCCGGTGGGAGTGGGGTCCCCTGTAGGTATATCTTGGGGCACATCCCCTAAGTCATCATATGGATCCCCTTGATCATCATCATCCGGGGATGGGGTCGGGGAACGATGAGGTGTGGGTGGAGAAGGTGGAGGAGGTGGAGGAGGGGAAGGTAGAGGAGGTGGTGGAGGTGCGGAAGGTAGTCTGAAAGGGAAGGTAGCAGAGTCCTTCCTTTTTGGAGGTGGAGGCGGAGCAGGTTTCTCTAACTGTCTCTTTTTGATAGAGAGCATCAAATGTCCAGTTTTGGGATCCTTAGTTAGTGTTTTTTGTAAAGGATCCGGTGAGAATAGTTCTGGAGAGGTTGGTTGGTCCGTCGGCGCCAAGGGCGTCGGGGCCGTTGGTTTCTTAGGTTTGTCGGTGCTGGTTCGTTGTTTGGAATCATGCTTGGAAAGCTCTGATTGTTTAGTAGGCGCCGAGATGGATTTCGGCTTCGAAGTGTCGGTGCCGGTGGCCTTGTGTGCTTTTGTCGGTACCGAAGATGGGGTCAGTGCCGAGGAGCTGGGTCTCGACCCAGAGTGTTTCGGTGTGGGGCTCGGTGTCGAGATGGAGGCCGGTTTCTTTTTCGGTGCCGATGAGTGTTTAATCGGCTCTGACGGTGGGCTGGCTCGAGCCCGAGCCGCCCGAAGGCTTAATTGGCTTCTTTACCGGTCCCGAAGGTGCGGTGTGGGAAGCAGTGTCTTTGGTCTTGCTTAGGCCCGAAGGCGTGACCGAAGCCTTTTTCGGTGCCGGTGTGGGGGGGGGGGGGGGGGGGGGGGGGGGTTTGAGTAGTACTCACGACCCTCTGTGCCGGAGTGATGTCCTCCACATCTGAATCGTCGGCTTCGGATGCGCTGACGAGTCCCTCGTCGGTGTGTTGTTCTGGAGCGTCGACGCCTTCCCTGAAGATGTCATCCGGGATCGCCGTCGAGGAGTGTGCCATGGTTCTTCTGGCTCTTCGGTCCCAAATAGTTTTCTTGGACCGGAAGGATTTACACGCCAGACAGTCTCGAGCCTCGTGTTCAGGGGAGAGGCAGAGATTGCACACCTCGTGGAGATCGGTGTGGGGGAATTTGGACCCACATCGAGGGCACTTTTTAAATGGAGTCCTTTTCATTAGCCAGGACCGGAGCTTGGGTAGGCCGGAAGGCCGCCGTCGACGACTGGAACCGAAGGTGTTGCCGATGAGAGGCGCGTCAAGTGGGGAGATCGCGATCGAAACAATACCATGAATTGGGGTGAGGATTGCGCGTCGATCGTCGAACTGGAAGCTGTCCGGAACCGGAGCGTGAAGATTACATCCGAGCCCGATGGCGGAAAAAAAACAATCTGAGGATGGAGCCGAAGCCCATGCGCAATACGATCCAAAGGAGGAGTCACCGACCTCGTGACTTCCAAAGACTTTCCAAGAGGAAAAACAAACTGCAAACATCTGGGCTCAACACCAGATGGCGATCTATGCACAAGTGTGTAATCTGCAGCTCATATGCCTCGAACACAATGTTTCGAACCAGAGCATAAAAGTTACATCTGTACCCAAAGGTGGAAAAAAAACAATCTGTGGATGGAGTCGATGCCCATGCGCACTATCGTCCAAGGGAGGAGTCACCTATCTCGTGACTACAAAAGACTTCTTCCAAGACAACAACAAGGTGCAAGCATCCGAGCCCAACACCAGATGGCGATCTAATGCACAGTTTACGATCTGCAGCTCATATGCCTCGAACACTGTATTTAGGGGGCGTTTTATGGGTCTCGAGATCAGTAGCCAATGGGAGAAAGCTCCCTCCTCATGGGTCCAGAAACATGTCTTGTGGTGGCAGGCTGATGTGTACCAGTCAGGGAACCCACCAGAGGCTGGACGTTTTTCAGGGGGTATCTCTAAGATGCCCTCTGAGTGCATTTTTCATTAAATCCCACACTGGCATCAGTGTGGGTTTAATGTGCTGAGAAGTTTGATACCAAACTTCCCAGTTTTCAGTAAAGCCATTATGGCACTGAGGAGTTCGTAATAACAAATTCCCAGCACCATATACTCTTAATGGCATTACTGCACTTACAATGTCTTAGAATTGGTCTAGACACTGTAGGGGAACAGGGATCATGCACCTGTACCTTCACCACTGGTCTAGTGCACCCAGCTAGAGGGGTGGCTGACCTATGCCAGGGCAGAGGGTTGTAGGCATGGCACACAGGGTTGTGTGCCATGTCGACTCTTCACTTTGTTCTGCACCAAAACACGCGGGAGCAGAGGAGGAGGAGGGGTATGTGTGTGTGTATATATATATATATATATGTATATATATAATATACATATACATACACACTAGGGCCTCTAAGGGTGGCACAATAAGTGCTGCAGCCCTTAGAGGCCTTCCCTGGTCACAGTGCCCTTGGTATCCATGATGCCTTTTACAAGGGACTGACATGTGGCCAGAGGGTGCCAATTGGGGGTACAATGTAAAGTTCTGGGAAAGAACATAGGCCCTGGGAACCTGATTGGCAGGGACCCAGGGCACATCAAGTAAAAGTGCATCAGTAGTCTGGCAAAAAGTGGGGGAGGGGGTACTGCAACAGAAACCCAGCTTCCTACAACCCTGCTTAGACAATCGTGCGAACCCAATAACTAAACGTCTCTCTGCACCAGTTAAACTGCTGTCATGGAATATAGTAGGGCTTTGGTCCAAAGTCAAGTCCCGGGAATGGGCTATGTTTATTGATGCACACTCAATTTGTATTTTTCAAGAAACCTTGTTCATAGAGCCAGTGTACCATTCTAGATAAGCACACTTTAGCACAGTAGCAGGCAGCCGACGTCCGTGCAGGTAACATCGGTGGAGCCGTGTAATGGGGGATTCCGAGGGACGATGCTGAGGAAAAATGTATTATTTATTTAATTTTACCTTTGCATCGTCCCTTGGAACCCCCCTTTACAAGCCCCCACCGCTGTTACCTGCACGGATCGCGGCTGGTAGCAGTAACCAAAGGCAAGGGTAGACACTTAGGGGGTTTGGTAATCTGGGGAAGCACTGTTCTCACTTACAAGGTCCAAGAAATAACAGTATCTTCTCCGGATATCTTGTGTGTTACGCTAGTCTTCCCTTCCTTCGCAGCATACAGCTATAATGTCTACCTAAAGCCAGGAGGGAACTAAATTGAGTCTCCAGCCATTGAGCTACTGAATTGGCACTGGAAGTTCATGGGCTGGGACTTTAACTGCCAAATCGAACCCCTGGAAAACAGCGCAGTAGCACTCACCCAGGATGAAGACTGTCTAGTCTATTCCTAAATTGGCAATTCCACAGATTCAAAGATGGTCTATCCAGGCTGTATAATTAATGTCCAAACAATGAATCAAGGCTTATGAGCCAGGAATGGTAGGATAAGGAAGGGTAGCACAAATTTAGGTTGGCCAGCGCATTTACAGATACCACATTTGAGGTGCTTTTTTGTGATCTATCACGGTCAATTAACCAGAACACCACCAGTAGTGTAGATAGAACTGTTCTTTTAGGTCCTGATGAATTGCCGCTAGATCATCCTGACACATAGGTAAACATGTCGACCACATGAAGTTGAGCGCGAGATTCGGACGCATCATATCAGGAGTGTGCCACCTTTTTAGCCAGGTTGGAAGCCATATTCATTAAAATTATTCTGTTTGGACTTCAATTTCCTTTTAACCTTTGCACGGTCCATTGACCATCACTTAGCACATCTACACCTTTAGGTCCCTCACATCCAAGGCACCAAACAGCAAGGAATAAAAGATCTCCGCCAAACTGCCCCTCATAGGGAGCCCGCCAGGTATTGCAGCGCCGACCTGACGAGGAGCAAGCCCTATGATGAAGCATGACACCCAGCTGGCTGGGTGTGTGAGGGCCCTAATTCTGTAAGGAGGGATCCCCCTTTTCCTCCACCATTAAGGGATAATATTACCTTGACGGCTGACCTCGCGCCCCCTGTCCTGTTAGGAACTGCATACCTTCTTCTGTTTTGACTTCGATTGGGCATGTATGCTGGACCTCGACAAAGCCCTTAGTCCCCCATTTGGTTTAATGAGCACACATTTAACCGCATCTCTGGCACCAGCCTTATCAATTACATATTGGTGGACGAAAGAGTCTTGCCTTTTATAATGGACATGGCAGTATAAACCACGAATGATAGTTACCATAACGCTCTGGTCCTTGACATAGAGCTCCCTGAAGGCAGTGAGAGGGTAACTGTTGATGATCCTTTTGACCGCAGGTTGCAAATCTCTATCAACATGCGTAGAGTGAATTGGTCCACCTTGGAAAATTCACAAGAACTTATTGGAGAAGCTTACAATCTAGTCGCCTGCAATATTGTGGAGTTCCTCGCACTTGAGAAGGACACAGAACAGGGTCCATTTACATAGAGTTAGTATCATCAATAATAAACTCTATGCAAGATTAAAGAAATGTTTTATGTGGCAACCAGGAGGACATTCAGGAGAATGACCCGCCAGTCCTGGTGTATTAAAACTTGTTAGGTGGCAAGGTCTGCTCTCATGTCTGCTGTCCACCAAAAAGATAGAGGGGCAATAAAAAGTCAGATGGGAGGCATATAAGAAATCCATGAAAACTGCTAAGCAAGAGTGGGAAAAGGGGAAGTAGGAAGGCCTGTTGGACGCAGAAACCAGCGTGCCTTCTGGAACCTGGTCTCATTAGGTAACAAAGAGGAATTTTGTCTGATCGAGAATAATGTCCCAGCGGCACACTGGGTTGTCCACTTCTCCAGTCTCTATGCTGCAAAGGGAGCTGAGAGTATTACCCCAATCAGTCAGGAAGTTAGCAATTCAGCTGAGGGGGGTTGAGGAAGCGACACTCGAAAGAGCGTACCGATGTCGCGAACAGTAGAACGTACCAATTTTGCTAACAGAAGTGAGATCTGCAATCACTAATATAGTCCCAAACAAAGCCCCCGGGCCCGACAAAATTCCAGGGGACCTGTATCTGGTAGAAATTGAGATTTAGAGCACTTATTTTGAATCATTATTCAATTATATTATGTTCTTTAAGTCTTTAAATTTCAACAAATATTTGGGAAAATGGTGGCACTGGGAGGTGGCAGACTTTACGTTGCATTCGTTGACCTGTGATCAGTGTTTGACCTGGTGCCCAGACCAATGCTATGGCAGGTCTTGGTAGATATGGGCATTTCCAAAGATCTCTTGACCATCATAATATACTTACATAGTCCCAACCTATGTCCAAGTCCGTTGTGAACAATTGGGTGAGTTCACAGAACCATTCTCTGTTAGCAGAGGGGTAAGGCAGGGTTGTGTCCTAGCCCAAACTCTTTCCACACTCTATGTTAATGGTTTAATATCTCTCTTGACTCAATGTGATGGAGATGCTACTAGTGTGGCTAACATTAAGGCTCTTGCTTTAATGTTTGCCAATGACATTTTATTACTATCAAAATCACATATGGGGCTACCGGTGTTATTACACCGCTTTGAGAACTTTAGCACATTGAGGGGCCTAGAAATAAATGTGACTAAAACCAAACACATGGTCTTAAATCCCTGCCATTCCACCAGACCTAACCCCAAGCTCCTGGGCGTCCCCTGGAACGTGTACACACCTTTGACTATCTTGGGCTGCACTTACAGAACAGCAAGACTGGCAGTGCAACTTAGATAAGTGCAGGCTTAAATTGAAGCAAAACATTGGGGTTCTGACTAGAACTTTGTACAGATTACATTTCTATCCAATCTATCCAGCGATCCAAATCTATAAACAGCAGGCTTTAGGAGCAGCTCTCGATGGTGTGGAGCTATGGGGTCATGAGGATATGGACAAACTGCTAGCTGTGAAGAACTGCTTTTTACGTCAACTGACGGGTATACCAACCAGCACACTGGCCAATCTCTAAGGAGGTGGAGTCAGACCGAGCATCCTGGCGCTACCTCCAGGATGCTCCGTTTGAGCGTTCGTGCGCTTTACAAGTACAGATTTCATTAATTCATACAAACATTGATGTACAATTACGTGAATTGGCACAGCTACATTTTCAGTCACCTCTGAAATATTAGGGTTTGTAAATTTAATGATTTAGCACACTGCAAGAACCATAAATAAATGCTGGCTGTTACGGGGGGTTTAGACCTTTTTAACAACCAGGAACATGTCTACAGAAATCTGGCACTCTCAAACTATTCCTCTTGCATGCTTCAGAGGACCCTTCTCTATTGCTTCCTCATTGCCTTCTGATTTTGCACAGTACAGCAACATTTGCTCTCCATTGGGCATTTGGTAACATTGCATTAGCTTGCAGTAACACACAAATGGCTCTAATAATATTGACAAGGACCCGTTTGAAGAGTCTAGCCAAGATTTACTAACAGTTTGCACTGGGCTTATGTCGCAAAAGTGATGCAAATCCAGCACAAAGTGGTGGGATTTATTTTCCAATGCAAACCGCACTTTGTTTTGGAAGGTTGCCTAAGTAGCTTTATGCCCTACTTTGCATCAATGGGACTAGTCATAGCTGGGACAAGGGCATTGTCATGCAACCATCCATGGGTTTTAAGGCAAATCCCATTCTACTAACATTGGTAAAAAGGCATTTGCAGCAAATAATAATGCCTCTTTGTGGCAAGCATAACAGTAAAGCATGTGTGTTGCACTGTACAGTTTAACATGCATACAAAGTGAGAAAAGTATAAAAAGAATAGTTTTTGGACTAGAAGGGTGCCCTTCCAGTGCAAATCATGTGCATAACAGAATGCACATACACTCACACACTTGAATCATACCGCTTGGGTGAATGGATTGGCAAATGGCAGCATAAGGGTGCCAGGGTTGGGGCAGAGAACAGAAGCATGACATCTTAGTAGATTTGATGCTGTTTTCCTCTAACCCTTGACGCAATGCAGCACAGTAACTTTCGTTACTGAGCTGCTTTACGCTAAAACGTAGTAAATCTGTCCCTGTGTCTTAACCCAAGCAGCAAAGGTTGGTTCTGCTAGTCAAAAACTAGCTCCTATATTTCAAATATCAGTGTTGGCAAATACCACTGCTACACACTTTATGAAGACCCCTGGATCGGTGGTAACCCCAAATGGGAACACTTTGAAGTTGTAATGATGACCACTTACAGTAAAGCGGAGATACAGCAGGTGGGCGGGATGGGCAGGAATGTGAAAGTAGACATTCTTCAGGTCTAACGGTGACAGATGTAATCGCCTTCTTATAGCAGAGGTATTATATCCTGAAGGGTTGTCATGTGGATATGTTCTGACACGATGTTTTGGTTGAGGGGCCCCATGTCCAAGACTGGCCTGAGAGAGCAGTCCTTCCTGGGAATGAGTTAGTAAAGAGAGTAGAAGTCACCTTATCCCAGTGGTGAGTGCCACTCTTTCTATAGCTCCTTTGTGGAGAAGTGCCTGGACATCTTCATCTAGAAGGCTCTGCTGCGGGGCTGTGTGAGTATCTGTGGCAAACCACCGCAAGTAACCACTGATCCAATATGATTATTTTTTTCCCCAGTGATAGAGGAAATGCTGCAGTCTTCCCTGACAGGTAAAATGTTACCCCAGGAGGGGAGGGGATTAGCGGGTGGAATGAAGCAGGCCAAGTCAGTGCTTAGTGGTGGAGTGAGAGTTAGAGTTAACTGTACTTACTACCTTGAGTGGAACCTTCAGTCGACAACCACTAGTTCTGGAGGTTGGTGAAGCATCTTCTGCCCTCCCTTCTTCCTCAGCATTAGAGATGCTGGAGGAGACTGCCTCTGGGGTAGGTGGCAGGTGCTGCGGAATACTGGAAGGACGGTGGCTTCACCTTCCTTGGCGCCAAACAGTCTTGCTCAACGAAGATGTGAAGCATGTCAGCGATGACTGCGATGCATTTTGCAGTGCACCCAACACCTCTCCCTCTGTAACAGTAGTGTTTTTTCAACCAGAAGACAAGGCTAGCTACACATGAGGCGTTGTCATTGTCCAAGGAAGGGTAGAGGCTACAAACCTCCTAATGGTCCGACCACTGGAACCGGAGGCAGTATCGGCAGGGCATCCATTCAATTACCCTGTGAGGATCTGCATTCTCTAGTGCTGAAGGTTGATTGAAAAGGGCACATGGCCCCCAGCATTCAGGGATTCGATATGTAGGCATTAGTCTCCAATGGGTGACGGCGAAGGAAAGGCAGAGACAAAGGGTTTTCCAAATCTGCATGTTGAGGATTTACCGCGTGGACCCTAGAAAAGCTTGAGAGAACATGTCAAGTCTTGCAGCCCTGTCAGTATATATCCGAACCTGATGGCAGAAAACAAAAATCTAACATGTAGTCGGTGTCCATGCGCATTGCCCACTAAGGGTGAAGCGACAGTGCATCCAGTGACTCAAAGCCTTCTCTGAAGAAAAACAACTTGCAAACGTCCGGGCTGACCACTATATGGAAAGAGTGAGCATAGCATGAGTATCTATATCAACAGCTACTACAAACGTGTTTTTGTAGTAATTGATCAAGGCATGTGCTATGCAAATACTCGCAGTAACATAAATAAGAAATATTCATACATTTTTGCCACATGTTTTATTTGATGCCATCTATGATTCGATATTATTTGAAGAGTTTGTTTCATACAATAATAGAAGGGCAAGACGGATCTAAAATAATATTTGACTAGGACTCCACATTTTGAGATTAGTGCATGTTTCACTTACCAGGGTCATTGTGTGAATGAGGAACCACAAACACCTGCAGAGGTTCAGTGTCCCACTCATGGGGGTCATAAGTGATATCAAATCCTTGCTTCCACACACCACCATCGACATTGTCAAACGGCACCTCTGAGTATACATCCAGCATCTGTGAGATAAGTAACATTCAAGAAGAAATTAGGATTTCAGGTGAGGGATCAAGCCTCACAAATAAATAAGGTCAGTGTGAGGAACACTAAAACTGGAAACGAAAAGAGATTGAAAGCTGGCATATTGTCTCCAGGCCCTTCACATCGCTTTACACTCAGAGATGGCAGCTTCAGGAGTTCAGAACTTTGGTGTCAAATAGTGATAAGGAGAACAGATGTACACTGGAGAAATCTGACTTTGGCAATAGGTGGAAACTTCTGTCGACTGATGGGTGGGCTATAGCTATTTGACTGAAGACATTAATTTCAGAAGCGGCACTGGCAAATGGAGGAGAAAGCGTCAGAGGCCTGATACGAATAGGTGGAATCCTTATGCAAATCAGGCCCACCCGGCTGATATGTGGCTCCATACACCAAATTACTATTACAGCTGACTTAATGAAGAAAATGGCCACATGTAGAGGATGTGGAGTGTGTTTGGCACCAGTGGGTCTCCCTGTAACCCAATGGTGTTTATAATGCTTTGCTGTTTACGATCAACTGTTAGGAAGAGAGGCTCAAAGACACATTCACCATTAACTTCAAAAAATGCTACTCATCAACAATGGATGATTTTGGCTTGCATGGAACCACAGAAATTCCATGGTATTAACAAGGTATTTTAGATCTCCATTGGTTTCTAAACAAATACATAAAAAAGGTTGAAATCAGCAGAAAGTAAGCTTACACGCACACAGTTTTTAAGAAACCTTTTTCTCTCAAACTATAGATTGGTTATGTTTTAAAAGTAGGCTTCGGTTTCAGGTTCGCCCAGACTTTAGTCTTTAAGACCTCTGGATGCACCTCTTTCCACTAAGAAACAGTAGTGAACATTTTACATTTAATGTGAGTTTCATTATAACGCCCTTTGAAATCAAGGTATCCAACCTTAAAGAGTTACAATATGCTCAGGATTCTTCGAAATTGAAATATCTGCCGATTAGAGAATGTCTGTGAAATAATGGCTGCTTCGAGAATGGTGTATCTGATGAAAACATTACATGCATGGCTAAACAAGACATGATGATAACAAGCATTGGCATTGCCAATAGGTCTCGCTTTTGGGACCTTGTAAGTGTTTAGCACCGCGTCTGTTGTGCAGCATGATTAAAAAAGCTAATTTTTAGAAAAGTGTCGATGTGGCCTGGGCTAATACATTTTTTATATGAATAAAAAAATAAACAAATGGAGGAGTGGATTAAGGAAGAGGCATATGAGAAAAGGAAGTGGGTGGGGAGAGGACGGGTGCATTTTCTTGGGACGGGAGGGGTTTGCACACTGAAATGGTAATGTACATGCAGCAAGTATGTTAAGAGTAGTTTTGAAAGAAAGCAGCATAAAAAATCTATTTTAGAGTACACCACGTTTACGATGCCAGCATTTACCAAGGAAATCACATCGGCAATAGTTACAGTAATTGATTAAATTATAGATTGTTTTCTTGAACTAGCCAGTAAACAAAAACAAGACAAAAGCATTAGGCTCACCCCTGACAGAGACAGACAGACAGACAGACAGACCCACACACAACACAAAGACACAAAAAAGCACAGATACAAACATGTACACACAAGGAAACGCCCCTGCTTCCCCCTAGCCTCAGAGAAGCTGTACTGTTCCATCCCTCCCAGTTTAAACACAGTGCCTCTTCGGACAGAAAGGATGACGGTCTAGAACAGGAAGGAAGTGGCTATAAAAGGGCAGGGAAACCAAGAATGGCCCATTTTGATTGGCTGTCACAGAAACCTTTTGTTGGCCGGCTCTCCAATTATAATCTATTCTCTATTATAGCCCTTACCCCACCCATAGCCAATGGGACTGGGAGCGAGTTAAAGTGGCTGCCTGGTAGCATCACATGAGAGGCTGTATGGGTTCTGGCTGATACCGTGGTCACCGGTGGATGAAACAACCATTCTCCCTCCGGAACTGGTAGCTGCAAATAGGGTAGGTGGAGGCAACTGGGTTAGGATAGTAGGTACGGCGTAGGCGGAACATAGAAAGGGGAAGAGGATAAGAGACATGTACCCAGCTGAGGTATATTAACAGCCATTGCGGTTCTTTTGATGAATGTGACCCGGGGGAAATGCAACCCTTTTTAGGTCTCGCTAGCATAAGGCTGCGCGCATGCGCAGTCTCGCTGCCGGGATTTAATGTTTATGGGATTTTTTAGAAAGAAGCATTAAGCCCCGCCCCTCTTTCCCATTGGCCGGCATCACCGTTTATGGTAAAAGGCTGCCAGCCATTGGGAAAGAGGTGCTGGTGACGTTTTCGCTTGGCTTTTTGAGCTGTCCCATTTGGCCTCGCCTGCCTTCCTTCTGCTGCAAAAGGTTTCTTATCTTTATGGGGCCAAACACATGGCCCCATAAAGAAAAGAAACCTTTTAGCAGACGAGGCCACGTCAGAAAAAGCCAAACGGAAACGTCATGGCGAGCGCTTGTTAAAGTCCTTGCAGAGCAGAGCCCAGAGATCAGTGGCAGAAAGGGACTCGCTGTTCTTCAGCAGCGAGTGCAGGAAGTGTAAGGGAGGAACCCCGGCAACCTCCAACAGGTAAAGAGACATTTGTTAATCTCAGGTCGTGTATTCTTCAGCGTGACTCGGGCACACCCTAGAATTATTATTAGTATTATTTTTTGTTAGCATTTGTAAATTTTGCCAACCACGTCATTATGACTCCAAAGGACGGTACATTTCGGGTCATCCCGTTTATCCAACTCAATGTGCTCGATCATTTGCTTATCTTGACAAAGTTTCTAAAGTCACTTTACCTGAAACGTGAAATCAAAAGAGAGAAATATTCTGTTTTAAAATGTTACCCTTTTTTTTTTAACCGAGCAATTAATTACATTCAAGAAGGAAGAATGATGTAATTATAAAGTGGAAAAAGACGGGACGGGAACTCCCAGGCACCTTTTGCAAGAGTACGCCCCTCCCTTTCTCACCGCCTCTTAAGCATTGCAAGCCCCGGTGCTCCCGTCTTCAGTGGCTGCGCAGAGCTCTGACTGGAAGCCGCGCTCCCCAGCCATGGCCAGGACCTCTCTCTTCGCGCTCGCTGCTCTCTTCTTGGCCGTTTGCCCGGCGCCCTTCTCTGTGGCCTACCCAGATGTTATTTTTAGAAATATTAGTACTTGTGATTGTTGAACTGGTGCTTTAGTATCTCTGGATTTGACATTTGGATTCTGTATGGTTATTACTGTATTTTGCATGGCGCTAGAACATGTTACTATCATTCATTTAATTCTTGGTCATAACTGATTAGGTTATTCATGGAAACCCTCATTGCCAAAGCCAAGATGTTTGACTTGGTTTCCATCATATTTATTGGTGTTTTAGTATACAACATTAAGGCGGGCATACCCACCTCGAAAACAGAACTGATCCCCAACATGAACCCCCTCCCTTATGCCACCACCTTAGCCCAACTGATAAGCGGGGTGAGCAAGAGCGTGGTGTGTCCGATCCCCCATACAATCAGGTGCCGTTTGAGCTCGCCACCTATGATGAGACAGTAGGCCTAGTACTCTAAGGCGACTTGGGCAAGTGAGGTCTATTACATTGACTGAGGAACTCTAGGCTGGAGTCCTACATCGTAGTGAATTTGCCAGAGGCTTACTGCATATCATAGGTTACGTTTTCATTGGCCACGAGTCGACAGATTCTCTGCATCCACATGGAAGTGTTCCAGCGTCGGATTGGTAATGCAGGCACTTGGGCAATGCCCGAGGAGCCGGTATCCAAATTCCAGCTGTGGGCTGTTTTTGAGCAGCCTGGTGGGCCGATTTCGGCTGAAGGACCCAATGTCTAATTTCCCAGTAATGAAATCTCTCTTGTTCTGAGATGCAGTGTGTGAGCTTAATATCCTTAAAGGTGTGGATGCTAACTTCATGAAACATGTCTCAGAGCCTGTAACAAGTGCATTCAATCCATATTCAAAATTGTGAACTATCTAAACCGGGGGTGCAGGTTTTATTCCTGTGTAATGGGGTGAGCGGTGATGGATACTCCGTAATCCCGTTGTATCTAGACAGATAGTCCTAGGCCTCCAGGGTGACCCTTGTAACCAAGGACAGGTAAATATTGAGACAGTGTTGTGACCGACAGAGCTTGGAGAACTTCAGCTAATGGTCGGGCAGACATATTCTAATCTATAAAGCACCATGGTTTGTCAGTTTTCACTTGGAGCTGCTCCACCACATAACTCACTTGCGCCATCAGGTAGTAGAGGCGAATAATGGGAATCACCAATCCTTCCTGTTGCAGAGGGCAGGTGGTCGTATTGTACCTGAGTCTCGGGGATCTGTCGGCCCAGGTAAAAGTTTTGATGTGCCAGCACATGTAAACACAGGCACTCAGGTATTTGGTTTACATACATTGGATGCACAAATACTGTTTGTCACAATAAAGGTTGACGTATTGGCATTGCCAGTGAAAAAATAATTTGTTTCTGTAAGTAAGGCATATAGGAGATAAAAAAATTAATTGGATGAGGCAAGCAGCATGATGATTGAGTCTACTTTTCAGTTGTAAGGTATTCCCTGTGGAAGCACTCCCTGGAGAGTTGAAATGATACACCAACTAAAAAGCAAGCATTGGCAATGCCAGTCTGCCTGGCTTTAATATGCTGCACCCTGCACTCTGACAAGCACACTGCTCACCCTGCACTGGCAAGAGCAGAGTATTTTACTTCTGGTGTACTGGGAATTGGAGCAAGACCAAGAAAGAGAGTCTGCCTGTTGTGGTTGGAAGGAACATTGGAACAACAAAACATGCATAAGAAGAGAAACAAAGCATCTTAGAGAGCACTTATGACTGAAGCTGAAAGCGGAGATGCTCAGGACACAGGGAGCGGCTGCGGCTCCTCCATTAGGGCGGTGGTGCGTTGCCCTACTGCTTTCTCGCAGTGCGAGAAGCAGAAACATAAAATGGTATTTTAAATACATTTTAGGTTTCTGCTTCTCACACTGCGAGAAAGCAGAATGCAGGGTATGCCTGGTTGAGGGACGGCGGGAGGGTATGCCTGGTTGGGGGCAGGCCAGGGAGGAGTGTGTCTTGCACCACTCTGAGTACCCTGACTGTTTGGTCGGCCCTCTGGAGCCTACAAAACCAGTCATGCGCACTCTACTTTTTCTCTATGTAGGCTGCATGCAATAGGTCTCGCATTTACCCGAGTTTAAGCTATTGGCATTGTAAATGATAATGCCTTTTATTTATGTTTTAAAAACAAAAACAAAAATAAAAGACATTGTTATTTGCAATGTCAATAGCTCAAACTCGCGTAAATGCGAGACCTATTGCATTGCAAATACTTGTTTAAATGAGTCGGGAGGGTGAGGTGGTGTTTCCGAAACATCACCAGGTCCTCATTGAGTCGGACCTTAGTGGGGAATGTGTATCCATCTAGTATCCTCAGCATGATGGTACAGAGTGACATGGCAGTTTTCTGGTTAAAACATTTATCGTGATTCGTGGGGGACTAACCTGCCCAGGCTATAAATCCTAGAATTTAAGGGACATGATAATTGAAAATGTAATTGAAGGGTTGTTTGATCCGGAGCCATAAATAAGGTGTCATATAACTACTATTGTTTACCCCACCTACCAGACAAAGGACTGCTGGAACTGGCATTAAGAACTTGGTGACATTCCAAGGTGCAGAAGACAGACCAAATGGTGGAGGTGTTCATGTGAAGAAATTGCGGATATTTGTGATGATTTTTAGCAAATGTGAGATAAACGTACTGAAGATTGAGACATGCCATATAGTCCTTGGTAGGAAGGACGCTGCGAGTTGCATTATGCTTTCCAGTTGGAAATCGTAAAACCACAAAGAAATTGATGTTGTTGGGGTTTATTACTGGGTCATTTTTAGGTCTCGCCTGACCCAGCGCATGCACTGTCTCTGCGAGACATTTAATAAGGGGCTTTTTGGAAGTGCTCCCAAAGGCTTTTGCTGGCCTAGTACTTGCAGTCACGCGCGCAGCCGCCATCTGTCTTTCTTCCGTCACGGGTCATTAAGTGCATCGCGATCACTTTCGCGGCCAGTGAAAAGTGATTGCGATGCACTTATACCGCTAATGTTACTTCTAAACAAGCTAATGCTAATGTTTTCCAGTCGTTTCACAAAGCAATTTAACAGCAAGCACCAGGCCAAGGTAAATGTGAGGACATTACGATAGCGGACAGACTACCCACAGAACACAGATCACCTTGCCAACACTAAAAGCCATGATGCGAATATTTTATACTTATGTTTTTAGATGTTGCATTACAGGTCTAACCCTATGACTAACTTCCTAAAAGAGCTTTGAGGTTATTTCATTTGCGGATCTGTGCTTCACAAGTGTTTCCATTAATTCAATAAAAAGGCACACCAAACTCTGCTCTCGCCAGAACAGCGCAGTTCTCCCGATGTTCCGAACCGCCTAGGATGGGGGCAAAATTCCACTGCAATAATGGAGCTCTGAAACATGTTCTTGTTTTCACAGACCATTGACTGTAATGGGGCACAGGAAGTGTACGCAGACTATATATCCCATATGTGTGAACTCCATTCAATGCTTAGTGGCTACTGGGACGTCTGTAGACACAATGTCAAATTACGAATTGTGTATTTCTCATTTACAAGTTTTCAGTTCTTTCTGTTTTTTAAGTCTTCAGTACTGTTTTAAGTGGTAGCAACTTCCTGGTGCTATAGAATCAACACTGGATTCAAAATGGCCGTGAGGGTTCAATGACAGGTACACTGACAGGCATGCCTATGCAAAATGTCTTGTTGTCCATATTTATTGATACAGTCAGAATCTAATTAATCCAGTGTGTCAAATCCCTTACAGTCTTCCTATTGAAATTGATCGGCTGTCTCAAAGTCAGATCCAAACCTACCAACCTTCAGATAAAACCACTGCAAAGGAAGGAAGAACTGCCAACCAATGGGCTGTTCCCCTTTAGCTCCCTACAATTCTTCTTCAAGTCTCATGAAGTGTTTGATGGAACCCTTAGGCCAATCCCTGTTTACACTGCGGCCCCAAGTAATTCCCACTCCATTCAGTTATCAGCTGGCCCATCCCTTTCATGGGCTCTGCAGCCACATTATCAACTCTACATATAATCTCTATTTTCCCTGACATTAGTGGGTAATCACATCAGTGAAAAGGGACACACCTTCCCACAGAAACGACCCTATCGAACCTGCGGTTCCTGGCCTAGAATAGACATTGTGCTCAATCACCTTATAGATCAAAAGGAATTTAACTCGGATTTGCTTTACTCCTCTATGCATTACACACATCGAGGTAAGTTATTCATATTAAAAGGTCCATGACATCTTCACCTGTTTCTTATAGCTGTCATGTTGCTGTGATTCGCACAACACTTAAACTGCCACTGACCTTTGCAGTCTACACTAAGGCTTGAGTTGTACAGTACCTGTCAGCTCCTCCTCTGCTCCCACCTGCAGAAGGTCACTCTGACACTTACATCTGTGCTGAAACCATAACTACGGACATTGTGTGCTGAAAATTACTGACATGCCCAGTTTGTATTGCATGCCCAGCGCCATGCAACAGTTGCATAACTAAATACTTGTAAGGTCCCAAAAGCAAGACCTATTGGCTATGCCATTGCTGGGTTGTTTTTTTACTAATCCAGGAAAATTTGTTTGTACCTGAAGTGGTTTGGAGAGGTTTGATCTGTTGCAACTTTATGTAAACTCACTGTTGATTTCATGGGACATTTAAAGTTTGATTGCTTGAGGAAATCCGTATCGGACAAGCAGGTAGGGTTTGTAAAGGAGTAGAAAAACATTTTACATGGCACCCTTCTACAGCGCAAAAAGGAAATAAAAATAAACATGCGAGTGGTGAGCGAGTTGTGTGCGTGCGCGCAAAAAGGAAATTTTAAAAAGCACGCCAGTGGTGCGCGCGTTGCAGCGGCAAAAGGGAAACTGATCGCGCTCCAGATGGTGCCTCGGGCGCTGAAAGCTGGCGGCTGTGCGCGTGCACGCGCAACCGCAAGCACTAGGCCAGCAAAAGTGTGTGGTAGCACTTTTAAAAGCTCACTTACTGAATGTCTCGCAGAGCAGCGCATGCGCGGGCTCAGGCGAGACCTAAAAAGGAATTATTTTTGCTATCATAGATAGATTACAAATTAGCATTTCAAGTTTTGACTTTCTTGCTGTGAGCAAAAGTCTTTTCCAAGTCCATCAACTTGAAATAAGAAGAAAATCTGGTCGAAACCATCACCTATTTCACTGCATAAATACAGCACTTCAATAGCGTAAAGAAATCCTTACAAAATATTGCATACTACATTTCACCCATTGTAAAGGGTGTTTAGTAACCTCAAAATCACTTAAATTAAAAAATATTGCCGATTTCTGAAGCAGATGGTGAATTATATGGAGAAACCTGCAAATTAACATGACTACTAAAAGAATTACACCCACTAAACGAGTGAATTTCAGTAGCCTTGTTAAAAATAGTCTATAGGAGAGCTGTGATGCAAGGCCCTCACTGGAAAGGCCACAAGGCGTGATGCAAATGTTTGCAAATCTTTAAATGTGAAATAAAAATGACAGGTGGAAAGGGGGTGGAGAATGTCACACATATGTAAATATCTGCGGGATATTAACAGCTAAAGGAAGCAAGTCGGTTTCAGTAGGGGAAAAAGTAGGAAGGTGTTCACAGAAAGAGAAACATAGGCACTGGACTGCCTAAAATGTGGAGAAGGGTAGCATAAATCAGTAACTAAAATCTAAAAGTTCTATGACATGCAAGGCAAAAATTGTGCATTGAGTACTATAGTAGTGCATCAGAGAGGAAGGTAGTAAAGGGCAGACAGCAAGTCCTTTTGTTTACAGGTGTACTCATATGCTTCTTTGGAGAGACTACTTTGCAGTTCTGAGCTAGACCAAAGATCTTCAATATTAGAATGCACTAAAAAACCCAAAACAAAATAATTTGGTTTCCCAAGGAAAGGTCCTAAAGTCATGTTGATTTTAAGTGCTGGGTGTCTGTATTTGCTAATGGTAACCTTTATTTTAACTCTTACAAACTGAGCCAGCATCACAGGAGTGCCTGCCTGCGACAACTTTTACGCATATTACATAAGGATTACCAACACCAGTCTTGAGTAACTTTAATTTTAACATTACCTGCACATCTGCCTTATCTCCTTTGTCTCCTACTGCAAACTGACAGTCTTGTGGGGATATGGAAAGGAAACTGGGCCTGGAATCCAGAGGCATAACCCAGGAGCCATTGGGAATGTGGTATGGAAGCACTGCTGGTTGGCCATCGGCATTGGCAGTCAGCTCAAGTACAGAGTCCTTTATGTGGCTGATGATCTCATGGTTTTCTTCCAGAAGCTGCTCCAGCTGCTCAATCCGGTTCTGCAACACTGAAATCTGGCTCTGCAAAGAATTGTTAGATAAATAAAACCCCCACAAAAAACTCAGAAATCTAACAAGGAAAACAAAGTTATGACAAATTACTTGGTAAGATTAGATTTCCATTTCTGTAGAAGACCTTTATATTGTTTGGAGACTACCCATATGCACTGTGTACTAGATGTGCTCTACTCTTCACGCCCCATCCACATTCTTTCTTTGGAGCAGCTATCACTATCTGGCACTGTTGGAGTCAAGGGGGGGGGGGGGGGGGGGGGGAGTGGCCTACTCTGCTCCAATCCAGGCCCTGGTTCGTCGGGGCCTAGCACCCACCTATGGACTCCCTCTGAACAAGATCCAGCCCCCGACTCTACGGCAGTGACTGGCCAGCGTCCTCTTCTAGCAGCGCGGTGTCCAACAAGATGGCTTCTTCCAAGGGCAAGAGTGACCCATCAGTCAGAGAAATGCTTACCAGCTCCACATCGGCACCGACCAAGGACTCGGGGGGCAACTCCCAAACAACCACGCATTCCAACCCAGCAGGTCCCCAAGATGAAGATCAGGCCCAAGTGACTCACAATTTTTTGGCCTCTCTTTGAATCTCTCAAAGTAGTCCTCCAAAGTTTTAAAAGCAACCTCTCAAGTGACATGTGCGACAGATGACAAGACTTGACTTCGCTTGATGACCGTGTTTCCACGTTGGAGGACGAGACGCTCAAAGTGAAAGAACTAAAGTTCCTATGCCAAGAAGTCATACGCCTACTTGAACATAAAGTCCTCAGGACACAATCAGAGGATTTTGAGAACAGATCCCAGCACAACAACACACGCCTGAGGGGCATTCCGTCAGGAGCAGAGGGATCTGTCATACGGGAATACGTCCAGTCACTTTTCTTCTGCATCCTCGACAAGGATGACAACACAGAACTACGTTTCAACAAGGTCCACAGGTACAGAAGATCCCGGATTACTGTCCCATCTGACATGTTAGCTGTACTCACATTTTCAAAATAGAAGAGGACATTTTGAAAGCCGCTAGATCAAAGCAATTTATACACTTTGGAGGTCACACTATTGCCCTTTTTCAAACTGTCTCCCTTTTCACCCTGCAGCGTCGCAGAGCGTTCAAGCCAGTGACCGATTATGTGAATTTTCTACAGATGGGGCCACCCATTCTGCCTAATCTTTTGTTTTGACAGCTTCATCAACTACGATCTCAGAGACTGGAGATGGCTCCTGGGACCCGCAGACGAGAATGGCTCCCCCTCTGATGCTGGGTCCCCCTGTGGCTCACCCACACGCCCAACATCCTGCCAAACATTGAAGCGCTCCAAGCGGCTCCCTCGCCCGAGTCCCGAGAAAAGGGCACATGTACATTGAGATGTGTTGGGCAAACATGCCTACGGCACCGGAGCCCACATGAGCACGGCCTCCATCGACTCTCCTTAGCTCGTTCTGATCTCCCCCCGGCATTTTTGGATCAATGACAGTGGCCTCAAGTGGTGGGGAGGCTCTTACCACCAGTGACACCTATCCACTGATCTTCGTTCTTGACCTATCCAAGTCTGATGATTACCATTGTTGATGGACATTTCAGTATGGTTATTTTGAATATGATATTTGTTCTTTATTGTTTTTGGGATCCACATTCGCTCATCTCACATGGGTGGTATGAATCGCTATGGACATGGAGTGTGAGAAAGAGGGAAGCGATAGGCATAATAAAAGCCCAGCAAGGGAAGCAAAGATATTTTTCTGCCTGCCCCTCACACTTCCCTGACTGAGGGTTCTAGACATTAAACTCACAAGACACAATGTTAAAGCCCACAACAATCCCACTAAACCGAAAGCTATTCTCTCCCTCTTAGAAAGCTCAGGTAGCGACAAATTCTTCCTTCAAGAAACACACTTACTGTCTAAAGAGGTCCACCACATGCAATCCCGCTGGTTCCCACGCCAGCTGTGGTCTTCTGTCACTACGAAGCGGGTAGGGGTAGTCATCCTGTTTTCCACACGATTAAAGGGGACATCATCTCTAAAGTGACTGAGACTAGGGGACGCTTCCTAGCGTATAAAATCGGACTAGGCACCTTTCGCTTTACCCTGGCTAACATATACGCTGCCAATGACCAACAGGAAGCTTATCACCAACGCCCCTTCCCTCTCTTCCAAACCCCAGATGCCGCTATCCTGGCTGGCGGCGACTTAAACGTGCCCATGGATAATAACCTTGACCGCTCTGGCTAGCGCTCTGGCCAAACAGGGGCTTTTTCTGCCCAGGGACTTTGTTGGTTGGCAGACTGTGGCGATGTCTGGCACTTGAAACACCCTCACACTGAGGACTTCACCCATTATTCAGCTGCACACAAAACCTATGCGCGTGTTGATTATTTTTTGGTGACCCCAGCCCTCCAGATGCTGGTCAGTGACATCAGCATAGCCCCCTGCTCGCTTTCCGCCCATGCACCCTTAACTCTCACCATACACTTCGATGCTCAGATGAAGACCTCATGTTGGTGCCTCAGGAACTTTCTACTCCAATCTCCCTCGACAGTCGCAGCCATACGAAAGACAATTAATGATCATCTTCAGTCAAGGTCAAGTTACAATAGCTTCACTCTGGTAAGCTCTGAAATTAGTGGTACGAAGTGAATTCATTGTTACCTCTGCTTCCGAAAATCACTTCCAAAAGGAGAAGCAACGGGCCCTTGAGTTAAGAGTCCTGCAAGTAGAGGCAATACACAAAAGCACTGGTGCGCCACAGATCTGGAGAGAACTGGAACAAACACACTTACTCCTTTAAAGTCTAGATTTAGATGGTGCAGAATTCCCCCTAGCCTGTCGTAAACATAAGTTCTATCAGAATGGTAACCGTTGCGGGAGACTACTAGTGCATCGCCTTCGAGCTAAGATCCATTCCGAGACTGTTCAGGTGATCTGCCCCACCCTGACCACAGAGGTTCGTTCGGACCCACAGATTGCTGATGCCTTTCAAAATGTCTATAAAAAGTCTCTGTACATCGGGCCTTAAATGTCTTCCCTGCTGCAGACAAGACAGAAAGTGACAAAAGTCTGATGAAGAATTTTAAGAGATCAATTTACCCTAGTAGCTAAACAGGTGTCCCGGTAGGATATTACACATCATTGGCAACACATGTTCCATCGCCACATAAAAAATATCCACATATACCAATCTATGGTCCCCTTACCCTAGGGAAGTTTCCTCCAGTTTGTCTCCGAGGAAGATTGTGCTGCACTCGATCTAGCATCAGGTACAAGGAGAACACAGCCACACAGAAGATGGCGGCTCCAGATGATCCTTTGGATTATCTCGCAGACTGTAACCCCACCCCTCTCCTATCTTAGGCAGCTGCAACCCTGGAAAGGCCCATATGAATTGAAGAGGTGGTACAGGCCATCTCTGGCCTTAAACTTCTGAAATTCCCAGTGCCTGACGGCTTCCCTTCTAAATTTTATGAAATCTTTTGCCATGAATTGGCCCCACTCCTTACATGTCTTTATCATTCTTTTGCCTATACAGGTTTTCTTACTGACCCAATGCTCGAAGTTTCCATCTCAGTCATTCGCAAGCCAGGTTATGACCCAGCCCTCTGTGGGTCTTATAGACTCATTTCACTATTAAACATCAATGCTAAACTCTTTACTAGCATATCGACTCAACCCTTAAATGCCAGGGATGATTTCCCCCTATCAGACTGGCTTTATACCTACGCGCCAATGCGGGGATAACACTAGATGCATTTTCCATCTACTAGATAAATTGTCAAGGACTAAAGGGGAGGCTCTTCATCTATCTATTGATGTGGAGAAGGCGTTCGGCAAAGTCCATTGGCGTTAGCTTTTCAAGATTTTGAAGAGCTTTGCCTTTGGGGGCCGCTTTCTCTGATGGGTCAAAAGCATCTATAGCTCTCCTAGGGCGGGGGGGTGTTTCAATGGGCTCTCATCCTCGCCATCACCTGTCTGCCCTATACATGGAATCCCTCGCCTAACACATACAGTCTCACCCCGACATCACAGGTGTAAGGTTTGGTGGTGCCAGCATCTCATCAGCCTGCAGGAAACAGCATCTCATCAAACGTTATGCAGACAATGCAATCCTGGCAATCTCTGGCCCACTCACTTCTATTCCTGCCCTGGTTACGGAACTCCAGAACTTTGGATCCTTCTCTGGCTCTAAGGTCAATATGCAAAAGTCACAAATCCTGACTTGATCTGTCCTTCATCAGACTAAACATTTGTTACAGGCTCACTTTCCATTCGAATGGGCCACTGATTTTATTACGTATCTAGGGATTAAGCTGGCCCACTTTATCCATCAAACTATCATGATCAATTATGATTCCCTGGCTAAGCAAGTTAGAACGGATATCCACAAATGGGAACACCTAGGCCTCTCGGTTCCGTAGAATCGCAGCCATAAAAAGGACCATTATTACCACGCATTCTCAATCTCTTCCAGGTATTACCTTTGACCCCGCCTAAGCAAGCTCTCCATTCACTTCAGTTAGCTCTCCATTCACTTCAGTTAGCTATCAATGTATTTGTCTGGGGAGGGAAGAAACCACGCCTCCACAAACGCCTTTTATATCAGCCCACAGAAGAAGGCGGTCTTGCAGTGCCTTCTTTATTGCAGTATTATCAGGCCTCGCAGTTACGCTTTCTAGTGGAAAGGAGCAGCCCGCTTACTGAGAAGCAGTAGTGCCTCATGGATCAGTCAGTGGCGGGCTCCCATATTTGGAAAGAACTATGACTTCCCCGAAGACATTGGGCATGTGGATTATACTACTCGCCTGTCACTAGCTCCATCTTTTGTATGTGGAATGCAGTGGCGCTTAGAGTGCAACTGACAACCGTCCCTTCCCCAATGACACCTATTTTTTCCAACTTTGAATTCACCCCAGGACTCCAAGATGACGGATTCCTTCCCTGGATGGACGGAGGCTGTAAACAGGTCGGCTGCTTGTTTGACCCTCAAGAGATAATACCCTTCGACCAAGTGAAATTAGATTACGGCTTAGATAAACTGACTGCATCCATTACCTTCAGGTTCGCCATTGGGTGCTGTAGCTCTCAATTCGGCCCCATGCATAGAGGCACCTGACCTCTTTCGGAAACGGTTAATAACTAAGAATAATGATAGGCAGCTCATCACTGAGCTGTATACCATCCTTAGTGGAGAGGAAGCTCACCCTAGCTCGGCAGGGCAGAGGAAAATGGAAGACGAGATTGGCAAGCCTTTTTCTGATAAGGTTTGACAGACATTTACTATAGAGCCCAACAAACTATACACAATATGACCAGTACTGAAACAGCATTTAAAATTGTGCCATATTGGTATCGGACTAAAGCACGACTTGCTTCCTGGAACCGTGAAATGCTCTAAAGAATGCAGGAGAGGCTGTGAGGGGTAGGGCACGTTTCTTCATCTTTTATGGCATTGCCCTAAATTCAAACGCTTCTGGGATCAGGTGTTGATGTTGGCAAGGCATTTGACACCTCCATCCCTAGATTCCCTGCCTACACAATTCTAGGTATCCCTAATGGCCTGACATTCCCTCTCCATTCCAGTCGAGGGAAACACATTGCACCAGCTCTCGGAGCGGCACATCAGGTGATCCTGGCTTCATGCGGCACTGATAGGAGACCCCTGCATATATACGGCTTGGCTCCATAAACTCTGGTTTACACTTGGGATGGAGAAGATCTCACTAACAGTTAATCAAAGATTGGAAGAATGGGCTCCCTTCATCCGTCTATTATCCACGGAGTTTAACAAATTGACTTGTCCCTTCTATCTACTTTGGTTGCTATGGACAACAGCCTCTTCTTCAATTGTTATCTACACTCTCTTCTGCACAGGGTTATCGCTTCTTATACCCAGTGACCTTAGCTCCAACGACTTCTTACCATCGATCACTTATCAATACATTCATGAATGATTGGGGGGGGGGGGTGTGGAGGAGGTTTGTTTTGTGGGGTTTATTCTGTTTTATATCTCTTGCTTCTTTTTCACTACCAGCCCCAGGGCTGTAGGCAAAAGACTATATATACTCTTGTAACTCATTTCCTCATGCTGCCGGCCCACAGGGTTGTAGGCGCTTAGCTGTGTTTTTCTTATTATGGCTTTAATAAAAAAATAACTGATCTATAAAACTCTTATTATAAACTTCAAAGCTTTGATTTGCTTTTTTGTTACACAATCATCAAAATCTCATCCATTCTTATATTCAATCCCGGTCCCTCAAATTCTTGGGGGCCAAGCTCCTAGAGACTCTTCGATTCCAATGTGCCTGACGGGGCAGATGCTCCTTCGGCTACCTGGCCGAGAATCACTGGAACACCTTACCTGGGATCTCCGTCACTCTCCATCTGCAAAAAGCAGTAAACATGGTTCTTCAATACCAATTATTTTCTTGGCCACAACATATTTCATAGCACTAGGACACCCTTCGTAGGCATAGCTGGTGCGCTTTTTAAAACGTATTTTATTCAATGCTGCCAGCTGGCACTTGCACAATGGAAGCCGTTTCTCACAGGTGGCTTCCGTTTTACAAAGGTTTATTGACTGCCACACACGTCTGTAAATGGTCATTGCTTTGAGACCACAATTGCGGTCACAAAACATTGTTTTCCATCACAAAACCTACCAAATTGTACAGCACAGGCTTTGTGAGGGTGGACACCCTTTGGTACATCGGGCCTTAAATGTCTTCCCTGCTGCAGACAAGACAGAAAGTGACAAAAGTCTGATGAGGAATTTTAAGAGATCAATTTACCCTAGTAGCCAAACAGGTGTCCGGGTAGGATATTACACATCATTGGCAACACATGTTCCATCGCCACATAAAAAATATCCACATATACCAATCTATGGTCCCCTTACCCTAGGGAAGTTTCCTCCAGTTTGTCGCCGAGCAGGATCGTGCTGCACTCGATCTAGCATCAGGTACAAGGAGAACACAGCCACACAGAAGATGGCGGCTCCACACACAGTCACCTGCTTCTTCAGTTTCATCCCTGGGAATCGGAAGAACCGACCTGCAACATAAGTGAGGAACGGATCTCAAATTTCAACAGTGAGGAAATGCAGTAAATTCAAGTGTACATTGGTTCGTTTTTACCAGTCCATCATATTGTCGTTAAATTGGGTGTAACCAAAATGGTGCTTTCATGGATACATTTTACCAAGCCAAAGTGATTGTATCCTAGAGAGAGCTCCCAGCACGCGCTCTACGCCTGGGTTTCACAAGCATCGCTGTATATCTGTTTTAGCACCTATTTTAAAGGATTAGCCTGACAACAGAGCAATCCTATACGGGTCTGGAGCGAATGTGTTCCTGTCTTCCACTATAAGTCAGCTAAGTATTAGATTATACAACACAGGAACACATTATGTGTGTCATTTCACCATTATCTCCATATTTATTTTTTTCACCTCCACTTCTAATGTTTGTTCAAAAGAAGCAGACAGTTTCAGTAGAAACAAATACCTATGGAGAGTTACAAGTGAAATAACTTTTCTGTGGTACGTCAAAAACTACCTTCGTGCAACCACAGATGGACTCAGGCCCACAGTAGATGTGACAAAGGGTTCATTCAGCTGGAGGGTCTCAGATGGCTTGTTAAAGTGTAAAAAGCAGGAAGTGCTCAGTGTACAATGCTATTTGAAACACACATACACTTGCCCTTTTGGAATTCCCAAATTAAAATCCACAATTGTAACATTCTTAGATAATGTGTTTTTATTGACAATACTAGAGTGCAAGCAGGCAAGCAGGCGAGTAGGAACAGCAGCATGCATACATTCAACTAAGTATGGATGAATAGATGTAGACTACAGGGAGCCGACAAATGGCAAAGGAAGAGGAAGAAAGAAGGACCTTCCCTGCCCTAAGCTTCAAGACAACTTATCCACTACACAGCTTTATCACAAGTTCGGAATTTCGATTTTAAACTGGGTGCTGCGTGCACAGTACAATTTTTGTGTTCGAGGAAAACTGTACATTCTAAACAGAACTTCCAGCCAGTGGGACTTTAGCTTCCAGACTTCACGCACACTTACTCCTAAGGTGGTTTTGGGTTTAAGTGTTCCTTTCAGGATGCTATTCCTGGATGTGGTGCTTGCTTAAAGCACTATTTAATATCCTCCTGCCTTTTAAAATGTATACTCCAACTCAATGTAGCTGTATGGTTAACAGAAAGATTTACTATAAAGTGTATATCAATATTGGTAATAGCCAAGCATAGTTCAGTTAAAATCTTATTTATTGCCTTTACTTCTATAAGGGTTAAAGGCAATGCAACCATAAGCTTTTTAATAATAACACCTGAAACTTTGAGCAACCGCCTTATGTTACCTAAATGTTTGAAAGACAGTTCGAAGAGAACTCGCAGGAAATGTTATGGGCTTTAGGATGTATGGAAATAAAGTGCAATTCCATTTTTAACCAGGTTGTCCCAAGGAATGAAACATATATCCACATGCTTAACAGTTTGTAAAAAAAAAAAACGTACATTAACAACAGTTAAGATATAAAAAAAAAAGTACTAGAGGCAGTTGCCACCTTCACGAACAAGAAGAGTTGATTTTTCCACCACTGAGACCATTATCGTAGTTTCAGGTTCTCCTATTATTGGACACACTCCAGATAAAATCTGTGTCCCAAAGAGAAAAACAAAATAATGTTTAAATTATTATTACATTGGAAAATCAAGTTTCTTAATGTGCGTCTATGACTTATCGTTATTTAGTCAATGCCTGCTGTGGTCAATATCATTTGCCTCCTCAGCAGACCCACAACGGACATGCAGAGGGAATACTATTTGCGACAATCTGTCGTGTCCCAGTTAACGTAATCCAATGCTAAAACCTTCTAGGACAGAAAGGATATTTTTAGCCCGTGCATCAAGTGTCAAGAACCATTAGGGACTAGGCTTGGAGACGAGAACAGCTACATTAGATTGCATTGCAAAAACAAACAGATTGACAGGCTCCCTCCACAGTTAACGCCAGTGGCTCAGTGGCTAATCATACATTAGGAGACGCAAGGAAAATATTTAATTCAACTTAACAAGGAGTACAAATACCGAGCCGTGGAAATATTGAGTAGTGTATCTTGCAGCAAGGACTACTTAATTCCCCATCCGCCACAATACATATAGAGACGTCAAACAGAAGGCGATTACTAGAGAGAGGCCAAAAGGCACCTTTTTTGTGTCAGACAGATCAACAAAAAAGACTGGCTTTTCCATTCCTTTGCCATCAATATCTGCCCCATTCTAGTTTCACGTAAATTAATGCTCCAACCGCAGTGTGATGCATCAGTATACTCTGCCGTAAAAGCAAACAATCTGAGCATCAAGAAATCTTAGCTGAAAACCCCAAAGTGAAAAACTACGAGCCTTGCACAAGTAAAGTAGACGGCTGGACAGTGCTCCAAACTGAATGCCGTTCGAGCTGGAAGCAATCACGGAGAACGATCACCATTTTATATTTTTTTGTAATAAAGTTCAGACACTCCATCCCAAAGGGGAGATATCTATCTGGCTGTTACTTTAGCACGACATAAACCACTTGCAGGCCTTAATCTACAAAGGTAAAACTACCAAAGGAATATTATTATGAAAAAGACAAAAAAAAAATATTCTTTCTTTACGTTTCAACTCACGAAACAATCGAAATGGTAGCAGCTAGGTCGCCAAAGTGTTTGAAGCTACACTCCTAAGGCACTAATTGCCATGGTTGGATGAGAGCTCAGAAGTTGAAATGCACCTTGTCACTCACACAGATGCTTTCTCCACTACCTTCGACTTCTAAAACAATGTAAGGGACATGCAATCTTTAGGACGCCACCACAGTTTAAACATTCTGAAGCAGGGCCAAAGCCAAATGCCTCTTTCTAGAGCTCGCTACCCAACACCCCAGTAGTTGACATATTAAGTCTTATTGCACAACCACACTTATATAGTTACTATAACTCGATGAATGCACGAGTTAGATAGTACCTTTTTATATGTTATCCCTCTTTCTTAACCACAAATGTATTTGTCCACCAGTTTGCTCACCTGGAATGCAAGAATCAAGGTTAGGCTGAGGCAGTCATAAACGTGGATATAAGGACATGCAATTCAGATGAGAATTGCCCTTTCAAAACTGCCACCCCATAGTGATAATGTGGAGGAGAGAAAATATGTGACCCAGAAACTAAAATTCAGAGTTACAGTGGAGGAGGAGAGAAAATATCTGGCCCAGAAGCTGAAATACAGAGTGTGGATCCTGGAGACAGGAAATAAAATCTTGCTCTCCCAATGTGACCATTTTATGTGATTACATGCAAGCTATGCGACCTCCTTTTGTTTCAGTTTCTATCTAAGACAGCTGGAAAGGATACAGAAGAACAACACACAGCAACTTAATAGCGAAAATAATTTTTCAAAAACTGAAAATTCATGTATGTAAGAAGAAAAAATGCATTGATTGCTTCACAATACACAATTACAATTAATTTAAAAATTAAAAGAAAATTGACAAATCCATATGTACGTGCCATTCTCCTCTGTGAAGGACATTAAGTGGAAAGCTGCAAGGTGAGCAATAAGGCAGCAGCAACATACCCAGGATAAACTAAGAAATGTAGCTTTTGTGGTCAGGTGGCTGATAAAATGTAAACTACACTTCACATATAAATTAGGTAGTTCACTTTAGGAACTCTATGTATTTTACAAAATGTGTTCATTCTTTGCACTCAAAGTCCCTCAACTCATTAAGCCAAAATACTTACATGAACTTGTAACCCCTGTAGGCTACTGTCCAGTCAATAGTAAGGAGCTTTGCCTGGAAGCCTGTGGAAACTGAAACTCTCGCCCCTCCGAGCGTACTAAGTGACAGGTCATCCAATGACACAAGGATAAATACTTTCCTTTCTAAGAGAGCAGAGAGGGCACACATACAACCAAACATCGTGTCCCACATGCTGTACCTATCCCACCTCACTGATGAGCATGACTGAATACTTATAAGGCAAAGTTAATCGAGACTTTGCTCTGAAACCTCATTACTCCTCATTGCTTCCCTGCCTAACAAATGCACTCATAAATTGCATAACAGGATGACGCCCTGCCATGTGAATACATCTAATGTTTGCTATTTATGTGAGCCACCTTAAGTAGTCACGGTATGGCCAGGTATGCTCCACAGACCACTAAAACATGTGGATGTCTAGGATTGCTCATGTTTCCGACTACAGAAAATCAGGGCTGGCAGCCTGGGCTAGCCTGTGCCTTTTGGGGCATAATCTGCATAAGGTTGATACTGATGTGTTGTGGCACAGAGAAACCTTTCCATCCATTACTGCTGACCAAGGGCCATTACACAAAGGTAATTTGGAGGTTTCTCCTACGATTTGAGTGGTTTTATGACTTTTATGGAATTCAAATTTAAATCTACAAAAATCAGAGATTTGAGTGTCCACTCATTTACATGTATTAATATGGTGTAAATCTATCTTCTCTTTTTTTGTAGAGAACGCCCCGAAACCCCACAACACTACCTCTAAATATAGTTTTTTTTTTTTGTAAAACCTTTTTATTGGATTTTATAATCATGCATGTCAGACTCATCTGCTGTAGCGATACAATTGATGTCAACATTACTGTGTTAACCCCTTCAGTGACACGCCCTTTCCCCCTCCTGTGCCGGGCGTTGCACTAGTGGGTGGGGTTCATGACGAGATAGTCTCGTCATGGGCACAGCACAACCGTGCTCCATGACGAGACTATCTCGTCATGGGCACTGAAGAGGTTAAAGAGCAGTGTGTCACTTAATCAATCAATCAATTAATTAATTAATTTATGGGGGGTAGCACCTCCCTATGCTGGGGACACCGTGGAGGTGGCCGTCGGTAAGGTTGCCGTGTCTCCCATACCCGTATGACAGTCACTAATCCATTGTTCCCTGTAGAGGGTATCGCTAAATGGCAATCCAGGTTCTAAACTGAACTTGGGGATTCCTAACTCGGGAAATGAGGGATCTGGAGGGGGGGGGGGGGGGGGGGTCGCATGAGGCAGGGATAAGTGAAGAGCAGCTCCGTGTTTCGCTAACTACAGGCACTATTTTCTACCCTGACTGACGGGGTGAGCCAGTGTAATGGGGGGAGGGGATTGTGGGTGGATCAGTATGCTCTTGGTCCTGTTTCCGTCTGAGTGTCAGGCGGGGGTTCTGCGCCAGCCATGTGTGTTTGCTTGAAGTCATGTAGGAGCATCGCCCATTCTAATGGAATAAGATGCCGCCATATGCCAAAGGCTTTCTCCTGGCGGATGAGAGCTTCTTCGGCCGCGGCCCATTTCTTTACCGCCCCCCACCATGCTGCCACTGGGGGGCCATCCGGTGCGCACCAGTGCATTGCTACACTACGTTTCGCTAGAAGGACGGCCAGCAAAGCAAATTTGGTCTCTACTTTATTTCGCTTGTTGCGCTTAAATATAACCAGGGTGCATGCCTCCCATGTGTGGAAATCTGGGAGACCTGTGACTGCTTGTAGTGTGGTGTGTACCATCGTCCAGAGGGTTTGTATCACAGGGCATGTCCAAAACATGTGTATGAATGGGGCATCCGTAGTTAGGCAGCGGGGGCATTCAAAGCAGGATGTCGGGTCAAAGCGTTTAAGCCGCACCGGTGTGAGATATGTGCGGTGTAGCACGTTAAACTGAACATTTGTGAATCTTTGGTTGCGGGACACTTTTTTGTGATGTTCTAGGGCCGTCAGCCACTCTCTATCATGGAGGACGCGGCCGAAGTCCTCCTCCCAGCAGAGCCGTAATCGTGTCAGTGGTACGTGTGTAAGTTCCATAATGGATTTGTAGATCCATGTGATATGGTGCCTACCAGTCCCCATATGTAGCAGTGTGTGCAACACCGGGTGGGTCTTGGGTTCTCCGTCCCCGAGGTCCCAGGTCCGTCTGCAGTCCGCCACCAGCTGCTGGTGCAGCAGGAATTGGCCGGTTGGGAGCCCGCTTTCTTCGGCCAAACCTGTGAACGAAATCAGTCGGCCGTCGGTGAACAGGGCTTCAGCTTCGGTGAGCTGATGTTCGGTCCAAATCCTAAGCTCTCCCGCGGTGTAATACCCGTGCCCTTTGGGGAGTCTCACTAGCGGCAATAATGGGGAATACATCGGTGTCCCTCCGGACATGCGGTGAATCCTCATGGTGCAGGATCTGGCTTCTTTGACCAATAATGTATGAGCAGGGTTGGGTTTGGTCCCCGGGAGGAGTATTCGGGTCAGTTCCGGGACTGTTATCTGTCAGTCCTGAGCGTTCGTTTCCCCGAGTATGCGATGCGCGGTCCTGCGTGATAGGAATACCCGGGAGATTAGCAAAGCAGTAAAGAAGCCGGGGCACCATGATCATTTTGGATAGGGCTACCCTCCCAATGGGAGCCAAGGGTAAGGTCCGCACACACTAAATATAGGGTTATGAGGAGATTTTCACAATCCATTTATGGATGTAGTCCTAACCTTTAGGGAGTAGCTTTAGGTGTGTATATATGATGCAACAAAATAATAAATTGATTGATTAGGATTGTAAACACTTTGCACATGTATCATAATTCCAATGGTCACTGAGCCGCTTGCCCTACAAGTAAGAACAATCATGTTATCATTCTAACCCTAAAACCATCATAGCCCACTCATCAAATCATGAATTTTTAATTCATACACCAAATGGATGCATAATTTTCTGATGTACCAAGTTTAAATTAGGACGCAAGTCATAAACTAAACAACACATTTCTTGCTCACCTTACTTACACAAGACTAGCACATAATAAAATCAAGTACATTACATTATACAATACAAAAAAATCTAACAAATACAAACTTCAGTGCAGTAGCCCAGTCTAATCTGTGCTGTATCTATTTCGTCAGTCCAACCCAACCGCAAACAATTTCCCTTACATTTCTAGTTAAATAAGGGGACGGGGGACTGTAGACCACATGATCTCTAGTTCTGGCTTTCCAAGTGTTGATCTTCCATCTTTAAGAAGGTGGTGACTACTGCCATTTATTGTTCCACCAAAGGTTTCTTTCGCATGAAACGGTGCTCTTCAGAGTGCAGAGCAGCCCCCGCCCCTATTGACCATTTTGCTACCTCTTTTCCCCTTGCCTAAGAGTCCATCTATAAGGAGAACACCAATGCATTACTATATCCCTGCTGGCAAGAACCAAATCTAAAAATCTATTACAAACCTTTTTCTCTTGTTGTCTGACAAATAAGCCCGGCTGGCAAATTTTCACAGTGAGCAGTGCCCTCTTATCTAATGTGCATTCCAGATCGTCTGTGACCTTTATCCAAATGGGACTATCACCGGGCAGCTCCAAAATCATATGGATAAAAGATACATCTGAAAGGGCGCATCGGAGGCAGCTAGTATTGTCTGACTACATAATGAAGTTCAGTCATTGGTGTGTGAGGTACGTGGTACGTAAATAACTGAACTGAGTGGATTTGTACAAAGTGTTTCTTGAAACTGTGTTTGCATGTTGTAACACTTGTTCCCACTATATCCCTTGAAATAGCCTGCCACTCACTTCCTCCCACCTATTACTCAAAGTCGGCAGCTTCGAAGACACCCATCGCAGGAACCGTTTCATACAGCCAAGAGGATAGTTTACCTCCATTTCCGAAGATTAACAGGACCTATAGCAATTTAAGTGATGGTGGTTCCGGATGGCAATTGTCCCATAGATGCTGCAGAGATCACACAACTGCACCATACACAAAGAACTGGATGCTAGAGAGACCATCTTCTTCAAACAATTAGCTTAGACTCCGAAGAGTCTCTTCAAAAGAACTTTTTTTGCTGTGGACTCTAGCCCCATAGTCCACCACACCCGCAGCTGCCTTGCCGCAAGTATCCCCACCCTTTGGCGTAGGCAGCTGTCAGCTGCCAGCCACTGTTCAAGCCACTGAAGCCGGGCCATCAGATAATATAGTTGATAATCTGCCCCCTTCCCCCCTCCCCCCCCAAGTCTCCTTCCTTGTTGAGCAGCATAAAGTGTGTAACAATAAGCTGCCGACACCCGCCATCCCAGATCATGTCACTAATAAGGCTTAAGTGACTTGAACCAAATATGGGACATCTAAATCGAGAGATTTGAAAAACAGTATAGTACTCCAGGTAATATCACCATCTTCAAGAGAGCAATCCTGACCATTATGGGTGCTGCAAAGTGCACCACAAGTTACATTTCTTCTTAACACATGCAGGGTGCAACCAAAAATTCCCTTCTGTAGTATCTAAATCTGTGTGGCAAATTTTAACTCCCAAGTATGTACGGACTCCGGGCTTCCACGTAAAAGCAATTTGCAACATTATAGCCAATAGCTGCTGCAGGTCAAACAATATCAGGAATGCACATGTTTTTCCCCAATTACTGCATAGGCCAGACACTCTCCCCAAATCTTCTAGGATCCCAACACTCCAAGGTATTCCAGCGCCTAGATTTTGTGAACACAAAAGCAAGTCCTCTGCATATAATATCACATGTGCACCATCCCACAAAGGGATGCCCAAGCCACTTCCCATCAAACTATCTAACAGCTCAATCACAGGGGCAAAAAGCGTCAGGGAGAGGGGACGCTGGTTGGTGTAATCCCACGCAAATACACCAGCCAGTCCGAAATCTTGCCTGGAGTTTGAGTATAGCAGTGCAAGCCATCTGTCCAAAACTACACCCAGATTTATATGCTGAATGACTGCTCTAAGGTATCACCATTGCGATGCATTGAATTCTTTAAGTAAATCAACCAATAATACTATCGAGTCTGGGTAGTTTATGTTGTCCGGGTCTCATCTAGGATTCGATACACCCTCCTGATATTTAAAGAGGTATTATATTGGAGGGTGAAACCATTTCTGTCCCCAGGAAGCAGGGTCTGGAGATGGCACTGCAGATGATTGGCCAACACTTTGCTGAGAATTTTATAGTCAACTTTTGTGAGAAAGTGGCTCTGTATATACTATTCTCAAATAGGTACAGGGTGTACAGAGTTCACAGTCCCCAGAGGTTTGGCAGAGGCTAAAGTTAGATTTAACCTTACTCTCTAAAGTGGTAGCTTGGTCGAGCAGTAAGGCAGTAACAGAGGACAGTGTAAAGCATTTGTTGTACACACTCAGTCAGCAAATGGTTTCACACACTCAATAACTGAACTCTAGGCCAATGGTTTATATATAAAAAATATATGCTCGTTTTATTTTAGAACAAACAACAGGTATTAAAATATACTTTCTCAGAATGAGATGCTTTAGGTAAATACTTTTGCAATATGCAATTGGCTGTGGTAGATATTTACAAGTTGTTGCAATAGGTAACACAGTTTAAACACAATAATGCATTGAGTTCAATGGAAGTTTCAGGTTATTTGCAATAGATTACTTTCAGGATTACTTTTGTAATTCCAGGACTGGATCCTAGATTCACTCCTGGGACAGTTCTTAGAAACAAGTGATAAAAGTCGACTTAGTTACTACTAGGATTTTTAAGTAATATTTTGCAATTTTAAAAGTTGACACTTAAAAATGTCATAGAAAACAGTCAATGATTCCCTATGGAAGAAAATGCAAGTTGCAGGTATAGTATGTTCTCGTTACTTTTGTAATCCAGTACTGGGTGCCTAGACTCAGTACTGGAACCTTTATCCAAAACAGGTAAGTAATTACGTTTTTACAATTTATACGATTTTTAAGAAATATTTAAAGTTTGCAAAAATCGACACAGAAGAAATTTCACAGAAAAACAATCAATGATTTCCTATGGAAGAAAAATTGGGCTACTGGTAAGTACGGTTATGAGTATTTTTCAGGGTCACTGCTGGGCACCAAGATCGAGCACTGGGAGCTCACCTAATAGCAGGTGAGTATTTTCGTTACTCGGCTGATTTTTGGTGAATATTTTAAGTTTTGAAAACTCCACACTTAGAAGAAATTTCAGAAGAAACCAGTCAATGTTACCCTATGGAGAAAATTGAGTTATCTGCTTTAAGGTAAGTACTCGACTGGCAAAGTTAAGGTTCTGGGTACAGACTCAGGGGTCTCCCAGGGTCAGGTAGGTACAGTAGTTACACCCTCAGCGGCACAGGGGCAGCCGGGTGCAGAGAGAGTTAGGCCCAATGTTATCCTATGAGAGGCAGGGGGGCCTTGGTTGGTGGCTGCTGACTAGCAGGCCACGTGGCTGTGGGAGCTGGGCTCCTGGTCACTTGCTCATGGCAAATGGGGAAGTAGATAGGTGCAAAGGTTACACTGCCAGGGCCACTCGGGCGGCTGGGTGCAGGGTGCTTTTGAGCCTTTGGACCCTCAATTGATTTCAAAGGGAATGCTCCGATTTAGAAAAAGACTGCAAGCTCGGGGACGAAGATTCTTCAGGTGCCACCACCACTTTGAGAGGTAAGTTGGGTAGTTGGAGGATAGTTAGGTACCCAGGAGTTGGGCACAGGGGGCCACAGGAGGCCGCAGGGCGCCGGGTGCATGGGTGCCTTTTGGTGTCGGGAAATCTTACCCTCTATTGATCGCGGTTGGGGGGGTACCTGGTTCTGAGGCTACAGGCGTCGTCAGGAGCGTCGAGGGAAGTCCTTGGGTGCCGGACTCGGGGACACAGTCGCCGGGGGGTCATCCTCGTGGTCTTTGTTCACTCCGGCACAGGCCAGGCTTGGCGGGTGCAGAGTGTGCAGGGTTCGCGGTTCCGGGCTGATACCAGGGATTAGATGCGGAGTTTGAGCAGAGCCTCTGCTCATGGGAGTCCCAGGTGCTTAGAGCCAGAAGGTAGCTAGGTCCTCCGGGGTTTGTGAGGTTGCTGGCCACAAGAGGTGCCGGGTTGTAGCAGAAGCAGGTTCGAGGGTCGACAGGCCGGTAGGGCTGGGGCCAAAGCAGTTGGTGTCTTCCTCTTCTTAGCAGCTGCAGGGCAGGTCTTCTTTCTTCTTGCTCTTCTTTGTATTTCGGAATCTGGAATCTGGGGAAGGACGATTCAGGGTGCCACTCTCCTGTGGGGGGGGGGGGGAAGTAGCCTAGTTCTGATTGGGTAGGGCCTCCCATCTTCAAGACGGCGAGTGCCCGGAGATGTACTTCGCCTCGCCTCCCCCACCTGAGTGGTGGGGTTGGCAGGCTGGCACATCCCCTGTCCTTATTTGGGGTTTCCAGCCAGGCTTCCCGCCAGAGTGGGGGTTGCAAGTGGCCTGGGGAAGCTCACAGAGGCGGCATGCCTTTGAAGCTTCCCTCTGTCCATCCTGGGGGAGGAGACCTAGCACCTCGCCCAAGATGTGCATTGTTGCAGGCCCAGGGGAGCAGGGGCTCTCCTACCCAGGGGTCCAGCAACATGTCTGCTGTGTGGCAGCCTAGGCAGCCTATCAGACCAGACGTGGATTGTAGGTTAGGTTTCAGGGGGCATCTCTAAGATGCCCTCTGTGGTGCTTGGTACATTAAATCCCACACTGGCATCAGTGTGGGTTTAATGTGCTGAGAAGTTTGATACCAAACTTCTCAGTCTTCAGTGTTGCCATTATGGTGCTGTGGAGTTCGTGTTTGATGAGCTCTCAGCACCATGTACTCTTAAATGGCAGCACTGCACTTACAGGGCCCAGGAATGGACCTGGGTACTGTAGGGGCACAGGGCTCATGCTCCTGTGCCCACACCACTGGCATAGGGCACCCAGCTAGAGGGGCGGCTGATGTATGGCAGTGTAGGTGGTGGGCATGGCACACAGGGATGTGTGCCATGTCGACTCTTTGTTTTGTCTTGTACCCAGACACTCAGCCTGCAAGGGAAGTGTGTGGGTGTGTTAGGGTACAGGGCCTCTAAGGGTGGCACAATGAGTGCTGCAGCCCTTAGAGGCCTTCCCTGGTCACAAGGCCCTGGGTACCATTTACCAGGGGCTGACATGTGGCCAAGGTTTGCCAATTTGGAGTTTTTTTTTTAGGGAAGGAACATAGGCCCTGGGCACCTGATTGGCAGGAGTCCAGGGCACACTCAGTCAAAGTACATTCAGCAATAAGTGGGGCATACCATGCAAGAAAGATGGCACTTTCTCACAACTTTCAGCATTGAAAGTGGCCTGTACAATGTCAGATGCAAGACATCATTCCTGGGCTTAGGGATAGAAATAATTAATCCCTCTCTGGGAGTGGCAGGCAAGAAACCATGCTCCAAAACCTTTGCATACATTTCAGCGAACCTGGATGTTAGTTGGGCCACATGTCTTATAAAATTCCTCCGGTAGCCTCTCTGCACCTGCCGTTTTATCTTGTGGCATCCCTAATAGGTTCCATAATCAGTCCTCCAAAGACTCAAGCTCCTCAACAGCTAATTGTGTAAGTGGTGTCCTATAAAAGAAGTCTTCTATTTTCTCCTTAGGTGTTGGAACCTGCTCTCTGTACAGCTCCTGGTAATATCAGTTAAATATATAATGAATTTCATGTTGAATAAATACGACTTCCCACATTTTGAATATGAGTGACTGAGGAGTCTCATTCCTCAGGATGCATCTGCCAGACCAGCAATCTCCTTGCCCTGCATCCTTCATTTTGCACAGTATTTAAATCTTCACAATAGGCCAGAGCTCTCACCTGTTCCTATACCGTCTCATATTCTTCTCCAATAATCTGCAACGTGTCTCCGGGAACTCTTGCTCCAAGTCCCAAAGCATTGCTTCTAATTTGGCCAGTTCACCTTCCAATGGCAGAGGGAGGGATACAGAAAATAAAGAAATAACTTTCCTCATGACCTCTCGTTTCTCCCGGCCATAGGAAGACCATAAAGGGATGTCATGCCAGAGTTAAGGAAGAGCCCCAGATAAGGGAGACAACTTCAAGATTGTCGATAAGTTAATATAAGTTTGTGCCTTGCCACCATAGAGCTAGAGTCTGGCTGTCTCCAGCATCTTAAGATATAGATTTAAGCTACTGCAAGTGCTGTAGTCATCTAGTGATGAATACGAGTCGCTGTGTCCGGGATGGCTGCAATGTTATGGAGGAAGATATTGTGAAAAAATCTGTAATTGGTCAGGTGGATCCATATATCTGTTCAGTAATACTCTAGAGCCGGGCAGGCCCAAATAATTTGATAGTTATTGTATTCATTGGCTTCACATTTCCAACAGGTCATGGGGAATATGCTTGGCAGTATGTAACTTACAATGGGATCAGAACCAGTCATTCAGGCAATTTAAGAATAAAAATGTCATCCTAGACTCTTGGAGGACTTTGTTGTGGTCAAGTAACAGCTACGACCAGTCTACTCTACTCTACCTATGACTGTATGCCATGTCGGGCAAGTGGAATTAGGATTAGGATTGGAGACCATGCTTTTGAGGAGGACACTATAAAGACCTGACACTAGTCCATGGAACAGACATGGTAGTTGTATGTACTGGAGGATGGGAGAAGCCAAAAAAGATCCCAGTGGTGGCCCTAGGGAGATACAGATACAATTAGTTAGTTGTTGAGATCGCCAAAATCTGCTGATCTAATGCCAAACTGCAAGTGGAGCACTGGAAATGACTTGAGCACCTCCCTCGTCAAAGAGTTGGTCAACCTGGTGCAAACCTCAGATCGGCCAGGTTCCCCAGGAAAAAGGCTTGCCATCAATTCTCAATGCGTGTTGTGCCACAGCGGGCCAGGATGTAGACAAAAGGGTGGATATTCATGAGTTTGTGAGCCTCTGTGGCCCACAAAATTGATTTTTAGCCTGTACCTGACCAGCCGTACTAAGATAGACCAGTAGTGGTAGGTGTAGGCTACCCACATGATGTTCCAGTTGTTTCTAGAATGGTGCCTACTCGGGTGGATAATGATAAGAGGACAATTGCGACAGTCAGAAGGCTATGTAGTAAAGGGACATATTGGGGGAGATGTAGGCCCCCAGCTATAGTGTCTGCCCATAAACGGGATGCCTGCAGTCGAGGTTTCTGCCATTCCAGAGGTAGGATCTGATATACGTTTTGATTTTAGTGAGGAGTTAGTTGTCTTGGTATCCGTGGCAGTAACATGCTGACTAGATACTTGTATCAGGGAGCGATAATCATTTTTATCGTCTGCACTCTTCCCCAGAGGGACAGATTGAGGTGCAACAACTGTGCAAAGTCATGTTTGGATTTGTCAATTAGGGGGAGGAGATTGTCCTCAACCATGCGGGCAAGACCACTTATTGGTGCGCACTCCTAAGCATCAGAAGCCCTCAGGCACCTGGTCATATTGTAACCCAGGATACTGGTATTTGTGGTGATTATGGACATTGGTAATGCCTTGCACTTCGTCCAATTAATCTTACAGCCCAATAGCTGGGAGAAGTCAAAGATAATAGCCATCACTGCAGCAATACAGGTTCAAGAAAGGGATACAACATATAACAAGGCCTTCACCCGCTGCCATGGGTATGCCCTTAACCTCTCCTGAGAGAACGATTGCCGCTGCCAGTGGCTTTAGTGCTAGTAAAAACAAGAGTGGTGAGCGGAGCAATCCCGGGCGAGTACCCCAGCCTATCCAGAGAGGGGAGGATGGGAATTTTCTGCAAGAGATCTCCACAGTTTTAGATTCATAAAGAATCTCTACTCATTAAATTAAATCAGTCCCTAGTCCGATGTGCGACATTACTTGAAAAAGGTAGGGTAACTCCACCCAGTCGAATCTTTCTCGGCGTCTAAAGAAAGTGCCAACATCCCATTAGATTCATACCTTGTTTGCCCAAGAAGGTGGGACAAGGTCCCCAAATGGTTGTAGGAAATGCATCTGGGAAAATATCCCACATGGGACTCGTGGATGAGCAGGGATATCACCTTGTTCAATCTCACCTCTATGATTTTGAGATCTACATTAAGCAGCGACATTGGGAACTAGCTGGCACACTTTAGCTTGTCCTTGCTGTTCTAAAGGAGGAGGGTATAATGGCTATTTTGATATTGCTTCAAGGGAGTGCGCTGTTGCCGCCTCTTGAATAGTGCATTTGAAAATCGTTGTTGGAGGGGTTTGGTGGTCTTTATAGCTTTCCTGAGAACCCATAGTTTCCCAGAGAGTTACACGTTGGTTGGATGGAGATGGCTTCCCCCACTTTCTCCTGAGTGAATTGTCCAGCTAAAAGAGCTCCGCCTTCCTCTAATAAAACTGAGAGGCATAACAGGACTAGAAAGGTATCAATCGGTGCATGTGTTCTGACAGGACCGGCAGTATCGCAAGGGGTATAATATGAAGCGAACCTGCCGACAAGCAGGTATCCTCCAAAATTTGGTATTGCCGGAATGGCCAACTTTGATTCACGCTATTAGAGTTGTAGAGCTAGAAGTCTCTCAGCTTTCTCTCAGTGATTGTATCCACGCCGCCTTAGTTTAACCAAGCCTTTCTCCACTGCAGTTGTGAAAAATTAATTCAGGATGATTTTTGCAAACTCCAGTGTAGGGAGGGAGTGGGTAAGATTGTATATTTGATTGTGAGGTCCCAGACGGTCACCTCCAAGGACTGGAGGTCAGAGAGCTCCCGCTTCACCAACGCCGAATCTCTCATTAGGCTCCCCCTCATTGTCTTACTTGCAGACCAAAGCACCCTGTGGAAAGTGATCGAACCCTCAGTGTTCAAGAGGAATAACTAGATGTGATTAGGGAGTTTTTCTTTGTCCTCCGGGAATTGGTAGGCTAACGCCTTTATTCGCCATCGAGGGGGGCAGTTGCCCAAGATCACTGGGCTATAGTCAAAGAGGATCAGAGGGCTATGGTCAGAGGCCGGCCTGTAGTATATCTCAAGAAGGGATATCAGGCAGTAAGTAGTCAGGCAGTAGAGAGATGACGCTGTCAACAGAGCGTGTAAGAGGTCAGTAGGAGTGTGAATTCACTCTAGTGGCAGGCAACTGCATGAGTCAGTGCTATAGTTGGACAAGTTGCTGGACATTTGCCTTATGGAAAGTTAGACCCGCTGTTTTCCCATCATTTCCACTAAAGAAATTTGCGTTGAGGTCTCTACAGAAGGCACTCCCACAACCTCTGGGGTAAGGGAACAGTGCATAGAACCGAGGTGTAGGGTGTCTAGTGCCCAGCCTCAGCTACTGAGAAATTACCACGTCCCTGCTCAGGGATCTGTCACAGGTTGAGCTGGGGAACAGGAGTTGGGAGGGTGCCCCCACAGGGGATATCCTCCTCGCCTTGGCTACTGTGGATGAGGCCTCCACAGCAGCCCACTGTATGGTCGGCGTCCCGCAGAGAAGGGCCCAGTGTGCACCAGATGTGCCTCACAGGTCAAAGTTCGCCAATAACAGCTGTCTCAGTCCCCGCACAAGGCAATATAGACCACTGTTCAAGTCTCAGGTCCTTCAGGATCTCCTTGTGTGGGGTGAAGTCGTCACGGTACATGGCCCGGGTCATGCAGACTCATCGCCTCCAAGATCTTCAGATGCAAGCTCACCTCTACCCACTAGCAGGTTGGGGGTCAGGGCCAACACAGGTTGAGCTGGGGAACAGGAGTTGGGAGGGTGCCCCCCACAGGGGATATCCTCCTCGCCTTGGCTACTGTGGATGAGGCCTCCAGAGCAGCCCACTGTATGGTCGGCGTCCAGCAGAGAAGGGCCCAGTGTGCACCAGATGTGCCTCACAGGTCAAAGTTCGCCATTAACAGCTGCCTCAGTCCCCGCACAAGGCAATATAGACCACTGTTCAGGTCTCCTTATGTGGGGTGAAGTCATCGCGGTACATGGCCCGGGTCATGCAGGCTCATCGCCTCCAAGATCTTCAACTGCAAGCTCACCTCTACCCACTACCAGGTTGGGGGTCAGGGCCAACACAGCTGCAGAGCTGCCGAGACACAGCAACCCCAGGGACAGCTCCTAGTAGTGGCCCAAAACAAATTTCAGAGCCTCATAGTCTTGTTGCCAGGCAGCCATCGCTGTCCAGTCCCACTAGGTGGCTATGCAAGAGGAGATGCCTCCCTCAGATCAAACTCTGAGGCCTAGACCGTCCTCACAAATGCCTTGCTTTGCTGCTTTCATTGTGTCTGCCCATCGTTTCTTACCGCCCCCGCCTTCAACACTGTCACTCACATATCAGGGGGCATCCATGCGGGCCTCCAGGCTCATCGAAGTGGCAGGATGGACGGGATTATGACCGGGCGATGGAGAGCTCACAGCTGCAGCCATCTTCCTGCACAGCAGGACACGCCACTCTTTTGCTGGTGCCTTCTTACTCGATCTCTACCAGCTATCTCTTGCTCTCCAAGTGTCTGCCCCTCTGGTTGCGATAAAAAGAAGTTATTTTTTATAGCAGTATCCCCCCCAACAAGCTTACAGGGATGGGTAGTAAAATAAGTGCCACTAATTAACATTGGAATAGGGGGTTGGGCAAGAGACATGGTAGATGCGATAAATCCCAGTATTGAGAACAAAGACCAATCATTATTCTTTGAGATAGGCTCCAGGTACAATGTTTATTTACCCCTTGTTTCAGTCTTTAAAGAATTGTCTCAAAACGAAGGAGACGGGTTCAGAGAGGGTGCACCTTCTACACTTTAAAGCGATAAAATACTCTGGATGGTACTTCAAGGAGTATATGCTGTCCCAGGACTTAATGGCAGAGCAGGAAGAAGAGGGTTCAGATCAGGTTCTGCTTCTTATTACAAGGTTAATAAGGCCACTGTTGAGACTTTAGGAATGGTTGAAAGTAATCATTGTATGGGCACCCTCATTTTATTCAGGCTATCTCCAAGAACTAGATATCGTGCCAATATTTTAATCATCAGAGTTCATTATTGGAGTTGTATAACTCCTTACCAGTGGTTAAGGTAGAAGAGATAGCAGGAAATAAAAATAAACATCTATAACAAGAACATCACATGACGTAAAGAGGAGTGGTAGAGATGAAGATATGCATCCATTGGTCTTGAAGGTATATTCTGAAGAAGTAAGTCATTTCGTTTCCTAAGAAAAATACCAGCTCATGGTTAAACCTGGGGGGTCCGGGATGCAATTTCACCACCTGTGGTTAGTCATGAGAAGACCTTGTTTAGAGTCTTACCTACCACTATTCTTTTGTGCGAGCACGTGGCCCCACAAGATCTAGTGGTAACCTAACTCGATGATAGCGCTTGCTTGATAAGGTCTTCTCTGCTCATGATACCGCAGTTGATGGTATCCTGTTTATTGCAGACGCACGCCGGACACCTACCCCACGCGCTAGCCCAGAAGAATAGTGGTAGGTAGGAACTCCTCCACCCACCACCATGTGTAGATAGTTATTGTTTATAGGTCCTGATGAAATGCAGAGTATAAATTTTGAACACATTGCGTGAAACATATCGACCACTTGTCTTGAGTTGAGTATTGCTCCACTGGACCATTAATCCAGCGAGCAGCCACTCTTTTGTATTTTTAATAAAGGTGGATAACCATCCCATTAAAATTAGTTTTTTGGATTGTCCAACCTTTTTTAATATATCACTCACCCATGTCACATCTACACCTTCACCTAGGGCCCTCACACCCACGGCACCATACGGCAGGAACAGAATATCTCCGCTAAAGAGCCCCTTTATGGGTCCCCGTCGGGTATTGCACCGCCGACCCGACGAGGAGCGAGTCCATAAGATGAAGTATGACACCTAGCTTGCTGGGTGTATGAGGACTCTAGTTCCGACAAGGAAAATTCCCCTCCTGTGGCCTTTCCACTTGTTGTCCATCCACTTGGGGATCAGTGTACCTTTCTTTCTGTACATTCCCAGGGCATGTACGCTGGACCCCGTTAAACAGCTCTACCCGTCCCCCTTCTTGTTTGAGGATAAGATCTTTGAATACATAACGCACAACTTACATATTAGCCCAGCCAGAGAATTCGCATATATTATCATAGGTTCCCTAGACCCCTATATAGAAAATGACAACCTTCCTGACATAATGCTTATGCTAGCTTGCAAAATAATTTTGAGAAACTGGAAGAACTTCAAACTGATCGCATTCAAATCATGGCAAGAATGGCTAATCTTTCTAAGAGGTGCCGACAACATAGCTCTAAAACTCTCTCCCTGGCGCCCTCCTTCTAGGAAAATGTGGGGCACTTTGGACGCATCCTCCTTTACCTTCAAGCTGTCTTAAATTACCATTAAGACATCTAGCCATATCAATTCAAACTCATTACACCAGATACTACTCTCCTTGAGAGCTCACATAGACGCATCAGACACGTACCCTATGACCGATGTTGCGAATCCTTGGATTCCCTTTGATTTTCCATTTATACAGGGTTTTACCTCTCACTCTGAACATTTTATATTTTATATAGAACGTGCATATGTCATTACACAATGAACAATTCTACAATAAAAGTTGGTACTAGAAGTTGTACCAATGTACAGGTTACCCTCTTCATGTCACCCTTTTTACCATCGACATACTTGAAATACGAACTACTATCTCATACAAGATATGGTATACCTGACTTTGTATTTGTCAATGACATGTTATACCTGACATCACTCCTATTAAGTGAGTTCAATATGTATAATGATTACCTGTCTTTTTCTTCTTTCACTACCCTTTTTCTGTTGTATATCTTGATATGCCAATAAAGATTACTTGAAATATAAAAGACTCCACAACTAACAAGAGATGATTGGGGAGCCACAGGACTAACATCAGAATATACGTTTTTCAACATAATGATAATGAATGCAAAAAGAAACACCCACCAGAAGAGCAGAGACAAAAATTGTCATTAGTATCAACATTTCAAACTAACAATAGGGATCATTAGCACTGAGTAAACAGTCAAAGCTTGAGACCATATATGGTCACTGGGGAGGATTCATACAAATCAGTCCTCTTTTGACGTGTATGTGTAGTATATGAATTGCGGGGTTTATGATTGACCACTCAAGTCACCAGTCTTTTAGGGGCTGATTTAGAGTTTGCAGAGTGGAGGTAAGTCCATCAGTCCGGAGGAGTACTTTACTCCTGCCATACAGAGGTTTCTACACCCCTCAAATTTAGAGTGGTCTGCCAATCCTGCGGACACCTCTAAACATTGTTAGGAACAGCTATCTGGGTGGTTCCTGTCAATGTATTAAATGTTTGATGGAAAGTACCATCAAAATGACGGAACCGTCCATCAAACGTTCAATATGTTTTGTCCCAAAGCGGGATTTGTTTTTTAAAAAAAGGTAAAAAACGAATGACCTCTACACCTTGGGAGTTTTCTTCCATTGTATGGGAGTAATTTAAACATTTTTACTGACCCTTACTGTCACGTTTTTCATGGGGGTATGGGAGAGTACATACAGATCATTTGACCGCCCACTTTTAAATTATTTGACCGCCCACTCTGAATCAGGTGGGCGGTCAAACAGCCAAAGCTCTAAATCCCTCACTGTGTCTGGCCATCAGACGAGTATGTCAGAAACAGAGTAGTCTCCATCACCGACATAGGTACGATCCGCCCAAGTGTAAATAAGAAAGATGGACTTTCAGTTTGCAGGTGAGGGTAATTCGTCGCTGTTGCAACTAAATATTCTCGCTACCAAACTCTAAATCAGCCCCTCAGTCTGTAAACTGTTTCCCCACTCCCACACATGCAAATGTTTTGAATAGCACCAGAATTACGACTGTGTAGATGTTTACTATGCTAGCTCATGCAACACTAAGGCCTGTCAGTTTTGCATGCCGATGTTCACACTATTTCCAAGCTCAAGCCTAACTAGCATAAGGAAAAAACTTTGTGGATCGAGGACTTCTTGTGGCTTTATAACCCATCAAAATGTTGGCTTTAAACCACATCAAGTTAAAATAACTTTTATTGTACGTCCCTCTCCAGTGTAAGCAGCATCTCATTATTGTGCAGATCGGACGGTTTGTGATATGCGTAATTGTACTGAAAGCATATCTACAAAAAATGAAAGCATTGTCGAATATGATGCAATCTGGGACATTTTTGATAAAATATCTGGTATAAGTATGCCTTAAAGAACTATTAGAGATAACCACGAATTAACACAATGCAACCTAAAAAGCAGGTTCAACATACAAGGCAGGGTCGGGTCACCAACTGGCTGCGATTTTGCTGATCTCAATAATATACCTGTATGCATGTCAATTTTTTTAAAAAAAATGAAAAAGAAAACAATTAAAAAGTCAAAGGCAGTTACACTAAGGGCAAACAAAGTATTTACCTACCATTGTCGATGGAAACACCAGATCTGTAGTAATCTATAAATATGTTTACTTAGGAAAACAAAGAGGAAATACAAGTGCAAAGCACTCATTAGATATCCTAAAGCTGTCCATACCATTCCCAAGCCTGTACTAAAGCAGTCCAGCAAAAGAACCTGAATCAAGTTGCATTAAGGGCAGTTGTACAATGTATATACAAACACAGTCAGCTACTTATCCAAAACTAAGAAACAACTACTCCTCCAAAACTATGAAACTGACAAATGGCTGATAGCTTCCTATAGAAAAAATAGAAATCATAAAGACAACAGTAGATCAAGCAGGAGTCACTAAGCACAGATCACATGCCTATCTGCGTTCACCTTTGAAAGCACTCCAAATATCTGCATTAAGTGTATTGAAATTTCATAATTAGCCCCTCTATTTTGAATATATATTCAAAATAGTTGCGTCTAGTTGTGTCTGGTTAGATCATGACCTCTCTGCGAAGGGACATATCTTGATGTGGTCAAAACCTGCAATTTTCCAATGTAATAGGCTAAAAATATTAAGATAGGCAAGCCTGGAAGAATGGCATTTCGGTGACGACGCTCCCGAACTTGGACTACTCAAGGTACTATACAGACTGTCCAGATTACACAATGGCATGTTTGCAAAAGGTGCAAAACTGTTATGACCATTCTCAAGCAGGAACCAAGATATCATATTACCCCTCAACTGACAGGTCTGTCCTGGAACCTAGGTCACCAAATTTAAAGTTATAGGAGATAACTTCTGGCTCACATGGTAGTACATCATAAAAGGGACTAGATATTGATTAGACGGCTTACCGTGGGTTAAAGGCAGAGATGTACTCTTGGATCAGAATGCTTCTTATATATCATTGTAACCAGATAGCAGAAGGTGGGAGGATGTTGACATTCATTCAGTGTAAGAGGGACCACACTAAGAAACAGGTTGCTAATTGAGATGTTCAACATTATATAGCACCACAAATCTAGGAAAACTCGGAAACCCATCTTTTCAAATTACACCACCAGGATAAAATCCAAGCACTGCAAGGTAACCCTGGTATAAAGATGATACGGCAGTGCAAAATACCTCATCTAATGCCATATGACCAGTTTCAAGTGTCCCAGGATGCTTGTTTCCGGTCCAGGGAGGACCTGGCCTGGCAGTTGGTCTGGACTGTTCCCATAGGGCACAGGGTCAAGACTGATTTGCATATGGCTGGGTCCAAACTGGGGTGGCGTAGTGGGCAAAAGAACGATGGATTTAACCCAGATCTTTTGACTGGGGGAGAATGTTTGCATTGTCAGCATTCCGTCCATCATTTGTTTGCTGTAACACTTTTCGCCCTAAGTGGGATGGGTATACCCAGACGTGGGTCCCTTGCTCACTGTGCCACTGGATTCAAGATAGCCTGGCTGAAGAAGGGTGACATACCCTGAAACCGGTCCCAGGATGCTTGTTTCCGGTCCAGGGAGGACCTGGCCTGGCAGTTGGTCTGGACTGTTCCCATAGGGCACAGGGTCAAGACTGATTTGCATATGGCTGGGTCCAAACTAGGGTGGCGTAGTGGGCAAAAGAACAATGGATTTAACCCAGATCTTTTGACTGGGGGAGAATGTTTGCATTGTCAGCATTCCGTCCATCATTTGTTTGCTGTAACACTTTTCGCCCTAAGTGGGATGGGTATACCCAGACGTGGGTCCCTTGCTCACTGTGCCACTGGATTCAAGATAGCCTGGCTGAAGAAGGGTGACATACCCTGAAACCGGTCCCAGGATGCTTGTTTCCGGTCCAGGGAGGACCTGGCCTGGCAGTTCGGTCTGGACTGTTCCCATGGGGTACAGGGTCAAGACTGATTTGCATATGGCTGGGTCCAAACTGGGATGGCGTAGTGGGCCAAAGAACGATGGATTTAACCCAGACTCTTTTGACTGCGGGAGAATGTTTGCATTGCCAACATTCCGTCCATCATTTGTTTGCTGAAAGATATTGCAGCACTCCGTATCATGATTGCGTCTTTAAATCATAGCTTGTTTGATACACTGAGCAAACGAGTTCTACTACAACTCACTGAAGAAATGTTTAAGCATGATGAATCCGTTTGAAGTCCACATTAAAATGGAAACAATTACGGACATGTTCCAAAACCCATTTAAAATGCATTTGGTACAGTGGGAAAACATCTGCATATACCATTTTGATACGTACAGAACCCATGTACTGAGTAACAATGGGGAATTTCACCTTCTTCGTTATTGAACACATCGAGCACATTGGCTGATTTGGTCCAACATCAAATATATATATATATTTTTTTTTCCTGTACAAAAGTAATCGCACTATCAGGATCGATGCATTACCAGAGATGTCATTGCCAGTAACGCGTTTCGAATGTCTAGCAGTCTTGCTCACACACTGGTGTGTAGTAGGGACAGCGTCAGTTTTGAATACAAAGTCATGAAAATAAACGTAGGACGTGGAGTGTGTAACATCAAATGAAAAAACAAGTCATAATGGCATAGGGTGACCAGACGTCCCGGTTTTCCCCGGACGGTCCCCGTTTTTGGAGAAGTGTCCCCGTGTCCCGACACTTTTCTCCAATTCAATGAAATGTCCGGGTTTTTAAACAGTGTCCGGGTTAAACATACAAATGTCCCGGTTTTTCATTTGTTTCGGTTGTTTGAGCATGCGCGTGCATGCTCTCTTTGCACTGATTAAAGCGTGACGTTTATGTGAGCGTTGTAGCAGGAAGGGAAATCGGGCTTTGAATCAGATGGGGGGTGGGGAGAGGTGCTCCTTTCATTCCACAGCGCGAGGTTCAGCGCTTTGAATGTGACCTCTGTCTCCAGGCCGAGAAGTCAAAGGATGCAATCTGCATACATTCACACCTGAATGCCGGTCACTTAGGGTGCTTCCAGCGATACCTTTGTTTTGTTAATGCAGCGCTCCTGCTCCAACAGCTACTGATGGCAGTGCGTCTTTGAATGTCTTTATTTTGTAAAAGCCTACTTGCAGGACCTGCTTATATCCTTGTTTAGAAACAGTAACCTGTTTGTACTTCGTGTCCAGGGCCGGCTTTAGGGCGGCGCGAGTGCCACCGCACCCGGTGCTGGCTTCCTGGGGGCGCCGTGTTTTAAAGTTTATTATGCTTTTGAAGCACCTGCTGCAGCGTTTCTTTACCCCCAGCAATTACCAGGCCTCACATAAATGTCAAGATAACTCGTGTGATTAATAATCTTCCTGGAGAGAGATCAGCATTTTGTATAGTTGAGGTTTTGACTTCGGTGAAGTTAGTGTAGAGGGTTAACATGCCTGCTGCAAAGAACCTGTACCAAGTAGATTACAGAGTGAGTATGATGTAAACCGATCAGCAGATTACTGCTTTCAAAAGAGATATCCTTTTGTTACTTGCAATTTATAACTTAAAGTCCTGATATAGAATAGTGAGCTATTAACTTTCATCCTAGAACTGCATACACACTGCAAAGTATACATTATTAGAGCATTGATTAATGTTGCAAAAAGGGATAATTTGGCTAGAAATCGATTCTTATTATTAAAGAAAACTCCCAACTATGCTGTTTCTTTTTCGACTCTGCGTTTGTGCTTCTCCACACAAAGCACTCTTAAACTATACTGCCTACCAGTATGGATGACATGTGACTCCCTACACTTTTAGTCCTTTGGCTTATGTAACATTTCCTATACACTGATTACACATGCATGATTGATTGTCTCTGTGTAATGTGTGTGTGATGCGAAGTGCTCGGACACCCTACACTGGTATGAGTGGCGCTATATAACTAATTCAATGCATCTGAGAGAGTGTGGTTAAGGAGACTTGGTCACTGTTAAAGGGTGCTAGTGAGAGAATCCGTGGTGGAGGTGGTCTTGGGGGGGCGCCAACAAACACTGTCGCACAGGGCGCCACCAGCACTAAAGCCGTGGTCACCAACTATAGCAAATGTTGAGGCAAAGTCTGTTTAAATGGAATTAATGGTTACAGCCAATAAAAGACCTCTGATTTGTCGTCTGTAATGCTTCATCTCGGTCTGTGGAGGGAGCTGTCATTATAGTCCTTTTTCTATGTCCATGGCAGCTGTCAAATAGTCCTACCTTTATGTCGATGGTTACTGCAAACCGTAGTCCTACTTCTATGTCTATGACCTGTCCCCGTTTTTTGTTTTGAGAATCTGGTCACCCTATAATGGCATCATATTGGAATGGTTACAAACGCTATATGCAGATTACTTTCATATACATTAGGCAATGTTTTACATCAAGTCGCAACCCATAGTAAGTGTTAATGAATTTAAATATAAGGGAAAGTAATTTACCTCATTACTCTCTAGAATTGGGTTGTCGTGCAACCGCACTAGTGTTAGCACGTGTTCGTCCCCGTAATGATAAATACAATCACCTGTCACTGTGGCTTCCCAATAACTTCTGTAAGTAGCTATAGTGCAGGGTTCCCGTGACGTCGGGGGATTCTGAAACCAGCTACACTAACTAACGTCACATCAGGCGGGCAACTAGAGCAAAATTTCGGGGGGGGGGCTGAAAAAGATTTCAGGGGGGGGGGGCTGAAAAAGATTTCGGGGGGGGGGCTAAGTCTTCCAGCCATAGGCAGAGTGGCTGTAAGAAGGGGTGAACACACAACAAAAGCCTCATTAACGAGTAAATAGTCTTTTAAAGACCTGTTAAGTACTCGGGTGCGGCTGCAATCAGACGGACGCCAGCCCGCGAGGCTATCTCAGCCGGGCTGACGCACATGACGGGGGGCTGAAGCCCGGTGAGCCCAATGGGTGTTGCGCGCCTGCGTCACATGTTGTATGTGCGGACAGTATACTAATAAAGTTTTGATGAAAATGAATGCGCTCTAGTGGCTGCTACCATCCGTAATTGGCAAAGTGCCATACCTTCAATGTAAGTGGAGATTCGGAACGCGGCGCCCAGGCTTCGAGTCACATGTTGTAAACACGGACTATGTATTGGGGTATAATTGCTCTAGTGGCTATGTTGTATGCACGGACAGTATCCTAATAAAGTTGTTGTTCTATGAGTAATGAAAGCGCTTTAGTGGCTGCTAATGTAATTGGCAAAGTGCCTTCTCCCCAATTAAACGGGAGATTTGGGACCCGGCGTCCAGGCTCTATATATCTGAATGGGAAACAATGTGGGACACTCTCCAACATCCGCTGTAAAGCAGTGGAGAACAATGAGGGATGTGCAGCAGCTCCTGAATAAGATACATTCAGTACAATGCAGAACCAGCCTCAACTAACCTACTGAAATGCTTTAGACACAAGAATGGATTCAATAAAACAGCTTTCGAATGATTTAGGCACAATAATGTTCGAAAAAGCCACAAAACCGATGTGGACACAATAATGGGCATATTCCACATCTCCAATAAAATTAAACTATTTACTTTTTGAGCACTCTGTCACCCAAGGGCATAAGGTTATATAACAGTTTATTGATAGCAGTGAGCTCATCATCGTATGGCCTCTCGGTGTCCCGGATGTTTAGGTAAGGAGGAGTGGTCTCCTGCCTGTGGGTTATCACTGGCAAGGGCTATGTGGGTAGCGAGTTTCTACCTCAGTTTAAGTGTGTGTAATCCCAGAAAATACATGCCACAGTCTCACTTTCTCTGACCCCTGCGTGTCAGAAGAGGGAAGTGTTGGTGGGATCCCAGTGTGTGGGTTTTCCTAACCATATATGTCTTGTTGCCCAAGTATATGAATGTTTTCCTTAGTCGATGTGATCCATATTTGAGAACAGTGCCCTGCCTTATTGGTGCTGTTTTCCCTATCCCGGTTTCAATAATAATACTCTTATTTGATATACCACATAATAACACAAGTACTGTAAATAACAAATGTTATAACTAACCACTTTAATTGTACCAGAAAATGAAATAGCTATCAGACATAACTTGTAACTTATTAAGGCTGTCACTGCATAGCACTGTGAATTCTCTGTCTAAGAGTATATTGCCATCCCAGTGGGCATGTCTCAGAGTGCAAATGTTTCCTCGTACCAGGGTAGGAGTTTCCACATACATGCTGTGAGTTTCTATCAATGTCAGTGTGCATCCTGTGCCCGTGGAAGCATATCACCTGACTCTGGGTCAGTGTACTCCTAGGCACAGTATTTATTTGTTTGAATATAGATGTATTTATATGTCCTGCCATCAGTGCACTTCCTTTTAAAAAAAAAAAAAAATATTAGGTGTTTCCACTCTACACATTTATGAGACAACCACACAATAGTTGAGCTTACAGTTAGTAATGATTTTTAGTCCCAACATGATAGTGGTGTGGTAACGGGGAGGTGAAAGTGTGGGTAGGGGGTTTTGACCCTGTATTTCGCGTGAGGATGTGATTTGTTCTCTCCTCCTTGTGTTAAATACTGTGTAGTGTGACCCTGAAGGAAGAAACTGTGGAGAACTGGTCGACCTCCAACCATTGGTTTTAACTTGGGGAATGATGGTATGGGGGGGTGGGGGGAGGGGGGGGCGTCATGTGCTTGTGCTTTACAGTATGGTCTTGGGGCATAAGTGGTGTGTGCCGACTTGCGACTGTAGTCATGGCACCCTTAGCGGGTATTATGTTAGGTGCCGCCGAATTTGGCGGCCTTGACATAAGTGATGGAGCTTTGGTCATTTGCTGTCGGAATCGCTGGGGGAGAGCTGCCCATTCCGTGGAGACGCCGCACCCCTCGTACCTCCTCAGCTCTCAGTGAGTCTTCTGCCGCGCCCCACTTATTGACCGCTCCCGTCCAAGCCACCAATAGGGCCCCGCGGGAGTGCGCCAGTGCAAGGTGATGCCACGTTTTGCCAGTAATATGGCGAGTGATGAGAACCGTGTCTAGATATTATATATTGTTGTCGGTGTCGGAAAACACTGAGCGGGTAAGCTTCCCATGTGTCCGGTAGTCCTGTAAGCTCTCGTAGCGCTGTAAGGATTGCATCCCAATAGGGTTGTATGATGGGGCAGATCCAGAACATATGCTGGAATGAGATATTGTGTGTCCGGGTAGAACCGCTGGAGCTGCTCTGGCATGAGGTAAGCCCGGTGTAAGACGTAGATTTGAATGTTTTTAAATCGCTCATTACGGGATACTTTCTTGGCATGTTCTAGGGCGCTGACCCACTCCGAGTCATGTCACGGACGCTCGAAGTCCTTCCCCCATATTTGCGGCAGTTGGGTGAGCGGCTCATCCGTTAGTTCTCAATAAGAAGCACTGGACACTATGGGATGATTTTTCTAAGTAACCTGGTGGACCACACAGAAAACAACAAGTCCACCGCCATGACAGCAAGCTGCTGGAAGCTAGGGGAACTGTACCAAACCCTGCCTGAAGGTCACAGACTAGCCACTCAGCACTCGGGAGTCACGATTTATCAGACTCAGTTGTCACCTGATTTGCACACAAATACAAATATTTTAATATTCAGACCGGAATATACATCCAGAGGAAATCGTGACGTCCTGAATAGAAGCAATATCATCCATTTCAAACCTAGCCAGTCTAAGCTCAATCGATCTCTTGTCAATAGAGTTCATCAGCTCTGAAACCCCCTCGGGGGCGAAGGCACCAAGACATCCTGGAGGCCACCCACAATCGCCCAGAAAGTTCTTGAAGAAAGCCTCGTCTTTAAGAACTGGGGCATAAATATCATCCCCTATCGTGCACCAGAGCTTTCACCAGCCCAGGGCAGAGGACCAGCAGGATCGAACAACCCCAACTGCCATTTTCTTAAAGAAGACATGGGGCACTCACCAAGGAAGACGAGGGTCCCACCATATTTACACAGGCGTCTCCAGAGCTATATCGACTCACATTACTCGGAAAAATAATCTTAAGTGGCTCTCCAGAACAATAAATAGTCAACCTCGCAGCCAATGACAGGACGTGGAAAAAACTGCAGCCGCTAGGAACTGTAAAGACCCTCTTCACTTGTGTTCATGGAACATTAACGTCTTCGGCAGCAAAATTTCAGACCAGGACTTTTCCCATTACATAAAATCCTTCGCTATCATTCTGATGCAGGAAACCTGGCTGCCAGAACCACATCATCTGTAGGGATGCAAGTGTTTCTTTACACCGGTAGTCAAGAGGGCAAAACATGGCCATCTACATGGCGACATGACAACTTACGTATCAATAGCTTGCACAGTCTCAGCATACCTATCACACGCTGCCTCTTCAGATATCAACACAGTCAAAATCGTCACCTGTCTCCAAAACAGGGCAAATGATACAATAATCATCAACGCCTACATCCTACCAAAAAGCGAAGCTAAAGCTATGCGACAGCTGGTATAACACCTCGTGGTAGCCGAGGGAGAAACTGCAAACATTGACCTCACAGGGGATCTGAACCTGCATCTGCTGGGCTCCTCATGGGATGAATCTGTTACAGCCCAATCTTCCCTCTGGAATTTACCTGCGCAAGACAGAAACTCTCATGGCCGTATCACCAGACTAGGCATATGTCTATTGGACGATCTAGAGCACCTCAATCTAAGGGCTCTCAATGGCAGGTTCCAGGAAGATAACCTGTGGGTGGCTCCTTTTATTCCTCTTTTACAAGCACAAAGAAAGACTATACCTTTGTCTCCCTTTCAATGTTGCAACAGGCTGTCTAGTTCCGCCTAAGAAAGAAAGGCAACAACGACCATCGTCCTCAAGAAATATCTCTACTAACAACTGTGCCTGTATTCAGCCGTTCAACGGAGATACCCGATTCCATCTTTACAGTTAATTAAAAGAAGATTAAGTTCGCACAGTCAACCATAGGGTATCTGTCAGAGTCAACAATGATGCTTCTACAAGCACAATTGGGTACAACAAAATATGCAATAGGAAGGTGGAAGTGCTTCACTAGCATTTTGGAGGAAATATTTGCTGTGCCACTCAGAGCAAAACCCCAACGAGGTGGGGAGCATCCTAAAATCCAGTGGATCAAACTAAAGCAAGTCAAAAGAACCGTACACAACACCCTAAGGTCCCTTCGACACAATCCTGAGGACATCACTCTACTACAGACATAACTTCAACAGCAAAAAACAACATGAAAGAAGCTGAAGTGGGCTGCTACCAGATCATGAGAAGACGAAATTTGGGTAAAGTTGTTCGCAGATATTAAGCACAATGATAGTACACAAATCTGGGGGACAGTCAATAAGCTAACATGTCCATCACATGAGGGAGTCACGCCTCACATATCAGAAGACACCTGGGCAGCGTATCTAGGGGACCATTTCAACCATCATAATGCTGCACACGCCACAGGCAAGGAAACCAGTAAGCTACCAATGGACACCCTTTCTGACATCTCTTTAAAGAAAGGCAGTCCTATAGCACCTTCCCCTAAACCATCAACTGCACCACGGCACTCCTATAGGTCACCCCAAACAAACTCAATTAGACGGCAAATCAGAAAGGGCAGGAGAGAAGGGGCCCTGGGACCCAACGGCACCTCGCCGGCAATCTTCAAACAGACCGCGGAATTCTGGGCAGAAGCATTAGAACTATTCTTCTCTAAAATCAGACTTTGTGGCACAATCCCAGCACAATCCCAGCCTCTTAGAGAGGTGGGAGAGGTTCAATAATCTCTCCAATATATAAAAGCGGGTATAAGACCTTGGCAAAAAACTATCGTTTAGTTGCCCTTATTGACATGGAGCCCAAAAAAATTGCAAGGACACTACTAGAGGAACTCTTGTCCTGGGCAACTGAGAATACAATAATACCACTCAATCAAACTGGGTTCTCAAACTCTCCGCACAACAACTAACATCTTGGCCATGTCACTTCTCATTGACATGGCAAAAGCCTCAAAACAATCTCTTCACTTCAGCCTAATTGATTTCAGGGCAACTTTCGACCATGTGGATCGGGGCAGGCCCTGGAGTAAGCTGGCATGCTGGGGGATTCCCCAGACTCTGCTGGACTTGTTAAAAACTCTCTATACGGACACCTGGGTGCAGGTGAAGCTGGGTTAAGGAACAAGTCTCAAGGCAAATACCAACAAGTAAAGGGCTCAAGCAGGGGTGCGTCCTGGATCCCACTTTATTCAATCTTTTTCTGGCTGACTTGATGCAGGCACTCTGCTTGCAACCCTCATGTCCCAAAGCTAGGGGGTTTGGCACTGTCGAGCTTTCTCTATGCTGCTTATGTAGTTTTGGTCAGTCACACTCAGGTGGGCCTACAGCACCTCCTTAACACAACAGAGGAATACTTCAATCAATCAATCAGGGGTTGGTAAATCGCGCTACTCACCCGTGAGGGTCTCAAGGCGCTGAGGGGAAAGATAGGGCAGCTCCGATCAGTCCAAGAGCCAGGTCTTGAGAGCCCGACTGAAGGAGTGCAGGGTTGGTGAGCGTCTTATTTCTACTGGGAGAGTGTTCCATTCTGTGGCTGCGGTGTAGGAGAATGCTCTCCCTCCGGATCAACTTCGGCAGACGCAGGGGATCTCTGCCAGGGCGAGGTCAGCTGAACGGAGGTTCCTATTGGGTGCGTGGAAGCTCATTCTGCTGTTGAGGTACTTGGGTCCGATGTTGTTGAGAGATTTGTAGGCGTGCATGAGTAGCTTGTAGGTGACTCTCTTCTCGACAGGGAGCCAGTGGAGTTCTCGCAAGTGAGGGGTCATGTGTTTGTGGCGAGGTATCCCTAAGATGGGCCTGGCAGCCGGGTTTTGGATGGTTTGGGGTTTGCGAAGTATTTGTAGATTCCTGCGTAGAGGGCGTTGCCGTAGTCGAGCTTGCTGGTGATGAGTGCATGTGTGATGGTCTTTCTGCAATCAGGGGGGATCCACTTGAACGTCTTACGCATGATACGGAGGCAGTTGAAACAGGTGGATGAGATAGCGTTGATTTGGCGGTTCATGGAGAGGAGGAGTACAAGAATACTTGGTTGAAAACGGATTAAAAGTCAACTTTGATAAGACACGCACTATGATGATCAGCAACAACAAGAAAAAGACACTGGTCTGGTTCTTGGGCAAGACACAAATTAAGACAGCAACAGAACACAAATATTTAGCGGATGATTGTTGATAAAGCGTGTCAATATGCGCACCAGTAGGAGACCATCAAAAGGGAAGGGCTGGCACTGGCAGTGACGCTAAAGAATTTAAAATCAAAATTAAACGGGCCAACGCTGATCTCGCTTCTCTGGGTAGTGCAAGCTAAACTTTTGCCAACAATAAAATACGGCAGCGGACTCCAGAGGTTGGGGTGTTAATATACTAGACTGCGCCCTAATCAAAGCATACAGAATTATCTTCAGCCTGCCAATGCACACCTCGCCAGCACCGATCAGGCTGGAGTTTGGACTGCAAAAGCAGTCCTTGACCAGGTAAGGAGGTGTCATAATCTGCTGGGGCAAAATGAGAAAGGCTGCTCCCAGCCCTCTGAACCACTATTTATGGCAACAGCTACAAAAGAGAGACACTTCGCCTGCCAGAACCTATCATCAAGAATCCCTGATCAAGATCAGGCTATGGGAAGCTTCTATCAGCCACACTGCCTTTTAAAAAATGAACTGTATGGATTCAACAAAGCTCCTCTTGCTAGTGGAAGTCAAGGCTGTTTTCTCAAGTAGAGCCCATGATTGGCTGTCATTGAATAGTTACAGCGCACGTGCCCCCAAAAAATACTTTAGCCTAGGCTACTCCAGAACCACCAGGGAGCAATTCCTGATACACCATTTGGGGCTATTGCCTTGTGCACCGCACCTTCCCCACTGGCAGAGGGAGGTCACAACGACGGCCTGCCGCCTCTCTGGCACAGACATGGAAAACCTGTCACATTTGTTATGAACCTGTAAAGAGATGTTGAAGGAAAGGAGACACTTGCTTATGGCTCACTTCAACCAAAGAGGGATCCGCACGTTGGAGGCAGACTGTGTTGGTCTGCTTCGCAACTGAGGATCCACAGCTGAACTGTCGATTAGTAAAATTCCTTGCACTGGTGAGAAAGTAAATTCCAAAACGAGACATCAAGGTACTCTATGATTCGTCCCGAACCTCAAGAGATGGCTGACAAAAACTACATCTGCCCTGGGCTTGGTTATCATGGCTAAACCATGCCTTGTGGTCGGAACTTGCCATCCTTGCACCCGACTCAAAGCATTGCCCTACTCTGCATACTGCGCTCCTTAACTGGGAACTAGATTCTGCCCGTCCCTGACATTACTCCACGCTAGGATCACAGGCAACAGCCCTGCATGTGACTAAATCACGCCTTAAGGTCTGAACCCGTCATCCTTACACCCGACACTTTCTTCACGGCAGCACTCCCGTACTTAGAACCAGACTTGTCCATCCCTGGAACTGCCCCACCGTTGAATCACATACAACGGCCGTACACTAGGCACTTTTAGTTCTCATGCACTTTGCAGTTGGCACTTTCTGCACTTGGATAAAGTCTGGTTGTTGGGAAGGGGCTTCAGAGACTTAGCACTTTAAAAAAAACAATAAATATTCTAAGCACTTCCAAGTGGCGCTTTACTGCACTCGTTCTTGCATTTGGTCTAGAGAAAGGAGCTTGGCTGTTAATTGTCAATGCTGCTGTTTGAACCTTATCCAGGCAATTTCAAATCTGTATGAAGATTAATTCTTTTTAGCCAGTTCTTGCCCTTAATGAGATATTTTTATCTATGTACGTGAGTATTACATTCTAATGCATGTCTTTATGGTTTTATTGACTGTTTGCTATATTGTAATGGATTTCAGTAACTATGCAAATAAAATAAACTTAAAACTTGAAACTGGTGAAACACATTGAGGACTATGGAGAAGTGGGCGGCTACTGAAATGCAATATGATACAATAGAGATACTACCCTAACCCCACCACTGAAATGCACAGAGTACAATGAGTGCCTGCCTCAATTCCCTACTGAAATGGGGGTCGAAGCAGAAAATTAATCAACAACTGACAGTTAAACTAAGGCGAGGAAAGTCTGAAAAGCCAGTCAAAATGTTAGGGTCGTGGTATGCATGAAATGCAGCTGTGACCAGTACACACAGTTAGAGCAGGATATTACATCACAGCGATCAATTACCCCAGTAAGGGTCCCCTCGTCGGTTCCTGAAGTGCTCGGACCTCCTGGATCTCTCCACTTTGCTAACAGAGATGAAGCCTTCCCAAGGACTGAAGTCTTCAGCTGATCCCTTGTCGCTTCACAGGGCAGAAAAGATTCCAATGGTGTCCAAATGATTTTTCTTTAACAAAATAAAATGTAAAAAAAAAGAATTAAATACGTTTCAAATTCGAAAGTAGGTCTTGCTTTTGAGATGTAGTACTTTACACATAAATTATACAAATAAAAAATACTGACTTTATATTTGAAGTCTAGATTGAAAGAAAAGGAAATCTGAGACGTATTCCTTAAGTGCCTGTTGGAGCGTTGTCTGGCAAGGCATTAATTCTGAGACAGCCAGCGAGCAGAAAAACAGGACAGCCGAAAAGCATAGTAATGTGCGGTATTTTAGGATGTGCTCAAAACATCCCGGTCCTGGCACAGTCTGTCCTTGCCCGATTTGGTTCTGTGCTTATGTAATGTAGTAATTACGTACATTTACTTTTTGTTAGCCCTACCTAGGTACAACAGAATTGGCATAACTCATTAAAGTGCTTAGAATACGCTCTCTATTTATTAGCTGTAACAAAAGGCCCTGCCTGGTCTAAAGGTGCACACCAACAAACATATTTTAGAAAAACACAACATGTGTGATGGAACTGCCACTGCTCCTTCATTAAGCTAGATCTGTGCCCGTTTTCACTTCTTATATGCTCCTAATAAGAAGATCAAGCTGGTCTTTGTATGGGCTTACAAATCACCGTCCTGTGAAATAGTACTATGTTCTCCCATTACCACTCATTCCATTTCTGGATGTGCAAACCCTAGGTTTCCTTGTTATTTGTGAAACAATATCTGTAATTCTCAACCACTGCACCGCGCTCCGATGCCCTCAAGCCCTGGTTTGTTCGATCAGGAGTTTAGTAGTATAACAAATATGTGTAGAGATTACACAGTTTGGGGTGCAAACCTGAACTGGAGGCACACTGTGCTGCTGGAGACGCACATCGGTCAGGTAGGTAGGTACCTGTGAGTCAGGAAGGTTACAGAGTATGTTTACTGTAGAGAAAATAGCGCCACTGAGTATACCTTGTAATGAGGTACTCATGGGATAATGCCACTTTTAAAAAATTGGACCAAAGTGTGCACCAGCGTGTTCAGCACCAGGATACCCTCCCTGGTGATAGTGCGCTCTACAAATCTGCATAACATAACTCATGTGAATTATGTGCGTGAGATGAAGAAAGATGGTGCTGAATAAGCTGTACAGTAGTTGGTTACATCAAGTGCTGGCAGATTTATTATAAGTGTTCATTGGCTGGAGAAAGGTAGTGCTACTGTAGATGCCCGATCAGACATCTCTAAAATTGGAAGGTTGATGCATGTATCTTGACATGGACACAAACTCCTCCTGTTAGGTGTGCTCAAGGGCTTAAAGTAGAGTGCGCTGCTGGAGTTATTTGGTAATCAAGTACCATAGGAGATGGTTGCTCGCATGTTGCATGCAGAAGCCCACAGTAGTGATAGTCCACTGTAAAGAAAGATTCTGAACTGAAGGCAAAGGCAACAGGCGATATTGCAGTATTACAGATGCAAGGTGCATGGACCTCACTGGGGAGCATGGTTTTGGAAAGAAAGGAGCTTGTGCGTATAACCCGTAGGAAGAAGGCAATGCTGTGTATGCCTGGTTATAGAGTACCTCGGGGAGTGGAGTCTCATGGTATATTTCCAGGGGAGAATACAGAGCAGAGAAGCCCCTCTTCATCAAGTGTTTCTGGCTTAGAGACAGCTAGTGAACTAATGTTTGTTTGGTGGTGATGGTTGTCAGGGGCGGCTAGGGACATTACCCCCTGGTTGTAGATTATGACTGATTGTTTGGTCCAGAATGTATCTATGCTGACAAAAGGCAAATTACGTTGGGCTGTCTGGGGAAGAGGATTTTGCGGTGCTGCCGGGCTCGCATTATATCTCTCAGTCCTCTATATGCAACAACAAAAAAAATAAGGGTTGTGAAATATTTGCAAAGGGTGATCTTAAAGATATCTGGTTGTCAGCTACCCCAAAACTAAAGTTAGCAATTCATGCAGCTCTTTGACACGGAGTTGAGCCCATGCCCCAATGGTTCATTTTAGAGTTTCAAATAACAGATGGTATGGCTACAGATGCTTGTTGAAGCGATATGTAACCTAGGTACTACCAAATCACTGCGTGTCCACTGGTTCATGTATAGACGATGTTGAATCCTGCAAATTAAATGAATAGACGGCTTCGTGTCACAGTGGACACAATGAGGCAGTCCTGTACCTTTATTTAACTCTCGATATTTAGGTAGCTGAACACCAGATTCTCGTTGCTGAAACCGATTGCTCTAAACAACAACACAACATGGTCTGCAAAAAAGAAACTTAAGGCCATTACGTCTTGGGCGACTTTGGGAAATCTGGCAGCCTTACCCGCACGATGTTTCTCAGCTGGAGGCATAGGGTGCTGCTGGGTGTGCATAGCAGTGTGGTAACGTGCTAAGTAGTCAAGTGCTTTTTGGTCAGCGACGGGCAAATACCTTTCAACTCGACAGAATTTTGGCGGGTGTCACGCTTTTTGTACTTTTATTAACCCTCCTGACAAACAAAATGATAGACCGTAATATGGTCACCCGTTTTCAAAACTGCATCACCCTCCAAAAAGTGTTCATTCCTAATTTACCTTAAAAGGATCGCCCTCTTAAACAACTAAATTCGCCTCATTTTGTAGTCAAGAAGTTGCCAGGTATGCAGACAACTGTCGACCAAAGGACAGTGGTCGAAGTGGGGAAAAAAAAGTAGGGGAACTGTGGGCGGAGCATCAGGGGGCGCGAATATTCCGAGGATTGGGTCAGTGGGCGGAGTCAGAGGTGTGGCTAGAAAGAGCAAAACATCCCAATTTTTAGTATGTTTGGCATTTCACTGACGAGTTACAGCTTATAATGTTATTTAATGCAACCAATAGATACACGTTTATTTGAGGTTTAATAGATGAGTTATTGACATTAAAATACATTTACAATTTGGGATACGTATTCAATCACAGAATGTCCCAAATACGCATATAGGTGGAATCATAAGCCATTTGTGTCCGAGCCATGCAGTTTCTTTCATTAGCACTTCTCCTCCCTTTTTCTAACCAATTCTGAACATAACATTTGGCTTTAGATTCGATGACAGGAAGCCCCACGTGTTGGGGAGCACTGTTGATGACATCATTCTGTGCCCCACGGTCAATGCAAAATTGTTTTGTGTTTTTACATGCTTCAAGCAACGTGTCATGAAGCCAGCATTAGATGCCTCTTAGTTTCCTGTTATTGTATCTAGACCTAGCACTCTAAAACAACCCAGACCTGTTGGTTTTGCAGATGTTTTTAGCAGTATCAGATGAATGAGATACAACTATTTTATGAGTAGTTTGTGTAATTACCACTCAAGTTAGATAGCAATCAGAATTGCAAATGCATCAATTCTGAAATTATGAGACTCAAACATTGGTAGAGTCAAAAATAGGTAGTGGTCCTCCGATTATTTCAATCAGTTATTTTCTCCCCTACAGGCTACTATCCTCTGCAATCACTATTAGACACCTTCCTCCTTTGTCTCTCCATTAGCACTGTAGGTGTCTAGGAATACCACCCACCAGAGACTGCATGAGAGAAGTTCAAACATGAATCGCAAAATATCCTAGTTTGCAAATGTTTTCCACATAATTATAACTGCCGTGTTTGCCACATAAAGCACCATCTGCTTCATAAGCTGGTGGTTTTACCTAAAAATTTGTTTGTATCTCAAATGGATCAAAACAACGTGACTTGTGTTGCTGTGAAGTGGAGAGCCCTTTACAAAGGTTGACTGGTCACGTTCTCAGGGCTGCTATTAATGAGGCGAAAGCTTTGCAGAGACTGTTAGTATGTGTAAAAATGTCAAAATAACAAAGTATCAGAAAATGTACCACATTAAGCTGCAGTCTTTCATTGCTGCATAATTTAGTCAACACTGCAACATAATTTTGCCCTCCATTACTGCATAATTGCAGTGGCCCAAAAGCAGGCAGCACATGTTAAAAGTGCTGGCTGCTTGAAGCAAAGAGACACCGTGAAGTTTGAGAACTTAGGGACATATTTACGGGAATGGTGGTGCAACGCATCAAGTTACTTTGCTGTGCTGCCCTGCGTCACAGGGAAAGGGCAGAAATGCACTGTCTTTATCCAATACAGTGCATTCCTGCCCATTCCAAGTGTGCTGGTGCCGTTTCGTCAGCCTAGCGCCAACGCAGGCACCCTTGCTTCCGTTGCATGCAGCATTGTTTTTGTGCACAAAAGCAAACCTGAGAGGCTTATTCTTCTTTGTATGAGTGCTGCACATATAGAAAGAGGAAAACAGGGAGAAATAAAGATTTTTCTCCTTGTTGTGCCTCCCTTGGGGAGGCGTAAGATTTTGAATCAGTCCCAGGTTTACAAGTCCTTGTAAATCTGGGAATGCATAAAAAACGTGAGAGTTGAGTGGGAACACCTACTGCAACGCCTACCTTGTGCAGAGTAAGTCAAAGCAGCAATTTGCGCTGTGTTGCATTACTCCATATTTATGAAACCATTCAAAGCCATGCAAAGTGACTTTGCGTGGCTTCATAAATGACTTGCAGATTTGTGACGGACATTTACCACGTTCTGTGGTGCAAGCATGACGCAAGGCCCTTGTAAACATTCCCCTTAGTCTGGTGTGCATGCAAATCCTGCATTGCCAATCCCTGGTGAGTTGCATTAATACTGCTGGAACAAGGCCAATGGAGGCACCTATGTGTGAGGCGGACTGCCCTCAAGGGTCCTGTGACCTCAGTGACAAAGTCACTGCTGTTCTAGGGTGTGCTGCTTCGTAGGCCTACTCGCAAGACTGTAGGTGAACCTCAGTATGGATTGTGATGGACAGGCCTTCAAGGTTAACCCACACTGGCCACCGGTAGGGTCCACTTGCTGGTGCTTAGAGACCAGGGTTTCTATGGACTAGTATGGCCTTCTAAGGTCTAGTAGGGGAATGTGCTCCCTCAGGAGAGTGGTCTGGTGGACTGGTCATGAAGCCCGATTCCCCAGTTCCAGATTTGGTAGCTCTGGCCGTAGTGCCACATCCTATCCTCCCTGAGCACACTTCTGTCCCACTGAGAGACACTTGCACTGCCTTATAAACACCTGGCTGTGACTCAATTCAAATTACGCACTGCCTGAAAAAAGTAACAACATCCTGGAAAAGGCAAACACTCATAGGCACAGGAAGATTATGTAAAGCGTGCGAAATAAGCAGGAACAACATGGCTACTTTAGTTTTTACACTCCTTGTATAGAAATCAATGAGTGTTTTTTGCCTCAAACGTTGAGGACATGAAAACTGTGCTCTTAGTGTACACAGGTAAGCCTTTGGTGTACTCGTGGACAGCAAGGAAGGGCATAAGCAGGGCTCAGAAGATTAAGGGATTCTTGAGGAAAATCTGATCTGACTCACAGAAACCCACAGGGCTCCTCCACATTCATGTCAGCCAGCAAGCTGCTCAAACATCGACATTATGTATTCAAGTGTCCTGCTAACTATCCTTTTGAACAGTCTGGCTTGCTAACTCTCCTACCCACAAAAAACTTGAAAGAGCTCTTGAGGGTAAAAGGCAAAATTATATTTTCATTCGGGAAGCGAAGGATACATCCAACTTTATTTTTTGTGGTGACACAATCGTACATTAGTTAGGCTGTAATGCATTGCTAAAACAAAATCACAAACCTAAGAGGTCCCAAAGGCAAGACCTATTGGCTTTGCCAATGCTTGTTTAGATATCTCATTTGCTAAATGGGGCACTTTTAATTTGGTGCCAGACAGGGCCAAACTGGGAACCCAAGGCAGCCCTGGGAAATTTGTGTCCATCCCCTGCACAGTGTGATGCATGCGAACGCAGCAAGCAAGCCTGATGACTGCAAAAGAGACACGGGGAGAGGATGTTCTCTCCCCTAGAAAATTTTGGAAAAAATTACATAAATGGTGCATTCTACAACACATTGTATTATGTATTCCATTGTATTAGCTTTTAGAGAACAGTAAATGATGACCTTACGGTGCACCAGGATACGACAATCTTGTTGGGGCCCTTCAAGGATTCCCTCACTATCACCCTGCAACAGCGCCCCTCATCTCTCCACTGCCCCTCTCTCACATGTATTTAAATTGTTTTATAGTGCCTCTCATACCAGTGAGGGACTTGGAGCACTTTACATCATGCACACATACAGAGACAATTAATAATACGTGTGTAAATCAAGGTTTAGAAAATGTTTACAACACAAAAAGGGCTACAAGGTGTTAGGATTCACATGCCATCAATTCTGGTTGCATTTTTTTTAAGATCTGGAACACAACCCGAGGGTTCAAAATGTAACACAGTAGTTGGATTTTCTAAAAAGAATGTATTTCTTCCCAAACAAACCAATTTTAGCAGTATTAGGATAATGAATGACTGGGGAAAAAACATAACTTCCAAACCCTCACCATGCAGTTTGCATGCAGCTCTCTGTGACAAAAGCAGTAACCCACTGAGCTTTGCCCATTAAATACAGTTCTGTGATTTGTATGGTACAGGTTCTTTGCAGCAGGCATTTTAACCCTCTGTGCTACAATGGATGGGTCAAAACTGGCAATAGACAATACTCCAATCTCTCTCCAACAGGAAGATCAACCACCAGAGATATAAATCTTGACTCTTTTATTGTTGCCTGAAATCTGCTGGGCTTACAAGGAATCCTGCAGTGATTTTTGCGATTTTGAGAGTGAGAAGTGAGTCATTGTGCTGGACAGCCCTACGGGTTTTGTTACTGGGGGTCGATTTTGCAGCCTCCAGTAATAAAACCAGATGCCCAGTACACCAGCCCGGCCTTGGAGCCAGGGCTTATTTGTTTTCACAGTCAGACCCTGGATGGGGCTCACAAGGGGCTCTGGTGCTCGGGTGTCACAGAAATGGACACCTCGGGCTGCTTTTATGTTATATCCTTGGAAAAGGGTAAACAGTATTTTCAAAAAGACCACATCCCTGAACATAGACAGAGAAGCAGTACACATTTTATAAAATAGAATACGGAAAACAGCAGATAAGACATTAAACATTTTCCACATTTATTTTTAAAACGCACCAAGGTTTGAGCACAGTCTGCCACGAATTCCAGTCCTCTTCCTTTCCGTGAGGTATTGTCAGTCTGGGTGCAGGGCCGGCTTTAGAGCTGGTGGCGCCCTGTGCGACAATGTTTGTTGGCGCCCCCCCCAATGACCACCTCCACCACGGATTCTCTCACTAGCACCCTTTAACAGTGACCAAGTCTCCATAACCACAGTCTCTCAGATGCATTGAATTAGTTATATAGCGCCACTCATACCAGTGTAGGGTGTCCAAGCACTTTGTCTCTGTGTAATGTGTGTGTGATGCAATCAATCATACGTGTGTAAATCAGTGTATAGGAAATGTTACATAACCCAAAGGACTAAAAGTGTAGGAGTCACATGTCATCCATACTAGTATAGTTTAAGAGTTCTTTTTTTTTTTTTTTTTTTTTTTTAAATTATTTTTATTGCAGGAATTAGTAAATCTTTACATAATCGGCCAGCATTACATCTCAAGCCGGAGCGTTGAAACCCAACCCTCCGATCCCCTCCGAAAGTTGTTTACACAGCCGTTCAGCCCACAACCCTGGGGTCGGGCGGCGAAAGTCCGTGGGGGCTCAGGAGGTTGTCGAGGTCGGCCCGGAGGATTCGTTGTCCTTCATCTGCTTTTCTAAACAACCCTATAACTCCAAAAACACCCCCCCACCCTTAAAACCCCCCAATCCCAGAAAAACCCTCCCCCCCCCCGCCATCAGCGCGCGGCATCAACCGCAACCGGATCTTCTTGGGTACCCATGGGGGAAGCAATAAAGCTGAAAAGTGCAACCGTCTAACGGGACTCAGGGCGCGCCGCTTCCTCACGTTCGGCATCGCCGGGGGCGCAATATTCCCTAAGGGCCTGCACGAGCATCTCCCACTCCAGCGCTGTCTCCTCGGCCTTCTCGTTACGCTGCCTCCAAGCTAGCTGGTATCTAAGCGTACTCTCCCCCGCCGCCCACTTCAAAAATTCGCTGTGCCACCGGCTCCCTGTCGGGCCGGTCCGTGCCTTCCAATTCCTGGTCACCTCCCGTTTAGCAAGGAGCAGCCCCAAATCGATGAATTTACTAGATATTTTATTCTTGGAGGTATGAGGGAACCAATGCAGGAGACCCACCGCCGCATCCAACGAAAGGGATCTCCCCGTCGTTTCCTCCAGGGTCTTCTCCACTTCCTCCCAATAGGCCGACAATCCCGGGCAGGCCCACAGCATGTGGAGAAGGTCCGCCTCCTGGGCCGGGCACCTGGGGCACTCCGCTGAGGCCGCCGCAAAATATCGCCTGATTTTCACCGGGGTCAAATATGCTCTATGGAGCACATAATAGTGGACTAATTGAAAGCGGGCGTGGCGTGTGCCCTTCCAGGCACGCCGCACCAGCTGAGCCCAGGTCGTCTCTGGGATCTCCTTGCCAATGTCCTCCTCCCATCGGTTTCTCAGGGTGGTGAGGGGAGCCAGCCCCTCCTTGAGCAGTCTACCGTAAAGGCATGTGACCGCCCTTACCGTGCCCGCGGACATCATCACGTATTGGCACACTGGGGATAAAAGGGGTTCTGCCTGCCCGGACCTCCAGTGCGCCTGGATCGCTCGAACAAGGGCCGAGTGCAGCAAAAAGTCGCCGCGGGGAATCCCGAAGCGATCAATGAGCTCCTGGAATGGCAAGAGCGTCCCGTCCTCGTAGAGATCACCGATGAGCTGCAGGCCGGCGTCCTCCCAGGTCGCCAGCCGCGACCAATCACCCCCATGGGGCAAAGCCGTTAGCATCCCCAGCGGTATTTCGGGTGCATACGGTGTTCGCTGGTGGCCCCGGGCGTGAGCCCGGTTCCAGCACAGGCGAACAGTCCGCTCCTCCATGGACAAGTCCTGCAAGGCCAATCGTTGCCTCATCACTATGAAGGAGAGAACATGCTTGGCCATACCCGTTCCCCTCCTGTCCTCGGGGCCCCGGAACTCCCGAGCGATCTCCTGGGTGAAGGTCTGGAGCTGCGCCGCTAAGTAATATTTTTCGAAGTCCGGCGCCGCAAGCCCACCCTCCTCCTTCGGCCTCATCAGGGTCTTGAGGGCCACCCGCCGGCGGCCCGAGCCCCAAAGGAATCCGACTATCATGGACCGTAATAGTCGAAACGTGGTCGGTGGGATCCAGATCGGTAGTGTCCGGAAATAATATAACAGCCGGGGGAGCGCCACCATTTTAAGCAGAGCGATCCGCCCTGCCACCGAGAGCGGCAGCGTGGCCCAAAAGCCCATACTGCCTCGAAGTGCCCGGATGCCCCGGGCAATGTTCCCATCAAGGAGGCCAGAAGGTTCGTGGTAGACATACACCCCTAGATATTTGAAGCAGTCGGGTTCCCATCTAATCTCCCTACTTAAGGCAGGTGTAGGGGTGCCCTTGCGAATCGGGAAAAGACAAGTCTTAGTCCAATTCACTCGAAGGCCCGAGACCTCCCCAAACTCCGTGAGCGCCGTCGCAGCTCCACGTAGGGCAGCAAGCGGGTCCTCTAGGAAGAGCAACAGATCGTCTGCGTATAGCGAGACGTAGTGCGGGCCCGACAGGGTCCACAGGCCCGCGTAATGGGCTCCCGACCGGAGATGCAACGCAAGAGGCTCCACCGCCAGCGCAAAGAGCAGTGGGGAGAGCGAGCAGCCCTGCCTCGTGCCCCGTTCCACCGGGTATCGTGAGGAAATCAGCGGTCCCGCCCGAACCCTGGCTGACGCCGAGGCGTACAGCACCCTGGTCCAGCTGACGAAACCCTCCCCGAGGCCGAACCTCCGCAACACAGTGCAGAGGTAGTCCCATTCCAGGCTATCAAAGGCCTTCTCTAAGTCCACTGATAGGACAACCGGGCATGGGGCGTCCACAAGCGGTTCCCCAAGCAAGCGGCACAACCTGCGAATGTTCATGGTCGTGTTACGCCTGGGGATAAAGCCAGCCTGGTCCTCATGCACTAAGGAACTCATGTGCCCAAGCAGCCTCGTGGCCAAGATGCTGCTCAGTATTTTATAATCCACCGTCAGCATCGATAAGGGACGGTAGGAGCCCGGATCGGATGAGTCCCTGCCGGGCTTGAGGAGCGGGACCACCAATGCCTCACACATCGAGCCTGGAAGGCGCCCCAGCCTCCTCGCCTCTCTATATACCACCAACAACCTAGGGGCTAGGAGATCGGCATAAGCCGCATAGAACTCTACAGGAAGCCCGTCCAGGCCCGGGGTCTTATTTCTCGCCATCTTTTTAATGGCGCTACGGATCTCTCCCAGTTCTATGTCGGCCCCCAAGGTTTTAGCCACCTCCTGCTCCATTGCTGGAATCTCTAGGGGCCGCAAATAATTATCTAGCAGGGCAGGGTCTCGGACAGAGCGACTGCGGTACAAGCGCTCATAGTATTGCCGGTAGCAGCTCAAAATCGCAGGCTGAGTATACACCTGGGTTCCGTCTGCCCTACGCATGGACGTCGTCAGTGAAGTCTGCCGCGCAGGGTTGGCCAGCCACGCTAACAGCGCGCCCGACCTATCCCCCTCCGCGATGGACCGAACCGTATAGGCTTTATAGTCAAAACAGCGGAGCCGTTCGACCTCTGCTGCCACCGCCTCCCTCGCCTCCGCCGTGCGCGCCTGTAAGTCTGGGTGCCCTGGGCGGCGTAATTCCAACTCGCGGAGTTTCCGATCCGCTGTCTCCAGGTCCGCGAGGATAACTCGCCGCACACCGACCTGTTTAGATATGCAGTACCCTCTCACCACCACCTTAAAAGCGTCCCACTCTAGCGCTCTCGTGCTCGCGGTGCCACCGTTGGACGCGAAGTACTCCGAGATCGTGTCACCCAGGTCCGCCTTGAAGACACTGTCCTCAAGGGTCTCGGGACGTAATTTCCAGGTGGGCACCGCCGGCACCCCAGGAAACCAGCGAAGGTCCAACAGGAGGGGGTTATGATCAGAAATGGTTCTGGTCAAATATTCAGACCGGACCGCCGCCGAAACCAATTCGGGCGAACCAAGAAAGCCGTCCAATCGAACGTGCAATTCATGGAGGCTCGAGAAGTAGGAGTAGTCCCTAGTTGTGGGGTGTTGCGCCCTCCAAATGTCCGTTAGGCCCCAGTGAGTCTGCCAGTCCCGACGGTCCCTAGCCAAACGACGAACCGGAGAATCAGGGAGGGGTGGGTGCGAGCGGTCATTGTCTACATCTACTACGGAATTGAAATCTCCACCCAGCAGGATGGGCCCGGAGAGGCAGTGGGCCAACGAGCCCGATAACCTGGAAAGGAAGGCAGTCTGGTCGACATTAGGAGCATACACACAGCAAACGTTTAGGTCTCTCCCTCCCAAAGTCCCCGAAATGGCCACATAGCGCCCCTCTGGATCTATCACTGTGTTCGTGACCTGGAAGGGGACCCCAGCTCTAACCCAGATCAGCGCCCCTCTGGCATACGCGGAGTACGAGGTGCAAAAGACCTGCCCCCTCCATCTACGCTGTAGCGCCGCCCCTTCCGCCTTGTTCAGATGGGTTTCCTGCAGCAGCGCCATTTGTATCCCCCTACGCACTAAATAAGCGTGGACCTTGTGACGCCTGGACATTGTATGAAGCCCCCGTACGTTCCAAGTAACACATTTCAGATTGGCAATCTCAGCCATTGTCCCATATCAGTCTCGTAAAGTCTCCCCAGCTGGGTCCCAACCATAAAAGGACATCGATCCTCATAGCACTGATGGCGGCCATTGTCCCCAAACAAAACTGAACAACCCAAATATTAATCAACTCCCCATCCACCCTCCCCAGAACAGGACCCAAATAGCACCATCTAGTTCCCATCCAAACCACACTCCCCAACAACCCACTACACCTTACTAATCCTGCAGTCGCCACCACAGGAAGGCCTTAAGGGCCAGGTGCGGGCTGGACGGAGGCAATGGGCCCTCGTCGCCCAGGCCACCAGGACTAGAGCAAGCCCACAACAGTGTCACGAAAAGACCCCCTGGGGGCCAGTCCAGGGCACCCCGCCCATCCTACCCCGGTAGACAACCACTCTTACCGTCACCCGCCATCCCCCCGCCGGGCCCCCACCCAAACTGAAGAAGCACACCCAGTTACCCCTGTCCATCCAGTATGTCCTCCACCGATTGTGGTGTGATCTCCGGCGTATGGCCACTGTCCGGTACAGATCCCTCGGAGTCCGTTGAACCCCCCTCGTCACCCGGGATCCCCTCCTCCGCCGTGGCATCGTCCCGTGACCCAGACAGCGCCGTCAGCACCTCCAGCACTCCCCTCCGCTCCGTCGATGTCTCCACAGTTGAGGGACCCCCCGATCGGCCTCCGCGACCTCTAGTCCTCCTGGATCTCCGCCTCTGTCCCGGCTCTGCCATCCGTCTAGGCGAAGAGCCGGATCCACCTTTCCCCGCTCTATAGAGTTCGAGCCAGTGACAAGCGTCCTCTGGGGTGTCGAAGAACTGGGTTTTGTCATCGACAATTACGCGGAGTCTCGCCGGGTAGAAGAGCGAGTACTGGATACCCTCACTCCGGAGCTCGCGCTTGACCGCCAGGAAGGAAAACCGTCTGCGTTGGGTTTCATAGGTGTAATCCGGGAAGATGTTCACCTGATTATTCGCCACTTTGAATGGTCCATTGTGTCTGGCGGCATTGAGGATCAGGTCCCTATCCCTGAAGTGCAGCAACCGCGCCACCACCGGCCGCGGGGCACGGCCCTGCTGCGGCGGCCTCGCCGGGACTCTATGGGCGCGCTCCAGAGTGTAGAAGGAGGACAAACCCTCCGGGGCCACCGTGTCTCGGAGCCAGGCCTCCAGGTACGCCACCATGTCGCCATCCTCGACCTTTTCCGGCAGGCCAACCACACGAATGTTGTTCCTCCTGTTGCGGCCTTCTGCATCCTCCGCTCTCTGCTCGAGGACCGTGATCCGGGATAAAGCCTCCTTCATTTCCGCGGCCAGGGTGCGCTGCGCCGGCTCCAAGGTTTTCACCGAGCCCTCCACTTCCTTGACCCGGTCCGACAGTTTGCCGTGGTCCGCTCTGAGGAGACCCAGGCTCGTCGCCACCTGGGCAATGTCCTGCTGGAGGGCCGAGCGCGTGGTCGCTATCGCCTCCAAAACGCGGTCGAATTGCTGCTGCAGAGGTGCACCACCGGCCTCCTCTGGACCTCCGCGTTCCTCCTTGTCCTGGGTCTCCAAGTCCGAGACGACCGGGGCAGTCCCCTTGGCACCTCTAGGTTTCCCCATGTCGCCGGCCGTTCTCCGCCCGGGTCCCGGAGCAGGTGTCCCCGAGTGTCGGCACCGGCTACGACTCCCTCGGGTGCTAGGCCTCAGGTCAAGTGCCGGAGATCTCCGTCTCCAAGGCCCGTTGGATCGTCCCAGCCGCGGTCCGTGCCACCACCTTGCCGTCCGGGGGCACCGTGGAGGAGGCGGGGACAATCGTCGCCGGGCCGGGCAGGCCCACACGGCCGACCGAGTGTCACCAGCTCTACCGGACGACTCGCGGTTCCAAAGGGTTGCGCCTCCCATGGGAGTGGGTCAGCCAAGAGAAAGTAGCCAAGTACGATGCAGGGAGTGGGGCCACCGTCGGGATCTCCAGTTGTCCCAACGTGGGCTCCGCTATGGTGTGGGCATCCGTTCATCCGAGTGCAGTCCCCAGTAGAAGAGACCACTCTGACCGATGTCCAGTTTCAATCCCCACCGGGAGACCACCGAGCAGGGGGCGCCCCGTCGTCAGCGACGATCCTCCAGTCTATCGGATCCGGCCACGGGGACAAAGAAGTCCGGGCGCCATGTTGGGTCACACTCCGCAGTTCCCTTAACTGCGATTTGCACCGGGTCACCGCTCGTGCCGATCACGCTGGGGGCCCCGGCAGGTCTCCGTTGGGCCGGTCACCAAAACATGGGGGTCGGGGTGCCCCGTAGCCGCCGATTTACAGGATAATCACGGGCTCAGTCCCGGAGCCGAGCTCTCAGGCGACCATCGCCATCGGCGCCCAAGCCACGCCTCCTAGTTTAAGAGTTCTTGGTGTGGAGAAGCACAAACTCGGAGTCGAACAAGAAACAGCATAGTTGGGAGTTTTCTTTAATAACAAGAATCGATTTCTAGCCAAATTAAATCTTTTTGCAACATTAATCAATGTTCTAATAATGTATACTTTGCAGTGTGTATGCAGTTCTAGGATGAAAGTTAGTAGCTCACTATTCTATATTAGGACTTTAAGTTATAAATTTCAAGTAACAAAAAGGATGTCTCTTTTAAAGGCAGTAACCTGCTGATCTGTTTACATCAGATGCACTGTGTAATCTACAGTTGGTACACGTTCTTTGCAGCAGGCATATTAACCCTCTGCACTAACTTCACCGAAGTCAAAACCTCAACTATACAAAATGCTCATCTCTCTCCAGGAAGATAATTAATCACACGAGTTATCTTGACATTTATGTGAGGCCTGGTAATTGCAGGCGGAAAGAAACGCTGCAGCAGGTGCTTCAAAAGCTTAATAAACTTTCAAACACGGCGCCCCCAGGAAGCCAGCACCCAGTGCGGTGGCACCCGTCGCACCGCCCTAAAGCCGGCCCTGTCTGGGTGAGCTCGAAAATAAAGGGCAGATGAGGTCAAGGGTGGGGCCGCCAATGTGTCCTGATGTGTCCATTGTATTGGTCACAGTGGGGGCAGGTGGGTGGCCTCCTCACTAAATGAGGTGTAAATCACTGCACAGCCGGGCCCATCAGAGGTAGCCGGGTTTTTGTGCAGATTGATTGCTCCTCCAGTGCACCACGGCTCCTACAGTGTTGCTGGGCAGGTCCCTGCCTACAGATACAGTGGGGAAGGGGGAGGGGGTCCTGGCAACTGCAGAGGCCTTCCTCGCTATGCAGCACACTGGCCTGGATGATGCTGTAGTATTTCTTTTAAGCTCAGAGCATTCCTGCCGTCCCGGGATGCATTTTTGAAACGAAGAAGTAGGGGAACGGACTTTGTTAAATTAAATAAGTAGGGGCACGCCGTGCCCCTCCGTTCCCGCCCACTTCGACCACTGCCAAAGCATAAGTAAATCTTTCAGCTGGGATGCGCTGATGTGAGTGTAAAGCTACCCATTGGCAAGGCCCCGCATCAGCTGGCAGCTCACTTAGTTTCCTCCTGATACCGTAGTGTTCTGTTTGCACAAATGCAGCAGACACTGTACAGTGTGCCAGTTAGGTGGACACACATTACGGATAAAGTACTGTGTGCCTGTGAGGTAGACATGTTTTGTAAATGGATTTTTTAGCACATAGCTATACCCCGGCACTCCAAAGTTTTTGTGATAACGAAAAATATATATCACAGATATGTCATAGAAAGTTCAACAATACTGCAGTGAAAACACTCTGATGACAATAGGAGCTATTCTGTTGTCAAAAATTGAGACCACAATATGTATTGTCCTTATTTCAAAAGGAAGAACATCATACAGAGATTCTTTTTTTTACAGAATTTAATCTCATATGTAACTTGAGAATTTCATGTGATGTGCTTAACATTACAAGGTGTAAGTAAACAGGTCAAATCCATACAAAACATTTCAAAATTGGATGAATGTTCTATATTCTCTATTCTAATTTCAGAAAGATCATATTCCGATGTGACAGTCCAAATGATGAAGTTGGTTTCTTTCTCCCAAAGACAGCCATGTAACTTGAGAATTTCACATGATGTGCTTAACGTTACAAGGTGTAAGTAAACAGGTCAAATCCATACAAAACATTTCAAAATTGGATGAATGTTCTATATTCTCTATTCTAATTTCAGAAAGATCATATTCCGATGTGACAGTCCAAATGATGAAGTTGGTTTCTTTCTCCCAAAGACAGCCGACACGTGTTTCGTTACTACAAGTAACTTTATCAAGGCTGTAAGCAGAATTTGGAGAAGATATAAGGTCAAGAAAACAAAAGATTTGTTTGATATCACAATTTGCTTTCATATCAGCGGAAAAAATGTCCTCATTTACTGTAGGAATTTGTTCAAGGTTATCTTTCTGCAAGTACGGAAGATGGATGCATGATATTCTTACTCCAAACACAAATATTGAGTTGTTTTTGTGAAATGGTTTAATAAAGTTAGAAGATATAAGATAAACGGAGAAGAAAGAACAGAAAGCCCAAAGAAATCCTTGAAGTGTTTTATGAGTCAGATGCTACTTAGGAAGTGCACAGACCACAAGTTCAGCAGCCCGGAAAGACACCGTGATAACGTAGAACGAGTGACAGTATGCGAAAGAGATTTCCACGTGCGTCTAACAAGTGCGAGGGAAAAGAAAAGAGTACCTTGAATATCTTTTGCATTAGTGTTGAAGTGCACCGAGGGCACAGTATTGCCCGAGGAATCAGTGAAAGGTCCGTTATTGTTGAACCAATCCTAAAGATAAGGAATGAGAGTAAACATAATTATTATGAACATATTAGAGTTCGCTATGAGTACTTGAAGTTTCCTTATTGGTACAAGGTACCTCTAGTACATATCCAATTCTGACCTGGGTTGGTCCTATCCTGTGTACTGATGTTAACAAACACCATAGACACCGGTTGGTCTTAGAAGCGATTGAGTTTGATCCATTTAGTGCCGGATCAGTCCTGAAATTGTTTCAAAAGGTACATATTTGGAACGTATGTTCATGCCAAGCATTATGACAGAGCATTATAAATTCCATCATAAATCATTGTCTTAATAGTTGATCCCTACTGACCTTATTTATGATCCCTTTTATGATAGTACATGAACTGTTTTTCAATTGGAATTTCTTGATAAAAACATCTATGGAAAAATAAAAAGTTTAGCGTAATCTTGTGTTCTATTTTACAAAAACATGTTTAAAAAGAGCAGACATATATTGGATAAACATTCCATTTAGCTGATCCTATAACACAGTCTGTTCCTCATATATAAAATTCATCCCACCGTTGGGTGGTTGATAATCTATCCAAAAAACAAGCCAAACCGTTGTCATAAAGAGGTGTGCATGGACGCACCTCCACGTTTAAATATACGGCCCTAATATGGCCTGTAGTAAATCTGGCAACATTGTCTATTTAACAGGAGTTATTTCTTAAAAGATACCCGGAGTTAGGAGTGTACTGAGAGCTACAGATATAGACCCGATTGCTCGCCTTGTCATTACGGCACAAAAATTTACCTGCCCTCACTATTTCTTCCCTACAGATAGGGGAGAGTTCTCTTACTGCGACGGAAACTATCCGTCTGCTATTCAATGAATTCTTCTTGTGTTTCTAACTCTTCTTGAAAGTGGTGGACGAGACAGTAACGAAATGTCCACATTGTGGGCAAGATACTTACTGTTTGGCAAAGTGCTGTTAGTTTATCTTTTGCTGCTCCTGAAAGGCGACTATGATAGGTCCCTGTGGGGAAAGCAGAGTGTAATTACACTCGTCTCTGTATGAACAATTGCTGTCTCTAAAGACTAAAAAGTTAGACTATGTCCAGGGAAACCCCAAGTCGTCGTACTTACTTGTTTTCAGCAAGCAGCGCGCCGTAGATCCGGTTCCGATTAGTGAGTGCAGCCATGATCAGTGCTCACAGTTTTGTAAGCACTCCGGTCATGGACATGGTAGAAGGACTAAGCCTCTTTCTTCATCGTTCTACGAGGCAACAGTAAAAACGGACTGGTAAGTTCTAAGGAGAATGTCTCTGCCATTTTGGGACAGTAACATGTAAGACCCAAGTTCAAAGGGCAGCAATGTGGGCGGACAGGTAAATTCCGATTGAAACACCTCCGTCTTTTTTAAAGAAAAGGCATAAAGGACCAGAATTAGCTAATAAAAAAGAGAATTCAAATTAGGCATGCTACTACTATTTCTAGGGTGTATATCTAGGAGTGAAGTCGGACTGGTGTATCCCAAAGGAAACACCTGCGCCATTTATAAACATTTGTGTGAAGACTCGCAATCTACAGTGCCCTAGTAAAGGCAGAGTGTTACAGTTACGAAACCTGCTCCTCTGCCATTATTTAAACAGTGGTTTAAAAAGACCGGACTCAGCTGACAAGACAAATTGGATCTTGCAGAGGCGAGTTCACAGAGTACACTATTATTGATCATTCTAGTAATCAGTGCCTAGTGTGTGTATTTTTTAAACACATAATTTTTGGGATCCTGAAGTGTTCTTACTGAATCTGGCCTGATGTAATGTTCTGTCTCAGTCCCTGGGTCAGTGTTGTGAATTGGAGAAAGGAGTATCCCACATGCCAAAAGATGACACCCCGTAGAAAGATGTAAATAAAGAGTTGTTAGTATATCTCACATACATTGAACCAAAGAATTACTGTTAAGAACACATCCAAATTTCGGGAGATATTTCATTTTTTCGAGTATAGCTATATAGGTTACTATTCACAGTACATTCAAGTTGGGATGGTTATGACATCCTAGTAGGCACATTCATAAAGGTTGCTCTTAGGATAGGGTGACATGTCCAGTGATATACAGTCCAATGACACATGTACAGAGATATACATTCCAATGACACATGTAAATTAACTTAGTCATGAGATCACAGTATATTTGTCTTTTTATTACCCCTAGTCCTTACTTGAAAGTTAATCTTGAGAACCCCTACTGAGAGTGATATTACTTCCCCAGGAAGACATGTAGTTCTCTATCGTAATTTATCCCCAGTTCTACCGCCCGAAGGCGTATTATCCATTTTGATTCCATTATCCTAAGAGAGGAGATGCGATCTCCACCCCTAGGGTCATCATAGGCTTGTGCAATACCATGGAATTTAATGTTCATAAGAGACGTGTTGGGATGTGTCGTGTTGAAATGGATGGCCATGGGGTAGTTGGAGTTGTTATTCCGAATTGCCCTTATGTGTTCTTGTATTCTTTCTTTTAGGGCTCGTATGGTGCTGCTGATGTATATCAGCCCACATGGGCATATAATACAGTAGACTATGTATTTGGACTCACAGTTCATGAAGTCCCTGATCACATGAGTGGTCGATGTGTTGTAACAGAACTCCTTAGTCCCATTACTAGCCAGAGGGCACATGTTACAATGGGCACATTTGAAGAAACCTTGCGGTTTAGTTGGTAACCAAGATACAGTTTTATGTCTGACCGGTAAGTAACTGGAGCATAAGATATCCCTAATGGTTCTATTTCTCCTATGTATGACCCTTGGTTTCTTTGTTAGATATTTGTCTAAGGACTTGTCTAATTTGAGAAGATGCCAATGTTTGGAAAGAATTTTGAAGATGTTGTTGCTTTCCACATGATGAACTGTGATTAAGCTCAATTTACTACTCATCTAGCAGGTGCCCTTATAGTTTTTCTTTTTTAGCAGAGTCTTTCTGGAGGTGAGCAGTATTCGTTTTTTGGCTGGTTCCATTAGATTGGGACCCTAGCCTCTGTCTAGGAAGCGTTGTTCTAGTTTCTTAAGCTCCTGTAAGAAGACCTCATCCTCGCTGCCATTTCTGCGAAGGCGAATTATTTCGCCAAATGGGATGGCTTTGATTTGCGCTTTAGGGTGTGCACTAGTAGCATGCAACACTGCATTGCATGCTGTTGTTTTCCTAAAGAGTTTGGACATGATTTGGCTACCCTTAGTATAGATTTTAATATCTAGGAACTCAATCTCTGATGTAATGAAATTGGAGGTGAAGTCCAGATTGAATTGATTATCATTTAGGTAATCTGTAAATGTTGTGAACTCTGATTCATTTCCCGCCCATATGACGAAAATATCGTCAATGTAACGTCCCCAATATACTATGTTTGCTGTCAGGTTTGGGGGGCCGTCAATCCAAACATGTTTGTTCTCGAATTTGCCCATATGTAGATTTGCTATTGAGGGGGAACATTTTGACCCCATAGCTACTCCCATGGCTTGTCGGTACCAATCTCCCTGGTGTAAAAAACACATTGTTTCCAACACCACTCGTGTCATCTCCAAAATCATCTCTGTGTGTCCATACAAGGTGGCATCTCTTTTGTAAAGAGTGTCTTTCAGTGCTAATAATCCCTGCTCCCAGGGGATACTGGTATATAATGCTGACACATCTAGTGTTGCAAATGACATGTCTGGTCGCCATTCTATGTCTTCTAGTTTGTTTAAGAGATCCCTAGTATCTTTAAGGTAAGATGGGAGGTTTATCACAAAGGGTTGGAGAAAGATGTCTATGTATTCTGATAGGTGTTCTGTTGGCGATCCTAGGCCTGACACTATTGGTCTGCCCGGAGGAAATGAGGCTGACTTGTGTATTTTTGGGAGGGTGTAGAAACAAGGTGCTTTGGGTGTTGGTACAAATAGATATCTGACCTCTCCATCTGTAAGTAGTTCTTGTTTATGCCACATTTCGAGTTTGGATTCTATAAGGGTAGTAATCCTTTTCAAAGGATTAGTCGGCAGTTTAATATATGCCCGTTTGTCCTGTAATTGTCTATTTATTTCCCCTATATAGTCTTCCTCCCGCATAAGCACAATGTTGCCACCCTTGTCCACTTCTTTTACTATAACCTCTGTGTTGCTGGCCAGTGTTTTGAGTGACGAGTATTCTTGTTTGGTAAGATTGTATTGATATTGCTTATGTCTGTCTCTCAAGTTATCCTCTAAAATATGTAAATCTTTGGTAACTGCTTTGTGAAAAGCATCTATCATATTATCCGAGGGTAGGTTGGGAACAAATTTTGATTTGATTTTCAAGCCACTATCTTCTAAGACATTCAACATTGACACAGAGCTATCGTCTAAGGACGAGAGAGTGAAAACATTTTCGATCTCACTGATCGTTTGATTACATGGTCCTGTCTGTGAAGCAGTGGGAACAACACAAATCGGATTTTCTTCAAAATGTTTTTTTAATTTGGCTTTTCTAGTAAACTTAAATAAGTCCACATGAATATTCACAAAATCAGGTCTAGCAGTAGGGCAGAAACTAAGTCCTTTAGTCAATACTTTTTCATCACATGCTGTTAGTTCATAGTGAGACAAATTAACAATATTCACATTTTTTTAACATACTGGTCCAACACCCTCATTATTCAGTTCAATGGAATTGGTCAGACTCAGTTCTTTGCATTGCGGGCTGAGGATCTGGTGTTTGTAGCTCCTTCCCTCCCGCCTATTCCGGCCCCTACCCCTTCTTGTTTTTTTGGGGCATCTCGGTTGTAGATGTTTCGCGACCCTTTGCAGAACCGATTCATCTCCTCTAAAAAAGATGAGGTGGTGACATCCACATTCGAACCAGAGACCGTAGGCTCTGGTTCTGCTGTTGTACTATTGTCACTGTGGATACTCGAAAGATCCAAGTTACTTGTGGAGGCTATGGTAGCCGGTCTACTTGCTGTGACATTCTTGTCTACATTTTGGGTCTGTCTTCATCGAATCTTTTTGCAAACGTGAAGACTCTTCCGTTCTTATAATCTGTCTCGTCACGTTTGAATTTCCTCATTTTTTTATCTTTTATGTACAGTTGGGAGCTACTAAGAATTCCCTTTAGTATTTGGTAGTTCTTTTCAGTGGCTTCCGGCAAGTTTAGATTTTTTATTTCCAGTTCCACCTGTGTGATGTCACCGAGTAATTTGTTACGCTTACGTTCCGCATGGCGGATCAGGACATCCATCATCTTATATGAGGAGGTGGTAATTAAATCCTCCCATTCTTTTAGTAAATCCGGGTCCAAGTCCTCAAAAGAGGGAAATATAATGACCCGTAATCCTCGGGGTATTTGTCTGATGTCTAGATATCTTTTCAGGGTGGTGGAATCCCACCACCTAGATAACTCCTGTTTTTTCAATATCTCAAGTTTGATGAACTTTAGTCTTAGGCCTTCCTGTTCATTGATTACTTTTGCTTTAGTGGTATTTCTTGTTTCTCCTGTAAAGAGATCCTGAAAGATTTTGTCTCTTTCGTCATCATATGTGGCCATTGTGAGCACTAGAGTGAGTGAGTGTCTGAGTTACTTATTTCAGTTCGCAATTAAAGCTTGCAATGCAAAGAATGGAGTGCCGACCACCACTTGAACTTTACAAAAGACTTTTGATTGGTAGTGATGGTTTGAACAGCCGCACATCCAAATCCTATAGTAAACAGTATGCACTATTGAGTCAATTTATGGTGCCTCTCATGGTAGACTAACATCCCACTACCAGAGATGTGAACTAGACAGAAATTCTCCTGGGAGAGAGTCTGTTCTAAACATTTTTTAGCACATAGCTATACCCCGGCACTCCAAAGTTTTTGTGATAACGACAAATATATATCACAGATATGTCATAGAAAGTTCAACAATACTACAGTGAAAACACTCTGATGACAATAGGTGCTATTCTGTTGTCAAAAGTTGAGACCACAATATGTATTGTCCTTATTTCAAAAGGAAGAACATCATACAGAGATTCTTTTTTTTACAGAATTTAATCTCATATGTAACTTGAGAATTTCACGTGATGTGCTTAACGTTACAAGGTGTAAGTAAACAGGTCAAATCCATACAAAACATTTCAAAATTGGATGAATGTTCTATATTCTCTATTCTAATTTCAGAAAGATCATATTCCGATGTGACAGTCCAAATGATGAAGTTGGTTTCTTTCTCCCAAAAACAGCCATGTAACTTGAGAATTTCACGTGATGTGCTTAACGTTACAAGGTGTAAGTAAACAGGTCAAATCCATACAAAACATTTCAAAATTGGATGAATGTTCTATATTCTCTATTCTAATTTCAGAAAGATCATATTCCGATGTGACAGTCCAAATGATGAAGTTGGTTTCTTTCTCCCAAAAACAGCCATGTAACTTGAGAATTTCACGTGATGTGCTTAACGTTACAAGGTGTAAGTAAACAGGTCAAATCCATACAAAACATTTCAAAATTGGATGAATGTTCTATATTCTCTATTCTAATTTCAGAAAGATCATATTCCGATGTGACAGTCCAAATGATGAAGTTGGTTTCTTTCTCCCAAAGACAGCCGACACGTGTTTCGTTACTACAAGTAACTTTATCAAGGCTGTAAGCAGAATTTGGAGAAGATATAAGGTCAAGAAAACAAAAGATTTGTTTGATATCACAGTTTGCTTTCATATCAGCTGAAAACATTTCCTCATTTACTGTAGGAATTCGTTCAAGGTTATCTTTCTGCAAGTACGGAAGATGGATGCATGATATTCTTACTCCAAACACAAATATTGAGTTGTTTTTGTGAAATGGTTTAATAAAGTAAGAAGATATAAGATAAACGGAGAAGAAAGAACAGAAAGCCCAAAGAAATCCTTGAAGTGTTTTACGAGTCAGATGCTACTTAGGAAGTGCACAGACCACAAGTTCAGCAGCCCGGAAAGACACCGTGATAACGTAGAACGAGTGACAGTATGCGAAAGAGATTTCCACGTGCGTCTAACAAGTGCGAGGGAAAAGAAAAGAGTACCTTGAATATCTTTTGCATTAGTGTTGAAGTGCACCGAGGGCACAGTATTGCCCGAGGAATCAGTGAAAGGTCCGTTATTGTTGAACCAATCCTAAAGATAAGGAATGAGAGTAAACATATTTATTATGAACATATTAGGGTTCGCTATGAGTACTTGAAGTTTCCTTATCTCCGCCATTTTGGGACAGTAACATGTAAGACCCAAGTTCAAAGGGCAGCAATGTGGGCGGACAGGTAAATTCCGATTGAAACACCTCCGTCTTTTTAAAACAAAAGGCATAAAGGACCAGAATTAGCTAATAAGAAAGAGAATTCAAATTAGGCATGCTACTACTATTTCTAGGGTGTATATCTAGGAGTGAAGTCGGACTGGTGTATCCCAAAGGGGACACCTGCGCCATTTATAAACATTGGTGTGAAGACTCGAAATCTACAGTGCCCTAGTAAAGGCAGAGTGTTACAGTTACGAAACCTGCTCCTCTGCCATTATTTAAACAGTGGTGTAAAAAGACCGGACTCAGCTGACAAGACAAATTGGATCTTGCAGAGGCGAGTTCACAGAGTACAACAGTATTATTGATCATCCTAGTAATCAGTGCCTAGTGTGTGTATTTTTTAAACACATAATTTTTGGGATCCTGAAGTGTTCTTACTGAATCTGGCCTGATGTAATGTTCTGTCTCAGTCCCTGGGTCAGTGTTGTGAATTGGAGAAAGGAGTGTCCCACATGCCAAAAGATGACACCCCGTAGAAAGATGTAAATAAAGAGTTGTTAGTATATCTCACATACATTGGACCAAAGAATTACTGTTAAGAACACATCCAAATTTCGGGAGATATTTCATTTTTTCGAGTACAGCTATATAGGTTACTATTCACAGTACATTCAAGTTGGATGTGCGGCTGTTCAAACCATCACTACCAATCAAGAGTTTTTTGTAATGTTTTGTAAATGGGTGCATCTGGAGATCGGGTTCTATAGGTCTCGTAGGTCATTGTGCTACTCCCGGTCATGAACACAATCTAGGTATAGCTGATAAGCGGTCCCTTTTCATGTGTGACACATTCAGCAGTCCTGCTGCTTTCTGATACTCATTCCTTCTCCTTTAACACTGTAGGCATGCACTAAACATCTCCGTGTGAATGTGCTGTTGTGTAAAAAGCCGGGTCCTGCTAGTTGACGGTGTCACATGTAAGAAGGGCTACTATTTTGGCAGCTGCGACGATAAAACCCGCTGTAGAGTCTCTCTGTGTAACTGAGGCAGGGATGCTGATGGGGATGCAACGAGGAAAATAGCAATTAACATCTTACTTGGTTCTCCTGATCCTGGACGTACTGGTTTGTCTCACTGAAGAGTGTGTTTCGAGCTGGAAACAGAGGGTGATGCTGGGAAGGGACGTACAGCTGTTTCACGATCACCTACCTCCTGGGGTGCTGGCAGGTCGAGCCCTGTCGCTCTATGCCTGGCTCGAAGACACGTCCGTACAGAATATGCATGTGTGCATAAGGTGACCATCTGTCAGCTACTTACAACGCCCATCCGTGAATTCAACCTAAATCTGTTGCCGGCTATTGATCTTATAAAATCAGACACTAATCACAATTGTAGTACTTCCGGGTCGGGTCGCATGACAGCCAATAGCAGGGCTAAACATAATCTGGAATGGTCTGGAAGTATTAGGGTCTCGTACAGTGCAAGGTGACCTAAGATTGGAGCCTTAGCTGTCCCTTAGCCAATCCTACTTCGCCGCTAAGAAATACAAAGTGCTCATTGGTCGTGAAGTCTGCACACGTCTCTGGCGTATATAAACACTGCAGCCGTCATCTGCTTGTTGGCGACACCGGTGGGTTAGATTTACGGGTGACATGCCTGGATTCCGGTGGCGTAGCTTGGGAGTAAATCAGCAACCAAAGGGCATATGCTACTGAAAGAAATGGATTTGATACACTGAGCGACTAGCCTATTGATTTACGAAAGTTAAGTGAATCATTTACAAATAGAGTTCCAAAACATATGTTAACGCGCACTGGCAAAGCGAACGTGTCTTGCCTTCGTGACCTATTGGCTTTGCAAATAATTTATAGCGATGCTTGTTGTATAGCATGTTTCCATTATATATTGCTTTTCCCATTATGTATTGCCTTTCACTTTAATTGTGCGTGGGCAGAGCGAGGCATGGAATGCTGCTGCTATTCCTCTTCAGGTTCCATTCCAGGGCATCAGTTGTTACTGGTGTCCTTGAGTGGAAGCCGTGCTGCCTGGCCCTCGCCTGTTTTCTCTTTTACTTGAGAATAAAGCTTTGGACTTATACGGAGTTTCTGTAATCTTTACAATTGGCGACGACTAGAAACGGATCCACATCAATCTCCACCGAAAGTTATTTTTTTTATCGGAAAGAGATTTTTTTTTTTTTGCCGCCTACATTCCTTGAAGAGGTTTTTGGCTGTGTACACCTCCACCGTTGTTTTTCGCCTGCCACTACTAGATTTCTGCAAGCCCCACTTCAACAGAAAGAGAAAAACGGAAAAGTTGAAACTACATATCATCCTTGATCCTAATAGCGAAGAAAAGGTACTTGTAGTGGATGAAACCACTAGGTTTGGAGATGTCTTGGTAAAAAAATGTCCTGGTGTTTTTGGAAAGAATTTTGGGCCACTCGAAGGATTCGAACATAAGATTGTACTTAAGGACGCTGTACCTAAGGTGCACAAAGCAAGACCAGTCCCTATGTTGATAAGGGACGAGGTCAATAAGGAGTTAAAGGGTTTAATGGCAAAAGGTGTAATTGAGGAAGTGGAGAGTTCGGAGTGGATTTCTCCGGTTGTGATGGTGCGCAAAAGCAATGGAAATATTTGTTTATGCATTGATTTGCGCCACCTAAATAATAACATTGTTATTGAGAAATTTCCCTTGCCCAAAATCAATGAGATGGTTTCATCACTCAAGGTAGCGACTTGGTTTTCCACTATAGACTTATCTGCAGCCTACCACCAGGTCATACTCACACCTGAGTCAAGAATGCTTACGGCCTTCATTACACCGTTTGGGTGTTACCAATTCAGGCGTATGCCTTTCGGCCTTGCTTCTGCTGCTGCAGTTTTTCAGCAGTTGATGCACAGGTTGTTTGGCAAAATGAGGGGCTTGAGTTTCTTACAAGATGACATTTTAATCGCAGCCGGAAGTAAAGAAGAGCATGATCATATTTTGAATGAGATGTTGGAAGTTTGACTGTTGAATTTAGCAAGTGTAAATTTGCACAAAGAAATGTGTCTTATCTAGGACATATAATAAGTGAGGATGGTGTGAAAACCAAGCCTTCGTTGATCAATGCCATTGTTGGTTTACCTCCTCCTGTTACTAAAGATGAGGTGAGATCATTTTTAGGCATGGCCGAAAATTGTGCCAAATTTATACCTAACTTTGCCAGCAAGGTGTACAATATACGTTCACTTCTCAAGAAGAATGCAACATTTGAGTGGTCAGCTGACTATGAGGCAGAATATTCCCTAGTTAAAGCTGACTTAGAAAAAGTTAGTGCCCTAAGCAGTTTTGATCCTAACTCGGATTGTTTTTTGAGCACTGATGTGAGTGATAAAGGACTGGGTGCAGTCCTATCACTGAAAGGATGTAATGGTTGCGAGAGGATAATCTTATTTGCATTTAGAGCCTTATCTCCTACCGAGTGTAAATATCCTATCATAGAGAGGGAGGCACTGGCCTGTGCTTGGGCTCTTGAACACTTTCGTGCTTTTGTTTGGGGTAAGGCAGTCACCATTCGCACAGACCATCGACCTTTGGTGAAAATTTTAACCGCCGAGGGCAGTGTTGGGGTATCTGCAAGATTAGCTAGGATCTCTAGGAGAATGAAAGAATATGTGTACATGATCACTTATGTTCTCGAAAATAACAAGGACCCCCTGATAGTTCCTAGGACAGGGTAATATATATTTGAAAATTAACAACCTAGGCAATTCTCATGAATAGTAATATAAGCTAATTCTGTATCCAATAGTCAGAGCAACTCAAACAATGAAACAAATATGGAAAGTATTGTTGTTTTTTAATTATAATTAATTTGTACATTCATAAATAAAAACAATTTTATTATGCATAAACAAGTGCTAAAATCATTACAATCATTAAAATATATTGTGGTGTACATTAGAGTGAGAAGTAAACAATGCTGTGGCACAACTGTATACTTTTCGACACGCGTTTCGGCGTAGTTAACGCCTTCGTCAGGAAAAAGCCACAATTCCTGTAATTTAAAAAAGAAAAAGTCTAAACAACATTTCGCAACTACTTTTTTGTATGTATAGCACATTTGTCATTGTTGAGATTGACATATCATGAATCTGACTAGGAAATATTCTTGAGCTGATATAGGGTATGCCTTCATTCCAAAATTATGTTAATATCTTTTTGCTCATGCAAACATTTTGCTAAATAGATAGAGGGAGAAGGGGTAAAAGAAGAAAGGTGGGTAACTGGTACATAAGTATGTATAAACATTTAATGAAGAATCGTTTATTTATTATTTTAACTATTCAGAGTTTTGAGAGAGGAAAGAATAAAGAGAGGAGAAAGAGGAGATAAGTTCTAAGTCTTTCTTTAGTGCTAGATACCAATCTTGGGTCTATTCTTTGATTGTATATCTACCTGTGCTCCAATTGATGAATGCTGGAGTTCCAGGAAGTTAAAAATGTTTCAGGTAGATGGATACCTAACAATGCAGAGCACATGGTTATATCCCTGCAGAAACTCAATGATATTATTTGGACAATTATGGTTTGTACCTTGATATATGGTTATTCATCTAATGGTAATCGGTCAGTCAGGGAATAGTTAGCATTTCTTTTGTGTGTTACATGGAGATTGGCTCGTAGAGATGATTAAATCTAAAAATAAAAATTAAAGAACACATTACTTTTGTCTATTCCTTGTTAATGGATCTAAATGAGTTGACTATGCTCGGTTCCTTATTAATATAGATCAAGCATTACCTCTGTTTGGTAGTGGGCTCTTTTTTAGGTGCCAGATCTTGATTAAATGGTGGATATTTGGCATATGAGCAACAGAAGCGAGGTAGGTATGATTTAACCTAAAGGTGGAAAATAATAAAGAATTGGTTGAAATAGGGCAAAAGAAATGAAAAATGAAACTACTTCTTTTTTTAAAAAGAAACTTGTATTTACACATTTCTTCAGGTGTTGTTACAAACTGAATAGCGGTAAAGCTACCTGCTTTGCTAGTGGCGTATGCATCGTATTCGTTTAGTTAATGCCTGTTAGGTACTCGTTCTTGTTGAATACGAAGCGTATTGTTGTCAATTAACGCAAAGTAACGATGTGTCTATTAGACGAATTTATGTATACCACGATAAGATCTCGTGGTGCTTACCTTAGTATTTAGACGCTTTTAATGTCGACAAAAATCCTCCGCAATGCGTAAAATGATATGTCCCTGGATGGTAAATGGAAGGCGAATACCGCCTAAGTGCCTCGCGTTTATATATTTTTTCGGCACCTTTGGGGTGTATCATGATTGGCGCGTTCAGGGGACGTGAAGCGTAAGACGCTTCTCGCGTGACTCATGGCGGTGTCGAGTAGCGTGTGACGCTACTCCCACGGTGATAGTATTATTCACATAGCAATTTGCTATTGGCTAAGTTGGTTCACGTGTCGGTAGAACATTTAGATTTTAACGTGAAACTAAATTTCGTCATGAAAAAAGGTTCCAACGTGTGATTATCTCTTTTTTTAATATTTTATTGGCAACTTTAAAATGTATTATAATAAGTGTATTCGGAGGGCATGTGAGTAATGCAAAAGTTGCTACTAGCGTAGCGTACGATGAACTCCGTCAAACAAAAGGAGTTAGTACTTAGGCGGTATTCGCCTTCCATTTACCATCCAGGGACATATCATTTTACGCATTGCGGAGGATTTTTGTCGACATTAAAAGCGTCTAAATACTAAGGTAAGCACCACGAGATCTTATCGTGGTATACATAAATTCGTCTAATAGACACATCGTTACTTTGCGTTAATTGACAACAATACGCTTCGTATTCAACAAGAACCAGTACCTAACAGGCATTAACTAAACGAATACGATGCATACGCCAATAGCAAAGCAGGTAGCTATACCGCTATTCAGTTTGTAACAACAACACCTGAAGAAATGTGTAAATACAAGTTTCTTTTTAAAAAAAGAAGTAGCTTCATTTTTCATTTCTTTTGCCCTATTTCAACCAATTCTTTATTATTTTCCACCTTTAGGTTAAATCATACCTACCTCGCTTCTGTTGCTCATATGCCAAATATCCACCATTTAATCAAGATCTGGCACCTAAAAAAGAGCCCGCTACCAAACAGAGGTAATGCTTGATCTATATTAATAAGGAACCGAGCATAGTCAACTCATTTAGATCCATTAACAAGGAATAGACAAAAGTAATGTGTTCTTTAATTTTTATTTTTAGATTTAATCATCTCTACGAGCCAATCTCCATGTAACACACAAAAGAAATGCTAACTATTCCCTGACTGACCGATTACCATTAGCTGAATAACCATATATCAAGGTACAAACCATAATTGTCCAAATAATATCATTGAGAATTGCAATTTTCTGCAGGGATATAACCATGTGCTCTGCATTGTTAGGTATCCATCTACCTGAAACATTTTTAACTTCCTGGAACTCCAGCATTCATCAATTGGAGCACAGGTAGATATACAATCAAAGAATAGACCCAAGATTGGTATCTAGCACTAAAGAAAGACTTAGAACTTATCTCCTCTTTCTCCTCTCTTTATTCTTTCCTCTCTCAAAACTCTGAATAGTTAAAATAATAAATAAACAATTCTTCATTAAATGTTTATACATACTTATGTACCAGTTACCCACCTTTCTTCTTTTACCCCTTCTCCCTCTATCTATTTAGCAAAATGTTTGCATGAGCAAAAAGATATTAACATAATTTTGGAATGAAGGCATACCCTATATCAGCTCAAGAATATTTCCTAGTCAGATTCATGATATGTCAATCTCAACAATGACAAATGTGCTATACATACAAAAAAGTAGTTGCGAAATGTTGTTTAGACTTTTTCTTTTTTAAATTACAGGAATTGTGGCTTTTTCCTGACAAAGGCGTTAACTACGCCGAAACGCGCGTCGAAAAGTATACAGTTGTGCCACAGCATTGTTTACTTCTCACTCTTATGTAGACCACAATATATTTTAATGATTGTAATGATTTTAGCACTTGTTTATGCATAATAAAATTGTTTTTATTTATGAATGTACACATTAATTATAATTAAAAAACAACAATACTTTCCATATTTGTTTCATTGTTTGAGTTGCTCTGACTATTGGATACAGAATTAGCTTATGTTACTATTCATGAGAATTGCCTAGGTTGTTAATTTTCAAATACAAGATCACTTATGTGCCTGGCAAGGACAATGTTGTGGCTGACTGTTTAGCGAGGTAACCGGCACCCCTAGAAGAATGTGTGGATGATCCTTGGGGGAATTTCAGTATCGCCTTTGTTCATGATTCTGGGGTACCAGCTGTCACTAAAACTGAATGGTTGGAAGAGCAGCTTAAAGACGAAGATTTACTAGCGTTGTCAGAACATATCTGTAAAGGCTGGCCCAAGAAAGACAGCACAAGTGGTAATTTGAAACCCTTCTGAGAGGTGAGAATGGAACTGTCACTGGATACGGATTTGATTATGAGGGGCGACAGGATAATTCTGCCAAAAACTTTGAGTATGAAAGTGTTACAGCTGTACCATGAGGGTCATTTTGGTATTATAAGGACCAAATGTGTGGTAAAAGGCATTTTTTGGTGGCCTGGAGTTGATAAGGAGGTACAGAGATTTGTGATGGAATGTTCGATTTGTTGCTCCGCAGACAAATCCTTAGAGACCTTGAGGCCTTCCATGAGTGAATGTTTAATTCCTAGTCTTCCTTGGGAAGTGACAACTGTAGACATTTTTGGACCAGTTGGTGAATTCAAAGAATATGGTTTAGTTGCTATTGGCTTATTTTCTAAATGGCCTGTTGTTAAGATCGTAGAAAAAGTGGACACGCACACTGTCCTTACATTTTTAGACAAACTATTCGTCATGGAAGGTTTACCTGTTAGTGTTTTAAGCGATAATGGGGTACAATTTACTCCTAGGAATGCTAAAGATTACTTTGAGAGGTGTGGTATTAAGCACAAGACTACTTCGTTGTACAATCCAAGTGGTAATGGTACTGTGGAGCGCTTCGACTGTGTGTTAAAAGGAGTGATTCAAGCTGCCATGAACAAACGTATGGATTGGAAACTAGAGGTACATAAAGCGGTTTGGGCATACAGGGTGACTGCTCATGCTGCTACTGATTTATCTCCATTCATTATGATGAGGGTGTGAGAAGTTGGGCTGACATATGCTGGTCACTAGTTATAGTGGCCACCTTGCACCAGTCCAATTCGACTCTTATGGTAGATAGGTTTAAGACAACCTTTTAAAGAAAGCTATCCTAGTGGTAGCTGTGGAGAGCAGCCTTCAGGCTAAGTCTCTAGAGGAATGTAAAGCAGCTTGTTTTACCCTATAATCTCCTAAATCACTAAATGAAAGGACACCACACAGGTATATATATCAAATATATATGTATGTATTACTAACAACTCTCTGCTAATCTCTTTATGAGATTAGAAGTCAGGAGCACATTAAAATATCAACGTTTCACAATAAGTTAAGCACAAATATGGCTGGGGCCCTAGGGGCGTACCAGACCATATACTAAAAAAAGAGGTTTAGGAAAGTCGACTTGCAAGGGGACAAGGCCTAGGGCCTGTAGAATTGCTGGGGCTTCACTAATGCAGCAAAAGCAGGTAAGTAAGAGACCCACGGGAGACGCGTGCAGTGTGAGAACATAGCCGCGGGTTCCCTATTGATTTCAATGGAGCAAGTCGTGGTTGGATTTTTAAAGTTTTAGGGTACTTCGAGGAAGTCTACAAGCAAGCCACTTACAAGGTAAGTAATTCGAGGGCCAACACACACTAGGGCACTGGAGTGCACGAGTTACCTCACCCAGGGAAGCTGGGTGCATAGGTGTCTTTTGGTGTCGGGTCGCGTCGCTGTTTTCTATGGAAGCCAAAGAAGATTTGCTGCTTGCGAAGACTGACAAAGTGTCCGGTGGAATCCAAGGCTGGATTCAAGATGAAGATGACCTGAAAGCAGAAGGGACAGTGTTCACAGTCACTTGCCAGTGACCGGGGCCAGGAAGATGGATGCCCACGGATGTCGGGTGATTTCAGGCGATCAAGGGTGTTTTGACTCTTCGCTCACGAGGACCAGGAAGGATCGACGATGACCAGCAGCTGGATTCGGAGTGTCCCACGATGTCTGCAGCTGACTGCGGTGTCGGCAACCGGATTAGAGCCAACAAGCCTTGGCAACAGCAAGTCTCGTGGAAAGTGAATTTAGTCAATGGTGCAGACCAGCAAGGTCTGAGGGACTCACCCAGCGAGGGTAAGTGAGGGCTGGCCTGGAGCAACCAGGGGAGCCCTTTCGTTCGATCAGAAAGTCTTCAGGGGACCCACAAGCCAACAGGCAAGGGATCGCGAAGACGCCTTGTGAGGAAATGCTTCACAGGAGCCCACGGTCATCTCGGGACGGGGTAGGCCGCTGATTTTCGGTGCACAACCTGCTGGAAGCTTGGCCCACAAATGGTCCAAAGTACAAGTTCGTAGAACTTCGTTAAGGGGTTGCACTTGACAATAGTGCACGGTACCCAGGTATTGCTGTTCCTCGTCACTCGTGGGGTCCACTCGCCTCAGCTCTGCTGGGGACTCACAATGGCCGTCGAGAAGTCAGGAGATCCGCTTCCGGGGCTGCAGGGACTTCGTGCTCCAGCGGGAGCGGGAAAGTTTGCGACCGTTGATTCAAAGTTTTGGTGCCTGCCAAGCAGGGTAGTCACTCCTTGACTCCAAGGCAGATTCTTCAGTCTTCCAAAGATAGTGGAACGTCGAAGGACCAGGATCTCTATCTCTACCTCTATCTCTAACGCACCGCTAAAAGCCTGTCTCAATGCAGCAGCTAGACTCATAACAGGAAATTTGACCACATTTCACCTCATCTGAAAGCTCTCAACTGGTTACCCTACGAAGCCCAAATCCAGCTAAAAATAGCTTGCATCACACACAAAGCGTTACACCAAAACACCCCCCAGTACCTAACCCAAAAACTCACCTTATCTGGAGGAAACAGACATTCAAGGAGTTCAAACAATCTACTTCTGAAACCCTCACCTTTCAAAAAGTCTAAAACTTCCAACAGAGCTTTCTCCGGGGCTGCTCCAAAGATATGGAACTCTCTCCCACCATTCATCAGAAAAATCTTCGCTACACGTATCTTCAAAAAGGAAGCAAAAGCATACCTGATGAGCAAAGCCCTACTTTAATTCTGCACAATCCTGACCCCAGAACCTCATCCACTAATTACCCCGTCTGCGGGTTCCTTGACAGAATCTATGATCTACACGAGCTTGAACTATATTGTAAGACCTAGAGCATTGCTTACTAAAGTTGACACGTAAAGTGTATACCGACACGAACGCTGAACGTTGTACCTCCTGAACTTTTCATTTGATTGTTTACTTCATGTTTCTTTAGGAGTTTTGTCTATTTATATGCTTTGTTTTCCTTTGTAAGTGCTCACTGAATACCTCCTGTAAAGCGCTCTGATACCCTTACTTGGGTCTGGTTCGCGCTATATAAAACTCTATAATAAATAAAAAATAAATTCTTCTTGTAAAGCGTCGTCCAGAGTTATCTAACTTGCAATGGCAAGGGTTCCCTATCTTATACTAAAAGACAGGGAGGGACTAGCTCTATGACCACTCCTCTGGGAGGGTCAGGGTAGGGGGTGGTTACACCCACTTCCCTTTGTCTAGTTTCGCGCCAGAGCAGGGACAGGTAGCCCCTGAACTGGTTTGAGCTGGCATATGCACAGAAGAGCCTACTGCTTCCCCAGTGCAGGACTTCAAAGCACTCTAGGAGTGCACCCACCCAGCCCTAATACACTAAATCCTGTATGGAAGGTGGTGACACCTCCCTGTGACAGGATGCCTATTGGGCCTCCTCCACAGCAAGTTTCAGTCAGCAGCAGGAGGGCAGCCCAGTGTCTGTGCTGGTGGCATCCATTTTGTGATGCCAGGGCTCTTTCAGATTTCTACCGTGTTACCACAGTAGATACATGTCGTCCCCTCTAGAAGGGTGGGATCATACTCCCACACGTTACTGGTGTGGGGGTATGATTCCAAGTTGTTTGATACCAAACAAGACATGTTTTGATGCAGTCATTCCAAAGTTAGCATTTACCGGTAGGTTATAATGCACTTAAGAGTATAGGGTTTAACCGCATCCACAAACAGCCACAGGGAATAGACCCTGCCAGCTGCAGAGGGGCCCTGCTCAGGCAGAGGCACCCCCTCACATTGTAAACCAAGCACCCTGCCCTCAGGATTGATAGGGCCTGCCTTAGGGGTGACTAATAGGTTTACATGTGTGTGTATGGTGAGATATAGGGACTTATACCTCAGTGAGGAGTGCTAACACTACCTCACACAGGCTGCAGTAGCAGGCCTGTGGTGTCAGATTTAGTCTGCTTCCCAGGGGTGGCATAATACATGCTTTAGCCTCTGGTAGGCCTGTGAGGTACCTAGGGTACCATATACTAGGGGCTCATAAGGTACCACAGTATCCAATCACTAGTGCATCTAATATGCACACCAGTCATTTAAGGGAGTAAGCAGATAGGCTGGGGTCCTGGATAGCAGGACTAGTCAAAAACCATTTAAACACCAGGAAAAAAGTGGGGGCAACCATGCAGTCAGATTCCACCTTCCTACAGAGGAGCAGAAAACCTAGGTGCAAGTTTAGTCATAGTTGGCTTTTGGATGGTAAAGTGGAACAATGGTCTCCCACTGAGGTAAAAAACAGTTCGGAGTTGGTTCATAAGAAAAGTAAGGAGTATTATGATGCAAGTCATGGTACCAAGTATGTCCTAGTTAAGGTGGGAGACTGGATTCGCATTAAGAGGCCGATTAAAGTTCGCAAGGGTGAGAGCCAGTTTGAAGAGCCACAACAAGTAATTGAGGTTCTTCGTAATGCAGTTAGAGTGAGTGATGGAAGAGTGTGGAATCTTAAAAGCATTGCTTCTGATTTGAATCAACGACCAGATGTTGACACTCCATCCCCTAAAGATTCATTGAATTTTGAATGGGTGGAAGACTATTTTAATTACAATTCTTTACATTTTGGTTTGGCTTCTGATGGTGTCCATAGTAATGAACTCTTAGTGGGCAACCAGAATATTACAGATTTTTTGCAACATTATCAAAAGGATTCTCTTCCTCCAGAGGGAACTTCTTCTGTAAGGAATGAGGAGGGGTTTCCGGGTGCCATTGAATCGGGTACCATTTAACTTGCTGGAGGAAGTGTGGACACAGGAAACAATAGTAAGAGGATAAGCGTTCTTCCCGCTTGGTTGAAAGAGTATGTAATGTAACTTGTATATATTCCTTGTTTTTTTTTCCTTGTTGATTTGTATACTTTACTTTTATTGTTCTTCATACCATTGTATTATTTTTGTTCCTTTTTTTGTAAGGAGTGGGGATGTGTTGCATAGCATGTTTCCATTATGTGTTGCTTTTCCCTTTATTTATTGCCTTTCTCTTTTATTGTGCGTGGGCAGAGCGAGGCGTGGAATGCTACTACTGTTCCTCTGCTGGTTCCATTCCAGGGCATCAGTTGTTACCGGTGTCCTGCAGTTGAAGCCGTGCTGCCTGGCCCTCACCTATTTTCTCTTTTACTTAGGAATAAAGCTTTGGACTTATACAGAGTTTGTCATCTTTACAATGCTGTACAGCATCCCTGATACTTTGCAGCATAGCTAGCGAGGAGAGCAAAAAAAAACAAGACAGTATACACGCATCATTTTGTAGGCATGCATCCCTTAAAAATTATGTAGGAGCTTTTTTTTATATTTAGCAATCTGAGTTGAATTGGTAAATATAAGAAACAGTAGCGCACAAAGCGTATTTATTTTTAAGCCAATGGGAGAAGCAACACGGAGGTCACAGGTGGAGGAAATCAACATGGAGGGTGGGGCAGAAGCAACATAGAGGGTGAGGTACAGAAGCAACATGGTAGGTGAAAGCAACCTGGAGGAAGCAGATAGGGAAAAGAAAAACAGATGGCAGGGGACAGCAATGGAAAGAGAATGGGGGGGAGGCACACCGGTGAGAGAAAGCAATGTGGATCTGGGGGAGAGGAGCACATGGACAAGAAAGCAACACATGGGACAGAAGCATATGATGGTGAGCCCGGCATGGAGAGCTTGGAGGAGAAGCGGATGCGCAAAAGAGAGCAACATGGACTGTGGAGGGAAGAAGTACACAAGGGAGATCACTGGAAAACATATGGACTACTACTGAATGCTAAACCAAAAAGAAAAAAAGTAGTGTCTGAAAATTAAGCATTAGAGGAATAGAAGTAATGAGGTCACGACCCACAGGGGTGAACGAACATAAGAAGATGAAAGAAAGACCACATACACGAAAGAATAAAAAGCAAGGAAATAAGAGTGAAAATAAAGCCAACCAATGGTAAGCAATGGGTGAGCTCTAAGCCCTTTGTAAAATTCTAATAGGTCTTTGCGCAAACAGACAGCTCCTGCTGTATGTTAGGCGAGACCTAAAACCAGAAACAACTGTGTACTTAACGAATGGATCACAAAGTCACCCGATGAACAGAAACAACAATAGGTAGACATAGAAAAGCCTCAAGGTGGTTCAATGTTTTCTACTGATTAAATACAATGAGCCATATCAAAAATCTCCTTGAGAATTAAATGTAATATTCCAGTTTGATGCAAAATGAATAGGATACATTTTGAGATTACAGACTATGGAAACTACAGATACAAGTTGTTAGTTTACTGGTCACTATAACAATCGCTACCGATGCTTTGCGTTCTCAATTTACGGTAGTGAGGGTAATTGTTATTTTGCTGTCTGGTATGTCACCGTACCTGAACACTTGGCTAAACCCCCAAACGAGGTATAACAGACTCCGAAGCCTTTTAATATGCAATGTATTACAATTAAAGAGGTTTTTCAGAATTGAGAAAATTGGGGAGATCCTGACTGAGGAAGGGGCTGCAGGTGTTAAATACAATGCTGCGGGGGGCGTGGCTAGCAGCCGAAACGAATGGCGGCTTTCTAGCGAGGCTCCTGAGCCCTTGCCACATATCCTGACACTTATCCTGACTTCAATCGTGTGCTGAACCTGGATTGCCGGGGACCGGGAGTGCCTAAACCCGGGTGACCGGAACAGCGGAGCTCCGAGGTGCCTGAGCGGAGGAGATAAAGACTCCACCGAGAAGACCAGCGGGTGCGGGACGGCGGCACCATCGTAATCAGCAGTACGAGCCCCGCAGCCCCTGAGAAGCCCACAGAGATTCAGGGAGGAATTTTTCAGCCGCTCGGGGCAGCCGCAAGCAGATTGTACCCCGCGGTGTGGGACCAGGCGAGAGAAGACGGCGGTGAGTGCGTGCTGGTGTGCGCCGCCTGAGTACGCGATCCATAGAGAGGGTAATCGAGGCCCCGGCGTGAGTGAAGTGCGAGGCCTGAGCGGAGACCCACCCCCTCCTGCTTCCCACGGACCGACAACGCTTGACGGCAGTCCGCTGGGGACGCAGACACAAGCCTCTACCTGGGGATTGCTGCCTGGGGGCCCCCGGGAGGTGCCTCCCTGGTTTCCTGCACCATCAGACCGGCGGGCTCCCTGCGGTGGACACGAGGGCGGCCTTCCCAGAACACTGCACCGGTGGATGGAGGAATGGGCTCCCTGGACTGGCCCAAGTGCTATTGGCGAAGTGCTGGCTCCATTGCAGACCTGCGGCCAGCGATGCGGCTCTGGTGTGGAGGGTAAACACCGTGCAGAGCCTAACCGACTGAGGTCTGGATTCACACCTGATTCACAGGGCCTTACCTAATTCTGCCGCACTAAGAAACCCCGACAGCCGCCTGAATTAATTGACGACAGGGGTTGGAGACAGCGGTGAGCTACTGACCACCCCTGATAATCACGGGAGGCTGACACCTGAGAAGCTCAACAGGCCGCTGGCCGCTGGACTACCAGGTGCGGTCTCAGGAAGCGGAATATATCCCCAGGTCGACGGCTGGACCATGGCGAGTGGCAGAGGATATAAAACATCAGCCCAGACCAAATTGGCGAAATTTGCATGGAATAAGATGGGCGATGGGCGCGACAATGAGAAGATGGAAGCGCAAGATAAAAGGGGTGGCCCCTCTCCCCAATCTGACCTCACGCTTCAGGACATCATGGAGGCCATATCAGGTGTGCGCACTTCCCTGGAGGCCCGTATTGATTCGGTGAACGTGTCCCTACTCTGGGTGCACTTTCGTAAAATGGATGATAAAGTCAAAGACCTGGGAGACACAACGGCTACACTGCAGGTGGACACATCCCAGCTTCAAAAACAGGTCAGCGATCTGCAAAATCGGCAAGCCATGATGGAGAAACAGCTGGACGACTATGAAGGGAGGGCACGGAGAAAAAACATCTGAATCCTTGGGGTGCTGGAATGCACGGAGGGGCCTGCGGCGGACCTCTACGTTGAAGAATTGATCACGAAGCACCTCCAGCCTAAAAGACTTTCTGGCTATTTCTCCATTGAAAGAGCCCATCAGGTCCCCGGGTGCCGTCCTAGGCCAGGGGCCCCCCAGCGTCCGCTCATTGCCCGTGTCTTCAACTTCAGAGATCGCGACATAATCTTGCAGACGGCTAGAGCTCGCCCGCCACTCAAAATTGAAAACTGTGTGGTTACATTCTTCCCAGATTATACGGCGAGGGTCCAGGCCCAACGGTGCAGTTTCATGGCTGTGAAAAAAGAACTCCGAGATCGGGAGGTGAAATACACCATGCTCTTTCCGGCGAAGCTACGCGTGGAAGCGGAGGGGAAGATGTGGTTTTTCTCCACACCTGAGGACGCCTGGGACTGGATGGAGGGTTGGCGTAGAGTTGAGGGTCCACGTAGGGGTCGGAATGAAGGACCCCGGCCACGCAACTCCACTCAGGGGATGGAGCAGGCAGAAGGCCTACCCCAGGCTGAAAAGGGGGAGAGAGAACGCAGTGGAGTGGACTGATCCAGGATCGTGCCAGACATGTGCTGTTTGCAGATAAGTGACCAACGAGGGTGGGTGAAAGGGGGGAGGAACCTGAACACTTTGACTAATGAAGGGACAAAGATCTGGCGTCATAGCAGACCTTCGACGATATACTGAGTAACACGAGCATCCTGCTAAAGGCAGGGGGGAAGGGCTGCCAGCCATCACCCATGAGTATTTTTTTGGGGGAAAGAGGCACTCTGCCTGGTTGGGGAGTGGGTAGTTCTGAATCCACTGGCAGAGGGGCAGGGAGGGCAGTTTGAGGTGGGGGGCTGGGAAATTATGATTGTGTTTACAAGTCGCAGGTCAAGTGAGGTCGTATTTTACGTTTACTTTAGATAGTCATCTTAAAGAAAAGGTAGCCATAACCTGGGTTGCTCTGAATGTGCACATCTGTTTGAGTAACTATATATGTGGGTGGACTAGCTTTCAAGTCTCAGGTATCATGCCCTGGTGGGCAACGAAGTACTTAGGACTGTGCATGCTGATATTCGATGGCGGGGGGTAATTTGGATACCTCACTGTCCGTGATGTCGTGGAATGTGAATGGTATGGGGGGCAAAATAAAGAGGGGCAGTGTGCAGCAATACTTAAAAAGACAAGCCCCTGATCTGGTGCTACTGCAGGAGACCCATATGGTGGGTAACAAATGCAAAGCCCTTACGAGATGGGGATATAAACTACTGGTGCATGCGGCCTTGGCTCCCGGGGCACAGGCATTCTGGTCAAAATGTGGCACTTACATTGACACGCACCCGGGCAGATCCACGGGGTAGGTTTGCAGTGGTGGAGGCGCAGTGGGAGGGCAGGATACTTACTGTCATGTCTGTGTACCTCCCCCCGGCAATGGGTAAGGAAGCACTGGTGGACTTGGGGAAGATACTAGCCGCAACAATATCCAGAGCCAATGAGACTCATCCTCTGCGCACTGTTGCTAAGGGTAAAGCATACCTATACATTAAACATTATTAACACCACAATATTAGGCTGTTGTTGAATTCTATAAATAAAACATCAAATCCACAACTAACACAAAAGTTGATGCAATGTATTTGCATATATACAATCAAACATAGTTCAAAACAATGTCCGTGATCCTTCATAACGTGACATATTAGTTGTCAAACGATAAATTCTCATTTGTCCGTAAGTTTTCTTGATGCCCAATGCATTTCGAGCCAAAGCTGGCCCTTCTTCAGGGGCTTGAATTCTACGAAAATAAACAAAAATATAATGCAAAAAGATATGACGCAGGCATCATCGATAACAAAGCAGCAGCAGACTGGAAGTCAAAAAATAATAATGATAAGTCAAAAATAATTAATTTATGGGGTGAATACACAATAGAACAAAAAAAAGACCCTCCACCATAGTGTGACGAATACGTGAAAGAATACTCACTGAAAAAAAACTCAGGGGACTTAGCAAATCTGAAACAACAAATAGTGCGTAGCTCAATCAAAAACTCCACTACAGACCAAATTAATGAGTGGATGAAACGAAGAATAAATACCTCTTTAATCACAGTCAGTGATATACTGGTTACCAAGCGGCTAGTCAAACACCTAGAGACATCAAATCAAACAGAAATCAGCCCGTAACTCTAATGCCAAAAGTAACAGGGTCATGGTCGTGACCGTGTCACAAAAAATACTAAGTCATAATACCTTGTTGAGTGGCCGACAATCCTTAATGCCAGAACCCACAGCGAACGGCGAAGCCGACTAGGGGGTAATCTGCCGCAACACCGCACGAGTGAAATACAAACTAGCCGAATCGCGGAAGTGCGCGGTCGGCTCGAAAACAAACAACGGACTGAATACCAAATAAAAGAATCGACCTACATGTAGAAACAGAAAACTGAGTCATCTGTTGATATCACCACTCTAAACCAACTGATACTAAAATGAATGAAGACCGCCATATTAAAACAGACACTAAAATACTGAATGCGAATGACCAATCGCTCAATAAGGGAGGAACTGCAAGACTTCTCAACGAAAATGGGGTGAAGAACACATACAAGGTCTAAAATAAAATGTGGAAAAGTGAAAAAATAAAATAAAAAGTGAAACTAGATAATAATAAATGACAGTTAAAGGAAAAGTATAGAAACGGAAAAAATATATTATGCAGTGGAAATGTAATACATCAAAAAATAAGAACATAAACATTAATCAATGTACCAGGGGTCATCATGCAGAACATGCCAGTCACAGTAATAGTGAGAGTATAGATAACATGAATAATCAATTCTATCATTAATTCCTTTCTCTATCAGGGTATCAAGACGTCTGATCCAAAATGTTTCTCTTTGTAGAAGTGCTCTAGTTAGGTCCATATCTGGGTGATGTATGACTCTTTCTAACACCGAAAATTTGAGTTGGGCTATGCTGTGTCTCTCCTCTAGCCAATGTGTGGCTAGACTGCTACTTTTGTTTTGTGTTCTTATCGTACTTTTCTGCTCACATATGCGAATTTTTATCTTGCGTTCAGTCTTGCCCACATAGAGCTTTCCACATGGGCATTTGATGTAATAAATGAGTTTATTAGAATTACAGTCAGAGTTGTGAAAAAGCTTAATAGTTTCTCCTGAAGTAGGATGATATAACACATTTCCCACAATGACATTGTTACATTGGACACAATTATGGCATTTATTCATCCCTTTGAAGATACTAGCCGACCTTCCCATGGGCACACTGATAATGGGAGGGGACTTCAACATGACTATGGATGATAGTAGAGATAGACATCCACCCCGGACAGTGTCCCGACTGCGCACACACATGGAGGAGTTCACCTTGGGACTGGGCCTCGTTGATATCTGGTGTGCCTTTCAGCCAGACGGAATTCAATATACCTACTACTCCAACGCCCACAAAAGTTCCTCCCACATTGACTATTTCCTAACACTTTCAGGGTCCATAGGGCAATTTTGTAACCCCCGAGCACTCCCGCGGGGCATCTCGGACTACTCCCCGGTGATGGTGGAACTCACGAAATTTGAGCGCCAGCCGTGTACTGCATTGAGTCTCAGCCCCTGATTGCTTACAATCCCCGATATCAAAGAGGAACTACTTGAGCAAACCAATAATTACTTTAAAGAAAATGTAGGATCGGTGGATTCAGCGCAGATAGAGTGGGAGGCCTTTAAAGTGGTGGTGAAGGGTTATGCCCAGGCCCTCAAGGTAGGGTATACCAAAAAAAGACAACAACACTTTGTCCAAATTAAGAGCGAGCTCCAACAACCAGAGGATGAAAATTGTCGTACCCCCTCAGAGGAAACCAGACCTCGATTGATGCTTAAACAGGAGGACTATAAGATCCAGGTCCGGGAACGGATGCAGGCCAAACTCCCCCAAACCACACATAGACTGTAGGAACTGGGAGATCGAGCAGGTAACTATTACCATGGCTATTGGTACATGAAAAGACAGTCACAGTGGAACAATTTGACTCAATTAGAACACACAATTGTTGTGTAAACTTAAATAGAATTATGACAACACCTATTGAGATACATCAATGACTGGATTTAATTGTTTGAACATAGAAAAAGGTCAGCATATCAACCTGTTCGACAGACAAACGCATGTCAAAATCATCATTTTCAATTAATAGGGGCGTAAGTAAAGTGATAAGTGCAATATAAATAGGGATAGGTGCAAACGATGTGAAGGGGAAGGTCGTGTGTTTAAGAACATCCAAAATCAATTTGAAGACCTAACCTGCCACTTAAATGGCAATACACACAAATGCAATAACATGAACAACACAAGCAGTTGTATAATCACTGTCAGTCTCATGTATTGAAAACAAACAAGGACAAAGTCGTCGACGTTTCGACCCCTAATCGAGCCAGCAATTAGGAATTCTTGGAAGCGGGGTCTTCTTCAGGACCAGTGGGGGGGATGGACTTACACCTAAGGACAATGACTAGTATTAATACGGTGTGTCTGTGAGACCAGTAAATGTCATTAGGTACAATTAAGGTATTATTTACCAACATCAGCAGGGATGACTCATGCTGGACGATATGTGGAATGGGCCCAAACGGCTCCTGAAACAAAAAGACGGAAAAAGAGGAAAGGGTACATCTACATAGGGTCTTAATTAAGGCATGATGCTCAAGCCACTCTCCAAAATGGTGTGGTACTCACCATTGGATGTTGAAAAACCGGTACTTGACTGAGAATAATTCTTATCGGTATCTGAAGAATCAGAGTGGACAGTGGTTCACACGTAACCAGAGCTGGGGGGGCAAGAGCACAGATTTCAAACCTCAAACAACGGGTTTAGAGATATACCTAATACATTATGGTATAAACATCAAGGGAATGGAATTAATTAAAAGCATATTGGCGGCAATTATGTCCGGTGGTGTTGGAAAAGGTGTAACCGTGAGGAGAACACCAGGGGTAAGGAAAATAAACAATGCTACGGGGCCTTAAAAGTCTAAAACATCTATAGTGGGTGAAAACCCAGCGTATAACAGATTAGCGTGCAGCCCACTTAGCGGCTCTACATACCCGGAATGCAGTTAATTAATATGCCGGTGGCAAAGGTCCACTTGGCGGCTTTTACGAGTGAAACCCAAAAAGAGAGGTGTCTTGCAACGGGAGAAACGCAAATGGAAAGCTAAAGAGGAAGAGCAACACCCAGTCTCTTAATGGGGCAGAGGCAGGCGAACAGCGCGGTGAACGAAGCAGAACCTCTCCAGTGAAAGAAAAGGAAACGCGCTTACATCGCAGCGTCAACAGCATCTGACAGCTAACCCTGGGAGGTGTCACATGACCCTTTAAGTAACTAACCAGAACGGGTACGTCAGAGATTGGAGCGTGACGCGCTCATTGGACAAAGGCAGGGGGTGTGTATGTCAGCACAGCTGAACAATCAACAGAGGCAAAACTGAAAGTGATTACACACGAGCGGCAAACAGAGTTTAACACCGCACGTAGGGCACTCGAGGATGCCGATAAAAACTGCTGTAAGACAGCTTACAATCTAAGTGTCTCGCTTCAACAAAAACAAACATTGAAGCATGCTATTCACAGTAATGTGAGTAAATACAGAGATATATAAAATCACTTTGTCAAATATACATAACATCATCGTGAAAACCAAAGCGTTAACCAAATCATTAAACTAACGCAGCATAAAAAGCTTAGCTTACAAGGTGAAATGTGTGAAAAGGTAATGGCCTGACTGCAAAGGCAGCTTACATTCTGATGCGATGATAGAGTAACATCATTGGATTATTAGTAAACATCTAGGGAAAGCTTTGCTCAGATTTTAAAAGGAACAAAGGCAATCACAAGCTTGCAAAGATGGAAAGTGCGTCATCTCAGAACTAACAGTAATGTGATATGTGCCATGTAACAGAAATCTATAAGAGGTGTACATGGACGAAAAATGCCCCGAATGTGAAAGCTAGGTGTTATTCAAAAGGGATAATTGTGCATATGTGGCATCAAGTTCATTCAGGCCATTATGGACAGAGTCAAACCTGTCCATCCATTTGCATTCCCGGGTATTTAGAATTGCTCCCAAATCGCCTCCCCTGAGACCCAAAGTGATGGCCTCAAGAACTAGCCATTTCATCGATTCCGGGGGGTGGTTAGATGCTAACAAATGTTCAACCATGGGGGCCCCCGTGGTATTGCATCTTATTCTGCTGCAATGTTGTAAGATACGACACTTGATCCTCTGAGTGGTCTGCCCTATATAGATTTTATTGCAGGGACAGACAATCGCGTAAATGACATTCTTGGTGTTGCAGTTTGTCAATGTTTTTAGGGCCACTGTGCAGTTGCTATGTTGAAACACTTTAGTTTCAATGGTGAGATTGCACGCTTTACATTGTCCACATTTGACATGGCCTACTGGTGCCGGAAGTTGCCACATCGAGTTAATTGTTGGTTGAGGAGGTGTGTCCAAATAGGACTTTACCACTTGATCACGCACATTTCTGCCCTTTTTAAAGGAGTGCATTGGTGGTTCAGGAAGGTGTAGTTCCGATGACACCAGATGCCAGTGTTTATTTATGATATGCCGGATTTCGTTACTCCTGGTGTTAAAGGTGGTAACGCATATCAGCCTGTTGAGGTCCTCTTCCCGGTTCTTAGGAGTTAGAAGCATATCCCTGTGAGTGAACCATGCTCTCTTACGGGCCCTCTTAACCAACCGTCTGGGGTAGCCACGCTCAATCAGTCTAGCGATCAGATCATCAGATTCATTGAAATAGTCCTCCTTCCGTGTGCAGTTCCTCCTGATCCTGAGAAACTGACCAAAGGGCAGATTATCACGTAGGCCTCTCGGATGGTGACTCCCATATCTGAGTAAAGTGTTTCTCTCAGTAGGCTTACGATAAAGGGTCGTGTATAAGCACTCATCCGCGGTTTTGATTGAGATATCCAGGAAGTCAATGGTAGACTTGGCTTTGGTGATAGTAAACTGGATATCACCCGTTCTCTCATTGAGCCATTTGAAAAAATTATTGAGTTCCGAATCGTTGCCTGTCCAGATCATGAGGACATCATCGATGTACCGCTTCCAATAAGCAACTTGCCTTTTGAATGGATTCATGATGTTGTTAACATAAGTCTGCTCAAAGTCGTCCATATACAGAATAGCCAGGTCTGGAGCAAAGCTGGCCCCCATTGCGACGCCTTTGGTCTGCATGAAATACTCGTTCTGGAAGAGGAAGAATTTTTTTGTCATCGCTATTGTGAGTAATTGGATTATGAACTCAGATGGAACATGCGTAGGTTGTGTTCTTGTGTCTAAGTATTTTGACATCACGTCTAGAGCATGTTGTTGTGGAATGCTAGTATATAGTGACACAATATCCAGCGTGACAAGGATTTGGGTATCTGGGTTGAAAGGCATACCATCAATTAAATTGATAACCTGCATAGTGTCTCGTACGTATGACCCAGTTTGTTCAGCCAAAGGTTTTAGGAAGAAATCCACATATTTACACAGGGGTTCAAGAATTGACCCGCATCCGGAGACTATAGGGCGCCCAGGTGGTCGTTGTTGATTCTTGTGAACCTTAGGTAAAGTGTAAATCGTGGGGATGCGTGGGTGAGTCTGGTTCAGATAGGCAAATTCCAAGTTTGAGAGAAAACCTTGAGCAAGGCCATCCTGAGTTGTCCGTAAAATCATGCTGCTGATTCTCTTGGAGGGATTGTGATTTAATCTGATGTAATTTACACCATCATTCAATTGGGAATAGATCTCGTCCTTGTAGTCCTCCACATTCTGTAGCACGATGGCACCACCCTTATCGGCAGGTTTGATGACAATGGAGCGATTGTTTTTAAGGTTATCAAGGGCTTTCCTTTCACCACTGGTAACGTTGTGCTTTACATATTTTTTGATGGAACACGTATTGAGGGCCTCCTTGAGTACAATACTCTCATAGGTTAACAGCCGATGGGAAACCATTTGAGAGGTTGGAGTAAAGGAGGATGGAGTCCGGAGTCCAGTACAAGATGTCGTAGGATGAATTGGGGACTGACGGAAAAAATAACGTAACCTCATCTTTCGAAAGAAACGGTGTAATTCAGTTTGCAGATTAAATTTGTTAGGATATGTGGTGGGGACATAAGATAAACTTTTACTGAGAACCATATGTTCATCATTAGTCAATACATGATTAGACAAATTCATAATAGGGTCCTTGATGGTGGTCACCAGCGATAGACCCGGCGTCTCGTTTGAATTTCCCCGTGCTGTTCTTGGGGGAAATGCACTTGCTTCTGGACAGGAATCATACCCTGGGGTTGGGCTCGACCCCATCCTTGTTGAAGTTGGCCGCGTCCCCGGCCTCTGTTCCAGTTCGTGTTTCTTCCTCTTGGTGGTCGCCATTGTCTGTCCTCTAAAAAAGAAGGTCCATATGGTGGATAATATGCAGTGTCCTGGCCTTGGTAGTTGAGACTGGTCCCTGCTTGTTCACTATCACTTCCAGTGGACCCTGATGATTCAGAGAAGGTTGTGAATCTGCGGGTGCCTCTGAGACCACCACTTCCTCTGTTGAAGAAGCGTCCCTGTGGATCCTGTTTGTAATAGTCGTCGTGTAGATATGGATAGGTCACCTTCTTATCATAGAAACGTACGTCTTTAGAGAGTTTGTCAAGCTTCTTCGCTTGGGTATTGATGTCGAATTCTTTGGTTGTTTTCTCAAGACGCTCCAAGGCTTCTTTGGCATTCGTTAAAGCGTTGTCAGTTGAAATATCGCGTTTAAGATCTGCAATTTCCTTCATAAGTTTCTCGACCTGTTCGAGGGCTGTTTCCACCCCTAGCACCATCCAGTGCCGTGAACAGTTGTTGGCAACAAAACTGAAACCCTCCTTGAACTTAGGTTGGTCCACAAAGATCGCAGGCTCGTTCTTGACTTGTAATCCAACCGGGATGACATTAGCCTGTAAGTATTTGGTCAGGACGTGTCCGTGTAGTCTTGTACGGATTAGCTTTTTCTCCAGTCTTTCCAATTTGTTTATCTTTTCGTTGGGAGACACATCTATATTGGGAGTGTTGGAGGTTATGAAAAGATTAGTGGGGTCTTGAATGAGATTGGTGATGTACTCCTCAGTATATGATAAAGTTTCATTTACCGTCATAATGTGAAATTAGGAATTAAGTTAGCTAAAAGCAGATACCCTCGCAGGAAAAACCTGCTCTAGGAAGAGTTATAAATCAATGGGGTAACCCGATAGACCACTGGACTCGGGTATATATATTGGTACATGAAAAGACAGTCACAGTGGAACAATTTGACTCAATTAGAACACACAATTGTTGTGTAAACTTAAATAGAATTATGACAACACCTATTGAGATACATCAATGACTGGATTTAATTGTTTGAACATAGAAAAAGGTCAGCATATCAACCTGTTCGACAGACAAACGCATGTCAAAATCATCATTTTCAATTTATAGGGGTGTAAGTAAAGTGATAAGTGCAATATAAATAGGGATAGGTGCAAACGATGTGAAGGGGAAGGTCGTGTGTTTAAGAACATCCAAAATCAATTTGAAGACCTAACCTGCCACTTAAATGGCAATACACACAAATGCAATAACATGAACAACACAAGCAGTTGTATAATCACTGTCAGTCTCATGTATTGAAAACAAACAAGGACAAAGTCGTCGACGTTTCGACCCCTAATCGAGCCAGCAATTAGGAATTCTTGGAAGCGGGGTCTTCTTCAGGACCAGTGGGGGGGATGGACTTACACCTAAGGACAATGAGTAGTATTAATACGGTGTGTCTGTGAGACCAGTAAATGTCATTAGGTACAATTAAGGTATTATTTACCAACATCAGCAGGGATGACTCATGCTGGACGATATGTGGAATGGGCCCAAACGGCTCCTGAAACAAAAAGACGGAAAAAGAGGAAAGGGTACATCTACATAGGGTCTTAATTAAGGCATGATGCTCAAGCCACTCTCCAAAATGGTGTGGTACTCACCATTGGATGTTGAAAAACCGGTACTTGACTGAGAATAATTCTTATCGGTATCTGAAGAATCAGAGTGGACAGTGGTTCACATGTAACCAGAGCTGGGGGGGCAAGAGCACAGATTTCAAACCTCAAACAACGGGTTTAGAGATATACCTAATACATTATGGTATAAACATCAAGGGAATGGAATTAATTAAAAGCATATTGGCGGCAATTATGTCCGGTGGTGTTGGAAAAGGTTTAACCGTGAGGAGAACACCAGGGGTAAGGAAAATAAACAATGCTACGGGGCCTTAAAAGTCTAAAACATCTATAGTGGGTGAAAACCCAGCGTATAACAGATTAGCGTGCAGCCCACTTAGCGGCTCTACATACCCGGAATGCAGTTAATTAATATGCCGGTGGCAAAGGTCCACTTGGTGGCTTTTACGAGTGAAACCCAAAAAGAGAGGTGTCTCGCAACGGGAGAAACGCAAATGGAAAGCTAAAGAGGAAGAGCAACACCCAGTCTCTTAATGGGGCAGAGGCAGGCAAACAGCGCGGTGAACGAAGCAGAACCTCTCCAGTGAAAGAAAAGGAAACGCGCTTACATCGCAGTTTGACATACCTCCCGGGCAGCGTCAACAGCATCTGACAGCTAACCCTGGGAGGTGTCACATGACCCTTTAAGTAACTAACCAGAACGGGTACGTCAGAGATTGGAGCGTGACGCGCTCATTGGACAAAGGCAGGGGGTGTGTATGTCAGCACAGCTGAACAATCAACAGAGGCAAAACTGAAAGTGATTACACACGAGCGGCAAACAGAGTTTAACACCGCACGTAGGGCACTCGAGGATGCCGATAAAAACTGCTGTAAGACAGCTTACAATCTAAGTGTCTCGCTTCAACAAAAACAAACATTGAAGCATGCTATTCACAGTAATGTGAGTAAATACAGAGATATGTAAAATCACTTTGTCAAATATACATAACATCATCGTGAAAACCAAAGCGTTAACCAAATCATTAAACTAACGCAGCATAAAAAGCTTAGCTTACAAGGTGAAATGTATGAAAAGGTAATGGCCTGACTGCAAAGGCAGCTTACATTCTGATGCGATGATAGAGTAACCTCATTGGATTATTAGTAAACATCTAGGGAAAGCTTTGCTCAGATTTTAAAAGGAACAAAGGCAATCACAAGCTTGCAAAGATGGAAAGTGCGTCATCTCAGAACTAACAGTAATGTGATATGTGCCATGTAACATAAATCTATAAGAGGTGTACATGGACGAAAAATGCCCCGAATGTGAAAGCTAGGTGTTATTCAAAAGGGATAATTGTGCATATGTGGCATCAAATTCATTCAGGCCATTATGGACAGAGTCAAACCTGTCCATCCATTTGCATTCCCGGGTATTTAGAATTGCTCCCAAATCGCCTCCCCTGAGACCCAAAGTGATGGCCTCAAGAACTAGCCATTTCATCGATTCCGGGGGGTGGTTAGATGCTAACAAATGTTCAACCATGGGGGCCCCCGTGGTATTGCATCTTATTCTGCTGCAATGTTGTAAGATACGACACTTGATCCTCTGAGTGGTCTGCCCTATATAGATTTTATTGCAGGGACAGACAATCGCGTAAATGACATTCTTGGTGTTGCAGTTTGTCAATGTTTTTAGGGCCACTGTGCAGTTGCTATGTTGAAACACTTTAGTTTCAATGGTGAGATTGCACGCTTTACATTGTCCACATTTGACATGGCCTACTGGTGCCGGAAGTTGCCACATCGAGTTAATTGTTGGTTGAGGAGGTGTGTCCAAATAGGACTTTACCACTTGATCACGCACATTTCTGCCCTTTTTAAAGGAGTGCATTGGTGGTTCAGGAAGGTGTAGTTCCGATGACACCAGATGCCAGTGTTTATTTATGATATGCCGGATTTCGTTACTCCTGGTGTTAAAGGTGGTAACGCATATCAGCCTGTTGAGGTCCTCTTCCCGGTTCTTAGGAGTTAGAAGCATATCCCTGTGAGTGAACCATGCTCTCTTACGGGCCCTCTTAACCAACCGTCTGGGGTAGCCACGCTCAATCAGTCTAGCGATCAGATCATCAGATTCATTGAAATAGTCCTCCTTCCGTGTGCAGTTCCTCCTGATCCTGAGAAACTGACCAAAGGGCAGATTATCACGTAGGCCTCTCGGATGGTGACTCCCATATCTGAGTAAAGTGTTTCTCTCAGTAGGCTTACGATAAAGGGTCGTGTATAAGCACTCATCCGCGGTTTTGATTGAGATATCCAGGAAGTCAATGGTAGACTTGGCTTTGGTGATAGTAAACTGGATATCACCCGTTCTCTCATTGAGCCATTTGAAAAAATTATTGAGTTCCGAATCGTTGCCTGTCCAGATCATGAGGACATCATCGATGTACCGCTTCCAATAAGCAACTTGCCTTTTGAATGGATTCATGATGTTGTTAACATAAGTCTGCTCAAAGTCGTCCATATACAGAATAGCCAGGTCTGGAGCAAAGCTGGCCCCCATTGCGACGCCTTTGGTCTGCATGAAATACTCGTTCTGGAAGAGGAAGAAATTTTTTGTCATCGCTATTGTGAGTAATTGGATTATGAACTCAGATGGAACATGCGTAGGTTGTGTTCTTGTGTCTAAGTATTTTGACATCACGTCTAGAGCATGTTGTTGTGGAATGCTAGTATATAGTGACACAATATCCAGCGTGACAAGGATTTGGGTATCTGGGTTGAAAGGCATACCATCAATTAAATTGATAACCTGCATAGTGTCTCGTACGTATGACCCAGTTTGTTCAGCCAAAGGTTTTAGGAAGAAATCCACATATTTACACAGGGGTTCAAGAATTGACCCGCATCCGGAGACTATAGGGCGCCCAGGTGGTCGTTGTTGATTCTTGTGAACCTTAGGTAAAGTGTAAATCGTGGGGATGCGTGGGTGAGTCTGGTTCAGATAGGCAAATTCCAAGTTTGAGAGAAAACCTTGAGCAAGGCCATCCTGAGTTGTCCGTAAAATCATGCTGCTGATTCTCTTGGAGGGATTGTGATTTAATCTGATGTAACTTACACCATCATTCAATTGGGAATAGATCTCGTCCTTGTAGTCCTCCACATTCTGTAGCACGATGGCACCACCCTTATCGGCAGGTTTGATGACAATGGAGCGATTGTTTTTAAGGTTATCAAGGGCTTTCCTTTCACCACTGGTAACGTTGTGCTTTACATATTTTTTGATGGAACACGTATTGAGGGCCTCCTTGAGTACAATACTCTCATAGGTTAACAGCCGATGTGAAACCATTTGAGAGGTTGGAGTAAAGGAGGATGGAGTCCGGAGTCCAGTACAAGATGTCGTAGGATGAATTGGGGACTGACGGAAAAAATAACGTAACCTCATCTTTCGAAAGAAACGGTGTAATTCAGTTTGCAGATTAAATTTGTTAGGATATGTGGTGGGGACATAAGATAAACTTTTACTGAGAACCATATGTTCATCATTAGTCAATACATGATTAGACAAATTCATAATAGGGTCCTTGATGGTGGTCACCAGCGATAGACCCGGCGTCTCGTTTGAATTTCCCCGTGCTGTTCTTGGGGGAAATGCACTTGCTTCTGGACAGGAATCATACCCTGGGGTTGGGCTCGACCCCATCCTTGTTGAAGTTGGCCGCGTCCCCGGCCTCTGTTCCAGTTCGTGTTTCTTCCTCTTGGTGGTCGCCATTGTCTGTCCTCTAAAAAAGAAGGTCCATATGGTGGATAATATGCAGTGTCCTGGCCTTGGTAGTTGAGACTGGTCCCTGCTTGTTCACTATCACTTCCAGTGGACCCTGATGATTCAGAGAAGGTTGTGAATCTGCGGGTGCCTCTGAGACCACCCCTTCCTCTGTTGAAGAAGCGTCCCTGTGGATCCTGTTTGTAATAGTCGTCGTGTAGATATGGATAGGTCACCTTCTTATCATAGAAACGTACGTCTTTAGAGAGTTTGTCAAGCTTCTTCGCTTGGGTATTGATGTCTAATTCTTTGGTTGTTTTCTCAAGACGCTCCAAGGCTTCTTTGGCATTCGTTAAAGCGTTGTCAGTTGAAATATCGCGTTTAAGATCTGCAATTTCCTTCATAAGTTTCTCGACCTGTTCGAGGGCTGTTTCCACCCCTAGCACCATCCAGTGCCGTGAACAGTTGTTGGCAACAAAACTGAAACCCTCCTTGAACTTAGGTTGGTTCACAAAGATCGCAGGCTCGTTCTTGACTTGTAATCCAACCGGGATGACATTAGCCTGTAAGTATTTGGTCAGGACGTGTCCGTGTAGTCTTGTACGGATTAGCTTTTTCTCCAGTCTTTCCAATTTGTTTATCTTTTCGTTGAGAGACACATCTATATTGGGAGTGTTGGAGGTTATGAAAAGATTAGTGGGGTCTTGAATGAGATTGGTGATGTACTCCTCAGTATATGATAAAGTTTCATTTACCGTCATAATGTGAAATTAGGAATTAAGTTAGCTAAAAGCAGATACCCTCGCAGGAAAAACCTGCTCTAGGAAGAGTTATAAATCAATGGGGTAACCCGATAGACCACTGGACTCGGGTATATATATTGGTACATGAAAAGACAGTCACAGTGGAACAATTTGACTCAATTAGAACACACAATTGTTGTGTAAACTTAAATAGAATTATGACAACACCTATTGAGATACATCAATGACTGGATTTAATTGTTTGAACATAGAAAAAGGTCAGCATATCAACCTGTTCGACAGACAAACGCATGTCAAAATCATCATTTTCAATTAATAGGGGTGTAAGTAAAGTGATAAGTGCAATATAAATAGGGATAGGTGCAAACGATGTGAAGGGGAAGGTCGTGTGTTTAAGAACATCCAAAATCAATTTGAAGACCTAACCTGCCACTTAAATGGCAATACACACAAATGCAATAACATGAACAACACAAGCAGTTGTATAATCACTGTCAGTCTCATGTATTGAAAACAAACAAGGACAAAGTCGTCGACGTTTCGACCCCTAATCGAGCCAGCAATTAGGAATTCTTGGAAGCGGGGTCTTCTTCAGGACCAGTGGGGGGGATGGACTTACACCTAAGGACAATGAGTAGTATTAATACGGTGTGTCTGTGAGACCAGTAAATGTCATTAGGTACAATTAAGGTATTATTTACCAACTTCAGCAGGGATGACTCATGCTGGACGATATGTGGAATGGGCCCAAACGGCTCCTGAAACAAAAAGACGGAAAAAGAGGAAAGGGTACATCTACATAGGGTCTTAATTAAGGCATGATGCTCAAGCCACTCTCCAAAATGGTGTGGTACTCACCATTGGATGTTGAAAAACCGGTACTTGACTGAGAATAATTCTTATCGGTATCTGAAGAATCAGAGTGGACAGTGGTTCACACGTAACCAGAGCTGGGGGGGCAAGAGCACAGATTTCAAACCTCAAACAACGGGTTTAGAGATATACCTAATACATTATGGTATAAACATCAAGGGAATGGAATTAATTAAAAGCATATTGGCGGCAATTATGTCCGGTGGTGTTGGAAAAGGTGTAACCGTGAGGAGAACACCAGGGGTAAGGAAAATAAACAATGCTACGGGGCCTTAAAAGTCTAAAACATCTATAGTGGGTGAAAACCCAGCGTATAACAGATTAGCGTGCAGCCCACTTAGCGGCTCTACATACCCGGAATGCAGTTAATTAATATGCCGGTGGCAAAGGTCCACTTGGCGGCTTTTACGAGTGAAACCCAAAAAGAGAGGTGTCTCGCAACGGGAGAAACGCAAATGGAAAGCTAAAGAGGAAGAGCAACACCCAGTCTCTTAATGGGGCAGAGGCAGGCGAACAGCGCGGTGAACGAAGCAGAACCTCTCCAGTGAAAGAAAAGGAAACCTGCTTACATCGCAGTTTGACATACCTCCCGGGCAGCGTCAACAGCATCTGACAGCTAACCCTGGGAGGTGTCACATGACCCTTTAAGTAACTAACCAGAACGGGTACGTCAGAGATTGGAGCGTGACGCGCTCATTGGACAAAGGCAGGGGGTGTGTATGTCAGCACAGCTGAACAATCAACAGAGGCAAAACTGAAAGTGATTACACACGAGCGGCAAACAGAGTTTAACACCGCACGTAGGGCACTCGAGGATGCCGATAAAAACTGCTGTAAGACAGCTTACAATCTAAGTGTCTCGCTTCAACAAAAACAAACATTGAAGCATGCTATTCACAGTAATGTGAGTAAATACAGAGATATGTAAAATCACTTTGTCAAATATACATAACATCATCGTGAAAACCAAAGCGTTAACCAAATCATTAAACTAACGCAGCATAAAAAGCTTAGCTTACAAGGTGAAATGTATGAAAAGGTAATGGCCTGACTGCAAAGGCAGCTTACATTCTGATGCGATGATAGAGTAACCTCATTGGATTATTAGTAAACATCTAGGGAAAGCTTTGCTCAGATTTTAAAAGGAACAAAGGCAATCACAAGCTTGCAAAGATGGAAAGTGCGTCATCTCAGAACTAACAGTAATGTGATATGTGCCATGTAACAGAAATCTATAAGAGGTGTACATGGACGAAAAATGCCCCGAATGTGAAAGCTAGGTGTTATTCAAAAGGGATAATTGTGCATATGTGGCATCAAGTTCATTCAGGCCATTATGGACAGAGTCAAACCTGTCCATCCATTTGCATTCCCGGGTATTTAGAATTGCTCCCAAATCGCCTCCCCTGAGACCCAAAGTGATGGCCTCAAGAACTAGCCATTTCATCGATTCCGGGGGGTGGTTAGATGCTAACAAATGTTCAACCATGGGGGCCCCCGTGGTATTGCATCTTATTCTGCTGCAATGTTGTAAGATACGACACTTGATCCTCTGAGTGGTCTGCCCTATATAGATTTTATTGCAGGGACAGACAATCGCGTAAATGACATTCTTGGTGTTGCAGTTTGTCAATGTTTTTAGGGCCACTGTGCAGTTGCTATGTTGAAACACTTTAGTTTCAATGGTGAGATTGCACGCTTTACATTGTCCACATTTGACATGGCCTACTGGTGCCGGAAGTTGCCACATCGAGTTAATTGTTGGTTGAGGAGGTGTGTCCAAATAGGACTTTACCACTTGATCACGCACATTTCTGCCCTTTTTAAAGGAGTGCATTGGTGGTTCAGGAAGGTGTAGTTCCGATGACACCAGATGCCAGTGTTTATTTATGATATGCCGGATTTCGTTACTCCTGGTGTTAAGGGTGGTAACGCATATCAGCCTGTTGAGGTCCTCTTCCCGGTTCTTAGGAGTTAGAAGCATATCCCTGTGAGTGAACCATGCTCTCTTACGGGCCCTCTTAACCAACCGTCTGGGGTAGCCACGCTCAATCAGTCTAGCGATCAGATCATCAGATTCATTGAAATAGTCCTCCTTCCGTGTGCAGTTCCTCCTGATCCTGAGAAACTGACCAAAGGGCAGATTATCACGTAGGCCTCTCGGATGGTGACTCCCATATCTGAGTAAAGTGTTTCTCTCAGTAGGCTTACGATAAAGGGTCGTGTATAAGCACTCATCCGCGGTTTTGATTGAGATATCCAGGAAGTCAATGGTAGACTTGGCTTTGGTGATAGTAAACTGGATATCACCCGTTCTCTCATTGAGCCATTTGAAAAAATTATTGAGTTCCGAATCGTTGCCTGTCCAGATCATGAGGACATCATCGATGTACCGCTTCCAATAAGCAACTTGCCTTTTGAATGGATTCATGATGTTGTTAACATAAGTCTGCTCAAAGTCGTCCATATACAGAATAGCCAGGTCTGGAGCAAAGCTGGCCCCCATTGCGACGCCTTTGGTCTGCATGAAATACTCGTTCTGGAAGAGGAAGAAATTTTGTGTCATCGCTATTGTGAGTAATTGGATTATGAACTCAGATGGAACATGCGTAGGTTGTGTTCTTGGGTCTAAGTATTTTGACATCACGTCTAGAGCATGTTGTTGTGGAATGCTAGTATATAGTGACACAATATCCAGCGTGACAAGGATTTGGGTATCTGGGTTGAAAGGCATACCATCAATTAAATTGATAACCTGCATAGTGTCTCGTACGTATGACCCAGTTTGTTCAGCCAAAGGTTTTAGGAAGAAATCCACATATTTACACAGGGGTTCAAGAATTGACCCGCATCCGGAGACTATAGGGCGCCCAGGTGGTCGTTGTTGATTCTTGTGAACCTTAGGTAAAGTGTAAATCGTGGGGATGCGTGGGTGAGTCTGGTTCAGATAGACAAAATCCAAGTTTGAGAGAAAACCTTGAGCAAGGCCATCCTGAGTTGTCCGTAAAATCATGCTGCTGATTCTCTTGGAGGGATTGTGATTTAATCTGATGTAACTTACACCATCATTCAATTGGGAATAGATCTCGTCCTTGTAGTCCTCCACATTCTGTAGCACGATGGCACCACCCTTATCAGCAGGTTTGATGACAATGGAGCGATTGTTTTTAAGGTTATCAAGGGCTTTCCTTTCACCACTGGTAACGTTGTGCTTTACATATTTTTTGATGGAACACGTATTGAGGGCCTCCTTGAGTACAATACTCTCATAGGTTAACAGCCGATGTGAAACCATTTGAGAGGTTGGAGTAAAGGAGGATGGAGTCCGGAGTCCAGTACAAGATGTCGTAGGATGAATTGGGGACTGACGGAAAAAATAACGTAACCTCATCTTTCGAAAGAAACGGTGTAATTCAGTTTGCAGATTAAATTTGTTAGGATATGTGGTGGGGACATAAGATAAACCTTTACTGAGAACCATATGTTCATCATTAGTCAATACATGATTAGACAAATTCATAATAGGGTCCTTGATGGTGGTCACCAGCGATAGACCCGGCGTCTCGTTTGAATTTCCCCGTGCTGTTCTTGGGGGAAATGCACTTGCTTCTGGACAGGAATCATACCCTGGGGTTGGGCTCGTCCCCATCCTTGTTGAAGTTGGCCGCGTCCCCGGCCTCTGTTCCAGTTCGTGTTTCTTCCTCTTGGTGGTCGCCATTGTCTGTCCTCTAAAAAAGAAGGTCCAGATGGTGGATAATATGCAGTGTCCTGGCCTTGGTAGTTGAGACTGGTCCCTGCTTGTTCACTATCACTTCCAGTGGACCCTGATGATTCAGAGAAGGTTGTGAATCTGCGGGTGCCTCTGAGACCACCCCTTCCTCTGTTGAAGAAGCGTCCCTGTGGATCCTGTTTGTAATAGTCGTCGTGTAGATATGGATAGGTCACCTTCTTATCATAGAAACGTACGTCTTTAGAGAGTTTGTCAAGCTTCTTCGCTTGGGTATTGATGTCGAATTCTTTGGTTGTTTTCTCAAGACGCTCCAAGGCTTCTTTGGCATTCGTTAAAGCGTTGTCAGTTGAAATATCGCGTTTAAGATCTGCAATTTCCTTCATAAGTTTCTCGACCTGTTCGAGGGCTGTTTCCACCCCTAGCACCATCCAGTGCCGTGAACAGTTGTTGGCAACAAAACTGAAACCCTCCTTGAACTTAGGTTGGTCCACAAAGATCGCAGGCTCGTTCTTGACTTGTAATCCAACCGGGATGACATTAGCCTGTAAGTATTTGGTCAGGACGTGTCCGTGTAGTCTTGTACGGATTAGCTTTTTCTCCAGTCTTTCCAATTTGTTTATCTTTTCGTTGAGAGACACATCTATATTGGGAGTGTTGGAGGTTATGAAAAGATTAGTGGGGTCTTGAATGAGATTGGTGATGTACTCCTCAGTGTATGATAAAGTTTCATTTACCGTCATAATGTGAAATTAGGAATTAAGTTAGCTAAAAGCAGATACCCTCGCAGGAAAAACCTGCTCTAGGAAGAGTTATAAATCAATGGGGTAACCCGATAGACCACTGGACTCGGGTATATATATTGGTACATGAAAAGACAGTCACAGTGGAACAATTTGACTCAATTAGAACACACAATTGTTGTGTAAACTTAAATAGAATTATGACAACACCTATTGAGATACATCAATGACTGGATTTAATTGTTTGAACATAGAAAAAGGTCAGCATATCAACCTGTTCGACAGACAAACGCATGTCAAAATCATCATTTTCAATTTATAGGGGTGTAAGTAAAGTGATAAGTGCAATATAAATAGGGATAGGTGCAAACGATGTGAAGGGGAAGGTCGTGTGTTTAAGAACATCCAAAATCAATTTGAAGACCTAACCTGCCACTTAAATGGCAATACACACAAATGCAATAACATGAACAACACAAGCAGTTGTATAATCACTGTCAGTCTCATGTATTGAAAACAAACAAGGACAAAGTCGTCGACGTTTCGACCCCTAATCGAGCCAGCAATTAGGAATTCTTGGAAGCGGGGCCTTCTTCAGGACCAGTGGGGGGGATGGACTTACACCTAAGGACAATGAGTAGTATTAATACGGTGTGTCTGTGAGACCAGTAAATGTCATTAGGTACAATTAAGGTATTATTTACCAACATCAGCAGGGATGACTCATGCTGGACGATATGTGGAATGGGCCCAAACGGCTCCTGAAACAAAAAGACGGAAAAAGAGGAAAGGGTACATCTACATAGGGTCTTAATTAAGGCATGATGCTCAAGCCACTCTCCAAAATGGTGTGGTACTCACCATTGGATGTTGAAAAACCGGTACTTGACTGAAAATAATTCTTATCGGTATCTGAAGAATCAGAGTGGACAGTGGTTCACACGTAACCAGAGCTGGGGGGGCAAGAGCACAGATTTCAAACCTCAAACAACGGGTTTAGAGATATACCTAATACATTATGGTATAAACATCAAGGGAATGGAATTAATTAAAAGCATATTGGCGGCAATTATGTCCGGTGGTGTTGGAAAAGGTGTAACCGTGAGGAGAACACCAGGGGTAAGGAAAATAAACAATGCTACGGGGCCTTAAAAGTCTAAAACATCTATAGTGGGTGAAAACCCAGCGTATAACAGATTAAGAGGACCTCAACAGGCTGACCTCAACAGGCTGATATGCGTTACCACCTTTAACACCAGGAGTAACGAAATCCGGCATATCATAAATAAACACTGGCATCTGGTGTCATCGGAACTACACCTTCCTGAACCACCAATGCACTCCTTTAAAAAGGGCAGAAATGTGCGTGATCAAGTGGTAAAGTCCTATTTGGACACACCTCCTCAACCAACAATTAACTCGATGTGGCAACTTCCGGCACCAGTAGGCCATGTCAAATGTGGACAATGTAAAGCGTGCAATCTCACCATTGAAACTAAAGTGTTTCAACATAGCAACTGCACAGTGGCCCTAAAAACATTGACAAACTGCAACACCAAGAATGTCATTTACGCGATTGTCTGTCCCTGCAATAAAATCTATATAGGGCAGACCACTCAGAGGATCAAGTGTCGTATCTTACAACATTGCAGCAGAATAAGATGCAATACCACGGGGGCCCCCATGGTTGAACATTTTTTAGCATCTAACCACCCCCTGGAATCGATGAAATGGCTAGTTCTTGAGGCCATCACTTTTGGTCTCAGGGGAGGCGATTTGGGAGCAATTCTAAATACCCGGGAATGCAAATGGATGGACAGGTTTGACTCTGTCCATAATGGCCTGAATGAACTTGATGCCACATATGCACAATTATCCCTTTTGAATAACACCTAGCTTTCACATTCGGGGCATTTTTCGTCCATGTACACCTCTTATAGATTTCTGTTACATGGCACATATCACATTACTGTTAGTTCTGAGATGACGCACTTTCCATCTTTGCAAGCTTGTGATTGCCTTGGTTCCTTTTAAAATCTGAGCAAAGCTTTCCCTAGATGTTTACTAATAATCCAATGAGGTTACTCTATCATCGCATCAGAATGTAAGCTGCCTTTGCAGTCAGGCCATTACCTTTTCATACATTTCACCTTGTAAGCTAAGCTTTTTATGCTGCGTTAGTTTAATGATTTGGTTAACGCTTTGGTTTTCACGATGATGTTATGTATATTTGACAAAGTGATTTTACATATCTCTGTATTTACTCACATTACTGTGAATAGCATGCTTCAATGTTTGTTTTTGTTGAAGCAAGACACTTAGATTGTAAGCTGTCTTACAGCAGTTTTTATCGGCATCCTCGAGTGCCCTACGTGCGGTGTTAAACTCTGTTTGCCGCTCGTGTGTAATCACTTTCAGTTTTGCCTCTGTTGATTGTTCAGCTGTGCTGACATACACACCCCCTGCCTTTGTCCAATGAGCGCGTCACGCTCCAATCTCTGACGTACCCGTTCTGGTTAGTTACTTAAAGGGTCATGTGACACCTCCCAGGGTTAGCTGTCAGATGCTGTTGACGCTGCCTGGGAGGTATGTCAAACTGCGATGTAAGCGCGTTTCCTTTTCTTTCACTGGAGAGGTTCTGCTTCGTTCACCGCGCTGTTCGCCTGCCTCTGCCCCATTAAGAGACTGGGTGTTGCTCTTCCTCTTTACCTTTCCATTTACGTTTCTCCCGTTGCGAGACACCTCTCTTTTTGGGTTTCACTCGTAAAAGCCGCCAAGTGGACCTTTGCCACCGGCATATTAATTAACTGCATTCCGGGTATGTAGAGCCGCTAAGTGGGCTGCACGCCAATCTGTTATACGCTGGGTTTTCACCCACTATAGATGTTTTAGACTTTTAAGACCCCGTAGCATTGTTTATTTTCCTTACCCCTGGTGTTCTCCTCACGGTTACACCTTTTCCAACACCACCGGACATAATTGCCGCCAATATGCTTTTAATTAATTCCATTCCCTTGATGTTTATACCATAATGTATTAGGTATATCTCTAAACCCGTTGTTTGAGGTTTGAAATCTGTGCTCTTGCCCCCCCAGCTCTAGTTACGTGTGAACCACTGTCCACTCTGATTCTTCAGATACCGATAAGAATTATTCTCAGTCAAGTACCGGTTTTTCAACATCCAATGGTGAGTACCACACCATTTTGGAGAGTGGCTTGAGCATCATGCCTTAATTAAGACCCTATGTAGATGTACCCTTTCCTCTTTTTCCGTCTTTTTGTTTCAGGAGCCGTTTGGGCCCATTCCACATATCGTCCAGCATGAGTCATCCCTGCTGATGTTGGTAAATAATACCTTAATTGTACCTAATGACATTTACTGGTCTCACAGACACACCGTATTAATACTACTCATTGTCCTTAGGTGTAAGTCCATCCCCCCCACTGGTCCTGAAGAAGACCCCGCTTCCAAGAATTCCTAATTGCTGGCTCGATTAGGGGTCGAAACGTCGACGACTTTGTCCTTGTTTGTTTTCAATACATGAGACTGACAGTGATTATACAACTGCTTGTGTTGTTCATGTTATTGCATTTGTGTGTATTGCCATTTAAGTGGCAGGTTAGGTCTTCAAATTGATTTTGGATGTTCTTAAACACACGACCTTCCCCTTCACATCGTTTGCACCTATCCCTATTTATATTGCACTTATCACTTTACTTACACCCCTATTAATTGAAAATGATGATTTTGACATGCGTTTGTCTGTCGAACAGGTTGATATGCTGACCTTTTTCTATGTTCAAACAATTAAATCCAGTCATTGATGTATCTCAATAGGTGTTGTCATAATTCTATTTAAGTTTACACAACAATTGTGTGTTTCAATTGAGTCAAATTGTTCCACTGTGACTGTCTTTTCATGTACCAATATATATACCCGAGTCCAGTGGTCTATCGGGTTACCCCATTGATTTATAACTATTACCATGGCTAGAGAGGAGGGACCACAGTGAGCGATGGGTGCCCCAGTTGACTCTTGGGGATTGGTCACATATCACACATCCAAGGGACATTGCAAATGCATTTGCGGACCACCTGGAACACATTTACACCCCTTTCACCTCCTACACGGGGGAGGACTCCTGCCAACTCCTCGTGGATAGTAACATACCGACCTTATCTGATAGCGATAGGGAAGCACTAGACAAAGACTTGACGGACCTTGAAATACAAAAGGCCATGAGTACGATTCAATCGGGGAAGGCGATGGGGCCCAACAGGGTTCCCATTGAATTCCTAAAAGTGGTGGCCACCCAGGTTGCTCCTCATCTGCGGGCTATGTTTGATGAGAGTTATGAGAAGGGACTCTTACCAGAGGACCAGCGACTAGCATCTATTGTCGTGATCCGCAAGCCCGGGAAACCGGCCGATAAATGCAGCTCCTACCGCCCAATATCCCTGATTAATGCGGAAGCGAAGATCTTAGCTAAAGTCCTAGCCCTACGCCTGGTGACGGTTATACCATCGCTAGTTCACCCAGATCAATCTGGCTTTATGCCCGGGAGAAATACGGCGCTCAACATCAGACGTCTCCAAAATATGCTAGCGTGCCGAGAATTTATCAAAGAAGACGCAGTGGTCCTATCCCTAGACACCTCGATGGCATTCGATTCCATTGAATGGCCATATTTATTCGAAGTTTTGAGGCGTATGGGCTCTGGTCCCAAATTTACTGGTTGAGTGAGACTATTGTATACCGATATTTGGGGGAAGGTTCGGGTGAATAACCACACATCCCGAGCTTTTCCGCTGAAAAGGGGCACTCGACAGGGTTGCCCCCTCTCCCCTCTGCTCTTCTCTCTTGTGCTGGAGCCGCTGGCCTCCTGGGTCCGACGAGATGTCATGGTGAGGGGATTGCAATGGGCGGAGGGACATGACGATAGGATATCGTTATATGCTGATGACATTTTGCTCTAACTTGCATCCCCCTACAGATCCCTCCATGGGGTTTTAGATACATTCACGAACTTTGGGAAATACTCTGGTTATGCTATAAACTGGAGTAAATCGATACTGTTCATTCTTAAGGGCCATGTTCCTCGGCTACCCACGGGCTGTAAGGTGGAGGTCACCACGGAGGGATTCCGCTTTCTGGGGATCTTTGTGACACCGGACCCCCAACTCTTTTATGAACGCAACCTCGCGGCCCCTCTAACTCGGCTGCTTGCCGATGTCAAGCACTGGAGATCATTGCCCCTGTCCCTGGTGGGTCGTGCGGCTCTTCTCAAGATGCTGGCCCTTCCTCGGTTCTTGTATATTCTTCTTAATTGTCCCCACAGCGTCCCAGATGCATATTTCTCAGGGGTGGAGAGTGAGATCCGGACGCTGCTATGGGACGGCGGATCCCCTCGGATAGCGATGAACAAGTTGACCAAGGGGTGGTACAACGGGGGTATCGCCCTCCCGGATCTCCGTCTTTACTATTGGGCATCACAGCTTGTGGTGGTAAATCATTGGATCTACCGTTCCCCGGAGGACCCGGCGTACATGCTAGATAAATACCAAATGGGAAGGGCGGGATTCCTGGAGGCATTGTACTCTAAGGTCCGGAAACAACAGTATTTTGGTCCCACGGCCCACACAGTGGCGATATGGCACCTGGCATATTCCCGTTTAGGTTGGGCAAAAACCCTGAAAAAAGCCACACCCCTGTGGTGTACCCAAAGACTGGGACTCCTGGGTCGCCATCCTGGGTTCGATAAATGGGACATCATTGGAATCTCTACCATAGGGGACTTGGTTAAAAAGGGTACACTTCTCAAATTCAGAGACTTACAGACGACGTATGACTTGGCCCAGGGGGAGGTGTTTCGATATCTACAAATTCGACACACCCTTACTGCTGCCCTCCCCGACATGACAGACGTCCTAGATTCATCCCCCCTAGAAGATAGGCTTCTCGATGGAGCGCTGCTCACCAAGGCCATATCGCTAACATATAAGAAATTAAGCAACAACCTACCTGATACGTTTCACACACTTGAGGAAAAATGTCAGCTAGACTTAGGCACATGGAAGACGAAGAATGGCAGGCAGCATTGATGTCTCCCCGGGAGGCAGCCATAACCCTCTGGTATCGACTTATTCGGGGGTCGAATCCGGTTGCCACCAGCCCTGAAGTGCTCACCTGCCACACGAGTCCTGTGTAAACGCCGAGGGGGTCTGCTTCCCGCTGCCGCACCGCCTTCGCACGCGGCCGCAGAGTGGAGGCACTACATCCCCCAGCGTCCCAAGCGTGCCGGGACAGGAACCCGGAAGCAACAACATCGCGCCAGGAGGCGATATAAATTCCAGCCTCTCTTCGGGGGAGCGGGGGTCGAATCCGGTTGCCACCAGCCCTGAAGTGCTCACCTGCCACACGAGTCCTGTGTAAACGCCGAGGGTGTCTGCTTCCCGCTGCCGCACCGCCTTCTCACGCGGCCGCAGAGTGGAGGCACTACATCCCCCAGCGTCCCAAGCGTGCCGGGACAGGAACCCGGAAGCAACAACATCGCGCCAGGAGGCGATATAAATTCCAGCCTCTCTCCCGCGTCGCGGGTAGCGCCGGGAGAAGCCCGGGACAAGGGCGGGACCGTCTGCGGCCGTCAGAGGCCGAAGGAGGTCGGGTCGGGCCACACCCCTTGGATCGGCAATTGGCGGACAAAGGACATGTAACGTATTGAGTAACATTTGGGTACTAGCTCAAAACTGGTTATTGTGGTAATTGGTTTAAAAAAAAAAAAAAAAGCATCCTTCCATCTCCATCAATCATGGTTAAGCGGGGAGCTAAAGTATCAGCTGATTCAGCTTGCAACACCATTGACACTTACTTAGTAAAAGCAGTTAGTGCTCTTACCCAAGAGATAGATCGGACAGAAAAAAGACTTTCCATGAGTGCAAGTACACTACTGCCAACTAATTTAGGCAATCTCTGTGATAACTCCCTACATAATACCGAAATACCTACTGCTTCAATTACTTTAGAAAGGGAGGACTTAAATGCTAGCAGTCAATCGAAACTTTCGAATACCCCCAGATTGTCTGTCACAGTAGATAGCCCTGCCCCGTTAACATCACCACTGGTTAATCATAAAGGGGGACGGAACAAAACCACAGGACAGAGCACCGTACCAAAGAAAAAGGTTAAAAAACTACCTAACATTGAGCACAAGATTATAACACGCACAAGGGCTAAACAGACTTCAATGGAAACCCCTAGTATGGAAGTAATTCTTGATAAATTAGTTGAGCTCATCAGGCCACTACATGAAAAAGTGGATAATTTAGCCAGAGAGATCCACAAATTGCAAGGATCTATTGATAAAATTGGGAAGCGAGACCTACAAACAATAGGCGTAGAAATTCACACTACATCAGAGGGTACTGCTGTTGGGAATACCGTTGTAACTAATGTGCCCACAACTAAACCTCTCATTAGTCAACCTCGGGGTATCTTAACCACAAGACCGCAGTCACCTTCAGAAAGGAATCTACCAGCAAATACGAAACAGAGAGGGCAGCCTAATATAACAACCTTACCAATAGAACAAACTCGTAAGGTTAAGGAAGCAAATATGTTTTCATCAAATACTAATAATCCCCCTCCCTGTATTAATCTGCCCCCAGAATGCAGCGCGTATGTTGCAGTGCTGGCTAACATCCCTAAATTAAAAAATGGTCAAGTGGAGAATCATGATCAATTGAAGAATAAAATCCTCCACTGGTTGTCTACTAATTGTAACTTCCCTATGGAAGGGGCCAGCCAGATTAATCTAGTTCAGAGAGTGGGATGGATAGGCCCCCTTAGAAATTTTTTTGAGGGAGATTGTGTTATAATTAATTTTAAAACGTGTCAATGGGCCAAAAACACATTTTTAAACGCGCCTCCACCACCAACTCGGGAATTTAGCATCACATTATTACCACTAGGCTATTTTTATAGGCATTTACTGGAATCTATCCACTCATGTAATATTGACTCCGTAAATTCCCTGAGACCTTGTCAGAATTTCCGTATCCCTACGTATAATAGATTTCAGGTTTTTGACTCCTTGGAGGATATTGATTGACATACTCTGCCAAAAACCTCAATACAGGTTAATCATCCACCACACTCTAGATTATGTATTGGTTCTAATATACGGAAAGGAGTAAGGAGGCACGATGAACAAGTTACTTGCCATTCACCTAGTAAAGCTGTGGCTGTTCAATTGTCCCTCTCACCTGAACTTAACACAGTGGAAGTTGATAGTGTGATCGCTGGGGCCCAACGGATTTTGACTACAACTAAGCCTTCCATGGTAGATCCCTTTTTAATTCCAGAATTCTCTCCTGAAGATACACCAAACGATAGTATAGCTGCTAACTGTGACTCAAATATAGGTTACAGTGTCGTCACATGGAATATCGCAGGTTTGAATAGAAAAGTGGGTTCCCCCTTTTGGAGGGATTTTATTAATATAGGGTATGACATAATATGTCTTCAGGAAACCTGGTGTGAAGAGCCTATTTTTATCGAGGGCTATTTAGCACACAGTTTGAATGCGGTGAGCTCAACTGCTGGCAGAGCTAAAGGAGGCCTTTTGCTTCTAATATCCACTAAACTAAACTCTTGTAAAATTAAAAGTTGCGTTTCAGTGGATGTTTATTCTCAGGTATTATGTCTAGAGTTTGACAAAGGCAAAGATTTGCTATTGATTAATTTTTACAATAATGTATTCACTGCTGACAGAGGTAAAATTTTGATTCAGTTAGAAAAGGAAATTGAGAGGACCCAGGCATTATCAGGTTACCAGTCGATTATCCTTTGGTTGGGAGATTTTAATATAAGCCCCTGCCCATTTGCCACGAGTGATTCATGTGGATTAAGAAGGGAATGTGGAAATTCGGAGGATACCGACTGTCTACACTTCCCACATTGCGCTTATGGCACGGCCCTAAATACGATGTTAGCCAAGTTTGACTTGGATATGTTAAGTTGCACGAAAAATAGTGCAAATATTAACTGCCCAACTTTCACTGGAAGAGGTGCTAATTCCTACATTGACCACATTTTACTTTCTAATAATACTGCTTATTCTAATTTGTGTGTTAATGAGCAAACTTTAAGTGATCACAATAGCATTTCTTTATCACTGCATTGTTGGGGTAATAAACATACGGATGTCAATAATCGTATTAATCATGTCAAGGTTGTAAGACCTAATAGGTCAAGGATCAAATGGACAAAGATTGTTCCTCACAAATTGTTGGAGGAGGTATTAAGAAAATGTACCAAGGAGATTAATTATTGTCTTGGTGATGAGGTGCATTCACATATTGTACTCAATCACTTACTCACAATTAATGATACAATAGATAACCTACTCACGAAAACATATAAAGGGAAAAAAGAAATCAATACGGGCTGGTTTGATAAAAGTTGTACTCAGGCTCTTCATGCCCTAAAACAAGCTTTGAGCTCTAAACCCCGAAATGCTACAAATATTAAAAACTGTCGTGTTGATTACAAAACATCACTTATTAAGAGGAAAAGAGCCCTACAAGAGGAGGCCTGGAATAACCTCAACCTTGCGGCAGACACAAACGATAGTAAACTTTATTGGATACTATAAATAGCCCCTTTTTGAAAAACGATACAGTGCCTGAAATAACCTCTTATGTAGACTGTAATTCATGGACGCATCATTTTTTAAATATTTTTAATCCGGATAGGTTAATTTTAGATTTCCCCCTGGAAAATGATTACACTTGGCCAAGATTACCCTTGGTTATAAGCCTGGACGAGGTCTACGAGGGTCTAAGTAACAGTAAAGGTGGCAAAGCACCTGGCCCGGACGGGGTCCCGCTGGATTTATATAAATCCGAGTTACATCTGTGGGCCCCCATTCTAACCAGATTTTTTAATGCAACAGTGGAAGGCCAGATACCGATTTCTTGGGGCCAGTCTATAATTATTCCCCTTTTTAAGAAAGGCTCCAAGTCTGAGGCAAGCAATTATCGCCCCATTTCCCTATTGGACGCGTCCATAAAAATCATGAGCAGAATAATTTTAAAAAGACTTGAGACCTGGGCCAAGGACAACTCGATTTTATCAAAGGCACAATATGGATTCAGAAAAGGTCTGGGGACGCTGGAGCAGTGCGTTAATCTTGACCTCCTTATACATAAATATACTGTTGCAAAGGATGGCAATCTGTTCCTCTGTTTCGCAGACCTGAGCAGTGCCTTTGACCTTGTAGATCACAACATTTTATGGGACATCCTGTTAGAACTTGGTGCCCCTAAAGAGTGCGTATATTTTTTGGCACGGCTCTATTCTGGATTATCATGTAAAGTTCGTTATGGTCCTTTGGGGGAATGCACACCCTTTTTTAAAGTTGCCAGAGGGATTCGTCAGGGTTGCGTCTTGGCACCGTTTTTATTCTCATTATTTATTAATCAAATTGATTCGATTTTAAGCAAATTGCCCTCAGATGCCCCTAGGATTGACGGTAGTGTCACCCCAATTTTACTATACGCAGACGACCCTGTTCTTTTATCACGAACACAGATTGGTTTACAACGTCTCATAGATAGATTTGTGCTATTTATTAAAGACAGGAAACTGGTAGTTAACAAAGCCAAGACCTTTGCTATGATTTGTGGAAAGAAGGTGAAATCAAAATCCACCTTCTACATTGATAAAGACAAGATACAATTGGTCAACAGTTTCTGTTATCTGGGGATATCATTCTCAGGAGACGGGAAATGGACTAATGAGGACGAGAACGTGAGATTGAAGATGAACAGAAACACCAGTAGCATTTTTAGATTCGCAGCTAAATTAGGGCAAAAGAGAATAAAAGAAATGTTGGCTATTTATAAAGCGAGGTGCATTTCATCAGCATTGTATGGGGCAGGTGTATGGGGCCACCATCCTGTTAATCTTTTACAGAATGACGAAAATAAGTTTTTGAAAAAATTGTTATGTGCCCCCCCCTCAGCTCCAAATTTGCTAACTCATATGGAAGTTGGTATCGACTTCATTATGGACCTAGCTGCATTACGTCCATTTTTACTCTGGCGCTCTATTTGGTCTAAAACGGAGACAATATTCACACAAACAATCATTAAAGATTGTTTGAATCTCGATAATTTATCACGCATACCATGGCTGAGCTATATTTACTACTGGTTCAATCTTCTATTTGATTGCAATATCCGTCTGAACCCAGAAGCAGCCGCACTGATACCAAAGAAAGATATAAAAATAAGGTTTCTAGCATATAAGAATGCGGCTAGAGAGAGTCAGTCCAGTAATTTATTAACTGTAGCTTCTTATCTTGGACTGAACTTAAGGAGAGGTTTTCAGACTTATCTTACAACCGTGACTTATAACTCTCACCGATTTGTCCTAAGCCGCTTAAGGCTGGGGATTGTTCATCACTTAGTCTCATTCCCACACATGAAGATTAAATCCAATATACTGTGTCCTTGTGATAACATTTCAAAACAAAGCTGCTGTCACTTTGTATTGTTCTGCAAATTTTATTGTCATTTTAGGAAGTTTTATCTTAAACCTATCTTTTTAAAACACAAGGTTCGGTCTACTAAATCAGCAATGAAGCTTTTAACCACTTTGGAAAGCCCTGATACCTGTTTTTTTGTGGCATTATATGTGCTAAAATGTATAAATATAAGGAAGTCTCTAGTTTGCTCTGTTTAGTTAACTGTTTTGCGTACTTTGCACATTTATGTACTGCTCGGACCTTTTTATGTTCCCTTAAAGTTCGAGATGTTCCTGGACGCATATTGCATTTTGTTATTGCCCCTTTACTTAGCACTTTTTTGCATACTTGTAACGCACTAGACACTTTATGCGGAATCTGCACTTTGTTAAATAATACTGAAGATGTACTGTTAGTTTTTAATTTTGAGCTGTTTAGGGAAGCACATTGCACTTTAATAATGACTTTTGCACACAGTGTTCTGTGCAGTATTACAATATGCTTGTCATTTCGTGTAGACTCTGTATTTCCCAAAATAACCCAAATGGACTTTTAGTTGATATGGCACTGGTTGAACTGAATACACAATTGTATAATGCTCTGCGTACAAGACAATTTAGTTTGCTATGTATTTTATGTGTTTTATGTTGTGTTCTGCTTATATGGTTGTATTTTACATACCGAATAAAGCTTTTGAACTGAACTGACTTATTCAACTAACATTTTTTACATAGATTCTATTTGACTGGCATCACCCTGGCAAAGATAGGCTCCAGGACGAGTGCATGCTGCCTTCGAGGGTGTCAGCAAGATGCAACTTTTTATCATATGATATGGGACTGCCCGGGAGTGAGACCGCTGTGGGAGGGGGCTACCGGTTACATTCTGAGAGCCCTGGGGAAGGAAGTCACCCATACGCCTCGGTTGGGTCTCCTGAATGAGTGGGACCAAACGGATCTCACAGACATCGAACAGCAATTCACAACACTAGGATATACGCTAGTCAAAAGGGAGATAGCGAAGAAATGGGCAGTGGCGGACAGACCTTCACTCAGAATGTGGGTTAGAGAATATAACAAATGTATGATAGCAGAAAAAGAGGTGTTGGAAGCGAGAGGATGTTCTAAGAAATGGGACAAAAAGTGGGGCAAGTGGAATGCTTATCAAGGTGACATATGTGTTTCCCCATTAGCAGAAATGGAACTGCAACGCAGAGACTTGCGACGCTTGAATGTACTCTAATTGTAATAGATGTCTTGCACTGATTGTTTTCTTGTGTTCTGGAATATACCTAATGTCGTTCATACCTGGAATTGACCTGTTAATGCCCAAACTAATGAAAATGTTTTAAATACAAATTAATTTGTTTTCAAAGGTACAGTTTTCTTTCCATATATTGGCATACGTAGTAGTTTTATGATGGTGTATTATCCATGATTTAAATGTTTATACTGTCCTTTTTATATTGCTATGAACTGTTCTTTTATGGTCCTCGAGACCGAAATAAAGTTATTGAATGGAAAAAAAAAATACAATGCTGCGAAAGCAAAGTTTGCTAGCAATGAACGTGTCCTTGGCTCAGCGCCATAGTGGGGGCACAGATTAGCATCAAGTCTCCGACTGTTTCCTTGAGTGCCGAAAGCAGCAGTGACAGGTTTACAGAATTTGAGATCTCGAACAACAACTACTGACCTTCAACCAATTCCACTCCATGCAGCTGAACGTATCACCTCCAGTGAGTGCAGCTCATGGAGAGTCAACAATTCACGCGGGTCTTTTAGCTAAATTCTCCCCAGCACAGACGGTGACAGACAGATATGGCTCCTAGTTAAGTAGTGCATTCTGTAATACCTCCACTGTGAGCACGCGACAGGGGGGTCCGCGAGTCATACAGCACGGTAAAAAGAATAGCTGAACGTATAATATGTATGTATGAGTACAGTGTGTACAGCAAAACCTATTCACAAATATTTGTATTATGAACGGAAAGAATTTATGATGTAAGGTGACGACATTTAAACGAGTTCTGACTTCTGAGTCGGGGTGCGGCTAATTGCAGAAAATAAAACAACCATGGTTGGCTTTCAAGGAAACCGGCTCTGTGCATACTACCTGAATAGCATGATGCAAGAAGCATGAGATTTCAGAAGAAATATTCGAAAGCGTTTAACTGGTTCCTGCATCGGTTCACTTGGAGGTGTTTTCCTAAAAGGTGCTTTGCACACCCGCACACCGCTTGCTGCAGGTTTGACAGTTGCTGCATGTAGCGTACTCACCCGATGACCACCAGCTCTAGAATGTGGCTGAGGTTGCTTGGCAGCTGGTGGGAGCTCGGCGCGGTACCCGGTGGCACCCCTGCGGCTGCACAGTGCTTGAAGGAGGCAGGGGCTCACCCGCGGGTGACAGCCACCATGCCTGGGAGCAGGCATATGGGCCCGAAGCTCAACTGTGGATCCCTTCAGCACAGCCTCTCTCCATCCGGGCACATCGGCAGGCACTCCCAGCCTGCATCTCCCAAACCAGCACGGCAGAGACTGGAGGGCAGTGAAAACCCGTCCCACTAGGCGTGGCAGCTAAATTCCCAACTGCGCCGATTTAAAATCAAGTCTGTGTCCTAGCTTTTTCCTAAAATCAACGTGTTTGCTCCATTATAATCGGGGCAATCTTCGCCAAAAGGAACAGGAAGCTGGAAACTAAATAGAGCAGCTCTAGCGTGCTGGCTCAGGCTCCCCCTGAAACAAGACTTCCGGAGCAACCGAGGGTTCTTCGCCGGTGCAACCCAGGGATGTCACTTCCGGTAACAGCGTACTACTTTAAAACAATCATTTGCAATGCAATACGACTCCCATTTACATGAGACGTATTGCATTAAAAATGGGAGTGCGAGCATTTAAGAAGGCATGAATGGGAGTGGGGGGGATGAGAAGTCACGAACTGCGGAAGGGGAGGGGGGACACAGGGCAGAAAATAGTGTTAGAGTAAAGGGGCCAATAGCCAGAGAAGGATATAAATGACAACATGGCCGTCAGGAGGAGGGACCAACAAACCTAAAACCAATCACAAGGCAGCATTTAGGATGTAAGCCAATAAAAATGATGGGCCGGAGGGTGGGTGGAGCTTCCACACTATAGTGTATGCTGCATGCCTCGCAAAGCGATGGCAGCGCATTTGCGCTGCAACGCTAGGCGAGGCCTAACAAATGAACCAGAGCAATGTTAAGCTTGGGGTGAAAGCACACCCTTTACAGGTAATCTGAGCTGAGCAGCAAAGCACAGCGAACTGCCACTTTGAAACTGGAGAACTGCTCAGTAAAGTGCTCCAATATCTTCCGGTCGGGTTCGCACTTGTGAGAGAGGATGTCCAAAAAGACATTTGCAGCCACAGTTTCTTCTTTTGGATCCATTTCACAGAGGAACAAATCGATAAACGAGGGTACGAGCCCTTTGTTGAAGTCATGGATTTTAGCAAGTGAGGGGAGGAGCAAACCTAAAGCATATTAATGTTTAACATAGATGTTCGTTCAGAAAATAAACATGCCAGACTAGCAGAATTTACATCACGCACCTTTGACCTCCCTAAAGGCATCGCTGAGTTGCCCCCTTCTGCCTCCCATGGCCCCTGAAGACTTCTTCGTTTGCTACGAGTTAAAGAAGCCGGTGGTCACAACTGCGCATGAGAGACCCTCCTGCAGTAAACTCATTAAAGAAAATAGTGCCTACAGACTAAAGAAGACGTACCGTGTAACAACCGAAGTAAAAGGACCAGTCCTTATGGGAGGTTACAAATGAAGACAAGGCGGTACTAAGGAGGGACTAACAAGCATAATAACAAATCAGAAACCATCATTTATGAAGGACGATGACACAAGCCAATGACAAATATGGGCGGAGAGTGGACGGGGCTTCAAGTATATACTCCAATAAAAGTATGGCTCGCAGAGCAGCGCATGCGCTGCCCAAGCTCGACCTAAAAACAAGCACCTTTGATTCAACACCAGCTTCCTTGCCTGTCCAAATTGTTTATTTGCCTAGGATCATACAGAGCCTTTATTATTACATGTGAGCATACTTTTAAATACTTGAGTTCAGGACTTGCACTGCACAAGCACCTGTTTGATTTATTAGACTGTAATGTTGCTCTACCTATAATAAGAAACTAGGCCACATTTACACGACCACTGCTTGTTTAGTTGAGTAATCTGAGATCCACACCCCCTAAATCTCGCTAACTAAGTTACGCTCCAGCTATAATTCTGGATAGATGGCTGGAGGAAAAGGTAGAGGGGCACAGGTGGCGAAAGTTAAGTTTTGGTCAGAAACCTGTCTCAGAGTCCCAGACACAGACAGTCATCCCACGACTGAAAGCAGGCCATACTCCTTGTAATTCTGCTCATGTTTCTTTAGATCAAGCCTGTACTGTGACTGACCTATGGGGCGCGGCTTGGGCTTATGTACTATATTACATTTTTACATTATGTATTCCATCTGTTATTTTATTAATGAATTTTTATATAGTGCAAACTTTACCCGAAGGTGTCAGAGTGCTTTACAATTGAACCAGTTACATTAAATAGGGACTTCAAAGAACATGAATTATATAAAAGATATGAAATAGATATATAAAAGATATGAAATAGATAAACTCTAAACTCACATAAGGATGGTAGTAAGTATTTATGTCTACTACAGATACTAGTGGTTAGAGTTACATATATACAAGTTGCAAATTCACTCAGGATTGCATTTCCACCGCAATGGATTCACATTGAACGATCGCTACTCCCTGGATGCAAGGGACTTGACCTTCTCTATGGAGACGTGACCTCCAGCCCCGCCTCTTGCATCCTGTGCTGTGTGCCATGCACAAGGCAGGAAGCGTGCCCACTACCTAATCAGGGTTGACCCATGACTACATGACAAAGCACCTTTGTGGAGCAATGACGGTCTACGCATTTGTGGTTGGACCCTCTGATGGACCCATTGGAGAGAGGCGGGAATACTTACCCTGGACCAAACTCTGCTTGCTGGTGCACTAAAACCGTTCGCCGAGCTGAGGGAGGAGTTCGGACTCCACCCATGGCAAACCTGGTGTTACATGCAGTTGCAGAAATGCTTGAGGCGCTGCTTGGGTCCTCGCCCCTGGTCCTTACAGTCCTGTCCTCTGGTAACCTATCTGAATGTGTGGGGACGCCATAGGGGAGTGATGTCGGGACTGTACGGAGCGCATTCAAGCCACCTTTTCTCACAACCTCTCTTACGTAGTCTTCGTGCCAAATGGCAAACTCGCTTACAGACCTCCTATGAGGACGAAGACTAGGCAGAGATCCTGGAAGCTCCGGTCAAGAGCACACGAGAGGCCTGCTTGAAATTCTGTCTTTTCAAAACACTCCACGATTGGCATTGGTCACCGACAAAACTGAACAGAGCAGGACTCCTCCCCCACGCAAATTGCTGGCAGTGCACAAAGACCCACTGTGGCATAGCTCACATCATTAGCGAGTGCTCTTCGATTCAACCCTTCTGGTTTCTTATTGGGACAGTCCTGGGTACTTCCATGCTGTTGCAACTCCCTCTCACCCTCTCCATCATCCTCCTCCATGATATAGGGGATTCTCTGGACCTTTCCCACCTGCAGCGCCACCTCCTCCACACAGCCCTGGCTACAGCTAAGATATGTATCCTGCGCCAGTGGAGGTCACCTACATCCCCATCCCGGGAAGACTGGACAGTGGCAATGAACCAGACTGCTTCACACGAGCATGTCATTTATAACTTACAGGACCAGGCTGAGGTATTTACGCAGACATAGGCTCCTTTCCTCAGGAACGAGGCCGCTAACGGGTGCCCTGCCCCAGGATCTATATCACCCTGAATCGCGCAACCGACCCTCGCTGTATCTTCGGGCGGCTGCTACCTCTCCCCTTCTCACTACCCGCGCAAGGATTACTCCCCCCCCCCCCCCGCTCTGACCCACCTTGCTTCTTTTTCCTTCTCCGGTTTCCCCCCCACCCACTGACCCCCTCATGGCTTCTCTTTTTATCCTTTTCCCCCTTTCTTCTATCTCCCCCCTTCCCACCCCTCTCCATTCTTCCCCTGCATTCCTTCTGCATCCATCCTTAGCCTCTCCCACATCCTTTCCCTCTGCACCACACACCCCCTTCCTCAAACTCCCCCCCCTTACTCACCCCTCTCCCACTCAACTGGACACGCAGGCTTACAGGTCTGCAGGACACCCTCTCTTCTTAAGGGTAACCAGCACTGCCACCCGTTCCACCATTTGTCAGAAGCCCCTCCCCCTCTTTTTAGAAGTGGGCATGGATAATACTTGCACTGATAATAGGGGGCTCTCCTCCCCCTTCTTGTGACCCATACCTTCCTCCAGCCCTGCTGTCTGCATACCCAGCCCCTGGACACACAATCCTGCCCCACCACTCCTCTCTTCAGGGAATGCCTCCCCGATCCCCTACACCCCCCCCCACTCGAAGACCCTTGGCCCAATGGCCTCTCAACACATATGCCCCCTGATGGACAGGCCGCTACTGGAGAGATGGGTTATTCCTGGATATCAGTTTCACTTGAACTTTGCTTACCTACATACCCCCTGCCCCCGCTTTAGTGAACTGCACTGCATAGCATTGCATTGCATTGCATTGTTCAGTACTGCTATGCGTTGATTTCATACGATGTTCATGTTGTATGCCCTTGTTTCACTGGATACAAAATTATTACGCAAAAAAAAAAAGATTACATTTTAAGAAAAGTTGAAGCGATTAGCATTGGAAAAATATTTATTACATATTTACACAACATGATCTTCTCGCCATTGCTGGGGTTCTTGCGGGGCTCATTCATTCAGGCCTTCAGGGTGCTGTTGCACTCACGGGTGGTGATCTTGGGCCTGGAGGGATCCCCGAGCTGGAGATGGCCGTAGGGGTAAAAGGTTGGATGGTGGTGGGTGGAGGTGGCATGCTGGATCCCAGGGCTGCTCTTGAGCTCATGCTGGGCTCCTGCTGTGGAAAGGAGGGTAGATCGGCGCTGTAGGGCTTGAAGGATCAATCGCTGGTGTAGGGAAGTTCATGAATGGAGGAAAGGTAGTCATTGGGTTGGTACTGTGGGAGCGAGACTAGGGTAGTGGGGCCGGCCAGACTGCGGTGCGCCACTTGACGGCGTTGATGGGTCAGATTTGGTCCATGCCTTTTGTCCGCTATATGCTCCCATTGCCTGCCAGATCGCTCTCCCCTGCTGGCCCTCATGCCTGTTTGGGTCGCTCTCCCATCTATCCGATCGAGAAGGGAGGTCACCCTACTCCCTGCACCCGGGTCGCACCTCCCATTATGTTATGTGCCACTGGTTGGATTCTACTACGACTGCTACGACATGTGGCTTTGAGACTGGTTACGTCAGAGGACTACCATTGGGGAGATCACTTTCTGCATGATACCAAAACAATCAAGGGCAGAGCTTTAAGTAGGATGGGAAAAAAAGAGTTGTCTCTAAAAAGGGTGTGGCCTATGCAATTAAGGAGGTAGTTTATACACTTTAACTAGATTTCTGTATTTCTCATAGTATGCCACCCGACCAGTATTTTGGTTCCTTTCTAAGCTTTCTGTTATTGCTTCATCCAGATTTATAACACACCATTTGACATGCACCTAGAACAGAGGTCTTCAATCTGTGGGGCGCGACCCTAAGGGGCGCCGTGGAGTCCTAGGAAGGGGGGTAACACATTTCCAGGCCTCACTTCTGTCCGGAATCTAAAACAGGTAAAAAGGAAAACGACACCCGTATGGGACGCTTCAATGTTTCAGCCAAAGTTAATTGAGTCTCCTGTGCTGTGAAAGGAAATGCCGGGCAGACAGGTAAAACAATCCTTCGTGCCAGGGTGCCTGCTTGCCTGAATAAAATGCAAATGTGTGAATTAATCTGCAAATGTAAAGGGTGCTTTGAGCAGGTCTGGCTTTAATTGCTCGAATAACTCCAAGCATTGTGATTGCAAAGATGTGTGTTTTTTTTAGTGGCGTTCCCCTCAGTCTCCTAAGTAAAATGAGGACCAAAGACTCATCAATAGCTATTTCTTTCCCTGGAGTATAGATCTCTGAAAATCGATCTACAAAGTGATCAAGAACAGGCCGAATCTTAAAAAGACGGTCACAGTTAGGGTGATCTCGTGGCAACGCCGAAGCAGTATCAACAAAATGCATCATCCGAAGCAGAAGTAAATACCGATCACGACTCATAATTGAAGGAAATATGGCCTTTGCCATCAATGGACTGGTAGACCAATATGAAGCCATGGACAGCTTCCTTATCAAGCCCATCAAAAAAGTAAAACCCAAAAACCTCTTCATCTCATTCAGATTTGTAGGAGTACACCCAGTAGCTCTAGGGTGGGGCCTAAGTCTGTCACTGTTGTCCCTCAAATACTGTTCAGCATACGAATTAGTCGGCTCAACAATCTCAGCCAAAAATACATCATCCATAAACAACTGAAAAACTGCATAGGCAAAATCTTTTCACAATTCACTCTATACCCTGCATCACCACTAAAGGCAGGGAACACCGGCTGCACCATGTTTGGATCAACTTAGAGTCCAGCATTTCCAATGGGAAGCCCTGCAGCCCCAGGCTGCAATCCAGATGCCTCTTGCTGCACCATCAACACATCAGTGTCCTCCTCTAAAACAGGCACTGAGAGTAGCTTCATCCGCACTGATAGTAGCTTCATCGTCAGATGATTCCAAGTGGAGAGAAAACTCACTGCCAGAATCTTGCACTTCCTCCTCTCCCCCAGACGCACTGTCAGTTTCATAATCATGATCAGAGGAAGATTAAACAAGCATTTACAATGCAATGGTCTTGGCAATATTATAGGTAGAGCTATTGGTATTGCTCATTATTTTTTTTATAAATGGCATTGTCATTTCTATTGGCATTAGCTTTTTTTTGCATATGTGAAACCTATTGTATTAGCAGAGAGAGAGTGACTTGCGGTGACGGATGCAAAAAGAACAACTGACGGACAGAATGTCGCACAATGTCAAACATTCACCCCAGTACAGAACTCTAACTGAATAAATGTGCTTAAACTTTAACTTTTACCACGTATTCCCCAAAGGTTCCTGTGGTAACAACGCCCTTGGATCTTGCCAACATTATTGTTAAGTCGTGATGGGATGAGACTAATGGCACGATATGTCAAACCAAAACCAGCATTCCACATCCAGTCTACTGGCCCAGTGTGTATTAAAATGGAGCATTTATCATTTATTGTGCCAAATATAGTTGTGGGAGAACCCTTTAATAACCCTGGAAAGAATAATAAATTGAGACCAATGTTATTGGCCCGGTGTACTTACAAATAAATCGTTGGCCACTCTGCAGCATGAGGAGACACTGAAGGGCGTCCCAGCATGTATATTTAACTCCGGTTCTTCATTTGGCTCCGCCCACCATTGTTGGAAGCGTTGTAACCTCCCTCCCCCCACCGATCATGGATCTCCAGCTGTGCTCCCTGCCTGACCCGTGGCCGAGGTGTAAGGTTACCTTTCAGATCACACGGCGTAAAAGGAATTTAGTGAAAACCAGGCAGAACTTCTTCAGCCTTCTGTGCTTGGTGTTTGCGTGGAAAAAAATAATATTTCAAAGGTTCCGAGTCTAAAAGATAATTGTGAACAGAACAGCGACTCAGTAACATTTCTCAGTGAGTTAAAAGCTCGCTGCTACATCTCCCCCTCCCCCCCCTCCCCAGCCCCCGAGCAGCTCTGTTGATAAGGTCAGCTCACCCTTCCATTCTTCAGATGTCGATACATTAAATACTATCCGTTGAATGATAGTAACTCCTGCAAGTAGAAGCACTATATATACATTCTTCTACCAACCGTTCAAAAGTGATAAAACTGCATTTCTGATTACCTGTATAACTGCAATCCCCACTGTTATTTTAGGTAACCCATCGGCCAGTCACGCTCACATCCTGTGCTCGTCATGTTTCCGGTTCTTGGGAGGGGGTCTCCAAGGCACCTCCCTGAGGCCTGTTGAGACTTGCTCTGCACTTTGCAAACATTTCCTTTAATCGTCATGAATTATACGCAGCTGTTGGGAGTGCGCCAACCCCTTCACTCATCGCGCAGACCTCAGCGCTGGGCGGTGTTTTTGTGAATCAGGGGAGCAGCGTAAGAAAAAAAAGAGTGAAAGATGCTGAGTGGGGGAAGAGGGTGAGAGGAAAAAAAGGGCAGAATGCGAGGTGGAGCGAGAGATGGAGCTGGTTTAGGAGGAAAACGTAAATTGGTTTGGCAGGACAGAGTCGAGTCAGACATAAACAAGCACACCACCGCCTTTCTCCGAGGCAGAGCAGAAATGCCTCGGAGAAACGCAGTGGCGTTTTTGGATTCGGGGGCGTGTTTTGCTTTTATCTCCTCTTGCCATTGGCTGGAGGAGATAATTAGCGTCTTGAAAAAAACACGCCCCCCGATCCGAAAAGGACGGGGCCTAATCGGAATGACGGACCTCTTCTCCAATGGCTGGCCAGCATTCAAGAGGCCAGCCAATGGAGAACAGGGGAGAAGAGGGGCGGGTTCAAGCCCCTCTTCTCCAAGTCATTAAATCTCGGATCGAGACTGCGCAAGCGCAGCCTTCGAGCCGAGACCTAAAAAGCATACCAACCACCTTCTGAGCAGTAATTCTGCGGCTAGCCATAATCCTTACAAACAAAAGTAACTTGTCAAATAAGTCAACAACAACAAACACTTTGTAGAATAATTAATAAACAAAATGTGGCTTTATCACAAAGAGCTATATACTCCAAAACTATGCCACTGACTTGTCAAAAGCAGGAAGACTCACCGCCACCTACTCTGCACAGACACAGCAAGGACGCACAATATCCCACTAAAAAAGTAAAAGAAACGAAAATTACACATAAGACAACGCAAAAGACATCGCAAAGAATTTCACGCTCAAAACACAAATTACATATGCTGCTGTTATGACACCACTTACAAAAAATTCACTCATGCATGATCATAATAATCATTTGGAATAAACACATCAAAAAATGTTTTTAATACCGAATTAAAGCAACTACGCAAAACTGCAGATCAACCACTGCTGAAACCGCAAACAAGAACAAAAAGCTTTGCACTAGAATAAAAAGGAGAAATAAAGCATTACAATCACATATGCAAATAATGAACCAGTCCACACACAATCTACCAGCCAAGCTAGGGGCTAAAGGGCCTAAAAGCACAAGGCTGATCTGCCCGCAAGGGGGGCAGAAACAGCCAAAATATTCATTCATTCATTCATAAAAGGGGAGCAGCCCTTGCCCATGGGACTGCTCCCCAACAACATTAATAAAGAACTCTGGTGTCTAGTGGCAACTTCCCCCCTTGGGGACAGATGGGCCTGAAAACATATGGCCTATCTGCCCGAAAGAGGGGCAGAAACTGCCGCAATATTCACCCCCATAAAGGGGAGCGACCCTTGCCCAAGGGACCGCTCACCACAAACATTTATATATAAAAAGAAATTCTGGTGGCCTAGTGGGCCATCTAAAATATTTTTGGGCTGATCATTTAAGCTACCCATTATTTTATATGTAGCTACCTGATGCTGAACGACCTAAAAAACGAACAAAATATTTTTGGGCTGATTTATGAGAGGCTTGCACCGCCAGAGCATCACTTTTTTTGAACATCCGGCGGCACAAGCGTCTCGATAATATCTATGTGGTGACACAAAGTCACCCTGCGTTGCTTTGCATGGCCTCTTAGACATGGAGTAAGACAAAGCAGTGCAAGCCACTGCGTTGTCTTACTCTATCAAGTAGGCGTCCCATGGGCATTGAGGTGGGTGTTCCCATGCAACACCCATGGATTTTTACGCTGCTTCAGATTTACAAAACCATGTAAATCTGGGGCAGCGCCAAAACCTTACGCCTCATAATGAGGAGAAATATTTTCATTTCTCCTCTTTTTTTCCTCTTTCCATGTGTGCTGCATTCTCTAGCTCACATAGAAAGTGAAAATCCCCTCTCAGGATTGTTTTTGTGCAGGAAGGTGTTCCTTCCCGCACAAAAACAATCCTGCCTACATTGGCGTTAGGCAGCAATTTGTGCGCCAAGGCAGTGGGAAAGGACAGTAATGAACCATATTTCATAAATAAGGTGCATTCCTGCCCTTTCACACTGGCGTAGGACAGCGCAGCAAAAAGACTTGAGGTGCTGCTCTACGCCAATTCCTCATAAATTAGGCCCTTGGTTTTAACCACACCTTTGACCACGCCCCCACGCTTACTGACCTTTGGTTTGATAAACACTGTTTAATATTACTTCCTCACTGGAAAAATTATTTGCTATGGGAATTGGGGGTGTTCATGGTTGTTGGTAGTTGTCAATGATGACGAGTATCAAGTTCTAGAAATTTTGATCAGGAGGGGGTCCTTACACCTAAAAATGTTTGACAGGGGGGTCTCGGCATCAAAATGTTTGAAGACCTCGGATCTAGAACCAGCCAGGGCTATTGGCTTGCTTTGTCAGCTGTCTCAGATAAATGAGTAACAATGATTTTGTTGTATATAATATTGCAAATGTTTCAATTCTTAAATTGTAAGACTGTGAATTGAACATTTTTCGGGCCTGTGGAAGGGGGAGTGATCTTCAGAATATCTCAATTACTCCCATTATTGTTATGTATGACAAGTGAACCCCAACACAATGGTAAAACTATGGAGGGTGTTTTGCTATAAGGACCCCGTGATTGTAGTGAAAGTGGTCATGGCCGTGACGTAGGGGGGAAAAGTAATAAAAGGGGCCAAGACGTGACCTCTTGGTCTTCGGCCAGCCTGAGAGCAACTACATGGTGTATTCGTCATTCTTTATTGCAAGCCCGCATACCTCAAAATTATATTCACTCTGCGTTAGACATGTGTGACTTTTTCGTTCCACATCTTGTCCATCTGCATATCTTAAACCTCATCTCTTTCCTCTTAGCAGCCTCTTTCAGTCTCTCCTGAATGCACTTCCTCGCATCTCTTTCATTTCACCCCCACCTCAAAAAACACAGTGCACCCATTCGCATGCAAGCACTGCGTATTCTTTTACTTTCAACTTGTCAATATTTGGACAATTGTGTACCTCATTCACACACATTTGCACAGAATAACAATTGGAAATGGAATACATGACCATTGCTCTATGCGCTCTGCAGAGAGGCTAAGGATTGGATGACCGTGTATCCAAACACCTTTTTTACCCTTGCTCAGCCTTCATCCTCAGCTCCAGAACTCTCGATCGTGGCTTGTTATAAACACCTGGAGTCAACTCAGTTCCCAATATGCACTATGCTTTTTTGTTACACAAAGAAAATGCAGAATCACTATGTCCTAGAAATAGCTAAAACTCTTAAAGAATGCAAAATTTAATAAAACATGAAAAATAAACAGAAACTAAATAGCTGTTATGGGTTGTCTTAATGTTTTTACATTCATTGTTTAGTAATAAATCAATGTTTTTGCCAGTAAAATTAAGGACATAAATATAGGGCCTGAGCAGGATCCGTTTCAAGGTCCGTTTTTAGGTCTCGCCTAGCGACGAAGCTCAAAGCGCTGTCGCTAGCACGATCTATTGTTGCCGACTTGAGTTCGGAAGGGGGACAGGGCCATGTGCACGCTCACGGCGTGCCTTCTCTGCCAATGTAATCTTGCAGCCAGACAGCAGTTGTGCACGCGGACCGCACGGCGTCTCCTTTGCTCGCGGACTTCTTAGGTCTTCAGACACGGACAAAACATATGCATGCGTACGCATTTAGACATGGACACGCTCGCACCACTCGCGGGACGCTGCATTTGTTGTGCTTTAACATGAAAGCCGTTCCGCAGCTGTTCCGGCCTAACCACTTTAATTGCACTTGTTTAAAAGGGCTGCCGCTGTTGGATGCCAAAGTCTAACCCCATCCATCAGCAGGCTGCTGGCGAAAGGAGAGGTCTGTGGTTTAACGGAGGTAGGCGACATTTGTTTTTGTTTAACATGAAAGCCATTCCGCAGCTGCTCCGGCCTAATGACTGCAGCCCGTGTTTGTCTTTTTAGGTGTTGGATAGGCGCGCTTGCCAAATCCCTGCTTTCAATTCGGAGGGAAGCCCTTTTTGGTTCCCTCCCTGTCTTCCTCCGGCGTGCCTACCCGGACAGGACATGTGCACGCGCCTGCCGCCTGGACTCCTCTTTCCCGTGCCTCCACGTGGGCACAACAGTTCGGCACACCTTCACTTTTGCCTTACTCTCAGCGCTGAAGGCTGCTGGAGATGGATGCGCCCGGTGATGTCAGCATTTTGCCGAAACACGAAGGTGAAATCCCAGCAGTGTCCAGCACACAGAAATCACGGGGACCATGAGGGAGCACAGGCAAGAAGACCGCGCACCCTGCTTTATGCCCTACCCCTCTGCCCATCTTCTTTCTGTATCCCCTGCTGCCCGACCGTACTCCTGCCCAGCAGCCACGCTTGCTTCATACCCTGCTCCCCTCCCCTGCGGTCAGACCGTATTCATGTGCCCTGCAGCCCCCCCTGCAACATGCTCTATACCCTGCTTACTTTTTCTGCCCCATAGTCCCTGCTGTCACACCCTACTCCCGTACCCTGCAGCCACTTTTATACCCTGCTAATCTCACTGCTCCCTTTTCCGTTCCCTGCTACCAGACCTACTCCTGTACCCTGCACCTCCCCCTGTTCCATGCACAGTACTTCTTGGCACTTCGAGGCACCCTGAACCCATCCCTGGCTGCTCTTTGGGAAAGCCTTGTGTAATGTTGTTATTGCCCCACCAGGTGGTAATGACACAGGCACACGGTCGTTGCTTAATATAATGTATTTATTATATTAATTACTATGATTATGGGAGAGCGCCGGGAGACGTCCGATCCGCTCCGTGGCCCCGCGCTAACTGCCGATCTTCTAAGATGGCCGCCGCGTCCTACGTCATCGCGCACGCGCGAAGGCTAGAACGCTACACTACATATCTCCTCCCTTTACAGTTACAACAATTTACAAATAAGCAAATGTCTCTAGGTTACTTGCTGTTCGCGGTGTTCCCTTCTCCCATCTCAAAGTCTTTGTACTTTAACGGCCTTATCACAGCTCTCCCCATGCGGGTTCGCCTCACCGGAGTCATGGAAGTGTGCTCAGCTATTTCTTGGGTGTTCCTGGTTCCCTTCCTTCTCCACTCCAGGGAACTCCTCCGCACGGCGAGCTGAGAGTGCTTCCCAACTGTTCCTCTACTCTCGGATCACTCCTTTCCTCTACTTCTTCTTCTACTCCTCTTTCTCGGATTACCCCCGATCCAACTCTCTCCAGATTGTTCTCCAATCCTGGTATCTGGGGGGTTCCTGTTTGTCCACTCTCTTTCTCACTCCATCCCAAGATCTTGTTGCATTTGGACATCCTATCTTGGGACCAGACCTTCCCGTCGCTTAATAAAGCTGCTCGGTTGTAGACTTCCTCTACTTGCATGGGCGCACTAAACTTGCTGTTGCCTTTCTCCTTAACTGGGCTAGTTTTACTCGCACCCATTCACCTCTCTCCAACTCGGCCTCCTTGACATTCCTCCTCCTGTTATAATGTTCGGTATATATTCTCTGGGCCTTTTCCAGATTATGTTGTACTACCGCGGGAGACCACTTGCTTGTAATCGTGCACTCCTTCCAGACAATATTGTCTCTCGTGAACGGGTCTCGGCCTCTGAGAATTTGGAAGGGACTGTATCCTGTGCTTGTCGGGGTAATCCTATACGCCCACAACATGCACATGAGTTCTTTCTCTCAATCCTTCCCTGATCCTATCGCTGATTGTATCGAGCCCATGATGACTCTGTTAAACCTCTCGGCTAGTCCGTTCCCCGCTGGATGGTATATGGAGGTATGTTTGACTTTTATCCCATTCTTCCCCATGTACGCATTCCATTTGTCTGAGGTGAACTGAGGCCCATTGTCACTTAGAAGAGAGCGTGGAATCCCCTCTCTGAGGAAAACGGTGGTTAGAAATTTTAATGTTTTGTCTGTGTTCATGTCTTCCTGTATGTCCACTTCAGGCCACTTTGAGTACCGGTCCACCATTACTGCCACATATTTCTGGACTCCTTGGTTGTCCAATATCGGCCCTAGGATGTCTATCGACAAATCTTCCCAAGGGTTAGTGGGATTGTCAATTTTTCCTAAGGGAGGACGCATCGTGCTTTGAGACTTGTCCGCTCTTTGGCATTGTTCACACTCCCGCACGTGCCTCTCTATCTGGTTGTCCATCGCTGGCCACCAATACATCTGCTTCGCCCTAAGCTTCGTTTTCACAATGCCTAGGTGTCCTTCATGTATGATGGCTAGTAGACGTGGCACCAACGCGTGGGGCAGAACTACTTTTTCGCCTCTCCGCAGGAAGATCTCTCAGTCACCCACTGATAACTCCTCTCTCACTTCGAAGAATTTTCTGTGCGATGTCCCCATGTGTCCCTTTTTGGGCCAACCCTCAGGGGTGTACTTTTTGACCTCCTCGATGTCCATGTCAGCCTTGTACGCTTCCTTCCACTCCTGTTCGCCTATCACCCGTTCATGATCTTCTGTGAATGCCACTCTAAGGTCTTCTTCCTCGGAGACTCTCGGAGCTTCCTCCATGGCTGCGGCACGACTGAGGTAGTCTGCTACTTTGTTCCGGGTTCCTGGAATGTGTCCTACATCGTACCTGTAATCCAGTAGTTTCAATGTAATTTTTGCTATTCGGGGGGTCGCATGGGCATGTCCCAATGATGTGAGGACTTTGACCAGAGGTTTGTGGTCGGTTCTGATCCTGAATCTTGTGCCCCATAAGAATTGGCGGAACTTCTCCATAGCCCATACTGCTGCCAACATTTCCTTTTCTATCACGCTGTAGTTTTGTTCCGTGGGCGATAAGGATCTAGATGCGAAGCTGAGGGTGTTTATTTCCCCTTCCTTCGTTTCTTGCATCAAGACTGCACCCAGGCCCCTTTCACTTGCATCTGTCGTCAACACTGACCTGGCTTGTTGATCATAACCGCTCAAGGGGACTGCTGTGCTGATGTCCGTCTTGATCTTCTGGAACTCTCCCTGAGTCTCTTCAGTCCACTTGAAGGTTGTTTTATCCCGTAGGAGTTGACGTAGGTAGTGTGTCTTGGTAGCAAAGTGAGGCATAAATTTGCTGTAGAATTCAGCCATGCCTAGGAATGATCTGACTTCTTCCTTGGTCCTAGGGGATGGCGCATCACATATAGCCTCGATATTGGATTGTTTAGGTGTGATACCTTGGTCACTGATCTCATGCCCTAGGTATGTAACTGCTGTCATCCCAAACCGGCATTTGTCCCATTCTGCTGTGAGTCCATTGCGTTCCAAGACATGTAGGACCTTGGACAGCTTGGCATCATGGTCTGCTTTGCACTTCCCCATTACCAAGATGTCATCTTGGAAATACTGAACTCCCTCTACTTCTTTGAATAGTCTGTGCATGAGTTTCTGGAATACTGCCGCAGCCGAGGCTAGCCCGAATGGCATCCTGCGAAACTGGTAGCATCCGAACGGGGTTATGAACGACGTCAGTTTTCTGCATGTGTGGTGTAGAGCTATCTGGTGGTAGGCTGACGTGAGGTCGATGGTAGAGAACCATTTCACCCATTTGGTCATTGCCAGCATTTCGTCTATCCTCGGTAGTGGGAATTTCTCTACTATTATGTTCTTGTTCAATTCTCTCAAGTCCACACATAGACGCACCTTGCCATTCGGTTTCATTGCTACCACCAATGGAGCTAACCATTCTGCGCTGGTGATCGGTTCTATGATGCCATTGTCCTCTAATCTGCTTAATTCCAGTTGTACTTTCTCTCTAATTGCCATCGGAATGTTCCTTACTTTGTGACACACCGATTTCGCTTCCGCTCTGAATTCTATCTTGTGTGTGAATTTAGTTAATTTTCCAACCTTGCCACCGAACACTGTGGGGAATTCCTCTTTCAGATTCCCTGTAACTGGTCGTTGTTCTTCAACGGTCATCAAGACTTGCGTGGTGCCTCCCGGGTTCAATTGTATTCCTAGGTCTCCTTGGTCAATCCACCCTAGCACCGAAGGGTCTTTCTCTGCCACGTACAGTTTGCATGTCGCGTTCCGTTCTTTGAATTCGAATTTCAATCTTCTGTACCCTACCATGGGAATAGGGTCTCCCGTGAATGTGACTGTGCGAATGTCTGGGGGCTCCAGGTGCTTCCCTAGGTACTCTTTGAAGTGTTCCTCCCATACCGTCTTTTGTATTATGGTGTACGGAGATCCTGAATCCGCTACCATCCTTATCGGGATCCCTCCTATCACCAGGTCACACTGGGGTTTCTTGGGACGATTGCAGTCGATTCCCAGTATGTTTTCTTCTATGCACAACACTCCATCGTCGTCCTCTTCCTCTTCACCTTCCCCCCTCAGTTGCCTGTGCAACGTACTTTACTGCTGTTCTCTTTTGTTTTCTGCGACATACTTTCTCGTAATGTCCTACTATACCGCAAAACATGCATTTCGCTCTGAATGCAGGACAACGTTTGTCGTAGGCTGGATGGGACAGACTGCCGCACCAGTAGCACGTGTTCTTGCCTTCATTACTCGGCTTCTTCGCCGGTGCTGACCTGGACGTCCATTTTGCTTGCCCTCTCACGTCACCCGTCGATCCTTTGCTTCTTTCCGGTGGTTCCACTTCGGTGACTTTGTTCACCATGGGCCTGACTGTTGTCTCTCTCTTCGCCGCCTCCGCGCATCTCTTTGACAGCTCCGCCTTCTTCACCATGGCTATAACTGCCTTCAAGGTCGCCTCTCCATTTACCCACAGCTTGTCCTGGATCGTCGCGTTCGTCGTGTGCATTACGATCTGATCCTTTATGAATTCGTCGTGCAGCGCTCCAAATTTACACGTGGTTGCTAACTTCCTCAGCGCGGCCACATACTCGTCTACCGACTCTCCCGCTGCCTGTTTCCTTTGTTGGAAGTTGTATCGGTCTATGGACGTGCACACTGCCGGTCTATAATGCTTGTTCAGGTCGTCAATGGCATGTTGGAATACGTCATCATCTGCCGCTTGTCGTGGCGTCGGGACTATGTTCTGGAACACTCTGATGCCTTCTGGACCTAGGTTGTGAAGTAATATTCTCTTCCTTCTCTTTCTTGGAAATGCTTCTCTGTTTTCATCTTCTAGGGCTTCCAGATAGTTCATAAAGTTTGTCTTCCCTGAACAGGAGCGCTGGCCTACGCGCTTCCTCGGTCGCTGTCTTGGCCTCTGGGTTTCCCTTCTGGTGGGCCGTGTCCTTCCTGTGCAGTTGCTCTACCCGCTATCCCTTGCCTTGGGGTGTGGCTGTGTGGATCGCTGTCCTTCCGCCCGTGCCGGTGCACCAGCTGCAGTTATATTTTATCAAGTGTGCACTGTGATTTCTGCCTTTAGTCTTTGCACTTCCCCTCTGCCGCGCTCGCCTTACTGTTTGTGCCTGCTTGGTGGATCTGTGCTTCCTTGGTTCGTGGTTGAGCTGCTCACGTGGGTTCTGGGCTCAGCCTGGGTACTAATCCGTTCCCCGGGTCCCAGTCTCGTCGCCAGTTGTAATGTTGTTATTGCCCCAGGCACACGGTCGTTGCTTAATATAATGTATTTATTATATTAATTACTATGATTATGGGAGAGCGCCGGGAGACGTCCGATCCACTCCGCGGCCCCGCGCTAACTGCCGTTCTTCTAAGATTGCCGCCGCGTCCTACGTCATCGCGCACGCGCGAAGACTAGAACGCTACACTACACCTTGGTTAAAGGCAATGCGGGCAGTACTGCCTAGTCAACAACATTTACTGGTGTGTGCTCCGGCTTGCCCTCCACCGCAGCAGATGGCGCAAACATTCCAGCACTTCCTGCCTCGCGTGACTGCTGCCTCAAGAACCCATCTGTCCCGACAGAGATGTACGTCACGCGAGGCTCAGACATCCCGCACGACATTGGGGAAGAAGTGGTTAAAAAAAAAAACACTCTAAGTGTAACAGGTGCCAACTGGTCTCATTTCCGACTGCGTGACTTTGCAAAATCGTTGATGAACATTTCGCAAGAAGTGTGGTAAAAGCTCTGCTAAATATAATTATAAGCAGCAATAACTTCTCTTTTTTATTAATAACACAGTGACTAATTTACTGGCTTTGCGACTTTGAGATTAGGCTCGAACACATTTCAGTGCTGAAATGTGTGGACTGGATATGCGTCTGGTGTCAGTCTGTAGAGGGAGGGAGGCCTTTTACCTTGATCTGAGGTAAACTGGCCCTCCTCGCCGTGAACTCTGCTCTTGAATTACCGTCCTTGAATGAAAGCACTTGTCAGTCCTTTGTTAATTTTACTCGTATTCTAGTTGCCACCTGCTGCTCCATTCTTCATACTTCTTCATGGTATTTAGCTGCGCACAATGGCACAAAAGTAAGCCAGTAGTGTCTAGCGTAGCATTTGTACTCGCTAACTCACAATCTAACTATACATCATTCCATTACACTTAATGCTATTTAATTACTATCCACATAATTCTACAGCACACCATGCCACATATTTCCACAACTCCACACCACACAATTCCATACCACACAAAATCTACTACAAACAATTCCAATACAACACATCTCTCCCTCGCACTTCCACCACAACACACCCACTGCCCTTCTCATCTCTCCCTCACACTCCCAATACCCCCACTCATCCCGCAATCCCACTGCCCCCTCTCATCCCTCCCTCACTCTCTATCTCCTTTGTATACAGCCTGCTGATACATGCTGCCTTCCTGTACCTCCTCGGGCTGTGCACTAGCTCAACTTTTGCACCCCCCCCCCCCCCGGGTGCCCCTTCCACATGTCCCTCTCTCACTCTTTCTCTCATGCCATCTCTCACCACTCTCTTTCACTTGCTCACACACTCCTTCCGCCCCTCTCATGTGGTTCACTTAAGGTCTTCGAGCACAATATCTTTCCCGTGCCTTTTCAACGTTTTCGTCCCCCAATACCACGCTCTCCTCCTCCTCTTGGGGTGTCTTCTCCGTATATACACGCTCCCTCTTTATATGTCTGCGACCTGTTCTCCCCTTCTTCCTTTTTTTCTCACACACTCTTTCTTCTCTGTCTGGTGTTTATTCACCACTTTGTGCACAAACTACCTGTCCCTCTCTGTCTTCCTCTCTATCTATTCTCTTCACCTCTCACCCCTATCTATTCACCATGCCACATAATTCCACTACATAAATACACTACACACTGCACAATACCACCCCACACAATTCCACAACTAACAATTTCAATCCAACCCACATATTTCCACTCCACACCACACACATTCACAACACTCCAAACAAAACCACATAGGTAAAAAAACATTACCATTAATAACTCCAAGAGCTCTAACTCTCGCAAATGCGAGACCTATTGCAATGCAAATGCTTGTTAATTCCTGGTCTGAAAGTCAGAGAAACCTGGCCCACTTAAAGACTGACTGGTGGGACTTAAGAAGCAGGGGTGTAGCACAGGCCCCTGCTGCATTAGGGGCCCTCCAACCCTATAGAGCAATAACAGTCTGTGAGATATGCAAGATTTGGGAGCCCATCATTACCATGTGTATGAGGGCCCCATCATTTTGCATAGCGCCACTGGAGCAGAAGAGCAAGTTTAAACAGAAACATTGAACCTAATATTCATCCCTCAGGTCTTTCCAGTTTCTATAAAAAAAAGATGTATTACACACCCTCCTTTCTTTTGAAGTTTCTGTAATGAAAAGCTGAAAGAAAATAATTAGGGTACCCACCCTTCCTTCTTTGGAAATATATTTATATTTAACAGTTGGGTATTATAATTATATTTTCAGCACTCTTGTCTAATAATGGGTACAACATGAATGATTTCCATTTGATTCTGTTTTCTGACTCATGAAGGAAAATTATGTAACTGATTGTAGTATTTCAGTGATATTTTGGCGACCCAAAAAATAGTCTTCATTCTTAAACATTTGTTTGACAAGAAACTGTGAATTTTAGTGCAAAAGAATCTTGCAAAGAGTACACATTATAAAAGTAGACTGAGAAATTCCACACAGAACATATGAGGGACAGGTGTGCATGCGCACACTTTTCTTATTAACACTAAAATGTGTTAAGGAGAGATAGATTTGGAGGCGAAAATGAAAGATACAGAGCGACAGTGACTAGATTCATGAGAGCAGTTAGTTAAACAGTACAAGTGAAAGTATTCAAGGCCTTTGTAGAAATCCTAAATTAGGTATGCCTTCTCAGCGTCTCGCTGAGCAGATGGATATAGTAAGTGAACTCTTGGCCACGACTCTCTTAATAGCGTAGACTTGTGATGAAGAGTAGATATTATAAATGTCTACCTTTATCAATTCTCACCTGTAAAAGATCATTACGACAAATATTTCTTGATAAAGAGATGTTACTCTGCTAGGTTGAAAAACGCGAGAAAACATGCTGTATCGTAAAAGCATGCAGAGTGTTCTACAAGTAGGATACAAAAAGAGATACAATGAGAACTACACATGAACGTCTGTACGTGATATGAGAAGATAAAATATTGTTAACATAGAGAGTTTTGTAATAATAACATTCCAATGTGCATCGTACCAGAAATATATGCACGTAAAATGAAATTCTTGAAGTGCAAAATTTGTTTAGATTAGAGAGATTTGAAGTAGTGCAAATCTGAGCTTCTGTAACATCTATCAAATAACACATGTATTGAGACTGACATATTAACAATTTGCTTTGAAAATTACAACATACAAATAATGCTTAAGAGAGTTTTTAGTAGTGCCTAATATTGATATGGAATACCTGGAAGAGACTATAACAGCGGAGAGAATCGAAATGCATTTATGAAAAGTGTGATTCATAATTAAATTAAACGGTAGTGATTCAGCTAATTTTCATGTAGGCTTCAAATGCTTCTCTTTCCCTGCGTTAAAGCGAAACCATGTGAGACAGTCACCTAAGCCCTATGAGAACCTTCTGTGAAGTTTCATTTCTGTATTAGCTAACAATTGACTCACTTCTTGCTAAGAAGCATATTCAATAGAAATGTAACAGTATTGTTCCAAACCCGGGGAAAAGCGCCTGGGAATGGACGGACTGTGAGCAAAGTAATTTTCCACCTACTTCTGTGGAAATGACGAAATAGTAACACAATTGAACTTAATGAGTTTTCAGGAAATTTGCATAAAGGAATACCTAATTCTTTCGGATTTGTGTGATTCACTGATCACCCCACAACAGCCCACTATGAGTGACCAATGAGAACCCCATGATGGAATTGATACGTTAAGGGGTGTAAACCTGGAATATTTGGAGGTATAATTGCCCCATCGGAGGAGGAGTCGGGGCTGGCTGTCATTTTCCTTTCCTGTCTGGCATGCTGTCAGACAGACTTTTGATCCCTATTCTTTTTTCTGTACCCCTTTCCATCCATACCGGGTGGAATAGACTTTAACGAACTGAACTATATCTAACTGCGACCGCGAATCTTGTACTCTGCCGGCTGGTATAGTGTGCAGGGAAATAACCTTTCGGCTGAGAGGTTATCTGACTCCGACTGGGGCACATGGCGCGGCAGATTAGACATGACCAGCTCTAACTGAGGGCGAACTTGAGGCTATCAGCTTTCCTTGGTTTGTATGATTAAAACCTGAACCTCAAATGTATCCTGTTTCTCTCCACAGAGAATTTCCAGCTGTTTAATAATGCTCTATTTTCTGTTGTGAGGTTACTTGTAATAATATTTTGTCATTAAATCTGCTTTGAAATTTATTTCTTTGACTTATCTATCCAATATGGATTAGATAAATGTTTCCCATGAATTATTTTATCGCCTCTGTCTCCTTCTTTTGGTCATATTTCTTGTGTCATGGCATTTGTATCTGTGGCTGAGAAAGGTTTGAATTAGGCTTGAGATACCAATTATTTTATTCCAAGTCCTCATAGAATAATTGTTCATGTTTCCAAGTATTCTAGTCTCTGTCAGCTCAACAAAAAGATCCATCGCAAGACCATGGTTTGTAGAAATCTAAGAAATTATTGAGAATATTGTGAGACTGAGGGTTGCTGATGGAATGGGCCTATAAAGATAAGATTGTTATGAGGTAAAGAACATTTTGTTAAGCTTCCTTCTGCATTAGTTTTCTGGTAGTGTGTTGGATGGTTAGTTTGACTGATTTGAACTGGGATATGAGGAGACATGGTTATAAAGATTACTTTGTAGCTTAGAGGTTCAGTGAGTTTTCAATTGACGATAAAAACTGACTAAATGAGACTAGTGTGGAATTGTGATCACAGAACTGTCATGTCATATTGTGAAATATGTATGTTTGTGTTGTACTGAAGTTGAGTACGGGTCCTTCGAGGCCTAAGATAACGGGATATGCACCTACGGGTGGGTCTTAGTGTGGCATACACCAAGTAAGTTTGTCTGCTGTTACGAGGGTGCTGTGAAAGAGACGTCATTGCCAGTTCCACCAATGAAGGTAACTTTTTGAAAGTGTGATGAGTTAAAATTTTGTTGGGGTTTCTTATAGAGTGCACCTGTAGGAATTCTAAAAATCTTTACTCAAAAGGTGAAATCTCGCTGGTTGAGATGTTACTGGGAGTGATTGAAACTTCTGATTGTGTGAGGATCTATAATTCTTTTAGTGGAGCAGACAAGAATTGTTTTATGTTTTGTGGTTTTTTTTGTGTGAAATCGACTAAAAGATGGATGACGAGAAATTGTAAAGGGAGGGCCAGTTGCTGTGAGGAGTTAGACTGACGAAATACACGTGTTGCGCTTGAATTGGTTGGTTGATGTGAAGCCTAGCTGTTGGTTGTTAAAATCAAGCAGTGATTTGAAATTGAAACAATAAGACGGAAGAGAGTACTGTAGAAATAAGATCAGACTGCATTGAAAGGAAGAAATCATGAAATGTTTTAAATGATTAAGGGCTTTCATATGCTAGGATGAGCCTATTCCTACTAGAGAAGGAGTTCCTGTTTCTTCAGAGGGTACACCAGCTTTGCATATGTCTCTAGAGAAGGGATATCACACTTGTACCTAGTTAGAGAATGAAAAGTTTCCTAGCTAACGTAACGGAAAGTTTCAATTCTATTAAGGATTCGGAGGCGAGGATTATGCTATTCTTTCTTCACTTTATTGAATAGCAGCCATTCAAAGTTAAACAAATCACTATTCCCATGAAAAATAGGAATTAACAATACAAAAAACAAGAGTGTCCATGGATAGATAGTCCTCCTTCAATGCACCAATCACAGGGCTCCTGGGAGTATGTAGTCCTCTGTCCCTCTTCAGTCTCCCTCTTTCGTCGCTCTAAGACAGCCAGTCCGAAATCCTCATAAGTCTTGTTTGCCGGCATCGTCTGCAGAAGCAATGCACAATGTAAGCGACAGCAGTGGCAAAGGTTTAACCCTGCCAGGGAGTGAAGATCACAACACATAATCAATGAGCAGGCAACAGGAATTATAAAACAGGAAACCAGTTACTTACCCCATTACGAGGGCGGGAAAGGTAACCACGAAACAGGTACCCTGGGTGGGATAATCCTTGCCTCCGAGTCCTTAATAGAATTAAAACTTTCTGTTACGTTACCTAGGAAACTTTTCATTCTATGTCAGGACCGCAGGCGGGGATTATGCTCGTTTAAAGCTTGCTCACCACCAAGTGTGCCATATCCAGCACTGGTTTAAAATAAAACCGCTTAAAGGTGGAGTCGGAGGACCAGTCTGCTGCATTGAGAATGTCTTCCAGACGTGCTCCCAGGCCAAACGCTTTAAAGGCAATGGCCCCTCTGGCAGAGTGGGCACCAAAAGCCCGCAGGTCATTTCCGGCTTCCTGCATCACCCAACGGGCGATCATGGGGGAAGAGACCGCCTTGTGAGGTTTCTTGATTGCGATAAGCAACTGCCGCTCACCTGGGGGACGGAACTCCACCGACATTTCCTCGTGAGCCTTAAGGCAGGCTATGACGCACAGCTTAGGGGAATCCGGAAAGGCAGGGTACGATATAGAGGTTGTCCCGCACTTCGTCCGCCTCCGGACCGTGAACGTAACCCCAGAGGGAGAAAAGATCCTGCCCGAAATGTCCAGGGCTCGAACATCTGAAACGTGCCGGCAGGATATGAGGCAGAGGAGCATAGCCAGTTTGGCAGATAACTCCTTTCTGGACAAGAATCTGTTTGGTTGCCAAGACAAAAACAAATTGAGAACCTGATTAACGTCCCACAGTTGTGAGTAGCGAGGCTCAGGAGGCAAAGAGAGACAAATGTCTCGAAGGAGGCGTCAAACCAAGAGATGCTCACCCACCAGGGAGAGAGAAAAAAGGAAGCACTTTTCTGGCTGCAAGCAGCGAAGAAAAAGGGAGACTGAAGAGGGACAAAGGACTACATACTCCTAGGAGCCCTGTGCTTGGTGCACTGGAAGAGGACTATCTATCCATGGACACTCTATTGTTTTTTGTGTTGTTATTCCCTATGGTTCATGGGAATAGTGGTTTGTTTAACTTTGAATGGCTTAGAATTGGGTAAAATATACTGAAAAGGATGGTCCTTTAGCTTTCCCACAATATGGAACATTTAACGAAACTGTGAGAAGACAGATGAATGATATGAAACCGACACCTAGACCCATGCAATATGAAGCTCTTGAAGAATGGGAACATGAAGCCCATCAGAGAGGGATGAGAAATATCAAGGCAGATACAAGAATACTTTAAATAGATATGCAGAAGCGAAATGGGATTCACAGAAAAAGATGTGGAGACAGGATGTTGCCATGGGTGACCGAATGTATCCTGTAATGGTAGCTGAAAATGAGGCAGGAGAAAAATGGAAACAGAAAAAGAAACATATTGAGGAGCCACAGACACAGGCCCTTACATTAACAGAAGAGAATTTGGATGAAATGGATGAAGAATTGTTGAATAGACCTCCACCTTATAATGAAGAACAGAATAATTCAGAAAAAAAAAAAACTTTTGTGGGTAAAACCCTAGAAGCACCACCTACAACCTTAGATTCAGCTGAAAGAAATATCTTTGTGTACGGAGGACAACCTCTGGAAGACGCAGAATTTCCTAATTGTGCTATAACAAATAGTCCAGATGCACTATCCGTTCCAGTTGCCATAGGTCCAATTGTCCCATTATATCAGACAGGACGAGGAGTTTCACAAGTACATGCTATAACGATACCTAGTTGGACAGCAGAGGAAGATCATTCCTCACAAGAGATAAATAAGTAGGTGGTGGATCATGATCAGAATGCATTATTTACATGATAGAAAACTGTAACACGAAGGAATGATGAGGGAAAGAGTGAACTCAACCATAGAAGGGGAAATAGAGTCATTAGTTAATATTTTACAGAAAAGTTTTGAAACGCCAAATAGAGGTCCCCAGCTAATAACAGGAAAGGTTTTGCAAATGGGAAATCAAAAATTAAATGCTAATGTAACACGACGAACAGGAGAAACTAGTGAAGGGTCTCAGAGAGAGGAGAGAGGTACATCAATATGGCCATCACCAGAGGAACTTGATGCTTGGATTAGGGACTTTATTCCTACATTTAGTGCAAAGGGTAATGTGGATCGAAAAAGAAAATTAGTGGAAAATGATGCCCATACTAATATAGACCTAAACAGACTGAAAGTGAAATTGGAAAAAAAGATATTGGGAACAACAAGTCCAGAAAGATTGGCAAATGACAGTGATAAAGAATTATTATTCATGTACAAGGATATAACATGATAAGCTAGGAAAGATTTGCTACGGTAGCTCAAAAATATGGAGTAGATGTAGAGAAATCTAAGGCATTACAAAAATCATGTTGATTGGATTTTAATGACAACAATCTAGAAAGTCTAAACCCTTCAGGAAAGAGGTTACAGATTAAAGAACTGATAACTACCTTGAAAGATGGGAAGGCAGATGGGTCAAAAAGAAAGAAGATATGGCGATGGTTTTGCCTCTATACCCAATGATGGAAAAAGAGAAGGGAGAGGCAGGAGCAAAAGTATATCCTATGAGAGAAGTACCAGGAGGAGGATATGTTCATGTCCCTTAGAGCAGACAGGATATTTTGTCCTTTACAAATGACTTTCCAAAATTTAGGGAGAAGCCTGTTGAATGGTATAAGCAAGTAGAAAGATTTGTAAAGGTTGATTGGCCAGAAACAGAGTCTGCGAGAGATTCAAAAACTGGAGTGCCCTCAGTGAAAGTGATGAGAAACTATAATCGGGTTATTACTTATCTGAAAGGAAAGATTTTGCCGAAAGAAACCGATTGGGTGAAAAAAGACAGAACTACACAGGAATTAATGGAGACGGTGCATGCATATTATGAAAGGCTTTTGCAGGCATTTAAGCAATATAGCGGAATTGAGAATGTGACAGAAAAAGACATGGAAAATTTTGTTTATCAGTTTGTGTATGGCTTTAGACCTGAGTTAATTGCCATAATACAACAACATTTGGGGCCAGATGTACGACCCTAAATTGCATGCGCAAGGGGACCTTTTTGCGCATGCAAAATGGCCCAGGGCCATGTACAATTCCTAAATAGCGAGTCGCAATTTATTTGCGACTCGCTATTTAGGAATTGTGAGTCGCAATTAGGAAGGGGCGTTCCCTTCCCAATTGCGTCCGCAAATTAATGTATGAATGTTTTGTGCCTGCAATTACGGTTGCAAAACACTTGCAAATTGCCACCCTCTTTAAGATGGTGGTAATGCAGTCGCAATTTGGAAGGGGTCTTCCACTTTGTGACTGTCTCTAAAAATATTTTTTAAGGGCAGGCAGTGGTCCCAGGGACCACTACCCGCCCTTAGAAAATGAAACGAAAACGTTTCATTTCTTTAAAAAAATGCATCTGTTTTCTTTTAAGGAAAGCGGGCTGCATTTTTTTTAAAAACTGCTTTATTTAAAAGCAGTCCCAGACATGGTGGTCTGCTGAGCCCAGTAGGCCATCATACCTGGGAGGGCCTGTCATTCCCAATGGGCTCGCCATTTGCGAGAGGTTCATTAATATTAATGATCCTTGCAATTTGCGACACCATTGGGAATCGCAAACAGTGTTAAACACACTGTTGAACATGGCAAATTGCATCTCGCAAATTACGACTCGCAAAGGAGACGCAATTTGCAAGGCTCAATTTTGCTGGTCATACATCTGTTGGCAGTGTAAGCCTATTGATGAGATTCTTCATTATGCGAAATACTGTGGAGATGACATTGATTCGCGTCACAAGAAATTAAAAGAGAAATTGATGTTGGCACAAATGAGAGCAGCCAAGAAAGGATATGTGGGTTTTGATTCTGATTTTTCAGGTATGTTACAGGGAAATGGTCAGACGACTACTGGAATGCGAGGTGTAGCAGGAAGTCTTTTACAGACTTTTGTGCCTCAGGGAAGAGAAAGGGGATCACAAATAGATGAGTTGAAAAAGACTTATCCTTGTCACATTTGTAGGAAGTTCGGGCATTGGAAACGCGAGTGTAAGTTTAACACAGTTAATCAGGCAGAAGGACAGACGGTTACTAGTGGAGTTGTACAGCCACAGGTAAATAATGAAATGCCGAATCAATCAGTGCAAAGATTGAAAGGTCAAAGTCAGAATATCCTGCAAGCTCCTATACCTCAATTGAATGGACAAGTACAGAGATACAATGCTAATATGGGTTCCATACCAATGATCAGGTAAATTTGAATGTACAAGTGGCATCAGAATACTTGTTGCAGATTGATTAGTGACTCAGAAATGTCCTAATGACGGTGCCTGTGAGGTAAGGAAGAATGCATGCTTGGCGCATCCTTAGAGGTAGATCAGAATGGTCACTATGTGGATGGTAAAGTAAGGTATGTGGAAGGTAAAGGGAATACCTATTTCATTCCTTGTAGATACTGGTGCTACCCATTCCGTGGTGAGAACTGTGGAAATCCCCAACCTACCCCTATCTGGAGAAAGAATCCAAGTTGTAGGAGTATCTAGCCAATTGATGTCGACCCCAGTGACAGAACCTGTACAAGTACAAATTGGGTCTTTTGAAGATTTAAACAAATTTGTGGTGTGTGATTCTAATCCAGTGAATTTATTGGGGCGAGACTTATTGTGCAAAATGAATTGTTCCATTTATTGTACTCCATAGGGAATAAAATTCCATATGAAAGATGAAGATGTGGTTTTAAAATGGCCAGACAAAAGACAGAAGTAGAGGGGTTATATCCCTTACTTACTGAAAATAATTTACCACTTGAGCTGTAAGATACAGTCTTACCGGAAGTGTGGGACTTCACAGGAAAGGATATTGGTTTGATGAAAGGAGTAGCTCCAATTTGAATCACAGTGAAGCCAAATGCAGAATTTCCTAGAACTCCAGCGTACAATCTGAGTTCAGAAACCATTGCAGGCATAACTCCTTTGATTGAGACCCTGAAAGAAATCTGAGAGAGATTTTGGGAAGCCTGTGTAATTCACCTATCATGGGTATTTGAAAAACAAATGGGAAATATAGAATTGTGCAGGATTTAAGAAAAATAAATCAAATTGTGATACCATGTTGTCCAATTGTACTAAATTCTGCTGTGATTCTATACCAGATTCCTTGTGATGTTAAATACGTTTTCAGTCATTGACTTATGTCAAGCCTTTTTCTCGATCCCTTTGCATCCAGATAGCCAATATTTGTTTGTGTTCTGGTTCGGAAATCGTGTCTTGGCATGGTGCCGAGTTCCACAAGGATATACAGAGAATCCTTTGATTTTCAACCAAACATTGAAAAGAAATTTGGAATCATTGGAAATGCCAAATCCCTCTGTGCTGGTGCAATTAATTGATGATTTGCTGGTCACATCTGGTACTAAAGAGGCTAGCGTTTATGTCACCATTGCTTTATTGAATAATTTGGTAATAAGTAGACATAAAGTGTCACTCGCAAAAATCCATTTTGGGACACCAAATTGAAAAAGGAGTCAAGAAGGTGTCACAGGTTCGGATCACTGCTATGAATCCGCCTAGCACCCGAAAAAAGGTTTGCATGTTTCTGGGAATGGTTGGTTATTGCAGGCAGTGGATACCAAACTTTTCCCTGCTAGCCAAGCCACTTCAAAGACTTACACAGAAAGATGTGTCTGACCCAATTCCATGGTATGAGGAATGCATGTGCTCTTTTCATGAACTGTGCGACAATTTGTGTTGCGCTCCAGCATTGGAAATGCCCGACTTTAACAAGAATTTTACATTGTTCTGCAGTGAGCGCAAAGTTTGTGCACTATCAGTTCTAACGCAAATGCATGTAACTGCTCTTAGACCTGTTGCATACTTTTCAGCTATTTTAGATCCTGTAGCTGCTGCGTTGCCTGGATGTTTGAAATCTGTTACTGCAATACGTGTGAGTTTGGAGCAGTGTGAGAATATTGTGATGGGTCACCCTTTGAAAGTGTATGTACCATATTCTGTTGAGATTCTGCTTACTCGGATTAATACACATCTTACAAACAGTCGGTTAACCAAATACGAGCAAGTGATTTATGGAGCAGAAAAGGTGACTGTGACAAGATGCACAAGTTTGAATTCAGGCCAGGTCAGGTCATAAAGTTGTGATGGATGACACGGATCATGTTTGTTTGGACGTGACTGAACTGTGTACCAAACTTGTTCCTGACATCCAAGATGTCCAATTGCCTGAGTCAGATCATGTTCTGTTTGTGGATGGATCCTGCTTGAGAGATTCTGGTGGTACCTGTCGAGATGCATATGCCATCGGCACTGTGGTGGGTGTAGTCGAAGCACTGTTGTTGAAAGGAGTATATTCAGCACAAGTGGCTGAATTGATTGCACTTACCAAGGCTTTGCAGCATTACTGAACAAATGAGAGTAACCATATTTACAGACAGTCAATCTGGTTTAGGAGTTGTTGAAGATTTTGGCCAGCTGTGGTCCCAACGTGGGTACATGACTTCTTCGGGTACGAAACAGAGAGAGTGTGAAAAACCTACTGATGGTACTACAACTGCCAGCGCAAATTGCTGTGGTGAAGTGTTCCGCCCACCAAACTGGTCACGATTATGTGACAGTTGGAAATCATTATGCAGATGAGACTGCATGCTATTGCACTCTAAATTCTTAAGCATTCATTGGGTAGTCTTTGAAGGAACAGTCTGATGGCACAGAATGCAGACTAAGGTTTTTAATCATTGAAACCTGGGAAGAGAGCAAAGAATTACAAGATGCAGGACCCCACATTGAAAGAGAAGGGTGGATTAAGGCAGGATGCAATCGTCGACAAGAGGATGAGGTTTGGGTGTACACAGATGGGAGACCAGTTTTACCAGACAGTCTGTTGTCACCTATGGCAAGGAGTTGCCATGATCCTGCACATGTGAGAAGAGATGCTATGTTACGTCTCTTTACACAGACCTGGTATAATCTCTGATTCAGAGCCATTGCAGAGAGTTTGTGTCAGAGATGTGTGACATGTCAACAACAAAAGGCAGGATGAAAAACATTGATGAGTAAAAGTAATTTGGGAAAATCAGGAGGTCCTTTTACCCGTATGCAGATTGATTTTGTTGAGATGCCCCCTTGCAATGGATTAAAATACGTCCTTGTGATTGTGTGTTTGTTCTCTCGTTGGGTGGAAGCTTACCCTGCAAGACGTAATGACAGTCTAACCGTAGCTAAACTGCTTCTTAAATATTTGATACCTCGATTTGGATTTCCAACCTCATTGAAATCGGATAGAGTTACACATTTTAATAATGAAGTAATATGAATGCTTTGTGCTGCATTGCAAATTGAACAGAAACTGCATTGTGCCTATCGGCCCGAGGCGTCTGGAGTGATTGAACAGGTGAATGGAACTCTAAAGACCCGATTGGCAAAAGTATGTGCACCCACATCCCTGAAATGGCCTGATGCACTGCCTTTGGTGTTGAGTTTACGAAGCATCCCAGACAGAAGAACTGGACCGTCCCCTCATGAGATAATTATAGGGCGGGCTATGAGGCAGCCTATAGTCCAAACAACTCAGCTTGTTAATATTACAGATGACTATGTACTCGATTATTGTAAAGGATTGGCTGATGTGGTGCGTTCTGTATCTCACCAGGTTGGAGAAGTCGCAACTATAGTACAAAAGGACCAGTGCCATGACCGGTGCCCAGGCGACTGGATACTGGTAAAGAAGCCCATGCGAAAATCCTGCCTGGAATCTCATTGGAGTGGGCCTTATCAAGTGATACTTGTAAGCACAAATGTGGTGGTCTGCCCCACTGGGTGTATGCCACCCACACTCGATTCCCATGTCCTCTTGAAAGTGTGGGCTCTATAGTGGACAAACCACTGGGGACAGAGAGACGTCCCATTCAGATCGATCAGAAAGTAGAGGGGGCGACTGCTACTGGGTCTCGAAACACTAGTTCAGAAGAGAGTCAAGAGAGTTGGTCCCGGTTAGTAACGAGGGTCAAATTGAAGGGGATCTAACTAAGCAAAGTAAAGACTCAGATAATGTAAACAGTGTACCAGAAAAACAAGTGTGAAAGGGAGATCATTGGCCCAGAAAATCTGAAAGGTTGAGACACATACGGACCTCAGGAAGAATACCTTCAACTGTGATTGTAGTTTCGAGTCCATCTAAGCAAAGTAGAACAGACAGAGAGGAAACTGAAGTGTGCAGAATAAAAAGAGTGAGAACACCAAGTCACATATGTACAGCTTCAGAGAGGACTTATTTAACAGTTGCAAACGACTGGGAAAAAGAATGTTACACTTTCTGCTTCAAAGATTACAACTCCCAAAAACCACCTTGAAGGAATTGTTGTGCTGCACAAATAAAGATCGAAAAAAACATTGAAGGGACAAGAAGAAAAATAAACTTGACCGGACGCTGAAAAACACTCTTGCAAAACATTACGATACAAGGATATACATACATACATACATATATATATATTCACTTAAAAAACCATAGGTTTCACACACGTTATAGTTAGAAATTAGCATTTAAAAAACCTTGCAAATTCACTTACAAAACCATTGGTTTCACACACGTTATAGTTAGGAATTAGCATTTAAAAAACCTTGTAAATTCACTGAAAAAACCATAGGTTTCACACATGTTATAGTTAGCTGGACATTTCACTCGTAAAAAACCATTGCAATTCCCCCGTTATAGTTAGTTCAGCTAACTATAACTCGCGCGACTGCAATCCACTGCTGATGACGTCACATATTACATCACTGATGATGTCATCCAGTGAGTGTGTGTTTCTGTGAAGTTTAAATATGTCTAATATATATAGGGAAAGGCCTGTGGAAGAATGAGTGGCTGTACAAGTGTTTGAATGGATGATTTTCTAGGTGCGTAACTGACTCTATAAATGAGTCATTTGAGATGTCATCAGTGATGTCATGAGTGATGTCACTGACCATGTCATGAGCGATGTAATATGTGATGTCATCAGCAGTGGATTGCGGTCGCGCGAGTTATAGTTAGCTGAACTAACTATAACGGGGGAATTTCAATGGTTTTTTACGAGTGAAATGTCCAGCTAACTATAACATGTGTGAAACCTATGTTTTTTTCAGTGAATTTGCAAGGTTTTTTAAATGCTAATTTCTAACTATAACGTGTGTGAAACCTATGGTTTTTTTAAGTGAATTTGTAAGGTTTTTAAATGCTAATTTATGTATGTATTATTATATTTTTTATATATTTATTTTACAATAAACTACCTATGAATATAGTTATAGATTGACTGTATCCTGTAATATGGAATGGCTCAGCTCTTTTTTTTTAATTTGGATAAAGTTGAACAGCATAGTTAATATCTTCTATAAACTTATAAACAGTTTAAAATGTTTTTGTTTCTTTAAGGGTTTTTCACCTTGCGCGCACCCTGCGATTTTTTGAAAAAAAAAAAAATGTTTTTTTCACCCTTCGGGGTCCTTCAGGGACCCCCTGACAAAGGCTAGGGGGTCAAGAACTCTCTACCCTGCCCCCTTTTCACGTTCTCCACCTTTCTTTTTCACTGTCACCCACAAAATGGCGTCCGACACTTCCTGATTTCGACCGATTGGAATGTTGACTGACATCTAACCACCAATCAGAATTACGCTCGCGGACATTTGGTGCGCGCACCGTGCGCGCATATAGATATTTATGTACTTTTAACTGCAATTTTCTCAGGAACTACTGAACAGATTGACACCATATATGTAAAAGGCACATCCCTGACCTGAGGACTACCTCTTTGCCAAATTTCAAGTAATTCTGTTCAGCCGTTCAGGCTGTACCTTCGACTAAAGGTCCTATGGGAAAATGCATGGGGAAAATGCGTTTTGGGACCCCCCTTTTTTCTCAGCCCCCGCTTGACGAATCACCCCGAGACTTTCAGGGTAGGAGCTGAGTGGAGTGCCCCATTATTTTTGAAAATTTCACTAAGATAAGTCAACCGGCGACAAAGTTATTCAAAATAGAATTTTCAGATTTCCTATGGGAACTCGGTCCTAACTATAACTATCTACTGGCGACCGCCAGTAGATAATATACATATATTTTTTTTCCAGTTACTGAGAGCGTGGTTGCAAATACTTTACACATTTGCCTTGAAGATAAGCCTAGCTACTCGTGCCAAGCTACCAAGGGGGTGAGCGGGGGCTATCTGAGAAGGTGTCCTTTTTTTCCCTGATGTGGAAGACATTTGCCTTGAAGATAAGCCTGGCTGCTCGTGCCAAGCTACCAAGGGGGTGAGCGGGGGCTATCTGAGAAGGTGTCCTTCTTTTCCCTGACGTGGAAGCAAGGGTCCCTATGTGGCCTAAGGTACCTACCTCAGCCAACTAGCAACCCCCAGGTCTAAAATATATATATATATATCAAGGCAAATGTGAAAAGTATTTGCAACCACGCTCTCAGTAACCCAATGATGACACCACAAATGGACTCCACGCGAGTTTCATAAAAACGAGTATAAATTTATATGAAAAGATATACGATGAGACCACAAGATATAAATCCACCATATGCTCATTTGTAATATTCCTCCTGGCCGGTTGTTAGGCCAGCCAGCCCTTGTAAGTTCTGGCGATTTTAATGAGCAATTCTAAATGATCCACTGCAGTTCTAATGCAATGCTATGCAGTTCGTAATGCTAGAATCAGGCACTTTGCAATGTAAAAATAATGCAGTTCGTTATGCAACAATCAAGCAGTTCGTAATGCCAAAACAATGCAATGCGTAACGCAACAATCAGGTAGTTTGTTATGCAACCTAACCCAATACGTAATGCAACAATCAGGTTGTTAGTTATGCAAAAATAGTGCAATGCGTAATGCAACAATCAGGCAGTTCGTAATGCAGAACTAATGCAATGCGTAATGCAACAATCAGGTAGTTCGTGATGCAGAAATAATGCAATGAGTAACACACTCCAGCACCGATCACGGTGCCTGAGGCGGTCTCTCCGCCAATTGTACTGACTCGCTGTCAGCTCTTGTCAACAGATGCCCCCACACGGGTATGGTGTAAACCAGAGCGCAGCTCCGCACTCCGGCCCCAGTATTGCCACTCCTTGGCAAGTACAGGCCGCGATACGAGCCGAAGCAGAGGCTCGCACTGCAGGAATGGGAGAGACCGAGAGCGTCTCTCTCCAAGCCCGCGCCCCTTCCCAGGCGGCACACGTTAACTGGGGGGTGCGACCTCGCTCTCCTCTTCCCGCGACTTGGGCCTCCAATGCAATCTTTGTGGATTCCGGGCAGTGGAACTTGGGCCCTCCCTCGACGGGGTTGGTTGGAGGTCCCGCTCTGGCAACGGCGGGCTCGGGCTGGCACCTCAGCTCCTCCGGGGCCGCTGGTGCTACGAAGATCTCAGGCTGCAACAGGGCACACGCACACAGCGTCGCTGAGACTCACTTGAGCTTCGGTTGTGCACGATCACCGGGCACTCCTCACGAAGGTCTCAGGCTGCATGAAGCACACGCACACAGCGTCGCTGAGACTCACTTGAACTCCGGGTGAACGATAACAGGGCAATCCTCACGAAGGTCTCAGGCTGCACAAAGCACACGCACACAGCATCGCTGAGACTCACTTGGACTCCGGTGCACACGATCACAGGACAATCCTCACGAAGGGCTTAGGCTGCAAACAGGACACACACACAGTGTCGCTTGGACTCCAGGTGCTCATGATCACAGGGCAATTCTTACAAGGGTCTCAGACTGGAAAAATCACATGCACACAGCGTCACTGAGACTCTCTTGGAAACTTTTGTGTTCCTGAGTTTCAGCAACAGGGAGCCAGCTCACCTCGGGTCCTTGGGGATAAGTTACTTCCCGACACAGCAAAGTCCTTTCAAGTCTTGATCAATCCATTTCTCCAAAGTTCAGGGGCTTCAGCTCTCATAGTTATACCCCTAAATGTCTTTGAAGTCTTTGTGTTCAAGGGGGCACTGACCCCTGTTCAAACCAGTTCTGGGTGCCTCCCTGCTAGTGACACCTTCTTCCTTTGAATAGTGGGGGTCTGGATTCTCAATCACTCAGCAGGAGATGGGACCATTGTTTTATGGCAGCAACCCAGGCCTCTTCATCTCTAGGAGCTACTCCTCTTCCCTACACTCCAGATGCAGGTCAGCCTGTTGCTGTCTTACCTCCTCCCCTGGGTCAAGACATTCCCCAGATCCTATCACTTTCAAATCTGGGCAGTCAATCCACAACCAGGCAGGGACACACAGAAATGTTAGAGCACAAAATCCCATCCGCTTCTAAAAGAGTGGTTTCTAAACACACAATGCAAAAACCAACCTCATAAAAAGATGTGTTATTACATTGTGAGTTAAGGCACATTAAACTTCACCTCTCCATCTTAAGCCTTTGGGAAGATAGGTTGGAAAACATATTACAAAGCCTCACCATTCTATCCAATGGGCAAATTGGCCTTTCAACAGTGAAAAACGAAATAGAGATTATTTCACTGTCAGGACATGGTACACACCTTAGTACTTGTCCTACCTTTCACATGCACTGCACCCTGCACAGGGGGTACCTTGGACCTACCATAGGGGTGTCTGATGTGCAAAGAAAGGGAAGAGTAAGGCCTGGCAAGTGGGTGACCTTGTCAGGACAACATGGCAGTTTAACAAACTGCACGCAGGCACTGCAGTGGCAGGCCTGCGTTACCTCTTTAAGGCTACTTGTGTGGGTGGCACAATTAGTGTTGCAGGCTGTTTTGAATGTAGCTAAGCCACACCCAATCCCTGCACTCCCACCTGGGAGGCAAATATACCATTGCACCTTTGAATAATATACACTTTTGAGCATGCCTTACCACCCCTGGCACAGCAAGACTTCAACACAAAACGAACAGCACCTTTTGAAAAGGGGTTTTATTTAACAAAATGCAAAGACTCTATCACTTTTAGAATAAGGCTTGGGGTTTATTACATAATACTCTCTAAACAAACACTATCTCAGATACCAAATGCATAAGATTCAAATATATCAAGCAAACTTATAATCTAAAGGCATGAATCAATAACTGAGCAATCTATAATACTGATTAATAAACAAGCAATGACTGATCTAAGATAAGATACACCGGACGTCCTGGAAGAGGTCAGAAAGATATATTATCTACTGGCGGTCGCCAGTAGATAGTTATAGTTAGGACCGTGTTTCCATAGGAAATCTGAAAATTCTATTTTGAATAACTTTGGCGCCGGTTGACGAATCTTCGCGAAATTTTCAAAACTAATGGGGCGCTCTGCTCAGCTCCTACCCTAAAAGTCTCGGGGTGATTCGTCAAGCGGGGGCCGAGAAAAAAGGGGGGTCCCAAAACGCGTTTTCCCCATGCATTTTTCCATAGGACCTTTAGTCGAAGGTACAGCCCGAACGGCTGAACAGAATTACTTGAAATTTGGCAGAGAGGTAGTCCTCAGGTTAGGGAAGTGCCTTTTGCATATATGGAGTCAATCTGTTCAGTAGTTCCTGAGAAAATTGCATTTAAAAGCACATACATATCTATAGCCGCGCACGGTGCGCGCACCCTAACGTGCGCAAGCGTAATTCTGATTGGTGGTTACATGTCAGTCAACGTTCGAATCGGTCAAAATCAGGAAGTGTCGGCCGCCATTTTGTTTGTTATCAGTGCGAGAGTGGAAAAGGAAGGTGGCGAACGTGAAAAGGGGGCAGGGTAGAGAGTTCCTGACCCCCTAGCCTTTGTCAGGGGGTCCCTGAAGGACCCCGAAGGCAGAAAAAAACATTTAAATTTTTTTTTTTTTAAATCGCGGTGGTGCGCACGGTGAAAAACCAAAAAAAAAAAAAACATTTTTAATACGTAGTTTATTGTGAAATAAATATATATAAAAAATAATAATACATACATAACTTAGCATTTAAAAAACGTACAAATTCACTGAAAAAACCATAGGTTTCACACACGTTATAGTTAGGAATTAGCATTTAAAAAACCTTGCAAATTCACTTAAAAAACCATAGGTTTCACACATGTTATAGTTAGGTGGATATTTCACTCGTAAAAAACCAATGAAATTCCCCCGTTATAGTTACTTCAGATAACTATAACTCGTGCGACCGCCACTCTTTCGCAAGGATGATGTCATCAGTGATGTCAAGGGTGATGCCACTGACCATGTCATGAGTGATGTAATATGTGACGTCATGAGCACAGGATTGCGGGCGCGCGAGTTATAGTTATCTGAAGTAACTATAACGGGGGAATTTCATTGGTTTTTTACGAGTGAAATATCCACCTAACTATAACATGTGTGAAACCTATGGTTTTTTAAGTGAATATATATATATATATATATATATATATGCACACAAATTACTCCATTTTACCGAGGGCCTCCAACTCTGCAGGGCGGGCTCTCGTGCAGGAATGGAGAATCCTGTTAACTTCAAGACAAGAACAAAGATGGAGCCCACAGCTTCGGCATCACTTCAAGCTGACACTTTATTGGTCTGTTTGTCGTGGCAGCAAAACAACTCATTTTATCCTAACGCGTTTCAGCGCAAAGCGCCTTGGTCACAGGTGAGTCGATTTTGAATTAATTTAGGTCCAAGTGGTCACATGGTCCTGACTTAAGACCACAATACCCAGAATGCATCGATATTCAAATTAGCAGCTTGGCTCACGTAGCAAAATGTTAGGCTGAATAGCTTTAAATGTTTGCCAGTCTGTCTTGTAATCGTGATGCACAAAGGAAAAATGATAAAAGCACAGTGCACTTTGATGCCACTCCAAAACAAAAATACTTGCTTGAAAAACGAAGGCACAAAGTCTGTAAGACAGAGGGCAGCGCCTCCTTCCTTGCCCTTTCTCACGACCAACACCAAATATTTTGGAAATCCTCTGGCTGGTGCGGTTCTGAGCGAGTCATGCCCCCTCCGTTAGATGCACACAAATTACTCCATTTTACCGAGGGCCTCCAACTCTGCAGGGCGGGCTCTCGTGCAGGAATGGAGAATCCTGTTAACTTCAAGACAAGAACAAAGATGGAGCCCACAGCTTCGGCATCACTTCAAGCTGACACTTTATTGGTCTGTTTGTTGGTTTGAAGCCGTGCGCGAGCGCAATTCTGATTGATTGTTAGATCTTAGTAAACATTCGAATCGGTCGAAACCAGGAAGTGTCGGCCGCCATTTTGTCTCTCGCAGTCCGAGGGAGGTGAAAAATAAAGGTGGAGAACATGAAAAGGGGGCAGGGTGGACAGTTCCTGACCCCCAAGGGCCATAAATGTTTTTAATATTTTTACAAAAAATCGCGGAGTGCGCTTACCGTGCGCCCACAGTAGAAACGGTAAAATTACGCGAACGGCGTAACGAGGGCGCACGGTACGCGAAGCGCACCGTTCGCGCAGGGTACGCGCACGGTGAAAAACCTTAAAATAAATAAATAAATAATAAATACATAACTTAGCATTTAAAAAACCGTACAAATTCACTGAAAAAACCATAGGTTTCACACATGTTATAGTTAGGAATTAGCATTTAAAAAAAATTGCAAATTCACTTAAAAAACCATAGGTTTCACACATGTTATAGTTAGCTGGACATTTCCCTCGTAAAAAACCAATGAAATTCCCCCGTTATAGTTAGTAAAGGGAACTATAACTCACGCGACCGCAATCCACTGCTGATGACGTCAGATATTACATCACTGATGACATATGTGTCTTTCTGTAAAATAAATATTTATTAAATATGTATAGCTAAAGGTTAAAGGAAAGAAAAATGGGTAAATAAGTGAATAAATACAGTGATGTAATATCTGACGTCATCAGCATTGGATTGCGGTCGCGTGAGTTATAGTTCCCTTTACTAACTATAACGGGGGAATTTCATTGGTTTTTTACGAGGGAAATGTCCAGCTAACTATAACATGTGTGAAACCTATGGTTTTTTAAGTGAATTTGCAAGGTTTTTTAAATGCTAATTCCTAACTATAACATGTGTGAAACCTATGGTTTTTTCAGTGAATTTATATATATATATATATATATATATATATATATATATATATATATACATATACAGTAGAGGATCACTCTGGATGTGCACCTCCCACACCACAAAGAAAACACCTCAAACGATCAAAGCCACTGGCCATACATCACAATGGTAATAACCACAAAACCTAATACATCACCTAGCATCTTAGCCCACTTCCAGCCGGGGGAGCCTTCACACAGCCGGGGATCAGAGCTTCAGAAACCAGGGTCACTCCGAGATAGACACGTCTGCCCTCGCTCGGATCCAAACTCCAAAACCCCTGCCAGACCAGTGGAGTCTTCCCTTCTTAATACAAATCCAAACATAACGAAGCTTCTAGCAAGCCTCGCCCCCTTGTTCTCATGAGAGCCCGTACCAGTCTGCTCCAAGGCCACGGCATCGGTTGATCAGGCCTTTGCTATGGCTTCGAGTCGGACCATGTACATTCCTCTGATAAGAACCGGTTTTCTCTAGTCAGTAAAGTGTGAAAAACAGGAAGAAGAGCAGAACATGCCCTCCCCACTTTGCAGCTACGTGCGAGCACAGAAAATAGCTTCAGTCATGAAAATGGAGTTAGTTAGGCCATGCACACAGAAAGGCCCAAAGCAAGATGGAATTGAAAAGCAAGATGACATGAAAGCATGTCAAAGCTAAGCACTGCCATAAAGCAAGGTAAAGTCAGAAAACAGAATTACATCAAACCATGTCAAAGCCAATAGTAAGAACTCATAATTATCGCCAATGTACAATACAATACACATTCCTGCACAACTGCACGCCTTCAAATGCACATCCCACACGCTCTGCTCTTGGCAAGACTGTTCCACTCCGTAACAGCTCCCATTGAAAGACAGCAAGATTACAGGACAGAAGAGAAGCAGGCATATGCAGGACCATCCTACATTAAGGCTAGGGTGAAATAACACACTAAAGACAGTAAAATGGTGGTGGTTGAGGGTCATCATAGGATGCCAAAATCACAAGTGTGGCTCTTTTATTACATTCCACCCCATGACCTTCGACCATCACCATTCACATATTTAAAAAACGAAATCACATAACTAAGGACATAACTATCAATGGAAACCGCATTTTTCAACTAAAAAACACAACTAGGATTGAAAAACTCAGTAAAACAGTAAAATCACAAAAGCGTATGTCAAAGCAAGTCTCAACTGAAAGACACAATTATGATATTTCTTAATTGAAAGCAAAACCATCCAAAATGACATGTCATAATTAAAAGAAGGCTGCAGTTCCCAAATACATGTAAAAGCAATAACTTTGGTGATAAACTGAAAAGCACAAAAATAACTCATACATATCTGGATACTTGTTGAATGGATACACAAAATAAATTAATCAAGCTTTTGAACGCTCCTAATGTCTCTAATGGTTAAACTGGCACTTCTACTGCTAAGGCAGCCAAACTAATATGAATTGCCCGCTGAAAAATAAAATCAACATCAACAGGTTTTTCTCTGTTCAGTCTCTAGCTCAGAAAATATCTGCTCAAATTGCAGCACAACGTCTCAGTTCTTCACCTTCTTTTGTGCTCAAACCAACAGTTCATCTGTGTGAAAGACACACAGCCCTCATGCTTTATGTTTTCATCTCATGTCAATAAAACAATTTCAATTGCAGCATATTCTACTGCTCACTTTTCACTTGAAAATGAAGCAGCCTGTCTATGTGAAAGACACACAGCCTTCTCGCTAGTCGCGTCATCTCCCTCACCAACACATCAGTTCAGTTAGCTTGGCAAAGGAGGACCCTATCTGGTTCGTTCAGCAAAGGAGGACCCCATCCGGTCCGGTCCGGTCAGCCACAGGACTTCTGCTTCCACTGTCCGGTGATTACTCCAGGCTTGGGGGGGGGGGATAGGGAAGGGGAAGGGGGGGATCTCACTCATACGGGGACTGGGCACCACGCACACCAAGGCGCCGCAGTACGATGATATGAAAAAAGAAACAAGCATCACTCTTCTTGCAAAAAACATTTTTCAAAAAGCACACGTTTTTTCCTGTCCCTATCTTGAAAGTACAATATTTTTATTCCTGTCTGCATAGCTCTCCGCTGGCTCAGGGGAATTGTCTGAGAATTCTACCCACGCTTTAATCTCTGGATCCTTGATATGAGAGTGAAACTCTCTTTTTCCCTGCACAGTAAGAAGGGATGGGGCAGTTTCCTTCCTGACTTTTTCTCCACTCACTGCTGGATACGTGCTCCCTTTATCTATTGGCAGCAGCCCAAGGCACTTCATCTTCTCTGGTAATTTTCCTTACTCCAACACGCCCTTCACCATCGGTAAGGCTGATCTGGCTTGTGCATTCTGACACATAGGTATCACAAATCTGAGGAAATCTAGTGGGATATACATCTCTTCATTGTCTACCCTCCTGTTTGTATGGTCTTTAACTCCTAGGTGCTCGAAATTAATCATGCACACCAAATTTGAATCCTGTATCACCACCTCTGTTAGCCTTTTCATCTGTAAGGAAATTAAATGCTCTGTCATGCACAGTAGCTGCGCTCTGGGGAATCCTATATCTCAATTTCCACCCCTGGACTTTTCATTAGGACCTGAGAAATCACATAGTATTATATTTTATTACCCTCTGTCCAGTATCTGTCAATGCGCAATAACACAAAAGTATCTGTAACTTTTAAAAACATATTTTTTCTTTCCCTGTTCATTACAAAAACTATAAAGAACACATTTCACTTGAACTGGCACACAAAATACACTGTCACATTTCTAGATTGACCACATTTAAAAGCATTCTACACAAACTGCTTGTGCAGAGTTAAAAATATTGCTGCATTCATGTACTATAAACAGAATTTATTATTCACCAACATGTCTAATTTATACCTACGAACAGCGATCGTTAAATCTAAAATAAAAAAAACGGTCTGTTCATTTTCCTCACGTTCTCTAAACTCAAATTTTTTCACATCTGACTCATCCTAGCTGGTCAAAACAAATGGCTTGAGTACATGTTTAATTCTCTCTTTAAAAAAAAAAACTAACTTGTTTTCAAATTGCTTTAAAAATACATCTCTTCATCTAATGTTCAAATCTGTTACAAGGATGGCAAAAGGACACCTTTTAACTCCTATTCTCTGTACCTCTTTCCTACTTCATTTTTTCAAACTATCAGAAGCTGCTCTGTGTGTGTCTCTCAATCCCCCTTAAGCGCTGCCCCTCCTTACTCAGGCTGCCGCGGAACCTAGCTAGTCCCATGCCAAAAATACCAAGCAGAGCCTTCTTCCTCTGCTGCCTCTAGCCCCCACCTTATCTCCTCCCAGGCGGAAGTGCCTTGCAACCTGCCAACTTTCGTCTGCTCTGCGACTCTCCTCGTGGGGGGGAGGAGGAAACCTGCACCTTTGCAAGCCTCCCAAACATCTATCTCAAAGAAGCTGTTTCTGTCTACTGGGGCGAGGAGCTGGGATGACCCCTCCCATAGGAATTCCTCCTCAGTCTTCACAGAAAGCCTGACCTCTTCTCAGCGCTGCTGATCTCACTGCAAGCCTCCCAAACATCTATCTCAAAGACGCAAGCACTTCACCATCACTGACTGTGTATTTCATTTCTCCTCCTGCACCAGATTTTGACGTGCCATCCACTCCCAGGACGCATTTCATGACTGAGACGGAAAAACAGCCTCACATTTTTTCCTCAACCCTTTCACCTCTTGTTAGAATGAAACAGAATTCACAAGCTAAAGATTTTATTCAACACTAATACACCACTGTCTACCTTTCTTCTAATCTTATGTCAAAGCTATAAACTGCCCCCTGTCAGACCATGAGTCTGTATTTCACTTGTCCTAGTGCACATTTAAATGCGTGTCTGTGCAGCACAAATTCACACTGGCCTGAACAGTCACAGAACTGCCTTTGATTTAAACGCACATTTCTTTTTCCTAACATTTCTCTCATGTTGAATCACTTCCTATGTTAAAATAATGTATACATTCTAGTACTTCTAATCAAACCATATTTTTTTACATTTGTTACATTTTACAAATTAAGAAAACCAGGACAACAAGAAACTTATTCCAGGCATTTTTTCAGAAAAGGACCAAATTCATTAGTTTGCTTCGGAAAGCAATTGCAAATGCTCCTTTTATTTTATCATGTTCTCAAAGAAACCAAACAATTTCAAGCCCTTTTTCCAAAGTTGTCAAACAAAGAACATCCCGCATTTCAAGGTTCCAGTCAATTCCAACCTTTAAACACACTGTTCTATTAAACCTTCCTCTGCTTTTCCTATATTTATTTTGCATGATACAAACCATATCCTTTTTCTACCAGTCTGGTAGGTTTCCCACTTATCTTTGCAATAATTTATTCCGACAGGTTAAAATTGCAGAGGTATTTTTTTGTTTTGTTGCTCCAATACACCGTGTCCCTCATATCTCAAATTCACACTGCAGCTGAACATACTTTGTATACATTTCTTAATAAACACTTGAAAGGGATCCAGCCCTTTCTCCCTAACGTAGCAAATTATTTATAAGCACTTTTTACAAAAAACACTTAACAACACACTCCAATTCTCACTCAACCCAGCACAATTAGCTCACTCACGGGCTAGCTCACCATATGGGCTACCTCCCATTCAAATATATACATATATCAATTGGTATCTGAGAGTCCGCTTTTAATTTCTAGAAAACATATTTCTTCCCCTTTTAAATCAATGTTCACATCCTGCCGACTACGCCAAAATGTTTTCAATGTGGCTTCTCACGAATAAGCCACACCCAATCCCTGTACTCCCACCTGGGAGGCAAATATACCACTGCACCTTTGAATAATATACACTTTTGAGCATGTCTTACCACCCCTGGCACAGCAAGACTTCAACACAAAACGAACAGCACCTTTTGAAAAGGGGTTTTATTTAACAAAATGCAAAGACTCTATCACTTTTAGAATAAGGCTTGGGGTTTATTACATAATACTCTCTAAACAAAGGCTATCTCAGATACCAAATGCATAAGATTCAAATATATGTAGCAAATTTATAATCTAAAGGCATGAATCAATAACTGAGCAAACTATAATACTGATTAATAAACAAGCAATAACTGATATAAGATAAGATACACTGGACGTCCTGCAAGAGATCAGAAAGATTTATCTATATATATATATATATTCAACAGAAAAGTCGCTCCTTCAGAACTCCGGTGAACCCGTGAAGAGTGGCGTACACTCCGGCGAAGCAAACCGGAAACTGTATCCAAAATGATTAAAAAAAGCATCAAGTACGCTCTCAGGCAAACAGGACAATCTCTCCGTTACTATTCACAAAGGTTTATTCAAAAATAAATATATATATATATATATATATATATACATATACAGTAGAGGATCACTCTGGATGTGCACCTCCCACACCACAAAGAAAACACCTCAAACGATCAAAGCCACTGGGCACACATCACAATGGCAATAACCACAAACTTAATACATCACCTAGCATCTTAGCCCACTTCCAGCCGGGGGAGCCTTCACACAGCTGGGGATCAGAGCTTCAGAAACCAGGGTCACTCAGAGATAGACACGTCTGCCCTCGCTCGGATTCCAAACTCCCAAACTCGCGCCAAACCAGTGGAGGCTCCCCTTCTTAATAAAAATCCAAACATAACGAAGCTTCTAGCAAGCCTCGCCCCCTTGTTCTTATGAGAGCCTGTACCAGTCTGTCCAAGGCCACGGCATCGGTTGATCAGGCCTTTGCTATGGCTTCGAGACGGACCATGTACATTCCTCTGATAAGAACCGTTTTTCTCTAGTCAGTAAAGTGTGAAAAACAGGAAGAAGAGCAGAACATGCCCTCCCCACTTTACAGCTACGTACGAGCACAGAAAATAGCTTCAGTCATGAAAATGGAGTTAGTTAATCCATGCACACAGAAAGGCCCAAAGCAAGATGGAATTGAAAAGCAAGATGACATGAAAGCATGTCAAAGCTAAGCACTGCCATAAAGCAAGGTAAAGTCAGAAAACAGAATGACATCAAACCATGTCAAAGCCAATAGTAAGAACTCATAATTCTCACCAATGTACAATACAATACACATTCCTGCACAACTGCACGCCTTCAAATGCACATCCCACATGCTCTGCTCTTGGCAAGACTGTTCCACTCCGTAACAGCTCCCATTGAAAGACAGCAAGATTACAGGACAGAAGAGAAGCAGGCATATGCAGGACTATCCTACATTAAGGCTAGGGTAAAATAACACACCAAAGTCAGTTAAAATGGTGGTGGTTGAGGGTCATCATAGGGTGCCAAAATCACAAGTGTGGCTCTTTTATTACACAGGCCCACTAGTAGCATTTGCATTACTAGCCCTGGCATACATAGTGCACTTTACTAGTAAGGCAAACATAACAATCATGGAGAACCAATTACCATTACACTTTACACAGGGAGCACTTGCACTTTAACACTGATCAGCAGTGGCAAAGTGCCCAAAGCATCTACGTTGGCAGCACCATGTCAGAAAAAAGGTCTAGGGGGAAAGCAAAATGTTTAGGGAACTTTAGCCAAAAAGGGCCAAGTCCAACACAACCCCCTCCCAGCCAAAAGCCAGGGTAGACCAATCACCTACCTTGATGGACTTCCCTGCTTGGGGGATAGAACACAGACGCAGGCCCGCTACCGCAGGGACACCCTCCGGTTCTATGCCTTTCTGACCCCAGGGGATTCTCTTGGTCACTACTCCCTGGGCCAACTATGCCGCTCCATGGGTACTTCCTGGCAGATGGGGGCACTCCGGGGGTGCTGGTCCCTTGCCAACTCCCACCTAGAGCGGTACCCCCAGAAGACCCATCAGTCAGGATACTGTCTCCCGTTATCCTGCCCTCCAGGTTAGAGGTGGGTTTACCCTGGTCACTTCTAGGGGACCTAGCCCTACTGGCTGGGTACGGTCCCACGGGGGCACACCTTCCTCCCTTAACCTTCCATTTAGATTTCTCTGTCTGCCATTTAGGAATGGCACCCACAAACTTCAGGACCGCTGGAGCTCTGTTTACAGATGCCCCACGCCCTCCTGACACTAGGTGTTATTCCTCACACCGCTGGCAAGTAGGCGCTAGGCCTCTAACCTGGTGCTACTCTAAGGAACCCTCCGGTCTCTGGGGTGGGGTGGTGAACCCCTGGGGACGCTGCTCACACTCCCTCCCTCTCTTTTGAGACAGGGCGCTAGCCCGCACGCCCTCCCACTACTCTGGGACCTAACAGTTCTACTTTGCCTCTCTTTCCTCTCTAAGGCTTCCTCAGACCCTTGGACCCATGACCAGGGGTCAGGCTCTTGTGCCAGCTCCCGGTAATTAAAGAGCTCAGACCCTAACATGGGTTGGCACAATCCTGGAAAACAATTACTGAGCCTAGGCTCCCTAGGGGCAAAGTTGAGCAACCCCTTCAAATCATTTGCCATGCTAACCATCACCCAATCATCCAGTGCACGCTTGTACTCATCCACACTTGGCACTGGCTGTACGCTGCCACCATTCAAACTGGACACTGCCTGTTTAACCTTAATGTCCAGTTCCCTCATGCTTAACTCATGAGCTAAGAGAATCTTTTTCTCTTCCAAGGCGAGAGCGTTCCTGCTCTCCTCTGCTCGCTTTTCACTTTCAATGAGCAACATTTTCTCTTCCGCTTGAGTTTTACGTTTTAAAACCTCCAACTCATGCTCTCTGACCCTTTGGTTTTCCTCCAGCTCCTCTGGTGAAAAACTCCTCCCTGAATGGCTACTACCACCCCCTGAGGCTGGTCCTTGCACTGGCAAATCCTGTGGACCAAATCCATTACCATGGGTCATCCTCATCCACCTCAACATCACCCGTCTACTGAGCCCCTTTGGATTCCCACCAGGCCCTCAAGGCCATTTGCAGATCCTCCTTCTTGGAGCTACTTTTCATGGGACATCCCAAAGCTCTGCAGAATTGCCTCAATTGATCAACTTTGTAGGTAAGCAATGCCTCAGTGTTTAGCTCCAATTCTGCATCCTCACTGGCTACTTGACTCCTCCGAGACATGATGTGAGGCTTAAAGGTCGCTCAAAAATAGAACTAATAAAATAAAAAAACACAATATGTGGTTCCGTCGTGGTCTGCGCTACTCGTGATGTACACCAATTACTGTGAGTGAATTTGCAACTACACGTTCAAATTCAAAACCCGCTGACTATCAATGGTAGGTTCCAACCGCTGCCTCCAATGTTAGATCTGGGGGTCGCTAGTTGGCTGAGGTAGGTATCTTAGGCCAAATAGGGACCCTTGCTTCCACATCAGGGAAAGGAAGGACACCTTCTCAGATAGCCCCCGCTCACCCACTTGGTAGCTTGGCACGAGAAGCCAGGCTTATCTTCAAGGCAAATGTGTAAAGTATTTGCAACCACGCTCTCAGTAACCCAGTGATGACACCACAAATGGACACCACATGAGTTTCATAAAAACTAGTATAAATTTATATGAAAAGATATACGATGAGACCGCACGATATAAATCCAACATATGCGTATTTGTAATATTCCTCCTGGCCGGTTGTTAGGCCAGCCAGCCCTTGTAAGTTCTGGCGATATTAATGAGCAATTCTAAATTATCCAATGCAGTCCTAATGCAATGATATGCAGTTCATAATGCTAGAATCAGGCACTTTGTAATGTAAAAATAATAGAGTCCGTTAAGCAACAATCAAGCAGTTCGTAATGCCAAAACAATGCAATGCCTAACGCAACAATCAGGTAGTTTGTTATGCAACCTAACGCAATGCATAATGCAACAATCAGGTAGTTTGTTATGCAAAAATAGTGCAATGCGTAATGCAACAATCAGGTAGTTTGTAATGTAGAATGATTGCAATGCGGAATGCAACAATCAGGTAGTTCGTAATGCAGAAATAATGCAATGCGTAATACGACAATCAGGTAGTTCGTGATGCAGGTATAATGCAATGCGTAATACACTCCAGCACCGATCACGGTGCCTTAGGCGGTCTCTCCGCCAATCGGACTGACTCGCGGTCAGATCTTGTCAACAGATGCCCCCACATGGGTTTGGTGTAAACCAAAGTGCAGCTAGGCACTCGGGCCCGCTACTGCCACTCCTTGGCAAGTACAGCCCGCGATTCGAGCCGAAGCAGAGGTTCGTGCTGCAGGAATGGGAAAGACCGAGAGAGTCCCTCTCCAAGCCCGCACCAGGCGGCAACACACATTACCTGGAGGGTGCGACCTCTCTCTCCCTCCTCTGCCTGCAACTTGGGCCTCCGATGCAATCTTTGTGTATTCCGGGCAGTGGAACTCGGGCCCTCCCTTGACGGGGTTGGTTCGAGGTCTCGCTCTGGCAACAGTGGACTCGGGCCGTCGGCTCAGCTCCTCCGAGGCTGCCAGTCCGGGCACTAGTGGTACGAAGATTTCAGGCTGCAACAGGGCACACGCACACAGCGTCGCTGAGACTCACTTGAGCTTCAGTTGTGCACTATCACAGGGCACGTCTCAGGCTGCACTGTCATGGTGCGGGTGGTGTCCTGCCCCCCCGTTACCTGGTGTGTGTGTGTGTGTGCGCGCTTGATCCTCCACTCTTGCGGAAGCGAGTTTACTCACTTCCGTGATACCGGCGGTTAGCATTCCAGCTTCCCGTGGCCGGAACCACCACCGCGTCACACAACGCTTCCGGGGGAATCCGCATAACCTCAGCAGTTCCCGCCACCTTGATGCTTCATATTGATGCTCTTGCCTGGACGGACGCTCTCTTGTTTCTAGTCGCTGTTCCAGGTATTCCGAGGCCGCGCCGGAGTGCTGCTTCATCTTTGTTCATGACTTTGCCTTGTTTTTGTCTGCTATCATATTACAGGAACCTTGTTCCCCTGCCTGGGCGCATGCACTGTTAGCGCCTTAACAGCAGCTATGTGTTCTCGTCGAGTACTCTGGGGGGTCTGAACTTTGAGCCCCTAGTCGCTCTGGAGCACTTTCCTCTTTTCACACCGTGCAGGAGCGCTTGCATTGGGTTTTCGTGTTCACCGCGCTGGAGCGCTTGTGTTTGGGGCTTCCGACACCACACTGGAGCGCTTGTTATCTTGATTTGTCACCGCGCTGGAGCGCTTGTATCTGGGGTTTCCTTGCACCGCCCAGGAGCATTAGATCTTTTGGTTTTCCCCACGCAGGAGCGCTAGTTACTTTGGTTTTCCCCATGAAGGAGCGCTTATCTGTGTATTTGCTTCAATGGCTTCTGATTATATGGTGTTCCACATATGAGGTAACTACTGCTTCCGCATGAGTGTACGGGGTGACAAGACGGGGTTTGTCTGTGCCCGTGGTGATAGTATTTCCCTTGTCTCCCTTCCTAGCCAGTGTTCACGGCCAATCCGAACAGAAGGGGGTCCTCTACTGGTCACCTGGACATCATCCCGCCATCTTTAGCTTCCTTCCCCGATCCCATCTTCATCCTGGTTCTTGTCCACATCTCGATTGGGGTAAGGTGGGTACGGGGGCGATAGCTCATATCGTCTCTGCGAGATCTCCGCATGAACCAACTACACTATATCAGACCAAGAACTCCTGGCCATCAATACAGCGTTCGAAGAGTGGCGCCATTACCTGAAAGACGCCAAACAACCTGTAACTATTTACACAGGAACTTGCAATTCCTTCGCTCGGCTCGTGCCCTCACATCCAGGCAACTATGATGGACTCTGTTTTTTAACGAATACGATTTCCACATCACGTACCGACCCGGTAGGGAGAATGCCAAGGCCGACGGCCTATCCTGCCTTGAGGACTCAGACGAAACCGTGTCCATCGCTGAGCCAGCGCCTATCATTCACGAACAATGTTTCCAGGTTGTGGTTCTTTCCACTGACTTCCTTTCCCAGCTACATAACAACGTATATCAGGCTGATCCGTCTACCTTGGCAGGAAACCATGAGCGCATAACCACACAGAACAGATTTTTGTATAAAGAAAACAGGTACTACACCTTCCACTGGTAGCCCGCCAACAGCAAGCCCTGTACATGTGTCACGACCATGTACTGTCCAACCATCCGGGCTATCACAAAACCGTGGACCTATTGCAGAGACGTTTCTGGTGGCCTACGTTGGAAGCGGATACCCGGACCTATATAGCCCGTTGTGCTGTGTGTGCCCAAGGAAAGAACATGTCGGGACCTTCTGTTTGACTGTTACATCCCATTCCTGTTCCTCCTCACACCTGGCACACCATCTCGATGGATTTCGTAGTAGAACTGCCAGCCACCGAATCTGGTTACACCACTGTCCTTACCATAGTAGACCACCCAGTGCTTAATTTGTGCCGGTGCTTTGGTGCTTAGCACCGGCACTTATTTTTCAGGACCGGGTCTACACTCCTTATTGACGTACACGGGTCTTCTTGGTGAACGCCGTAAAATATTTTAAATTGGATGCTGCATGCCATGGGCGTATGCCTTACTATGAGCCTCTCTGGGAGGGACTGCCCGAGAGCACACAAGCGAGCAGTGCCGGCCCATGCTTCTGCCTAAAGCTGATGATGAAACATACATCGTTCTCACCAGCTGTAATCACGTGACGTCCCTGGTCCCTCCTGTTTGATAAACGCCGTGCAGTTCACAGATCAGTCTTCTCTAACAGGCACCTCCCCCCACTCTCTAGCTTACGTCCGCCTCTCTGCTTCCGCTTCCTGCCAAGATCCTGATGTCACATTAGTAGCGGCAAAATGCGGGCATTTTATTTTCTAAAGGGAACATTTGAAAATAAATAAGACAGTGTCTCCCAGCCTGCCCATCCAGTCCTGAACCCTCTCTGCCACGATGCCACCAGTGGAAAGAGGAGGCGTTGGGTGTAAGGACTGCAGAGAGAGGGGAGACATGTTACATTACTTTGAAATCATATTTGCCAACAATCTTAGTCACATTTGAAATTTTTATTTTTCAAGAAAAAAGTGAATACCAATTAATAAGACGATTTGTGCTGCACACTGCACAGCTGCATTTGCATTCGTTCCTCAATCTTGAGTGGTGTGCCTGTGTAATGGTGTGGCTTATATATGGCTTCTTTTATGGTGCCTTCACTTTGTTTGGCCTTTTTTAAATGTGATGTAGTACGGTGGCTGTGGAATGTACATACATTGATGCGAATGTACATTTGTTTAAGAATATGCGCATTTCTTGGTCTGCGCCTATATTTGCAGAAATATATTTCTAGCCTGTGGCTCATTTCCTCTGTAATGTATAGTGCACGTGTGGCTCAATTTTGTAATTATGGTGCATGCAAATACATTCTGATAATGCTTGAACATGCATTTGTCCACACTGAATTTTACTTTGGTCATTCTACGCAGGCCCGATTTATAGATAAATCATGACCTTGCTAAAACGTTTTCTTCTTTAAAATTATTGGATCACTTTCACCAATTTAAAGTGCACGTGAGGTCGGAGTGAGTTCTCCGTCAATGCTAAATTGGGGGAAATTTAAGTGGGTATTTTCGGGTCATTTCACTTTGTGTGTGTGTGTGTGCTATAAAATAAATGTTACTAAAGTTTTCAAACCCGAACTTCAAAAACTTATTTAGGCAATGTCAACTCTCGCCAACTTTCACATCTCTGGCTTCCTCTGTTATTGCTCCTGCTGCTCTTCCTGGCACTGGCGGGCCTTCAAGCTGAGCATCCCCAAGTTGTTGCTTCCCTATGCAGCAGCCTATGATACGAGAATCAGCTTCACGCTGGAGGCCATTGAGGGCTGCTACTGATGGGGAGTGCTCATGTTTCAGGGCAGCAGGGAGGGCACACGGCGAGGTGGCAGGAAGCAGAGCATGTCTGCACTATGAAGCAGGAGCAACCAGTTTGTCAAACTGATTCTACATATACAGATTTTCTTAACATATCTGTAAGACCAAGATGTTTAGCCAATTGTTAAGCAGACAACATCAAAATGGTGAAGTCTCCTATAAATTGTATAATTTAAGGATAATTTTGTAGGTGATTTAAACGTGGTCATCAGCATGTTACCAATGGTCAGAGTTTGAGCTCTTAAAGGATGGAACACAGATGAGCAAGAAAGGCAATGCCGGAATGTGACAATAGCTGCTTTTACTGTATATGCTGTAGAAGGCACTCTGCATAGGCTGGGGGAATAGAGGGGTCTTCAGGGCATTCCTTCTATGAAAACACTTCTAAAGAAGGCAACATTACATCCCTTGACTCAGCTGAACCGTGAGGGTCTCTGTCCCCTATGGCACCGTGCATCGATACTTTCCTGCTCCATGTCTCTTGTTGTTTGCAGTGATATTACCTAATTATTGTGCCCAGTAAGTGCTGGACAACAACAGCACCACGTTTTTCATCTTTAGTTGTTTAAACGATGTTGCCAGGCAAACATAGGGCACAGAGGCTGAACAAGTTCACAGAGTACACCGGTCACAGCCAGGGAGTAGTGGGGGTAAAAACAACAGATCGGTTTGGTATGAGACAAACATAGAATATCTTGGGTAGCTTAGGAATATGTCAGAATGTATGTAAGATCTGTGAAGTGTTGGAATGGTCTGGTAACTCGTGGGCAATACTTATTGCAGAGCATATCTGGCTCCCTAGTTGAATTTTCCTCTCCGTGTCCTTACCACCCTACAAGGCTGCCTGCGTATATGTTTTATTTACTTAATTGTTTAACACTGTTTAAAAATTAGACCTTAACAGGCAACGGAGCTCTTTGCTCTACTGCCTGCCACCCTGTTACAGTGCTAGTTCTGACTTTAAAACAGGTATTCTTAAAATAGTGCATGTGCGGTCTAAATTTAAGTCTGCCTTGAGAAACCACTTCAAGTTTTCAGACAAAGTCAGGCAGTAAAGAATCTTCCTGGAGATTAATCAAGTCAGCACAAATGTTTAAAAGTTTAACATCTGCAGAAGCTCATGCAGCAAAAATATCTTTAATGACCCTGAAAAGTTGCTCTGCCTTTATGCATCGATCGGCCTAAGCATTGCAATGCGTGACTGGCCTAAAATTTGAACTCAAAAACAGCAATAAATGTTATGATAGGAAACACACATAAAACTTACAAAGTGAAACTAGGCAAGCTGTAAGGAACGTTTTGTTTGTGACATGGTATTTGCACAAGTGCATCTCTAATTAACTGTCTAGACTATGGACGCTAAAAAAGAGCCAGTATCCCCTCTATGTCTGATAGTGGCCGAGAGGCATTTTTCACCCGCTTCGGTTTTTGTTGTGCAGTTCTGCTACATTGTATGGTATTTGTGGATTCGGGTGTGCCATTGTTTTGGCCTAACAACACTGTCCAGTGTGGTAATTCAGTAGCTTCTTATATGATGGAGGGACACAAGTGCACCTGAGAAGTGCTCGGGAACGTCCAGTCAGAAGCTGGGAAGAGCTTGAGAACAAAACGAAGAATGCTTTGTAATGTACACTGTTGTAGTGCTGGGGACAGAAAGGAGCATTGCTGATTCCATGTCAAGGGTAGAGGATGTGGCATTATGGCCAGAGCTGCCCACTTTGGAACGGGTGAACCAGGTCCAGCTTCGGCCATCACGTCATCCACCCGTGCCCATCAAACAAATGAATGTGTCCTAGTGTACAGTAACTGGGTCTCATGTAAAGCACAATAGTAATCTGCAAGAAAAAAAAGGTTAAGACCACATGGAGAGTAAAGGTGCAGTGAGTGGCCTGGGCCTCCCGGGCCCTAATCCAGAGAAGAAAATAACCTCCCAAGCAGTCAGCAGTGCCAGTTGAGGATGCGGGGGGAGCAACTAGAGTAACTGGGTGGAGCCACTGGTGGAAGTGGGTGGAGCCGAGGAAAGTGGGTGTGGCCTCCTAAAAACATTTGAGCACCTGCACTTCATATTTTACAAATTAAGCACTGAGACCACCTCACTAAGATGGCTCATTTTGTACCTCTGAAAAAATTGCCTTCGGCAGCCGAGCTGGCAGTGGTTTTTCTACAAAACATGGTTCGACTGCATGGCATACCGTCTGTGGTGATAACAGACCGGGGTTCGCAGTTCGTGTCCCGTTTCTGGACTTAGGTGTGCACTGCCATGGACATGGATGTACACTTGTCATCCCCCAGACCGACGGTCAAGCCGAGAGGACTAACCACACCATGGAGCAGTACCTCCGCTGCTTACTGTTGGCAGTGGAAAAGGAATGCGCTGAGGTACTATGGTCGGTGGAATACGCATACAACAACAACAAGCATTCTGCCATCGGCATGTCTCCCTTTTATTGCCTCCAGGGGAAGCATCCTCGAACAACACCATGGGAAGAAGCGAAGAACAGTCCCTTGCCCACGGTTCAGGCATACCATGCCAGGCTCTGCGGTCTCTGGCAACAGGCCCGATTCGACCTGGCCAAGGCCAAAGAGACCTACAAACAATACGCAGACGACCGCCGGAAAACGGAGCCCTCCTACAAGAAAGGAGACAGGGTATGGCTCTCCATTCAAAACCTCAATGTGCACGGCCCCAAGAAGCTTTTGCCCCGTTTTGTGGGACCTTATGTCATTGAGAAGGTGATCAACCGTGTGTCCATGAAACTCTCGTTGTCTCCTCAGATGAAAATACATCCAGTCTTCTATATATCCCTTCTACGTGCCGTACACTCTGAGTGCTCTATTTCGACTCCTCCATCTCCGGTCCTTAGGGACGATCACGTTGAGTACGAGGTCCGGGCTATACTTGGTTCCTGTCGTACTCGGGGGAGGCTCTTTTACTTAGTAGACTGGAAGGGGTATGGTCCGGAGGAGCGATCCTGGGAGCCCCTGTCACATGTACGTCACGCTCCTCGATTGGTTTGTGCCTTCCATGTCAGTCACCCGCTTAGCCCTCTACCTGCCACCCCTGTTTGAGACCGCTGTTTTGGGTCGGGGTTCTGTCTTGGGTGGGGGTGCTGTCATGGTCCGGGTGGTGTCCTCCTTCCCCCCCACCCCGGTTACCTGGTGTGTGTGCGTTAGATCCTCCACTCTTGCGGAAGCGAGCTTACTCCCTTCTGTGATACCGGCGGTTAGCATTCCAGCTTCCCGTGGCCGGAACCACCGCCACGTCACACAGCGCTTCCGGGGGAATCCGCATAACCTCAGCGGTTCCCGCCGGCTCGGCGCTTCGTATTGATGCCCTTGCCTGGATGGACGCTCTCTTGTTTCCAGTCGCTGTTCCAGGTATTCCGAGGCCGCGCCGGAGCGCTGCCTTGTCTTTGTTCATGACTTTTTCTTATTTTTGCCTGCTATCGTATTACAGGAACCTTGTTCCCCTGCCAGCGCGCATGCACGGTTAGCGCCTTAGCAGCAGGTGTGGGTTCTGGCCGAGTACTCTGGGGGGTCTGAACTTTGGGCCCCTAGTCACTCTGGAGCACTTTCCTCTTTTCACACCGCGCAGGAGCGCTTGCATTGGGTTTTCGTGTTCACCGCGCTGGAGCGCTTGTGTTTGGGACTTCCGACACCACGCTGGAGCGCTTGTTATCTTGATTTGTCACCGCGCTGGAGCGCTTGTATCTGGGGTTTCTTTGCACTGCGCAGGAGCGCTAGATCTTTTGGTTTTCACCACGCAGGAGCACTAGTTACTTTGGTTTTCCCCGCGCAGGAGCGCTTATCTGTGTGTTTGCTTCGATGGCTTCTGATTATATGGTGTTCCACATATGAGGTAACTACTGCTTCTGCATGAGTGTATGGGGTGACAAGAAGGGGTTTGTCTGTGCCCGTTGTGATAGTATTTCCCTTATCTCCCTTCCTAGCCAGTGTTCACGGCCAATCCGAACAGAAGGGGGTCCTCTACTGGTCACCTGGACTTCATCCCCGCCATCTTTAGCTTTCTTCCCCGATCCATCTTCATCCTGGTTCATGTCCACATCTCGATTGGGGTAAGGTGGGTACGGGGGCGATAGCTCATGTTGTCTCTGCGAGATCTCTCCGCAAGCAACAGGTAAAACTTATGGGGTACCCGACATGCACAAAGCACACGCACACAGCATCGTTGAGACTCACTTGAACTCCGGGTGCACGATAACAGGGCAATCCTCATGAAGGTCTCAGGCTGCACAAAGCACACGCACACAGCGTCGCTGAGACTCACTTGGATTCCGGGTGCACGATAACAGGGCAATCCTCATGAAGGTCTCAGACTGCATAAAGCACACGCACACAGCGTCGCTGAGACTCACTTGGTCTCCGGTGCACACAATCACAGGACAATCCTCAGGAAGGGCTCAGGCTGCAAAAAGCACACGCACACAGCATCGCTGAGACTCGCTTGGACTCCAGGTTCCCACGATCACAGGGCAATTCTTACGAGGGTCTCAGACTGCAAAAAGCACACACACAGCGTCGCTGAGACTCACTTGGACTCCAGGTGCACGATAACAGGGCAATCCTCACGAAGGTCTCAGGCTGCACAAAGCACATGCACACAGCATCTCTGAGACTCACTTGGACTCTGGTGCATACGATCACAGGAAAATCCTCACAAAGGGCTCAGGCTGCAAAAAGGACTCACACATAGCGGCGCTGAGACTCGCTTGGACTCCAGGTGCCCACCATCACAGGGCAATTCTTATGAGGGTCTCAGACTGCAAAAAGCACATGCACACAGCATCGCTGAGACTCTCCTGGAAACTTTTGTGTTCCTGGGTTTCCGCAACCGGGAGCCAGCTCACCTCGGGCCCTTGGGGATAAGTTACTTCCGGACACAGCACACAGCAAAGTCCTTTCAAGCAGGGTGACACAGCACACATCAAAGTCCCTTTAGCCTCGCCTTGGTTAAAGCAGCAAAGTGCAGGCCAGCCCCAGAACACACAGCAAGGGTCATTCCTTTCCTTCAGTCTCGTCAGCTGTTTCTTCCTGCTAGTCACACCTCCTTCCTTTGATTAGTGGGGGTCTGGAATCTCAATCACTCAGCAGGAGATGGAACCATTGTTTTATGGCAGCAACCTAGGCCTCTTCACCTCTAGTGGATACTCCTCCCCCCTACAGTCCAGATGCAGGTCAGCCTGTTGCTGTCTCACCTCCTCCCCTGGGTCAAGACATTTTCCAGATACTATCACTTTCAAATCCAGACAGTCAATCTACAGCCAGGTAGAGACACACAGAAATGTTAGAGCACAAAAACCCAGCCACTTCTAAAAGAATGGTTTCTAAATACTGTTCTGCTTTGGTTTTTCCTCCAGATAGAACCTGCTCCACAGAGCCTTTTTAACCCAAACCAGAACGTTACCCCCTCCCTAGGGCCTTTTTACACCTAAATAAGCACATATATATGTACCACCTAAGGACAGGGAATTCCTATTATATATATATATCAAGACCTCACAGCCTCGCAATCTCAGCACCCACAGTCTCACGACCTCAGTCAGGTCCAGAATCTCCTACCCATCCGGTAGCAACACACACGATCTCGCGACCTCAGTCAGGTCCAGAATCTCCTACCCATCCGGTAGCGGCACACACAGTCTCGCGACCTCAGTCAGGTCCAGAATCTCCTACCCATCCGGTAGCTACATACAGTCTCGCGACCTCAGTCAGGTCCAGAATCTCCTACCCATCCGGTAGCAACACACACAGTCTCGCGACCTCAGTCAGGTCCAGAATCTCCTACCCATCCGGTAGCTACATACAGTCTCGCGACCTCAGTCAGGTCCAGAATCTCCTACCCATTCGGCAGCAACACACACAGTCTCGCGACCTCAGTCAGGTCCAGAATCTCCTACCCATTCGGCAGCCACACACACAGTCTCGCGACCTCAGTCAGGTCCAGAATCTCCTACCCATTCGGCAGCGACACACACAGTCTCGCGACCTCAGTCAGGTCCAGAATCTCCTACCTACACGGCAGCCTTAGCACGAGCTCATCCTATTATTACCGCGGTACACGACAGGGGAATCGGGATTACCATATATCAGATCACACAAAGACTATTAGTTGAGCACAACCTGTTCTCTTAGTTCGAGGGGCTTGTTTTCCCCCTCATCCAGTTACCACTTACCTGACCAGGATTAACCTCTGTTCATTTTGGGGCAACTCTGACTAAAGAATAGGCTATCCTCCTATACAAAAGTACACAACACATGCTAGCGTACAACAAGCTAAATACTTTATTTAAATGCCACATGCACATTCGCAGAATACATTATATATATAGACAACCTGCAAGGAAAGTGAAAGGTTAAGTTGTATACTCTAATAGTAAAGGGTTAACATCACCTGATTATATTCAGCCTGTACTCAAAGGTCATCTAGGTTCCCTTCCCATCTGCGCCTCGGCTTCGCCTGGAAGTCACACCTCTGTAGTCACAGATCTACTCCCTTCTCTTTTTCTCCTAGTCACTGGAACCTCCTCCTCATCAGCTGCTCTCTCCTCTTTAGATTCAGGTTCGTCATCTGTCTTCCCTGGAATAAGTAGTAGCTTTACTGCTAACGGCCAGATGCCGCCTATGGTCTAGAAGCAAGTGCAAGTGTCTGCCTCAGACTTTCACTAATATAGATGTGCATTCTCTCATGGAAATTTCCAGCTCGAAACCTGCTGCCCACCAAATTCCTGTACCTCCCCGTGCCAAGGACACGTTCCCAGCCGGCCGGCCTGTTGTAGTGTCTTCGGCATGAAGGAGAATACAATCCTTCGATAAGGGCCGGCCTGAACCGGTTCTCTCCAAGCGAATAACACCTCCTAACTAAAACACTGCCTATGACCTAGAAACTTTCCAAGCTGCCAGAGCAGGAGGAAAGATGGAGTCTCTCCCGTTTAAGGCCTACCAGGCCTGAATGCAGCACAGCTCCATTAGATACCCTTACTACAGAACATATTACCCCTAATGCTAACGAATCTATCCCCTAGGATATATATATATGCAAACCCTGATCTATGGGGAAGAACACAGGATCATGTTGAAGTGCCTAATAAATAGGCTCTATACACTACTCTAACCCTTAGACTTGAATGGAAAGAGACTGAAGTCACATTAGGCCTCCCTTAACACAGGAAGGCCGGGAAAATCGAGCAGTACATTCCACCCTTGACTTCAGTCTATTATACATTCAATAAACATGACTAACATCGGTGGAGGAATAATATCTCTCCCGTTTAAGGCCTACCAGGCCTGAATTCAACACAGCTCTATGAAATACCCTCACTATAGGGCAAGTTATTCTCAAGGCTAACGAATCTATCCCCTAGGCTATGTGTATAGGCCCTGAGCTAAGGGTAGGAGCACGGGATTGTGTCACAAGTGTCTAATAGATAGGCCCTATTCACTACTCCAGTCCTTAGACTCGGATGGAAAGAGACTGAAGTCATATGGATCGCCCTGCAACACCGGAAGGCCGGGAAAATCGAGCAGTACAAATACACAATGCAAAAACCACCCTCATAAGAAGATGTGTTATTACATTGCGAGTTCAGGCACACTAAACTTCACCTCTCCATCTTAAACCTGGGGGAAGATAGACTGGAAAACATATTACACAGCCTCACCATTCTATCCTATGGGCAAGATGGCCTCTCAACAGTGAAAAACGAAATGGAGATTATTTCACTCTCAGTACATGGTACACACCTTAGTACATGTCCTACCTTTCACATGCACTGCACCCTGCCCAGGGGGTACCTTGGACCCACCATAGGGGTGTCTGATGTGCATAGAAAGGGAAGGGTAAAGCCTGGCAAGTGGGTGCACTTGTCAGGACAACATGGCAGTTTAACAAACTGCACGCAGGCACTGCAGTGGCAGGCCTGCGTTACCTCTTTAAGGCTACTTGTGTGGGTGGCACAATTAGTGCTGCAGGCCCACTAGTAGCGTTTGCATTACTAGCCCTGGCACACATAATGCACTTTACTAGGGACTTTACTAATAAGGCAAATGTACCAATCATAGACAACCAATTGCCATTGCACTTTACACAGGGAGCACTTGCACTTTGACACTGATCAGCAGTGGCAAAGTGCCCAAAGCATCTAAGTTGGCAACCCCATGTCAGAAAGAAGGTCTAGGGGCAAGTAAAAAGTTTAGGGAACTTTACCAAAAAGGGCCAAGTCCAACAATAAATATATATATATTTATTAAAAAATGAGTACCTCTAGATTTGAGTTAGGAGAACTAAATCAGTCTTCACTAAGGTGTAAACATTTATGTGCTTGCTTCTTGACTGCTTTTGTTATAATACTTGTCTTGTTATTGATTAATACTAAGCCTACCTCATCATGTTAATCCCAATTCTAACCTTCATGTGACTACAAGTACTGAAACGATAAAGGTACAAGAAAAAGCAGTTGTGACTAACGAATTAACAAACACGGATTTATATCATGATTAGTCTATTAATGACTTCTCACTAAACGTGTTTACTAAACTTATTTACGAGTATGTAGATACTATGGATGTGAGAGACCTATTTGTGCATGAAATTACCTTCTTCTGTGTCTGAGGGTGTGACCTATCATCACTTACCTCTAATTTATGGCATTTCTTGTAGTGTACTAACAAGTTCATTCCATTGTAAAGGACAATTTCAATATTATTATTCAAATTATGATTTGATCTTTTCAGAAGTTCCAGTCAAGAACATTTTTAATGTTGTGCCAAACGCACAGAATGCTGAAATAATGTGAGAATTTTCCCAACCTACAATAACTATAGATACAGTATATGCGCATCAACATAATCTGACTTGTGCTTTACATAATGTAGAAAAGGATCTAATAAATTCAGTAGAAGATCGATGAGAGGAGATAAAAAGAACATCTGAATCTCAAATAAGGATACCCCCATGGGTGCACAGGGAGGGTGAATTGAAAAAGGGGCACACACATGCAGCTATGGCTCTGGATTGGCAACATAGAGGGAAGTTATGCATATTGAGACGCAAAACAGACCATAACAATAAATGTGTTGGTTCCAGTGAATGTGATCATACCTTCCTACTTGTAGGAGGTTGGGGAAAATAGCAGGGGCAGATCCTGTATTCCCAGAGGTTTATTAAATTTGTGGGAAAAATGCTTATTATAGGTTACCAAAACAATGGTATGGATGTTGTTATATTGGAATAGTTTTTCCAAAAATGTATCATGTAAGCGAAAACAGTGGAACCAATAAGAAAAGACACACATGTTTAAGAAGAGGAATTATTTCTGCTGAAATTATTGGGGATATTTTTGGAGCTATAATACCCTCAGTGAGGGTAATACTAAATTCGCACAAAATTCGGAAACCTTCAACTGTAATAGAACGGCTGTCAACTGATACTGCTGGTGGATTTCTTGTCATAGATACAGAAATGGTTGCTATCCGCTCTATGGTTTCACAATACCGGCTTGCTTGATGTACTTCTAGAAAAAGAAAACACTGAGTCTGTTGCATGGTAAAGGTTCAACAATGTTGTTATATCCCTGACAAAAGTAAAGATTTGTGAGGGTATATTAGCAACATTATTAACTTAGGGAAAGAACTAACAGAGCTAAAAGCTGATGGTGCTTGGGAAACCATTGGGAAGGGATTCTCATCTGTGGGAAGTTGGTTGCAGCACTTAGAAAAATACTGACCCCACTAGTAATTATTGCTATTGGCTTACTAATCATAGTATTAATATATCATTATTGCAAAAGTAAAGGAGTTGAAGAAGAAACTAAAGGAAAGAAAAGAAATAGAGCAGAGATTGAATTAGAAGATATGTGGATATTATGATGACATGAAAAACTTAGAACAGGCTAGATTGAAATGAATGAAGACAACTGCATTCTAATGTGACATCAGAATATGATCAAATGTTAATAAGATAAGATTGTATGATGGCTTGATTTGCCATTAAATGGGGGTATTGATGGAGCGTAGCTATTATCTGATGTCTATCTTTATCAATTCTCACCTGTAAAACATCATTACGACAAATATTTCTTCGTAAAGACATGTTAAACTGCTAAGTCAAAAAACATGAAAATACATGCTGCATTGTAAAAGCATGCAGAGTGTTCTAAAACTAGGATATGAAAATGTAAACAAAAAAGAGATACAATGAGAACTACACATGAACACATTTACGTGTTATGAGAAAATAAAATATTGTTAACATAGAGAGTTTTGTGATAATAACATTCCAATGTGCATCGTACCTGATATATATGCATGCATAATTACGTTTTTGAAGTGCAAAAATTGTTTAAATTAGAGAGATTAGACGTAGTGCAAATCTGAGCTTCTGTAACATCTATACAATAACACATGTATTGAGAGTGACACATTAACAATTTGCTTTGAAATAGACAACGTATAAATAATGCTTAAGATAATAATTTTTTTTTTAACAACAGATTTTATTGAATTTCCATCGTACCAGAAGGGCGGAGCCCAGCAAGCAAAGTACAATTGAAATGCATAATGGAAAATCTCTGGGTACTGTATAACACCCTCCCCCAAAGTCTGCAGAACATCAGACCAAGGGAAACACCCATCCCCCCAAGTGCGCACCATACATATTTCGATAACATTATATGTACAAGCCAAAGGAATTCCTGTCTACGTCTTTTTAACACTGTTAATTTAAACAGGTAAATCATTCACCACCAGTCGTTCAATAGGGTCCCGGGTGGCTGTCTGCGACATTAAGGACAGAGCCATACCCCTGTACTTTGCCCATCAAGACCAGATCTTCCCATGCTTCTGTGGACACCCCCTCGCCTGGAATGCAGCAATCTCCGCTGATATGCACCTATCCAGGGCCTTTTTCCAGTTAGTTATACAGGGCGGGTACGTATCCTTCCAGTGCTGTGCTATGTCCCACTTAGCCAATGTGAGACCCAAAAACAGAAGGTGTCTTATATACCTATTCCCACCGATGTCTTCTGTGCTGTGTAAGAGCGCCAATCTATGGTCTGTCGGGATATCCCAAGCCAAAACACGCCCCATGCAAGACAACATGCCAGACCAGAAGATCTGCAATGCTCCGCAACTCCACACCGTTTGTAGGAATGACCCCTCGTCTGCACCACAGCGGAGACAGATAGGGGACTGAATTGCCCCCATTTTCCAAAGACAGAGACTCGTGTAATATATCCTATGGAGGTATTTAAATTGGATTAGCCTGTATCTGGTAGAGACGGCGGCGTACCGAGGGCTAGCCAGCGCTTCGGCCCAATCGTCGTCCGTCAGGGCTGGCAGGTCCGCCTCCCAAGCCACCCGGATTCGGTGAATAGTTGTCTTGGAGTGTGTAGTGAGAGTTTGGTAAATTTACCGGATTTTGTGAGTCCCCAGATCTCCCATCAGTAAGCAAACTTCCAGCGGGTGCAACTCAGGTAACAACTCTATTTGCCGAATCAGGGAGGGGGTCAGTGCGTGACGGAGCTACAAATAGCGATGGAACTGCGATTTATGAAGGTCAAAATCCTCCTGCAGCCTTTGAAAGGATTTAAGAGTGGTCCAATGCATGATGTCTCCGAGTGTGGATATACCGATATCGTCCCATCTACGAAACCCCACCAGCGACAAGACAGGACGAAGATACGTTCCCTGCTAGAGGAGAGTGGCGCCGGTCAATGTACCCCACCAACCCGTGGACCTAACCACCCGCCTCCATGTCTGAATAACTATCCGGCAGGCCGGGGTAAGCGCCTCCAGGGAAGAGCTACTGTATAGGAGATGAAGCACCATGGCTAACTGCTCCACGGTGTAGGCCCGATCAGTCTGGGAACCATACCACCATTCATTGACCACCAGGAGGTGCGAAGCCCAGTAGTACGCGTGGATGTCTGCCGCCGCAGTACCACCACAATACTTGGATTGTATACACATTGCGAGCGCCACGCGGTTCGCGTCCCTTGCCAGAGGAATCTATTCAGGAGTGCATTGATTTGGAGAGACCACGACGGGGAGATAGGATAAGGGTAGTCCTGGAGCCTGTAGAGTAAGCGCAGCAGAGACACCATTTTAAAAATTGCGGACCTGCCGTACAACGATTGAGGTAGTTGGGACCAGATCGTCGTTTCATCCCAGATGGCGGGGAGCAACGGAGCTATGTTGTGCGTACAAGCGTCGCTGGGACACCACGTTATGAAGACCCCTAGGTACGCCCGTGTATGCAATGATCAGTTGCGAAGCCCAGGCCTGACTTCTCTGCTCGCCCTTAAGAGAATTTTTAGTAGTGAATAATATTGATATCTAATACCTGGAGGAGACTATAACTGCTATAATGGAGAGAATCAAAATGCATTTATGAAATGTGTGATTTATAATGAAATTAAATGGTAGTGATTCAGCTAAATTTCATGCAGGTCTAAAATGTTTCTCTTTCCCTGCGTTATTGCAAAACCATGTGAGACAGTCACCTAAGCCCTATGAGAACATTCTGTGAGTTTTAACTTCTGTATTAACTAACAATGAACTCACTTCTCGCTAACAAGCATATTTCATAGAAATGAAACAGTATTTTTGCAAACCCGGGGATGAGCGTCTGGGAACGGACGAACTGTGAGCAAAGTAATGTTCCACCCACTTCTGTGGAAATGACGAAATGGGAACACAATTGAGCTTAATGAATCTTAAGGAGATTTGCATAAAGGATTACTTAATAGTTTCAGATTTGTGTGATTCACTGATCACCCCACAACAGTCCACTGTGAGTGACCAATGAGAACCACATGGACTGATATAATTGATACTTTAAGGGGTGAAATTCTGGAACATTTGGGGGTATAATTGCTGCATCGGAGGAGGAGTCGGGGGCTGGCAGCCATTTTCCTTTCCTGCCTGGCATGCTGTCGGACAGAGTTTTGATCCCTATTGTCTTTTCTATGCCCTTTCCATCCATACTGAGTGGAATAGACTTTAACAAACTGAACTATATCGAACTGCGACCTCGAATCCTGTATTTTTCCGGCTGGTAAATTGTGCAGGGAAATAACCTTTCGGCTGAGAGGTAACCTGACTCCGACTGTGGCACATGGTGCGGCAGATTAGACTTGACCAGCTCTAACTGAGGACGAACTTGAAGCGATCAGCTTTGCTATGGTTTGTATGATTAATAACTGAACCTCAAATGTATCCCATTTCTCTCCACAGAGAATTTCCAGCTGTCTAATAATGCTCTATGTTGTGTTGTGAGGCTACTAGTAATAATATTTTGTCTTTAAATATGATGTGAAATGTATTTCCTTGACCTGTCCATTCAATATAAGGCATTATTTAAATGTTTCCCATGAATTATTTTGATTGATTCTGTCTCCTTCTGGTCATGTTTCTTGTGTCAAGGCATTTGTATCTGTGGTGTAGAAAGGTTTTGGATAATGCTTGAGATAACAATTATTTTATTCCAGGTCCTCATAGAATAATTGTTCATGTTTTCAAGTATTCTAGTCTCTGTCAGCTCAACAAAAAGATCGATCAGAGGACCATGGTTTGTAGAAATTATTGAGAATAGTGTGAGACTGAGAGCTGATGATGGAATGGGCCTAGTCAGATAAGATTGTTAAAATGTAAAGAAAATTTTGTTATGCTTCCCGCTGCATCACTTGTCATTTAGCTCCTCTGTGGTCCTTTTCTACAGCAGCAACAGCTATTATTGATTTCACCTATGTAGTAATTGTACTGTTCAGTCATGTACAGTCTTCTAATGTCCTATTTTATTCAATAGTGGATGTCACTGTTCACAATGTTTTGTTTTTGTGATGGAAAATGGCTGGTTCATTATCCATAGGATCTTCACACCAGGTGATATGGGCATAGAAACAACACTCAGATCCGGCTTTCAACCCGCCATCACTTTAGTTTCTGGCACAAGACTCCCTGATTTGTTTTTACATTTTAGAGCACTCTTTGGCAGTGCAGTTACCTACTGCCACTTTCCTTGACTGTCCAAAACCTTTACGACACCCTTGAATTAATTGTCTGGCTTTGTCTCCATCACTTCTGCTAACATATAAATATGTAAGTTTGGCTATTGGCTGATATTGCAGGCTCCTTTGTTTCAGTGGGATTCCTTTTCCTATGTCCATTTAAAAAAAAATTGTGGCCAATTAGACAAACACATTTCTAAAATAGAATTAGAGCACATGTTGAGGAAAATCCTCCCAGGTGGAGCATAGCTTATACTTATATATTCAATTTAAAAAACGAAGGTTAAAGCTTAGTTATAGTTAGGAAAACATTTTTCCTATATAAGCCAAGCTTAAACTGCACAAAGTTTAACAATTCTAAAGTCATAGTTATAACTTCATTTACAATTTATCCACCACCTTCAAATTATTATAAGTAGTGCACCTCGTAACACACTCTTTTCAGCTCGCTAACCAGACAAGACTAACTATAACTTGCCACTCTACCATGCCCATGCAGTGTTCTCACAAATAATGATACTCCACTGTACAACACTACACTGCACAAGACTCTCTGCCACTCTACTGCATGATGCTGCACTTAACACTGAACTATATGACACTCTACTCAACTGAACTCCACTCGATGCAACTACATACTACACCACTCTGCTACACTCTATGCACACTCCATTTCACGACACTCCAGTCGACGACACCCCACTGTATAGCACTTTACTCCACTGTACGCTACATCACTCAGCTCGACTTCACCCTATTCCACTCTACAATACTCCACTCCATGACACTAGTTTCTACAACACTCTTCTTCACTATACTGTACTACACTCTACTTTATGACACTCCAATGAATGACACTCCACACTGTGAATTGAAAAATATATATATAGTTTTTTTAAACAAAACATTAACAACAGTGAAAAAAACAAGGGTTATGGATAATTTATAGTTAGAAATAACTTATGTATTCTTCTTGTACAAACCCAATCTAAAATACACAAACATTAAAAATTATAAAGGTATAATTTTAACGACAATTAAATATATATAATTTATAAATTAGTATACGTTGTGCACCTCCAATTCCAGTCATCACCTCACTCGTCACACTACAGTAATTATAACTCATGCATTTTCCATGCACTGGTTATACCATTGCATACTACATCACTAAGAGCATGTGAAATAATAGCATTCATAACAACACTTACAACTTCTTAAATGACATCATTTGTCACAACACAGTGCATGGTAGAGTGGTGAGTTATAGTTTGTGTTGTCTGGTCAGAGAGCTGTCAAGAGTGTGTAGCGAGGTGTGCTTTAAATAATAATTTGAAGGTCGGGATATATTGTAAATGATAGTTATAACTATTATTTTTAGAATATTTAAAGTTTGTGTAGTTTAAACTTGGCTTGCATAGGGAAAAATGATTCCTAACTATAACTAAGCTTTAACCTTTGATTTTTCATTTAATTGAATTTCAATGTTTTAAAATTTAAAAAAATAAAAATGTGTTTCAAATCAGAGTCAATTTTTACGTGTAGAGAGTTGTTATATGGAGTGTTGTACAGTACAATGGAGGAGAGTGTTTTAAAGTCTATAGTCATAGAGTGGAGTAATATAGTTTGGAATAGAGTGAAGTAGAGTGTAGTGGCGTATCATACAGAGTAGTAAAATGTTATATAGTGTGGTGGTATGGTGTCTCATATAGTGGGGTCAAGTATTGTGTACTGTAGCAGTGAGTTGTAGAGTGGACGGGTGTGTTGAGCAGTGGAGCAGGGTGTTGTAGAATGTCAGAGTTGGGAAGATTGTTTTAGAGTGGAATAGTGTGAAGTAAAGTGTTGCAGAATGGAGTATTGTCAAGTGTCATATAGTGTGGTTCAGTGGTGTACAGTGGATGGGCATAGGGTGGAGTAGAGTGGACTAGAGTGTAGTACAGTGTTGTAGAGTGGACTTGCATAAAGTAGAGTACAGTGTTGGACAGTGGAATAGCATAGAACAGAGTATGGCACACCGACATAGAGTAAAGTGGAGTAAAGTGGATTGCATTGTCATACAAAGAGTTGCGTACAGTATTGTATACTAGACTAGAGTTCCGTTGAGCGGCATAGTGCTGTACAGTGGCATACAGTATAGTGTTGTACAGTCTTGTGAAGGGGTATAGACAGGAGTAAAGTGTTGGAGAGTGGCATCTAGTGTAGGAGAGTGTTGTAGAGTAGAGTTGCATTGAGTACAATAATGTGTTTAGCAGTGGAGCTTTGCAGAGTGGATTGTTGTAAAGCAGTATAAAGTGAAGTAAAGTCTTGTAGAGAAGAGTCAAGTGAAGTGACGTAATGTAATGTGGAGTTATGTACAATAGAGTGTATTGGTGTGTTGTAGAGTGGCATGCAGTGGAGTGGGGTGGAGTAGCATAGGTAGTAAACTGTTATAAATTGGAGATGGGTCTCATACAGTAGAGTGGAGTGTTGTGTCATATATGAAAGTGTTGAATAGTGGAATAAAGTGTTGTACGATGGAGTGAACAGGCATAGAGTGGAATATAGAGTTGGACAGGGGAGTATACTGGGTTAGATTGGAGTAGAATGTTGTAGAGTGCCATAACGTGTGGTAGACTTTTATAGAGTGCAGTTACAAAGAGTGGAGGAGAGTGTCATACAGTGGAGTGGCGCAGAGAGGAGTGGCTTACACTGTAGTGGAGACGAGTGGTTTACCGTAAAGTAGAGTAGCGTACAGTGGAATACTCTACGATGCAGTGGCATACACTGAAGTGACATAGATTAAAGCAGCACACAGTGGAGTGGCAGAAAGTGGAATAGCATAGAGTAGAGTGACGTATAGTGGAATAGCATATAGTGGAGTAGCATACAGTGGAGCAGCGTAGACTTGAGTGGTGTACAGTGGAGTGGCATAGAGTGTATAGCATACAGTGTGTGTTGTAGCGTACAGTGCAGTGGCATATAGTGAAGTGAAATAGACTGGTGTGATGTATTGTGGGGTGGGATAGAATGTAATTTCATACAGTTGAGTGGGGTAGAGTGGAATACCATGCAGCAGAGTGGCAAATATTGATGTTGCATACAGTGTAACAGCATAGAGTGGAATAGCATGTAGTGGGGTGTCGTCTAAACAAGTATTGACAGCTAGAGGACCTGTTTGCTGCACTACCTTGAGTGCCAATAGCCTTAAGCTTAAGTAGTTGTTGCCCACCTCTGATGACCAGCAACCAGATCGTCATTAATTAGATACATATAAACACCTTCAAGAGGCAACAAAGCAGAATACACTCATAACGTTTAAAGTAACAACTATCAATAGGAAGAGAATCCAAGAGTTCCGTCTGGTTGATTCTGCGATTCTTTAATCAGTTGCTGCTTTATCAATAACAAACAGATACAGCCAACTCATTTTGCCCAGTTAAAGGCTTCCTCAGGGCAAAGTCCTGTGTCTAGTTCGACACAGAAATGGACGTGAGTACGTAGTCACGAATAGTATATCAGCATTCCAAAAAGGCTTTTAGTCACAGAAGGCTAGAAAGTCCCACAATATATAGTATCTTCAAAAACAAGGTTGTATTCCACTATTGATGGAAACAACATCACTCCATATAGCACTGTGTTCGGCAGTGAGTGGTGTAGGCACCAGTGTTCGGGGTATTACACACCCTAACGGTGTATGCCCTTTACAGTGTAAAAGAGTAGAGTGCAGTGGCGTACAGTGGAGTGGCATACAGTGGAATAGCGTATAGTGGAGTTGCGTACAGTGAAGTGGCGTACGGATGTATGTGCAATTTAGCAGCAATGTAGATTATGGTGTGCAGAGTAACGTGTAGCAGCGAATTGTGCTGCCTTGCGTTTCTCCATATTTACCAATCAATGCATGGTGGCCTTCTGTTGCTTTGTAAATCCGACTTAAGAATTATGCTGCCCATGTAAAACCAAGGCTGACACAAGAGTACCGCAATACAGCTAGGCCTTAGTTATATTTTGGGCCATGGTATGCCACTGTAACTTTGCAGTATACCATGGTATATGTTGATGTCAAGCCAGTATATAATTGGGTGATGAATGAAGAGGCAGCCATATTATTTTTACTACACTTTAGCTGTGTTCATTGAAAGGGCCTTAGATATCGGTAAGTAGTAGGTCCCCACCGATTACCATTTTATAAAAGTGGTAATAGGTTGGAAAATTTATTTATATTTTTTTACATATTTTTAAATCGGTTTACTGCCATGTACTGCAGAAGTTTCACAAAAGTTTGCGAAATCCAGCGAAAGTACATCGGTGACAGATATCACTACATTTAAATACCGTATAACTTAAAAAATACTTATCCTACTTAACTGTAGTGCCCAAAAAGCATCATATTTGCATCATAATGTATAATCCTGCTAAACTTCATTTAAATCGGTTCAGCCATTTTTGCACTACGTCAAATACAGTAATTTATGGAAAATGCATTGGTGGAAACACGCTTTTGGGGCCCCCCCTATTATCTTTGGACCCCCTTAATAATTTACCACAAACATTTACATCATCTCAAAATGTAGAAAATGCTATAGGACTGGAAAGTTTTGTGGAGATTCTTCAAACGTGTGTAAAGTTATTAGGGAGATAATACCTGAGGAATTCTTAACTCTAGGAATACTAACTATAACTAGTGGCAATTAGATTTATTGTGATTTCTTTCTTTTTATCTATTATATTGATGTATTTGTTTATTAGTTTGCATAATCATGTGACCATAATGGGTCTGTTAGTTGTTCATGTAACAATTCTGAAACTTTACAAATGTAGTATAGTTTATTCTTTGGACTTCCTTCGTACGTTTAGTAGGATTGTGTTACATATGAAGCCCAAAGTGAATAAAATACATCGTTGGTGTTATAAAAATCGAGATCATTATGTTTTTTCCTAGTGGCCAATCATCATGTCCTTCAAATAGTAGTTTGTGTAGCTCACTGCTAGGCCACTTTCACATTGTGTTGCACAGGGTACATAAGGAAGATGTGTTTTGTTTGGCTTTTTGGGCACAGTTTTATTTTGTGAGCCAGAGAACATGCAAAGAAAACGTATTTATATTAAGATGTATTCTATTCGTTATGTATTTGTTTATAGGTTTCCATTAGCAAGTGATCATAAAGGGGTCTTTCCGATGTTCGTGAAGTAAATCTGCAACTTTACATATGCAGTCTAGAGGTTTGTTTTTTAACACAAAAAGAAGTAACAGGACCTTATGAGCTGTTCACACATGGAACCAAGAAACGTAAGTGCTCAGTTTACAGAAACATACTAACACAAATACACAATGGTTTGGTGCATTCACTAGCAGTAAACTGTATTCCATTTAAAGGCAGTCATTAGACTGGGTTACAGGGTGGGATCATGATTTGTTTTTAAAATATCTGTATTTAATAATGTATGATTAAGCCAAAAGTATGTTGTTATAATATCAATGCTTTGGAGGGTTGGGCAGGATTCAAGTGATGTTGAATATAATGCACTTGTTATATGGTGGGCAGGATATCCGCCATGTTTGTGATGGACCCTCCCATCTGCCAAACTCTAAATTATATAACTTACTCCTGCAAACATTAATCTTTGGAACAACATATTTAGGAAGTATGCTATGGGGCCTTACCCTGTACTGTGTAATATGATAAGGAACCTTGAGATCCGTTCAGGTTTCTCTCTCATCCCTGATTATAAAGCCACAAAGTTGCTAACTGTTCATTCTTTCTCTTGAAAATTTTGAAAAATATACTTCCTTTTTTAGATTCTTACCTTCATTTACTGTGAACAATACCTTAATCCAGTTGAGATTAGATTACCGCACTAATTAATTTGAGCCGCTGGTTGACTGCAGGGCCCATTGGCACTTTTGGGGACCAGCACTTACTTTTCCTCATAAGGCATTGACATGAGCAATAGAGGGAATACAAACACAAAGGAAAGGAAGAGGAAGTGAAAGATGGATGATACCTTCACAAAGAGAGAAAGCAGGAACCTGCAGGAGCAATATAAGGGGGCAGAGTGTGTCTGTTAGTGGATTAAAGAGGCATGAGGTGGATTCAAGACTGTCCATATGGCGTGCTGACATTTAATAGCACCAGCTGCTGGCTTCCGAGCATAGCTTTGGGAACCAACCTCCATTCTTTTACAAATTAAGCACTGGATTAGGGCAATGTTGCATACCTAGAAACACTAGCAAAAGATGTTCAGTTAGCACAAAATGCTGCAACTCACCTGGTAGAAGGCTGCTCGAGACGTCATATAACCAACATTTTGAGATCGCTCCATTGGTTACCCAGTTGAAGCAGAAACCTGTTCAAATTTAGGAGCATTGTTCATTAAGCCATTTACCACATCTCCCCAACTATTGTAGCCTCTAAATTTGAAATGTCCGACCTACAAGAAGCCTAAGAACTGCAGACCATTTCTTACTGCCAATACCTAAAGCCACGCTTTCTATGTTCGGCTATAATATATTTCCATTTTCTACAGTGTGAAATTCTCTGCCACTGTATATGTTTATGCAGAAGCTTGTCGCATTCAGTTTAGGAAATTTTTCATGAATTCAGGGAGTGACCGGAATGGTAACTGCAGTGTGTATGGCTCATTCTTACCCCACTTTGCTTTGCATATTCTTCAGACTTGTGACATTGTGTCGTCTAGTTGTGGGTAACTCACTGGGTAACTCTTGCTAAGCAATTGCCCCACTATTTCATCCTCTGTCAGCAGGCTACCCAGCAATTACTTGTCTATCTTTTTCCTCTCCTATCCAGGCTGCCACAAAATGGAGTTGTGCTGCCTGGTTATGTGCATCTAAGTCCAACAAATGCAACCCACCTTCTTTGTATGTAAATACCATTGTCTTCATTTTTACTTTGCTTCTTTTCGTTCCCTAGACTGACTGGACACAACCAATCTCAATTGTTTAAGACTTATTCTAGGTATTGGGAACAAGCTGCACTGAAACAAATATAAGCATCTGGGCAAAACTGTAATTTTGGTTATCGCTGCTCTCTCCGTCACCAATAATGGGAGTGACACTTAGATATATAAGGATTTGTTAACGTCTCCAATTAATTTGTCTGTATATAATTCATGCCATTTACTTTCTATATTCCTCGCCATAATCCTCACGTACCCGAAATGCTTCTAATTACCAAGGTATTTTGGTATGAAGCAAGCTTTCTTTTGGTATGCCCACTAATACTCCCAAAGGGTTTAACAGAGATTTCTGTTCATTTCTAGATTGCCTACAAATTGTTCTATGATTTTCACAAGTAGTGCCATTGATTATGTGGGCCTCATTAATCTGGCTAAGAAATTACCCGCATAAAGTAATACCATACACCTGCTGTTACATATTGCTATTGCCCAGTTACTCAGTGAGTATTGTAGTTGGCAAGCCAATGGTTCCAATGCGAAGGCAAATAATAAAGGCGACTATAGGCATCCTGGTCCTGTGCTCCTTTCCAGCTCCCATTCTATCAAGATTATCACAGTAGCTTTATCCTTGCTATCTGTTTTATGTATAGTAATTGTTGCATTGAAAGCAACCAAAGGATCCTAGCGCTGATGAGTGCAAATCCAGTTTGTTCGTATAAAAAAAGTTAACAGCCTGTAACGGACCAGTGGTGGCTGCTCCAGGCTCCACTAGGTAAATGAATGGAGTGAGGAACACTGACCAAAAGATGCAAAAAGAACCTGAATTCAACATTCTACAATCAAAGAAACAACACCAAGAATTAGTTTATCTCACACCTCTCCCTTTTTTAAAACAAAAACATAACCATCCCATCCACGTCACCATATTTATGTTGCATTATAAGCGATCAACGGATCCAAGCACTGATGAGTTCAAACTAAGTTTATTAGTATAAAAAGGTGAAAAACATTCAACGCCCCTCTTGTGACTGCTCCAGGCTCCAACAGGTAACTGAATAGATTGTGGAACATCCACCAAGGGATGCACCAAGAACATGAATTCAACATTCATAAATGAATACCACCCTCTAAGGTAATACACAGTCTTTCAAATGTCTGGATGGATAATTATGTCCCTTAACCCTACCACAAACCAAAGATGATCCTATTATCACCTGTGGTCTCACCCCTGCGGGATTATCAACAAGGGAGGAATTTGCAACATGTGAATTTACACGTTTATCATAAGTTCTTGTGTCCACATTTATTTATCGAAGTAGATGCGCCTTCAATTTATTTTCCATTACCAAACAACTAACTGTTCAACTGTATCCTACTACATGGTAATTCAAACAACTGCTAATATTCAACCCTACATCATTCAAAACTCTACTATGAATTTTGTTTGAACTTTTCTTTTTCCCACATTTCACATTTTCAATTTTCAATGAAAAGTGCATGCTTATTCACCTAGATTACATGTGTGCAGGGGTAAACCTTTGAGGATTCCTTTCTCAATCCCAGATCTCTTTTAATCTTCCCCACATCCCCTACAATAAAACCTTGAATTTTAAACCTTATTTATGTTATCATACCTTTGCTAGCTTCTGGCTGGCACCTACTCACAATTCGACACACATTTGTCTTATTGGGAATTCTGTGACTGACTCATGTCTTCTCCAAGACCCTAGACCTAGAAAATACCCTAACTGGTCTTTATCTTTGAGAGTAGGCCTATTTGTATTGGCTGCAACCAATCTACTTTGGGTTTTATAACATCCGCTGAATGTGATACCCTAAATATTCCACTTCTTTTCACAAGAACTGTCATTTCTCTCTTTTGATCAGTGATACCATAGTTTTGAAAAAAGTTAACACTTTATGTAATATCTTCAACTGCAAAAATGGATATTGTCCTGATAGGCCAGTACATTTTCCACCCCTCCCCCAGAATATGGAACATCAGTTTATAAAAAGATGAAGCTTGCAAGGCTATGCCCAAATAGCATGTGAATGAATCTATAAGTTCTAAAGGGAGTATTGCACATTGTGAGAGATTGAGGATCCTCACTAAGCTCAAGCTGGTGGTAAGCAGTGGAGAATACTTTTACCTCCCACAGTTGTGCTAACATCTCCTGAATTTTAGGCACGGGAAAACAATCAATTAGATGTTTTTTTAAAGACCTAAGGTCTACACACACCCACAGTTCCCTGGTCTTTTTTTAGTCACAATGATTGGAGAGAATCAATTGAGAGGGTACATTGATTCAATAACGTTTTCACTACACAATTTGTCTAAATGTTGCTTTAGTTGACCCTAATACTCCACATAACAGTCCTCACCTTGTGAACTAAGGGGGTGGCATCTGGTTTAAATACAATTGAATGCCTATACCCTTTTAGAACTCCAAATTTGTTCCTTAAAATATGACCTCCGTGTATCAAGCAACCGTTCCAAAAAACCAAGACATGTAACATATGGGTCAACAAGTGAAGATGGTAATTCTGTTTCTGGTCTTAACACCGTGCCAAAAGCCCCTCGATCTCTCCATCCCAGTGTGTTATAACCTCCCTTAGTCACATAAATGTTGGTGTGGATTGACCTACCTTTATACAAAATATTGTTTTGAAAATACCCCACCAAGTAAGTTTCCAGTCCTCTATATGTTAATGTGCTAATGTCAGGAGGTGACTACTGTTCAAGACTTCACTCTTTCAGATAGCATTTATGTGTCACTATGGTGATGGGTAATCCCGACCCCATGGTGACATCTACCTTCACATCACCAATTCTTATATTCTTATATTAGAAACGGAATTCCCTCCTTTGCCAAATATTTCTGTACACTTTACTATGTACCCTGCCAAAATTTCCCTTTGCTTAATATTTTCTCTTATCAATATGTTGTTATTGATTGACTAATACAACATTTTGAGAATTCTTGCAAACCCTAGCAAAATGTCCAACCTTCATGTAAGTCTTTCCTACTGCAGGACGCATAGTAGAATTAGCTAGATTACTTCATAAGGCAGATCTGTTGATTGTCCCCGGTGTATTTATTCCACTTTTTAAAAATCTTTTGTTCTCACTAAATGAACCAGATTTGTACTTCGGTCTAGACATAATGGAATTTACATTTTCAACTTCAACCATCTGTTTGAATTTTTCTATCTTCTGGGGTCCAATATGGATCTCTCCATTCCAAATCCTTTCAGCAACAAAGTTGCTTTTCTGTGTTCTTCCATCATAGCAGTGTGACCATCAGGTGGATCTCTCAAGTTGTTATCTAATGTTCTATGAAACTCACATGCAAGAATTCTTAGTTCCACTAGGA